>NC_050068.2:212922941-213664035 GCF_009764565.3 Dermochelys coriacea | reverse complement strand
GCCCTCTCCCTACGTTCCAATTCAGACCTGGATTTGGTGGCAACTATCTTGAAAAGAACCAATAAATACGTACACTTACAACTTGAAACTGCAACTATAAAATTTTATGTAGCATCAAACCCTAACTGTAGAGTCTCCTGAGATATTAGCTGCTGAAACTTAAGCAGGAGATTAAAATGGTAGCCAAAATAACTCAACTTTAAAGCATGCATGTACCTCAGTTATTAATCATTATTTCAACATTTTTGCTGGGACACCAGATGTTACCTTGGTAAAACATCTCACTAGTTTTACAGAGTATAATATTTGCATCTTTGCCCCACTCAGGAAAGGGTGAGATATAAGATGCGGCTTGTGTTGCTGCTGTCGTGAGTAGTTCATGTTTTTAATAAGAATACTGTGAATTTAAAGTGTGATTCCATTTCTGAATAAAAAATGCTGGTTGATGACAAAATAAATTCCTCATGTTTTTTTGCAGAGCCAACACAACTCAGAGGGAGGTTCCTGCTGTTTATTCCTTTCTGTGTAACATCAAGAGAATAGTTAACTAATTCCAATTAATTACACATGTGAAAACCATTGACTACAATGTGAGTGCACAAGTGTTGCTGAGGGCAGAATTTGGTCAGCAGAACTGGTAATGCTGCATGAGAAGGAAAGGTAATGATGCATGACGGTCAGATAAGCAGTCTAGCTGTTAGAAAAAATATCTGAGCACACTTGATCTGTAGAGTGTTCCGTCTGAACTATTCCAACTTTTTACAAAGGTAAATATCACAAGCAAAATATTGGGGATATGGTTAATAAATGAGGCACATCTATGCTTTTAGGTCCCCTGTGTTGTGACTCAGTGGGTGTACAGACATTTTGCTGTTTGTTTTATTCTTTCTTAATTGATTAGTCCAATAAAATGTAGAAAATATGCACATTTATATTTATTATATATAACTGTAATTAAATAATTTTTCTTAAAAAAAGTTTTTCAAATGTTATTGATCCCAGAAGAATTATATAGATATAATTATTGTGCAGAGAGATAACTCTGATAGTGTTTTCAGGAAGACATTGTTCAAATATATATTTTATTTAAAATCTGAATATTGTTTTATGGTAAAGAAGTAATGGAGGCTTGTAAATTTTAAAATTCAGTTGCTGTATAAATAGGAAAACTCATTTAACCATATTGACTTAGAAAACCTGTAAATATAAAAAAAATCCCTCCATCCCCACATAACTACACATTACTTTTTTAAAATATTAAACACAACTTATCTGGCTGTATGAAAAAAGTGACCCTGTATCATGGAAACAGAATTTTTCCCAAATAAGTTCATTGCCTGTATTTAAAGATATCTACATAAATGAACATTGAAGTTAGAATGCAAAGTCCTCAGAAATCAGCAGATGGCAAAGTCCAGGTTACCCCTGCAACCTGAATTCTACCAGCTGCAAACATATAAACATATGCAACATATAAAAGAGCCCTATCTCACTAGATACAGATCTTCACAGATCATATGCCACATATTAAAAGTGAAATTCTACTCAACTTTGTTATACTTGTATATGCAAATCCAATGGAGTATAGAGATATTTTTTCTATTAAATGGAAATTTCTACTCAGTGTATATAAACGAACATGCGGAGTGTCAATGCAACTTTGGCAGATCCTTAGTTTTGTAGATTCATAGATTTTTAGACCAGAAGGTAGCATTATGATCATCTAGGCTCATCTCCTATATAACACTGGCCATATAATTTCACATATTAATTCCTGTATCAAAGCCCATATCTTGTGGTTGAGCTAGCGTATTTTTAGAAAGACATCCAGAGATCTAGAGACTTTAAGTGATGGAAAATCCACCACAGCTCTTGGTAAATTTTTTCAATGGTTAACACCCTCACTGTTTAAAATCTGCACGTTATTTCTGGTTTCAATTTAACCAGCTTAAACTTTAAGCCATTGGATCTTGTTACGCCTTTGTCTGCTACAATAAAGCACTGTCTATTGTCAGAAATCTTCTCCCCATGTACTTGTATACCATGATCAAGTCATGTCTTAGCCTTTTCTTGCATAAACTAAGTAGATTGAACTTTCTAAGTGTTTCACCGTAAGGCAGGCTTTCCAGACCTCAGATTATTCTTGTAGTTCTTTTCTTAACACTTTCCAATTTTTCAACATTCTTCTTAAAATGTGGACATCAGAATTGGACACTGTATTCCAGTAATGGTCTTACCAATGCTGTAAAAAGAGATAATATTACTTCCCAACTTCTACTCAACATGTCCCTGAATAGTATTGATCCTCTTAGCCACAGCATCTCACTGAGTGCTCATGTTCAGCTGGTTATCTACCATTACCCGTATAAGTCTCTCTCAGAGTCACTGCTTTCCAGGATACAGTTCCTCATTTTGAAGGGTGAATTACATTATTTGTTCCTAAATGTATGACATTGTATTTGACTGTACTAATAAAATGAGCCCAGATAAAGGTATTTAGGTGCCTAATTCCCACAGATTTCAATTGGCATTAGAAACTCCTAAATATCTTTTAGGCTATTGGACATATTGTTCAAATGCATCCATCTTATCAAGTGATCCAGATCAGTTTTTAATGATGAGGACAGTTATTCTTCACCACTCCACAAATATATGTCATTTGTAACCTTTACCAAGAATGATTTTATGTTTTCTCCCAGATCATTGACAAATATATTGAGTAGCATTGTGCCAAGAACAGATCTTTGGGGCACCTCACTAGAACCCTCCCCCACTTTGGATTATCATATAGCAAAAAAACGCCATGCATGCAGAATACATTTTTTAAACCCCACATAACTTGGGCAAACCAAAACCAATTTTCATCAAACAGCTATGTACCTTCCAAATGTCAGGTTCCTCCATCTTCTACTGAGTCACAAGAGGTGTTTAAAAATTTTGTTTGCAGAAAATCTCCATTTTCTTCCACCTTTTTTGCATTTAAAAAGCTCATCTTTTTTTTTTTAAACTTTCAGAAAAATTTCCTCCTTGACTGAGATCTTGTGTACCAAATGTCAGCCAAAATATTAAAACTTTAGGGTAGGAATAACTGAACTTAGTAGCACACATTCTGATTCAAATATTAGCATATATTAAATGAATTCAAAATTGGCTAACAGAAAGATCTCTAAAAGTAATTGTAAATGGAGAATGACCATCAAATGGAGGTGTTCTGCAAGATTGGTACTAGGCCTGATTCTATTCAATATTTTTATCAATGACTTAAAAGTAAAATTGAGGGAATGGTAAATAATGATGAAGCAGTGATACAGAGTGATCTGGATTGCTTGGTAAAATAGGCCCATGCAAACAAAATGTGTTTTAGTACACTCAAATGCAAGTTCATAAATCTAGGAACAAAGAATATAGACCATACCCACACAGCAATTCTGAAAAAGATTTAGGGGTCAGTAGACAAGCAACTCCATATGAGATCCCAGTGCAATGCAGTGGGAAAAGGACAAATACTATCCTTGCATGTATAAACTGGGGGGTATTGAGTAGGAATAAGGAGGCAACTTTACCTCTGAGTACGAGATTGGGAAAATCACCATTGGAATACTGCATCTAGTTCTGGTGTCCCCATTACAAAAAGGCTACCAAAAAATTGTAGAGGATGCAGAGAAGAGCCACAAAAATTATTGAAGGGCTGGAGAAAATGCCTTACAATTAGAAACTTAAAGAGCTCTATCTGTTCTTCTTCTCACAAAGAAGACTGAGAGGTGACTTGATTACAATATATAAGAACCTTTATAGGAAGAAAATATTATAGGGCTCTTTACTTTAGAAAAGAAAGGCATAACAAGAACCAATGGCTGGAAGCTGAAGCCAGAAAAAGTTAAATTAGAAATAAGACCCAATTTTTTGTAACAGTGAGGGCAATTAATCACTAGAACAAACTACTAATGGAAATGGTAGATTCTCCATCTCTTTCTTCATATCAGAACTGGACGCCTTTTGGTAAACAAGGAGTTATTCAGCCCCATAAAGGAGTAACTGGTTGAAATTCTATGGCTTACGATATATAGGAAGTCAGACTAATAATAATAACCTAGCCCTGTAGCATATATTATCACTATTCTAATTGTAAATTCAATTAAGATAAATAAATGAAATGAAATTTAAATGATGAGAAATAGTTTTGTAAATATATATCAAAATATTGTTTCTACCATTCAGTTACATTAAATCAGAGCTCAACAATCAAGAATCAAATTAGATAGTAAATATATTATTTATTCTAATAATACAGACTGTAAAATAATTACATCAGTGGTTGCTAATATAATTAATTAATAGCTATTGTACCCTGAAAATATTATGAACTAGCCAACTTACTCTGAACACCATGTATTTCATATTTACTTTTAATCATTGTAACATATGTTAGTGGCAGTCCATCATTTTCGCAAAATGTACTAAAGAATGAATTCATCGATTGTTTTCAAGTGCTGGGAATATTATTCACAAAGAAATATTGTCAAAGTCAGCTCTTTTCCCCTAATATTCACTTAAACTTTTGTCTTTTATGATAAGCGTATGATATGTTTACAGATTTGATAGTTTGGTTATAGGAAAGTCATTATTTAAAAACCAAATATAAAAGAACTGTGGTCAGATGGGGTCCATCTGGTGCCTTCCTTGCAGCAGCACTGGCTGAACTTTCAACTATCTTTTGTGATTTCAGGGGGATTATATGCAACCATTTTGCCAGAATTAGCACATTGCAGACATGGTCAAATGCAATAATTGGCCTCTCAGGCTAGCTAATTGTTCAGATCATGGCTTACTTAAGCCATAGTAACCCTCTGATCAGACGAAGACATTTTAAAAAATAAACTATTGTTCTGCTAACTTATAATTTAGCTAAAAGTATATTTTATTCTCTTATTAGAAACTCTGGGCCAGATCCTCAGAGGGGGTAAATGAGCATGACAACACTGATTTCAAAAAGCTTTGCAGATTGATATCTTCTAAGGATCAGGCACAATGTGTGTGCAATTTTGTCCTCAAATACATTGCCTTCACTGACAAAATGTCATGACAATTATTTAAAGCTTTTTGAAATGACATTTTTTAAAGAAAAGACAACATGCAAATATGAATCTGATAACTATTAAGAATATTTTACCTGGATTTGAAGTCGGAGGAGCAATACATGCTCTTTCCCTGGGTAAAATCTTTACATCTGTGTATGTGACCTGGTTTGCCATTGGTGATAAAATTCTGTCTGAGTGTTGGAAACAGTTGCTTAACAGAGTAGGTTGTATCCTGCATTAATCTCACCTGCCTCCACACACACACACACACACACACACACACACACACACACACAGCATGATGGGTTTAGGGAAGGTTAAAAAAAAGTTATTTCTGTTAAATGTGGCTTCACAGCTTCCTCTCACTGGGCACTTTTCAGCCATCATTCTGCCTCTTGCAATGTGAGATCTTGCCTTTAGGATAAAATATAAATGACTAAAAGTAGAAAAGGTTGGGGCGGGGGAGTTGGTCTTGAGGAAACACTTTTTTTTGGTGACAATATAATTAATTATCTAAGGGCTTGTCTACACACAAAAGTAGTACCATTTTAATTATATTGATATAGTTAAAACTGTACAACACCCCAAGGATGGATGCAGTTATATAGATATAAAAAGAAAAGGAGTACTTGTGGCGCTTTAGAAACTAACAAATTTATTTGAGCATAAGCTTTCCTGAGCTACAGCTCACTTCATTGGATGCATTCGGTTTTTCCACTGAATGCATCCGATGAAGTGAGCTGTAGCGCACGAAAGCTTATGCTCAAATAAATTTGTTAGTCTCTAAGGTGCCACAAGTACTCCTTTTCTTTTTGCGAATACAAACTAACACAGCTGCTACTTTGAAACCAGTCATTATGCAAGGCATAGATATAAAGGTGTTCTATATTGGTATAGATATTCCCATTCAGGAAAGTGAATAAACTATATTAGTGTAAGGCACTTCTAAACTTGTATAACTGCATCTACTCCAGGGCTTCTACCAGAATAACTATTTTGGTAAAAATTCACACCCTTCACTGACATAGTTATACTGGTAGAAAAATTGTGTGTAAAACAGGTTTTAGTTTTACTGGTTTAACTGAAGGTGTAATTTAAATGTATATAGTTAAACCATACAAAAAGACTAAGTTAACACTCTCATTTCATTTTAAGAGAGTGGATTTTTAGATTTAGCTCATATCCAGTGGCGGATTATCTACTGGGCCAATGGGGCCCATGCCCAGGGGCCCTGGTCAATTGGGGGGCCCTGGAAAAATGGGCGTCCCCACACCCTGACCTGCTCTGCCTGCCGGGGAGCGGGGTTGGGGTGCAGGGCCTTGCCCCACTCCACCCACCTGGCGCTCCTGCTGGGAAGTGGGGATGGAGTTTGGGGGCTTGACCCACTTCACCTGCCCAGCACTCCTGCCAGGGAGTGGGGATGGGGTGTGGAGGCTTGCCCCACTTTACCCACCCGGCACTCCTGCTGGTGAGTGGGGGAAGCTCCCATGCCCCAAATCTGCTCCCCGGAAGGAGCGTGGGGAGGCAGGGGGAAGCCTTGCACCCCGACACTGCTCCCTGGCAGGAGGGCCAGGTGGGAGGGTGGGGCAAGCCCCCGCACCCTGACCCCCTTTCCTCAGCAGGAGCATGGGATGGGGGGTCGGGGAGGGGGACTGCAAGCAGAAGGCATGGGGAGGAGCCCCGACTTGCTCTGGCCCAGGCCCCCACAAAAGCTTAATCCGCCTCTGCTTGTATCTGTTCCTACTCAATTTAAATGATCCCAAATAAACAATTAAACTGAACTAAGAGTGTCCACACAGTATTTTGCACCAGTTTAATTAAATTAGTCTAAAGTCAAATCTTTACTTAAACCAGCGCAGTTCTGCACATCAACAAGCCCTAAGATTCTGTAGAATTTCAACCTTTTGTGTTACAGAAACCACAGTATTGTATGATGAAATACTGGGAAATAATCTGGAACTATATTATAATGTGGATGGAGTTTAAGAATAAAATTCTCCTCCCAGATCTGCCCACCAGATGTTACGTCCAACAATATCCTGTCTCTGATGGGGTGTGCACCCCAAACCCAGCCCTTGAAGGGGTTAAAGTGGCTAGATGGGCCAATTGACCACCTAGGCTGCACCTGGAGGAGTCAGGAAGCAATGAGGGCTAATTAAAGGATGAAGTTCGTCTGGACAGGAACAGGCGGGGCTTGTATACAGGTAGCTGAGAGCAAAAGGAGGCTGCAGGGAGGAGGTCTGCAGTCACTCTGAGGCTAGGGAGAAAAAGGAGCTTGGCTCGGAGGGAAGGGCATACCCTGAGGAGGTTGAAGAAAGAGTCTGATAAAGGCAAGGTAGGAAGCAGTCCAGGGAAACAGCAGCAAGGTGTGGGACAGTGCAGAGCTTAGCATTGTACGGTTCCTGGGTTTGGAAGCCAGGGAATAGGACGGGTTTGGGTTCCTCTACCAGCAACTGGGGAAGTGGCACCATTGAGGGGCAGTGAATAGGAAGACTGTTTGGGACAGTTGTTACAGAGACTTTGGTACACT
Source organism: Dermochelys coriacea (assembly GCF_009764565.3). Taxonomy (NCBI): domain Eukaryota; kingdom Metazoa; phylum Chordata; order Testudines; family Dermochelyidae; genus Dermochelys; species Dermochelys coriacea. The sequence continues at coordinate 213,656,427 of NC_050068.2, read as the reverse complement.
CCCCACCTTCCCACACCCCCAAATGAGAAAACTACAGTGATCTGGCCAGAGGGCCAAGCCATGGAGAGGGAACAGTCAAGTCCTGAGCGAGAGAGAGAGCAACTGAAGGAAGAGGCATCAGACTGGCAGGGCTAATCCCCAGCCATGGCAACAAGGAGATGCTCCAGTAGTGAGCAAAGTACCCTGTGACATTGTCCCTACATGCATAAAGTGGATACCTTTTGCATACCAAATCCACTGTAGCTCTCTGTACTTTAAAGTAGCACCCTGGAACCCCCATATAATTATGATATGTTTTGTACAAAGTATGCCTTGTGAGGTATCATTTTAAAAGTCTTGATCTGTTGAACATTAATATCATGTTGGATTGTATGGGCTATCATTGTTTGTGGAGTTATGAAATGTTGCTATGTGTGTATTACTGAAATACGTTGTGAGTTTGGGAACATCCACAACCAGCCTTTCAGGTACAACAATGGAGTAGCCAGATGAGTTGATGGCCCATTACAGGGAATCTACTTTCCCAGTAGTCATCCCAGAAGACTTCTCAGAGAAAGCATGGAGACAATGGAGATTGCTTGACTAATGGAGGTGGACATGCATGTCACAAGCAAAAGATCTTTCCAGCAAGCTGGAAGAAACTATAAAAGAGGGGAAGTGACATCATCACTTGGCCTCTCACCCTCCCTCCCCCACAGCAATACCTGGAGGAATATCTGAAAGACAAAGACTTTGAACTGGAGGGGAGTGGTCTCAGGCTGGAAGGTTGTTCCAGCCTGTATATTGAAGATCGGTGACCTGTTTGTACCATCTATCAGGGTGAGACACTGTTTGATTCAAATCCTGTTGAGTTTATAAAACTCAGATTGCGAATTTACTTTTCTTAGGTAACCCACTTTGATCTCTACACTTACTACTTATAATCACTTAAAATCTATCTTTCTGTAGTTAATAAATCTGTTTTATATTTTACCTAAAACAGTGTGTTTTGGTTCAAGTGCTTGGGAAATCTCAGCTCAGTTTACAAAGGCTAGTGTGTGTCCTCTCCACATCAAGGGGTGGAGGACTGGGTAATGAACCTATACTGGTCAGGTTTCTGACCAGTGTAAGATGGTACAGTTCTGCTGTGCAAGGCTGGGGCAGAATTGGCCTCTCTATTGTTGGTACATGAGTGTCTGGGGAAATCATTCATGTAACTCAGTTGGATGTGTCCCTGTCTGTGAATGTCTATGTAAGTGCAGCACCTGCCAGAGGACTGTAGCTTGCCACCAGCATCAGAGAGTGAGAGGAATACACCAGGTTGTGGGACTGAGAGCTCCTCTCAAGGTAGTTTGTAATAGTGACCACGCTCTCCATTGGGCTTCTCTCCATTGTGAGGATCACTTCAGACACATTAATGCCCACCACCGCAGGGTGACCTTTCATACCTCAACAGGCCTTTGTGTGTGTTTGCAGCAAGGTTTTTTACGATTCTGGCTCTGATGCCACTTGCTGGTGCTAGGACAAATTGGTCAGCTTTTGCATATATCACCCATCCTATCAATTTATCAAATAACTACTGGAATAGGATACTGATCCACCTCCATTCAAAGGTTTATGGTGACTTTATCACCTTCACAAATTATTAAACTTGCACTAGTTTTTGGAAGACACACAATCACCACAGCCCATTCGCTGAACTCTGTGCATAATTTAATATGTCTGCTCTTGCACTTCTGCTGATTACCTTTGCACAGATTCTCATAAAACAGTGGCTTTCAACCTTTCCAGACAACTGTAGCCCTTTCAGCAGCCTGATTTGTCTTGGGTACCCCCAAGTTACACCTCACTTAAAACCTACTTGCTTACAAATTCAGATATGCAATACAAAAGTGTCACAGCATGCTATAACTGAAAAATTGCGTACTTTCTCATTTTACCATATAATTATAAAATCAGTTGGAATATAAATATTGTACTTATATTTCAGTGTACAGTATATAACAAGTTATTATGTGTATGACATTTTAGTTTGTACTGAGTTCGCTGGTGCTTTTTACGTAGCTTGTTGTAAAACTAGGCAAATATCTAAATGAGTTGCTGTATCCCTTGGAAGACCTCTGTGGACCCCTGGTTGAGAACCACTGCCATAAAACATTAGTAACTTGACATAACTTTAGAAATGCAGGACTGGGATTTCAACCACATGCAGCTTTGTGGTTACACCTTATATTAACTATATGTCTGTGTAAAATCAGATTTATATTTTTCTCTTCTTCCTCTGAGCTTTTTGAATTTTTACAATCCCATCCTTATACAAAGAAATGTGTCATGTTTCTCCATTGACAGAGAGCAAACATGCACTTTCAGTCTGGATTGATTTTTTTCAAGTTTAAAAACAAGAACAAACACAAAGTCTCTGAAAAGGCACATGGTGTGAGTGTGACTTCTGGTGAATGTTCCCCCAATTTCATTACCAATGAGTGAAGCTGAATGCAGGTTAATTTGACCAAGTGAACCTTCATTAAGCCCTATGCACTGCTCTGTAAATGTGACTGAGTTGCTTCCAGCCCAACTCAACCTGTTTCCTATTCCCCAGGTGTCCCCTCAATCACAGCTCCTCCAGGGAACACAGCCTCTTTCATGATCAGTGGAACTGGAATCATACAACCCCCATCTCCATGGGGGAGGGATGTTTGATGATTGGACCTGCAGGGCAAAGAAAACCTCTGGGATCCTTCCCCACTATTCACAAAGCATGTGGAGGTTGTGCCTGAATTGGGGAGTTTAGTTCAGGGAAGGAGGAAAGATTTCTCTGCCACTCTCTGCTGCCACGGCTAGGCTCTGGCAGGCAGGGAGAAAGGAAGGGCGTGTTGATTGTCTTTTGTGGCTCAATTGTGTTGTGAGGGATGAATTCCATAATAAATTCCTCAGTGATGAAATTGCACAAAACAAAGGGCCCTGATTATAAGATCTGGTATCTCCTAGCCTAACTGAGTTAGAAACAAAAGTTTTAAACATGCCATTTAAGAGCTGGGTAGGTGAGATATCAGGCCTCAGATCTAATACTCATTTTGTCTCATGGACTAGCCCTGTGTTTCTGAAAATGGACTTTCCTGGTCTGGGGTTTCATAGGAAGTCTCAGATGCTGAAGCAATGTAGAATTCAATCCCCGATTTCTCCAGGTGGCATTGTTTCTGTCTATCAAAGAACAGCTCCAGTGCATGAAGAATCTGTGTTCTTTTCAGAAAAAGCATTTCTTGTACTAGTTTGTTAATTTTTCTATTTAATAATCCATATGTCTGCAATTGTCATCATTTCCTTTCTCCGTATAGCAGAGAGGCCATATATGTCAATGTCCAAGCACATCAGAAATCTAACAAGAGCAACAGATCAAAGACTTTCTCCTCTGGTATTGTGGTGCTTCATTGTGATTTCGTTAATTTATTTCCTCGTTTTAGCAAATAGTAAATATAATATTTGTGTCTGTACACTGTGCATCTTTTCAATGAAGACAATGATTTGAGCATTCTAAATTGTGACATTTCTATTAATTGGTGAGCTTTATGACAACTTGGGCTTGTCTAGACGAACACTTACTACGCAGCAAGCTGGAGTGTAAATCTACCTCACATCAGCGTGCCATGCACTAACTATCCCTGTGGACCCCCCTGCCACATACTAAGAGTTCCCTAGTGTAAGAGAGAGAGAGAGCCTGGAGCACTGGGCCTGGTGCAAGACCTGAGGCCTGAACCAGAGGCTGTGAAGCAAAGTTAGGCCATGTATTAAAACAGATGTTTACAAATTCACTAAAAGAAAAGGAGTACTTGTGGCACCTTAGAGACTAACAAATTTATTAGAGCAAGGTGCCACAAGTACTCCTTTTCTTTTTGCGAATACAGACTAACACGGCTGCTACTCTGAAACCTACAAATTCACTGTCCAACACATGACCTTGACAAAAGTATTGCTAGCATTGCTAAAACTTGGCACTCCTAAGAAGCAACAGACAGTGGGTATGTGTGAGAACTCACGCCAAAAGCTTAGCCCAGGGACATCCTGACTTAATACCAGATAAGAGGATGTTTTGCCTAAGACACCTGGAGCATGATACAAAGGGAGGTAACAAGAAGAGATCATAAATCACATGAGGTGGTATGTAAATTGTTTGTCTCAGTCTATAAATGTCAGGATACCTTGCCTTAATCCTTCACATGGCCTAGGGGACAGCAGAATTTCCTGCTGCTGACTGAGCCATTCTTTGCCACTTGGCACTCATGTGTTAGTGTATCTGGAGATCCTATGGAAAGCTAGGACTGTGCCTTAAGGGCAATAAACCTGTCCGAGTGCCTTTGTCACCAACTTATGCTGGTGGTCCTTTTTTATTAATAATATCGAGGTCTGCTGAATTAGCAAGCAGCCTTCTATGCTTGTGTTAATAACCTTGGCACTCCAGGAATAGAAACACTAGCTGCTATAACAGCTCAAAGCAGCTCCTGGACAGTGTTACCACAACAACAATATTGCACCCTTCAGCACTTAACAGCACCTAGTGCATGTTAATCTATTCCCATTTCAAGCACAGTCAATCAAAGCACACTAGAGAATTTTTAGTGCATGGCAGCAGGATCTGAATGGACATTTACTGTGTGGCAGGCTAGTGTGAGGTAGATTTATACTCAAGCTTGACACCCACTGTGTGTCTGTTTAGACAAGGCCCTGCTCTTCGGACAGCAATTTCTGAAGTAGTCTTAAATTTGCATTCTCAGTTTTTCTAAAATATGCTTTGTTCTGAAATTACTTGTATCTACAAAAGGGTGGGGGAGTGCTTTCAAATAAGAAACAAATTGTAATGAGAACAACAAGAAGGAAATGAATATAATTCATTAGACTGGAATTTATTTTTTAGAGCATCTCTTACACCTTTTGTGTTATAAATGACTTTATAGTTCATTGCTGTGCATACTGGTAATTCAGTGACTGTGTGGGCAAATGTATTTAGCTGTTAAATTCTGGGCAATTCAGTCAATCACACAAAGGGCTCAGAACTTTACTGTACTCAGTATCTTCCATGTGCAGAAGAGACAAGAGAGCTGCAAGGGAGCCAGTTGCAGGCATCAGAGGTTAACAAGGGACCAGTTCGTACCCAGTGTAGTTTAGAACAGCTTAAGGGCTGCTCTAAACTACATCCCTGCTGTAATGACTTCCAAATGGGTGTCTAGCAGCTGGGGATTGTCAGAGTGCACTGCCCTCCAGCCAGGCCCCCTGCCACAATCTGCTTGCCCATGATATGCTACATGGGGATTCCCTCAACAATGGGGGAAACCTCCAGCTGGCTCTTTTATCCAACTATGACCCATTTTCTCAGAAGTTAACCCAGGGACTCAAGCACTGAACTACCTATTGAGGGATTGTGATGGGTTATACAAACCCCACACTGAGCCCAAAGGGGATAAAAGACCATACTGGGTCCAGGTAGCCTGTGGGGGCTTGCTTTGCCTGTGGGCAACAATGCCATTTCCAGGGAGACTGCCTGTTCATGGGTTATAATTATGGGCAGGCCCGTATGCAGACAGCCAGGCTCAGAAGAGCGGCCCAAGGAAAATGTTAGGCTCTGTACATGTGGATGACTAACCATCCAAGGACTCAGATTCTGGCTGCAGCCAGACCCTGGTCAGTGAAGATTGGGTGGGCTCGGAAGCCCTGCCCAACAAGAGAAGTGAGATTGACCATGCAAAACCACAACAAGATGGGGGTGCACGCCAGATGGCCAAAGACCTGGCCTATCCAGTCATCCTGGGGCTTGACTGGAGGTTTTTTGAAGAGGCTGTCCAGACGTGGGGTGGCACACCCCCAGCAGACATAGAGTCAAGACCTAAAGACCCCAGAAAATGGGAGATGACCATGGTGGCCAAGGAAGGGCACCATGAGGGGAGTGCCACAGAGGAAGTTGAGGACCCAGAGGCAGGACAATCATTGCAGGTAAATGATCATGCACCAGAGCCAAACTGGAGTAGTAAGGGCCCACCACCACCACTCAGCTTGATGTCTGGTGCGATTGCTTTATTCTCTTAAGTCTATGACCCAACCTTGGGTCAGGTTTGTGAACAAATCATGTGGCTGACACAGTTCTAGACCCTGGGCTCTTGAAACAGTGGTCCCATTCTGAGCTGTTTGAAGAAAGGGAAAATCAGGCCATGAAGTCTCCAAGATGGGGCAAGTGAGGATGCAGCTGCTACTCCCCATGAAGTTCTGAAGGAGGTTGCTTCAACTTCCCCATGCAATATTGTGCAGGGGCCACTCGGGGAGAGAAAAGACACTTGACAGAGTGGCTATGTGATTCTACTGGCTGTGCGTCCACTCACAGGTGTGGGACTTTTGTGCATCTTGCCCTGAGTGCCAGTGGACAGGTCAGAAAAAGTTCCCAAAAGCCACTGTCCATCATAGGGGTGCTCTTTGAAAGGATAGTTGTGGACCCAGTGGTTAGAAAAGTCTGTAGTTGGTACAAATACATCTTGGTGATCCTGGATTGTGCCACCCAATAACCCAAAGCCATCCCACTCCACTTAGCTACAGTAGTTGTTGTCACCAGTGAACTCCTGAAGGTGGGGATCCCTAAGGAGATGCTGCTGGATTAGGGAAACCAATTTCACCTCCAAATTAATGAAGGAACTATGGGACCTGCTAAGGGTCAAGTCATTTAAAACATTGGTATGCCACCCTCAAACCGGGCAGATTGGTAGAATGGTTCAACAAGACATTGAAGAACATTATGTTTGTCACCACTGATCCCTGATACTAGGACCCCCTGCTCCCACCTCGCCTGTTCGCCATCCATGAGGTGCCTCAAGCATCCACAGGCTTCTCCCCATTAGAATTATTGTATGGGAGGCAGCCATAGGGATTTCTGGGCCTTCTCCAAGATACATGGGAAAAGCAGGACTTCAGAACAATCAGACTGTGATGCGGTATGTTATTGAGTTCTGCCAGAAGTTGAAGACTCTGGGTGGCTTTGCAAGGAAAAAGTTACAAAGGGTGCAGCACCACTCAGAGCAGACCTATAACAAGAGGACCCATGTATGTGAGTTCCAGCTGGGAGACCTAGTGTTGCTCCTGGTGCCAATGTTGGAATCAAAGGTATTGTCCCAATGGCAGGGCCCCTTCTAGGTGGTGAAATGAGTGAGAAAGATTGACAGGCGGGTCTGCTCATCACCTCATTCCCTGACCTCAAACTGAACCTGCGGGTTCCTATGCCCTAAAATCCAATCCCTGTGCCATTTGGGAGACATCTACAGCCTGACCAAGAGCAACAAGTTTGTCAGCCTGTTGCCTCATTCCCAGAGATATTCTCAACATTGCCCAGGCAAACAGATCTGGTGTCCTACCATATCAACATTGAACACAGATGAAAGGTGCATGAGGGTTTGCAACCCCTTCCAAAGCTGTGGGAGACAGTATGCCAAAAGCTCTGGGCCATGTTAGACCTAGGGGTCATAGAAGAGTCTCACAGAGAGTGGAGATGCCCCATTATTCTCCAGCCCAAAAAGGATGTGTCAATACAGTTTGGCATCAATTTCCCCAAGATTGAACGCAATTTCAAAATTTAACGCAAACCCTATGCCAAGGGTCAACAATCTTTCTAGTAGTTTGAGTGGCAGCCAGGTATATATCCACTCTTGACTTAATTAAAGGCGATTGGCAGATGCCCTTGACATCAGAGTCTAAAGAGAAGACCATTTTCTCTGCCCCATTCAGGTTATATCCATTTAAGACCATGCCCTTCAGGCTCCACGGGGCCACTGCCACTTTTCAGTGATTGAGGGATAAGGTGCTGCAACTACATTGATGATATTGTTATATACTGTGAAGGGTGGGCTGACCATATAAAGCACATTACTGCAATACTACAAGCTCTTAAGGAGGCAGGTTTGATGGTCAAGCCAACCAAGTGCTGCCTGGCCACCCAGGAAGTCGCTTACCTGGGGTATACAGTAAGAGGGGGACATTTATGATCCCTGGTGGACAAAGTCCGAGCCCTAGCAGATTGCCCCATCCCCTCCACCAAGAAGCAAGTTTGCTGTTTCTTGGGACTAGTGTCGGTTGCTCTATTGGCAATTCATCGCCATCTTCACCACCATTGCCATTCCTTTGTTGGACCTGGTAAAGGATTTGGTGCCCCAAAAATCTGTTGGACAAAAAGCTGTGATGAGGCATTAAAAGACTGTTTGAGCCAGGAGCCGGTACTGTTCCACCTGGACTTCATGAAATCATTTATTGTACAAACCAATACATCAGATGTTGGGCTCGGGACAGTGCTGTCTCAAGAATTCAGAGAAGAGTGTCCCGTCCCGTATACTCAGCAGGTAGCATACTCAGTCATCAAAAAAGAGGCCTTGTCATTAAAATAGGGTGTTAATGCCCTGCAATATTACTTATGAGGGCAACCTTTCCACCTCGTAACGGACCGTGAACTACTCCGATGGCTGAACTCTATGAAAGACCGCAACCCACACATACCTCTCATTGGAGTCATATACCTTTCAGGTGTCCCACCATGCAGGCCAGGAAAATAAAAATGCTGATTTCTTTTCATGAGAGGAGAGATCAGGATCAGTCCAGTGACACTACAACTCAGGGGCTGAGGGGGAGGGTGTGTGATGGGGTATACAAACCCCACACTGGGCCCAAAGACTATACGGAGCTCAGGTAGCCTCACCCTCCAGACCTGCCGAGCATGCTGTGGCTGGAGGAATGGGTTAAAAGTTGCTCAGAAGCCAGGCAAAGGGAGGTGAACAGGCTGCAGGAGACAGGAATTCTTCTCCAGGACCTAGATGAAAGGCTGAACCTGAGAGGGGACACAGAATGGTTCAGACCCACGGGCAATGCCTTCTCCAACCTGCACCTGCTTTGAGAACCAGCAGGTCCTGCAGGGCCCTGATCCTTTGGACTTTTTTGTTGTTGTTGTTTGTAGAAGTGCCTGGCTGTCCCTCCCTGTCAATCTCAGAGGGAAGCCATGTCCCCTCACTCTCAGGTCCTTAATAAGGCAAGGATTATTTAGAGATTAGCAGTCTGAATGGCCCTGATGCTCTAGGCAAGGCACGGCACCAGGTAGTCCAGGGCCCAGGCTGCAGGTAGGGCAGAGAAATAAAGAGTCTCTGGGCACAGACCCTCAGGCAGGGCAGAGCCCCAGCAGCCTAGAAGCTCAGACAGGGCAGAGCAGCAAATAGACAGTTTGACATCTTAGCTCTGGCAGATGGCAGACAAATGCAGGCCTCTTGGCCTAAGGTGGGGAGGCTGATATCTCAGGGGTGGGGTTGACAGCAGGGGAGAGGGGGGACCGAGGCCCACCCTACTCCACTGGGTTCAAGCCCAAAGCCCTAACAGTGGCAAAGTGTTCCACCACTGAATCAGCAGGGATCCACCCAAAACACACTAACTGGGGTTCAGGCAACAACACAACCAAACTACTGTCTGGTGTCCCTGGGCTACATTCTACAGTCCCATCACAGTGTATCTGTGGCTTGGGCTCTGTCTCCCTAGGGTACACTGCTCATGGCAGTCCCAGCAGCTCCTCGGGGCCCTGGTCGGCCAGCAGCCCAAGTAGCTCTGGTAAGTCCTCAGCGAAGCAGGGATACTCTTCAGGCTCAAGCCCCAGCAGTGGACAGAAGACATTTGTCTCCTTTAGCAGCTACAGCCCAACTGAGCTGCAGGGCCCACCTTTTATACTTCCTGTCCTGCCCCTCTGCTTCTGGCAGAGTGGGAGCTGGTGTTCTGGCTCCACCCATCAGGGGGTGGGCAGGGGTTCCTCACCACGCCCCCTCGCTACACTGTTCTTGAGAGATTGACTATGTCAAGGTTCCTTCCCCATTCTGAACTCTAGGGTACAGATGTGGGGACCTGCATGAAAACCTCCTAAGCTTACTTTTACCAGCTTAGGTTAAAACTTCCCCAAGGTACAAACTATTTTACCTTTTGCCCTTGGGCTTTCACTGCCACCACCAAACGTCTAACTGGGTTTTTTTATTAGGAAAGAGCTGTTTGGAAACGTCTTTCCCCCCAGAATCTTCACCAAAACCTTGCACTCCCCTTCCTGGGGAAGGTTTGGTAAAAAACCTCACCAATTTGCATAGGTGAACGCAGACCCAAACCCTTGGATCTTAAGAACAATGAAAAAGCAATTAGTTTTCTTAAAAGAATAATTTTAATAGAAGAAAAGGTAAAAAGAATCACCTCAGTAAAATCAGGATGGTAAATACCTTACACGGTAATTAGATTCAAAACATAGAGAATCCCTCTAGGGAAAACCTTAAGTTTGGGGGGAGGGATAGTGTTTTGAGGTAGGGATAGTGGTTTGAGCATTGGCCTGCTAAACCGAGGGTTCTGAGTTTAATCCTTTAGGGGGCCATTTAGGGATCTGGGGCAAAAAATTGGGGATTGGTCCTGCTTTGAGCAGGGGGTTGAACTAGATGACCTCCTGAGGTCCCTTCCAACCCTGATATTCTATTCTAAGTTACAAAAAGACACAAAAACAGGAATATCCATTCTATTCAGCACAGCTTATTTTCTCGCCATTTAAAGAAATCATAATCTAACGCATATCTAGCTAGATGACTTACTAAATTCTACGATGCCATTCCTGTTCTGTCCCTGGCAAAAGCATCACACAGACAGACCCAGACCCTTTGTTTCTCTCCCCCCCCCAGCTTTGAAAGTATCTTGTCTCCTCATTGGTCATTGTGGTCAGGTGCCAGCGAGGTTATCCTAGCTTCTTAACCCTTTACAGGTGAAAGGGTTTTTCCTCTGGCCAGGAGGGATTTTAAAGGTGTTCACCCTTCCCTTTATATTTATGACAGACTATTTGGACTGTAGGGCCCACGCTTGAAGCTTAAGGAACTCAACTCACGGAAGCTACTAGATCGCATGCCCTGATTCTCATGGGTGACTTTAATTTTCCTGATATCTGCTGGGAGAGCAATACAGCGGTGCATAGACAATCCAGGAAGTTTTTGGAAAGCGTAGGGGACAATTTCCTGGTGCAAGTGCTAGGGGAGCCAACTAGGGGGAGCGCTTTTCTTGACCTGCTGCTCACAAACCGGGTAGAATTAGTGGGGGAAGCAAAAGTGGATGGGAATCTGGGAGGCAGTGACCATGAGTTGGTTGAGTTCAGGATCCTGACGCAGGGAAGAAAGGTAAGCAGCAGGATACGGACCCTGGACTTCAGGAAAGCAGACTTTGACTCCCTCAGGGAACAGATGGCCAGGATCCCCTGGGGGACTAACATGAAAGGGAAGGGAGTCCAGGAGAGCTGGCTGTATTTCAAGGAATCCCTGTTGAGGTTACAGGGACAAACCATCCCGATGAGTCGAAAGAATAGTAAATATGGCAGGCGACCAGCTTGGCTTAATGGTGAAATCCTAGCGGATCTTAAACATAAAAAAGAAGCTTACAAGAAGTGGAAGGTTGGACATATGACCAGGGAAGAGTATAAAAATATTGCTTGGGCATGTAGGAAAGATATCAGGAGGGCCAAATCGCACCTGGAGCTGCAGCTAGCAAGAGATGTCAAGAGTAACAAGAAGGGTTTCTTCAGGTATGTTGGCAACAAGAAGAAAGCCAAGGAAAGTGTGGGCCCCTTACTGAATGAGGGAGGCAAGCTAGTGACAGAGGATGTGGAAAAAGCTAATGTACTCAATGCTTTTTTTGCCTCTGTTTTCACTAACAAGGTCAGCTCCCAGACTGCTGTGCTGGGCATCACAAAATGGGGAAGAGATGGCCAGCCCTCTGTAGAGATAGAGGTGGTTAGGGACTATTTAGAAAAGCTGGACGTGCACAAGTCCATGGGGCCGGACGAATTGCATCCGAGAGTGCTGAGGGAATTGGCGGCTGTGATTGCAGAGCCCTTGGCCATTATCTTTGAAAACTCGTGGCGAACGGGGGAAGTCCCGGATGACTGGAAAAAGGCTAATGTAGTGCCCATCTTTAAAAAAGGGAAGAAGGAGGATCCTGGGAACTACAGGCCGGTCAGCCTCACCTCAGTCCCTGGAAAAATCATGGAGCAGGTCCTCAAAGAATCAATCCTGAAGCACTTAGAGGAGAGGAAAGTGATCAGGAACAGTCAGCATGGATTCACCAAGGGAAGGTCATGCCTGACTAATCTAATCGCCTTTTATGATGAGATTACTGGTTCTGTGGATGAAGGGAAAGCAGTGGATGTATTGTTTCTTGACTTTAGCAAAGCTTTTGACACGGTCTCCCACAGCATTCTTGTCAGCAAGTTAAGGAAGTATGGGCTGGATGAATGCACTATAAGGTGGGTAGAAAGCTGGCTAGATTGTCGGGCTCAACGGGTAGTGATCAATGGCTCCATGTCTAGTTGGCAGCCGGTGTCAAGTGGAGTGCCCCAGGGGTCGGTCCTGGGGCCCGTTTTGTTCAATATCTTCATAAATGATCTGGAGGATGGTGTGGATTGCACTCTCAGCAAATTTGCGGATGATACTAAACTGGGAGGAGTGGTAGATACGCTGGAGGGGAGGGATAGGATACAGAAGGACCTAGACAAATTGGAAGATTGGGCCAAAAGAAATCTAATGAGGTTCAATAAGGATAAGTGCAGGGTCCTGCACTTAGGATGGAAGAATCCAATGCACCGCTACAGACTAGGGACCGAATGGCTCGGCAGCAGTTCTGCGGAAAAGGACCTAGGGGTGACAGTGGACGAGAAGCTGGATATGAGTCAGCAGTGTGCCCTTGTTGCCAAGAAGGCCAATGGCATTTTGGGATGTATAAGTAGGGGCATAGCGAGCAGATCGAGGGACGTGATCGTTCCCCTCTATTCGACACTGGTGAGGCCTCATCTGGAGTACTGTGTCCAGTTTTGGGCCCCACACTACAAGAAGGATGTGGATAAATTGGAAAGAGTACAGCGAAGGGCAACAAAAATGATTAGGGGTCTAGAGCACATGACTTATGAGGAGAGGCTGAGGGAGCTGGGATTGTTTAGTCTGCAGAAGAGAAGAATGAGGGGGGATTTGATAGCTGCTTTCAACTACCTGAAAGGGGGTTTCAAAGAGGATGGCTCTAGACTGTTCTCAATGGTAGCAGATGACAGAACGAGGAGTAATGGTCTCAAGTTGCAATGGGGGAGGTTTAGATTGGATATTAGGAAAAACTTTTTCACTAAGAGGGTGGTGAAACACTGGAATGCGTTACCTAGGGAGGTGGTAGAATCTCCTTCCTTAGAGGTTTTTAAGGTCAGGCTTGACAAAGCCCTGGCTAGGATGATTTAACTGGGACTTGGTCCTGCTTTGAGCAGGGGGTTGGACTAGATGACCTTCTGGGGTCCCTTCCAACCCTGATATTCTATGATTCTATGATTCTAAGGGACCTCTTGGTAGGAAGTACTCAGGGAAGCAATTTTGGACTTACAGCAGTGAGGACCCTGCTGGTGTTGTTTTCCACAGGGCCCTGAGCTGGCACCTGGTGAAGAGTGAGAGCCCAGGTCCCCTTATCACAACCCCTTAAGGGCTGAGGCCCAGATGCAGGTGGAAAGCCAAACTTCTGAGCTTAAGATCAGGATCAGTTATTGCTACCATCCTGACAGAGGGACAAGAGGCTGGATGTTGGGTGCATTAACCTCTAGATCGCCCAGCTCTCTGAGTTCCATATGAAATGGACCTTAACATAAACATTCACAATCTTTCTCCTGTATTACTAAAATCAAAATAAACTTACCGTGTATCATATAAAACCAGAAGGTGAAATAAGAGCAGGGCAAAGTGTACAGTGAACCTGGCCCTGTATATCCATCCTTGCATTTCCCCCCAAAGCAATTCTTTTTTCATAGATTCATAGATACTAAGGTCAGAAGGGACCATTCTGATCATCTAGTCCGACCTCCTGCACAGCGCAGGCCACAGAATCTCACCCACCCAGTCCTATGAAAAACCTCACCCATGTCTGAGCTATTGAAGTCCTTAAATCATGGTTCAAAGACTTCAAGGAGCAGAGAAGCCTCCCTCCAGTCAACCATGCCCCATGCTACAGAGGAAGGCGAAAAACCTCCAGGGCCTCTCCAATCTGCCCTGGAGGAAAATTCCTTCCCGACCCCAAATATGGCAATCAGCTAAACCCTGAGCATATGGGCAAGATTCACCAGCCAGATACCCAGGAAAGACTTTTCTATAGTAACTCAGATCCCATCCATCTAATATCCCATCTCAGGGAATTTGGCCTATTTACCCTGAATATTTAAAGATCAATTACTTACCAAAATCCCATTATCCCATCATACCATCTCCTCCATAAACTTATCAAGTAGAATCTTAACACCAGATAGATCTTTTGCCCCCATTGCTTCCCTTGGAAGGCTATTCCAAAACTTCACTCCTCTGATGGTTAAAAACCTTCGTCTGATTTCAAGTCTAAACTTCCTGGTGGCCAGTTTATACCCATTTGTTCTTGTGTCCACATTGGTGCTGAGCTGAAATAATTCCTCTCCCTCTCCTGTATTTATCCCTCTGATATATTTATAGAGAGCAATCATATCTCCCCTCAACCTTCTTTTAGTTAGGCTAAACAAGCTAAGCTCCTTAAGTCTCCTTTCGTAAGACAAGTTTTCCATTCCTCGGATCATCCTAGTAGCCCTTCTCTGTACCTGCTCCAGTTTGAATTCATCCTTTTTAAACATGGGAGACCAGAACTGCACACAGTATTCTAGGTGAGGTCTCACTAGTGCCTTGTATAACGGTACTAAAACCTCCTTATCCCTACTGGAAATGCCTCTTCTGATGCATCCCAAAACCACATTAGCTTTTTTCACAGCCATATCACATTGGCAGCTCATAGTCATCCTATGATCAACCAATACTCCAAGGTCCTTCTCCTCTTCTGTTACTTTTAATTGATGTGTCCCCAACTTATAACTAAAATTCTTGTTATTAATCCCTAAATGCATAACCTTACACTTCTCACTATTAAATTTCATCCTATTACTATTACTCCAGTTTAAAAGGTCATCCAGATCCTCCTGTATAATATCCCGATCCTTCTCCGAATTGGCAATACCTCCCAGCTTTGTATCTTCTGCAAACTTTATTAGCACACTCCCACTTTTTGTGCCAAGGTCAGTAATAAAAAGATTAAATAACATTGGTCCCAAAACCGATCCCTGAGGAACTTCACTGGTAACTTCCCTCCAACCTGACAGTTTGCCTTTCAGTAGGACCCATTGCAGTCTCCCCTTTAACCAATTCCTTATCCACCTTTTGATGTTCATATTGATCCCCATCTTCTCCAATTTAACTAATAATTCCCCATGTGGCACGGTATCAAACGCCTTACTGAAATCTAGGTAAATTAGATCCACTGCATTTCCTTTATCTAAAAAATCTGTTACTTTTTCAAAAAAGGAGATTAGGTTGGTTTGGCACGATCTACCTTTTGTAAAACCATGTTGTATTTTGTCCCATTTACCATTGACTTCAATGTCCTTAACTAATTTCTCCTTCAAAATTTTTTCCAGGACCTTGCATACTACAGATGTCAAACTAACTGGCCTGTAGTTACCTGGATCACTTTTTTTTCCTTTCTTAAAAATAGGAACTATATTAGCAATTCTCCAATCATTCGGTACTACTCCTGAGTTTACAGATTCATTAAAAATTCTTGCTAATGGGCTTGCAATTTCAGGTGCCAATTCCTTTAATATTCTTGGATGAAGATTATCTGGGCCCCCCGATTTAGTCCCATTAAGCTGTTTCAGTTTTGCTTCTACCTCAGATATGGTAATATCTACCTCTATATCCTCATTCCCATTTGTCATGCTACCATTATCCACAAGATCTCCTTTAGCCTTATTAAAGACTGAAGCAAAGTATTTGTTTAGATATTGGGCCATGCCTAGATTATCTTTAATCTCCACTCCATCCTCAGTGTTAAGCGGCCCCACTTCTTCCTTTTTAGTTTTCTTCTTATTTATATGGCTATAGAACCTTTTACTATTGGTTTTAATTCCCTTTGCAAGGTCCAACTCTACTCGACTTTTAGCCTGTCTCACTTTATCCCTACATGTTCTGACCTCAATTAGGTAGTTTTCCTTGCTGATCCCTCCCATCTTCCACTCCCTGTATGCTTTCTGCTTCTTCTTAATCACCTCTCTAAGATGCTTGCTCATCCAGCTTGGTCTACAACTCCTTCCTATGAATTTTTTCCCTTTTCTTGGGATACAGGCTTCCGATAGCTTCTGCAGTTTTGATTTAAAGTAATCCCAGGCCTCCTCTACCTTTAGATCCATAAGTTCTTCAGTCCAATCCACTTCCCTAACTAATTTCCTTAATTTTTGAAAGTCAGCCCTTTTGAAATCAAAAACCCTAGTTGCAGATTTATTTTTGTTAATCCTTCCATTTAGTTTGAACTGAATTAGCTCATGATCACTTGAGCCAAGATTGTCCCCTACAACCATTTCTTCTATGAGGTCCTCGCTACTCACCAAAATTAAATCTAAAATGGCATCCCCTCTAGTCGGTTCAGCAACTACTTGATGAAGGAATCCATCAGCTATCGCATCTAGGAAAATCTGAGCCCTATTATTATTACTAGCACTGGTCCTCCAGTCTATATCTGGGAAGTTAAAGTCTCCCATGATCACGCAGTTTCCATTAGTATTTACTTTATTAAAGACATTAAAAAGGGCTCTATCCATATCCAAATTAGATCCCGGAGGTCTATAGCACACCCCAAGCACTATCGTAGGAGTGGCTTTACTAGTTTTCTTCCCCAATGTAATTTTTGCCCAGACGGACTCTGTCTTATCCATTGAATCGCTTCTTATTTCTTTACATTCTACCTCATCATTGATATACAATGCTACTCCACCCCCTTTACCTTTGTTTCTGTCTTTCCTAAAGAGCACATACCCTTCAATACCTGTAGTCCAGTCATGACTACTATTCCACCATGTTTCTGTTATCCCTATAATATCTGGTTTCACTTCCTGCACCAGTAGCTCTAGTTCCTCCATTTTTTTACCTAGGCTCCTCGCATTGGTGTACAAACATCTTAATTTTTGCTGTTTGGCCTTGCTCACATTTTGTACCCTATTAGGCACAGTCATTCTACAGCCAGTATAACCTATTAGACTAGTATCCACACCACCCTCGTTCCTTATATACATTCTCCTACCCACGGCTGTATCCTTTCTTACTTCGTCTTCTTCCCTCTCAATGCTAAAATCTGGCGTAGAGATTTCCTGGACATCTCCCATCCATCTCCCCCTAATTCCTAGTTTAAAGCTCTCTTTATCAGTTGTGCCAGCCTCGATCCTAGAAGTCTATTTCCTTCCCTACTCAGATGAAGTCCATCCTGAGAGAACTGTCCTCTGTCCGTGAATGCCTCCCAGTGGCCATACATCCCATTTTTCTCATTTGCAGGCCCTGGCTTTCAGCATTCATGCTGGTTCTAAGTTGCTCTGGTGGTGACTGCACTGATTCTGCTGGGTACTGTAATCACCTTACCTCAGCAACATGAATGCCACTATCTAGAGGGCAGCATTAAGCTTCATTCATTCAATTATGTAGCTGTTTGAACCTTGCAAACAGGCAACTAAATGCAAAAAATGGCATCAATGCAACATTAAGGTTGAGAATTTAAACTCATAAATGAGGAAATTCAAATAGTAATGTTCTCCTGGGAGCATTAACTCATTCCCATATCCTATAAGCACCCATGAAGATAACCTAATTGGTAATCAGAACTGCAGCGTATGTGTGTGTGCTCTGAATGATTTATTATTAGATAATTTAACTCTGAATTTCCTGACTGAGTTTAAATTTAAATTTAAATTCTCAGCCTCAATTTTACATTAAGATAGGATATTTTGCATTTAACTTTCGTGGGTTTGGGCTTGTCTTTTTAAAGGTGAAAGAGAAAGTGGGCTGAGATCCACTGGGGCTGCCACAAATCCTCTCATAATCCTATGAAGCGTTTTGGAGAGGGCTCACCTCCTTAACCACTAAGAAAAACACATATGTTCTAGATTTTATATGAACCTCTGAGCAAGCAGGTTCACTCTGAGAAACAGGATGTAAATGGGCCCTTAGCTCCTGGCAAACAGGAGCCCCACTTGGGAGGATACCAACTCAGTCTGGCCTTTTGTCTCTCTGGCTGTGATCTGGTGCAAATGGAATCTCTGGAAAGCACGCTCAGCTCTGATAGGTGCAGAAGATTGGTGGAGGAGTCAGGAGCCTTTTACCCACCTCAGCCATTCTGGATGAAGAGATTTGCTTCTGCTGCTGGAAGGGAGTTTGTTGCAACAGAGCATCAATCATTTGTCCCCTTCAGATTATAGAAGGCAGATTCCTTTCAGAAGGTGATCTGATATAGCAGTCTAAAAGCTGCCTCAGAATTCTGTGAAGACCTGAGAACCCAAAGCCCTGGAGAACAGATTTTTTATCTAAACCTTGGACTTTTGGAAATGCCCTTTTGTATGAGTCAGGTTTCCCTGGGGACAGTATGAAAGATGTTATAAGGATTGCCATGTGTTTCTAATGTTGTTTTAACCAAATTAGTTATTGCTATGATTGAGACAATGTTCTTGACTTCATGCATATTAATGGTCTGAGTTAAAACTGAGCAAATGATATGATAAAGAATGAAGCAGAGCTGAAATGCTTCATCAGTGAGTAATGTATTTCTGGTTACTCCACAGGAATGTACAGATACCAGATAAGAAAAGGCTAAATATTTCTGGATTGGGTTAAACGGAGATGGAGAAAAGACAGATTTGGCTTGATGACTCCCAATGAAAAGGATATAGGTGGAGATTTCTGGAGGATATTTTTTAAGTGTGAAGTTACTTTTTATTTTAAATACGGATACACCTTGGACTCCATAGCCCTGTGCTGGCTATATTCCAAATCACAAATCTAGTATTGCAATAATAGTATTGCATTTAGATCCAGCTTAGATTCCAAAATCCACAGCATGGCCAATCTCCCAAAGACTGATTGTACTAAGTAAAGCTAGGATCTTTGAAAAGCAACAATGACAACTAAAACCTGTTCCCCAGGCTCTGATCATTGCATTCCATGGCTCTTTAATTGGTATTAAAGTGGAGTTAATTATCTTTTTATAAGTCCTTAGAAATCAGATAGCTTTGGGCAAGGTGGGCATTCCATGTAGGCCATGATGGGGGACTTTATCCTGGGATGCAGTGACTCTGAAAGAGATTTGGGGGTAATGATGAATAATCAGATGAACATGATCTCCCAGTGTGATGGTGTGGCCCAAAGAGCTAATGGAATGCATAAACAGGGGCAACTTGGATATATAAATAAGGGAATCTCAAGTAGGAGTAGAGAGGTTATTTTATCTCTGTATTTGGCACTGCTGGAATACTGTTTCCAGTTCTAGAAGGATGTTGATAAATTGGAGAGGGTTCAGAGAAGAGCCATGAGAATGGTTCAAGACTTAGAAAACATGCTATATACTGATAGATTGAGTTTCTTGAGTCTATTTAGCTTAACAAAGAGAATATTAATATTAATATTAAATATTAATACTTGACTACAGTCTGTAAACACATGCATGGGGGAGCAAAAATTTAATAATGGGCTTTTCAATCTAACAGAGAAAGATATAATATAATCCTATGGCTGGAAGTTGAAATTAAACAAATTCAGACTGGAAATAAGGTATAAATTTTAACAGCTAGAGTAATTAACAACTGGAACAATTTACAAAGGGGTGTGGTGAATTCTTCATCACTGATGATTATAAAATCAAGATTGGATGTTTTTCTAACAGATCTGCTCTAGGAATTATTTAGGGAAAGTTCTATGGCCTATGTTATACAGGAGGTCAGACTAGATGACTACTGTGGTCCCTTCTGGCCTTAGATCTATGAATTTTTGAAAAGAATAAGCAACAGAGAGAGAAATGCAGAAGTGTATTGGAGGATAGAGATGGCTGAATAATACTATTAATTTTGTTAAATTCTTCAGCCCACTCCATTGGCGGATCTATACAATGCTAGTGGTTGAGCCTTAGTCTCCGTTAACATATGGTCAAAGGATTATGGTTGTTCAGAGCCACCACATGCATACCATCCCTACTTGGTGGCTATCAGGCCAAAGTTAATATTACTTTAGAATGGTCCTGATGCCACCTGCTATTAGTAGAGGAGAGCACTTGAATTTGTAGTCATGGAACAACCTCATCTGCTCATCTCCAATATCACCATTGTGAACTTGGCATTTTTTGAAAGAAGGAAGCATCTGGGCTGAACCTCATGCCTATTGTGCGAACCAGCAATGGAACTGATTTGGCTGAACAGCCCCTCCCCACCTTTTCACTACTGAGGCTCAACATTTCTGCTTCATATAAGTTATTTCTCCTCTTTCTAATGATGATCCATATGGGCATAGAAATTGCTGCATTCCTCCTCCAAGTACCCTGGGCTCCCAGATCCCTTGTGAACACATCAACCATCCACTTAAATGGAACTGAAAGTGCCTGCACCTGCGAAGCACCTGAATAAAAAACAAAAAACAACTGGTTCACTCACCCCCAACTCTGTCCCCTATGTTTTTATTTAATACAAAGTTCTAAACTAATTTTTCTCCTCAGGTTGGCATTAAGAGGAAATGCAGATGGCAAGAACTGTGCTGCTTTCTAAAGGAAGGAGAAGATCCTCCACGATAGCTGCCATTTTAAATGGATGGATCTTCAAGAAACAATGCAACCCTGCTGGCTGGCTGAGACCCTACAGGTTTCAGAGTAGCAGCCGTGTTAGTCAGTATTCGCAAAAAGAAAAGGAGTACTTGTGGCACCTTAGAGACTAACAAATTTATTTGAGCATATGCTTTCGTGAGCTACAGCTCACTTCATCGGATGCATGCGGTGGAAAATACAGTGGGGAGATTTATATACACATACAGAGAACATGAAACAATGGGTTTTATCATACACACTGTAAGGAGAGGGATCGCTTAAGATGAGCTATTACCAGCGGGGGCGGGGGGGAGGAGGAAAACCTTTTATGGTGATAATCAAGGTGGGCCATTTCCAGCAGTTAACAAGAACGTCTGAGGAACAGTAGGGGGGTGGAGGATGGGGGAATAAACATGGGGAAATAGTTTTACTTTGTGTAATGACCCATCCACTCCCAGTCTCTATTCAAGCCTAAATTAATTGTATCCAGTTTGCAAATTAATTCCAATTCATCAGTCTCTCGTTGGAGTCTGTTTCTGAAGTTTTTTTGTTGAAGAATAGCCACTCTCAGGTCTGTAATCAAGTAACCGGAGAGACCGAAGTGTTCTCCGACTGGTTTTTGAATGTTATAATTCTTGATGTCTGATTTGTGTCCATTTATTCTTTTACGTCGAGACTGTCCAGTTTGACCAATGTACATGGCAGAGGGGCATTTCTGGCACATGATGGAATGAGGAATTCCACCATGATTTCAACAATTTCCATCCCACCATCAACCTCAGCCTGGACCAGTCCACACAAGAGATCCACTTCCTGGACACTACGGTGCTAATAAGCGATGGTCACATAAACACCACCCTATATCGGAAACCTACTGACCACTATTTCTACCTACATGCCTCTAGCTTTCATCCAGATCACACCACACGATCCATTGTCTACAGCCAAGCTCTACGATACAACCACATTTGCTCCAACCCCTCAGACATAGACAAACACCTACAAGATCTCTATCATGAATTCTTACAACTACAGTACCCACCTGCTGAAGTGAAGAAACAGATTGACAGAGCCAGAAGAGTACCCAGAAGTCACCTACTATAGGACACACCCAACAAAGAAAATAACAGGACACCACTAGCTATCACCTTCAGCTCCCAACTAAAACCTCTCCAACGCATCATCAAGGATCTACAACCTATCCTGAAGGATGGTTCTGTGGATGAAGGGAAAGCAGTGGATGTATTGTTTCTTGACTTTAGCAAAGCTTTTGACACGGTCTCCCACAGCATTCTTGTCAGCAAGTTAAGGAAGTATGGGCTGGATGAATGCACTATAAGGTGGGTAGAAAGCTGGCTAGATTGTCGGGCTCAACGGGTAGTGATCAATGGCTCCATGTCTAGTTGGCAGCCGGTGTCAAGTGGAGTGCCCCAGGGGTCGGTCCTGGGGCCCGTTTTGTTCAATATCTTCATAAATGATCTGGAGGATGGTGTGGATTGCACTCTCAGCAAATTTGCGGATGATACTAAACTGGGAGGAGTGGTAGATACGCTGGAGGGGAGGGATAGGATACAGAAGGACCTAGACAAACTGGAGGATTGGGCCAAAAGAAATCTAATGAGGTTCAATAAGGATAAATGCAGGGTCCTGCACTTAGGATGGAAGAATCCAATGCACCGCTACAGACTAGGGACCGAATGGCTCGGCAGCAGTTCTGCGGAAAAGGACCTAGGGGTGACAGTGGACGAGAAGCTGGATATGAGTCAGCAGTGTGCCCTTGTTGCCAAGAAGGCCAATGGCATTTTGGGTTGTATAAGTAGGGGCATAGCGAGCAGATCGAGGGACGTGATCGTTCCCCTCTATTCGACACTGGTGAGGCCTCATCTGGAGTACTGTGTCCAGTTTTGGGCCCCACACTACAGGAAGGATGTGGATAAATTGGAAAGAGTACAACGAAGGGCAACGAAAATGATTAGGGGTCTAGAGCACATGACTTATGAGGAGAGGCTGAGGGAGCTGGGATTGTTTAGTCTGGAGAAGAGAAGAATGAGGGGGGATTTGATAGCTGCTTTCAACTACCTGAAAGGGGGTTTCAAAGAGGATGGCTCTAGACTGTTCTCAATGGTAGCAGATGACAGAACGAGGAGTAATGGTCTCAAGTTGCAATGGGGGAGGTTTAGATTGGATATTAGGAAAAACTTTTTCACTAAGAGGGTGGTGAAACACTGGAATGCGTTACCTAGGGAGGTGGTAGAATCTCCTTCCTTAGAGGTTTTTAAGGTCAGGCTTGACAAAGCCCTAGCTGGGATGATTTAACTGGGACTTGGTCCTGCTTTGAGCAGGGGGTTGGACTAGATGACCTTCTGGGGTCCCTTCCAACCCTGATATTCTATGATTCTATGATTCTATGACCCATCACTCTCACAGATCTTGGGAGACAGGCCAGTCTTTGCTTACAGACAGCCCCCCAACCTGAAGCAAATACTCACCAGCAATCACAGACCACACAACAGAACCATTAACCCAGGAACCTATCCTTACAACAAAGCCAGTTGCCAACTCTGTCCACATATCTATTCAGGGGACACCATCATAGGGCCTAATCACATCAGCCACACTATCAGAGGCTCATTCACTGCGCATCTACCAATGTGATATATGCCATCATGTGCCAGCAATGCCACTCTGCCATGTACATTGGTCAAACTGGACAGTCTCGACGTAAAAGAATAAATGGACACAAATCAGACGTCAAGAATTATAACATTCAAAAACCAGTCAGGGAACACTTCAATCTCTCCGGTCACTCGATAACAGACCTGAGGGTGGCTATTCTTCAACAAAAAAACTTCAAAAACAGACTCCAACGAGAGACTGCTGAATTTGCAAACTAGATACAACTAACTTAGGCTTGAATAGAGACTGGGAGTGGATGGGTCATTACACAAAGTAAAACTATTTCCCCATGTTTATTCCCCCATCCCCCACCCCCCTACTGTTCCTCAGACGTTCTTGTTAACTGCTGGAAATGGCCCACCTTGATTATCACCATAAAAGGTTTTCCTCCCCCCCCCCCGCTGGTAATAGCTCATCTTAAGTGATCCCTCTCCTTACAGTGTGTATGATAAAATGTGTTTTATAGAATGATACATCTTCTTAGACTTTGAGATATTTGACTATAAATAATAATGGGTTTTATTCAAAGTCCAGTGAAGTAGATGAAATGACCACGCTCCCTAAAATAGACTTTGGATTAAGCCTTAGAACAAGATTCCACAGAAGCTAAAATACTCAGCAGTGATGTGTATCACTGACTGTATTAGGGGCAGCTGGGCATTGTAATACCTGAACTCCCTTGCTGTTAGATGTTTAAACCACAGTATATTTGATCAAACAAAGCATTATTTGATGCAGCATTAAAAGGGAGCAGAGAGGGTGGCTGGGACTTAGTGTGACTATATCTCAGCACATATGGCTATGGGGGTGGGAGAGCGTGTCACTGGGCAGCTCAGTCTCACTGCCTGGTCAGTTCAGATGGTTTCACAGTCACAAACACATCAGGCTGTTTATCTTTCACCAAGGTGTGTGTATTTATTCGCCTCTTACATAGTAATACTATGTAATACAGTCTTACAGCAAGGATAGGCTTCCCTGCAGTCCCCACTCCCCAGCTCCAGCAACCCCCTTACAAGCCTCCTTCTGAGTTGCCCCATGCCTCCTGTTTCCTCCCCTTATATTCTCCCCAATTACCTTGTTAGCTAGTGATTGTCACCCAAGTGCTCACTCCTCAACTGAACAGGTGTATAAGTGCCCTCAGCTCAGCCTGCAGCCTTCCTTAGACTACAGCAATATCAGTGATCAGGATGCTGCTGATAGCTCCCTGTCACATACCTCCTTCCTTATTTCAATTGAGGCCCTTTCTTGCCTCTAAATGAGGCCTTCTTTGCTGCCCATATCTTACCCTCATGCCTCATTATGAGGTTGGGATTCCACTGGAGTTCCTGTGCTCTTTGGGGATGGCTCTCATTGGACCACGGGTGAGGGTCTCCTGCCTTCCACCCATAGAAGTACACTTTGAGGGTGGAGGTTGCCTCCACAGCTCGGCCTTGGCCCATAGGTCATCACACCCATCACATCCCACTGGTCTTCCTCCCAGTTTACTTGGCTCTGGGCTTATATCTACCCATGTGCACTGTCCCTCTAGGGCCACAATTTCAAGACCTCTCTCTTCCCCTGACTTATCTTGCCATTGGTCTGGGACTGTTGGGTTAAGTTCGCCCAGCAAAACTTCCATGTCAGGACCCCATCTCTCTCTTCAGCTTGTTTATTACCCTGTGTCTGGTCCAGGGCTTATTCCTTCTGGACATTTGCTGAGCCTCCACCCTTCTTGTCTTCCAGTATCCCTGTTCTGTCATTCCCTGCTTCATTGCCCCCATCTTGGATTTTTCTCCTCCCCACAAATCCTCCAGTGTGCCACCTCTTTCTGAGCTTGTTTCCTTATGCATAGGGTCATCACACACTGAACTTGGAGGACTCCCTGGAGGATCTACACTTGTGGGCTTCTCATGTGGACCCACCAGTTGGGTCCATTTCCCCACTGCCTACCCTTTTTACCTAAGGAAAATGGGGTCCTGTCAGTCCCTAACATTACTGAGTAAGGTAATGACTTTACCATCCCTACTCACTGCCATCAAAACTTCCCTTCTACTTCTAAGGGGATGACAGCCACAGGATAAGTGCTCTTTTCCCCATGTATACAATAGACTGTTAGCGTTGCCCCCTCCTGTTGCCACCTGGGCATTCCATATGAGGGAAAATGCTGCTTCTGAAGCCACAACGGCCCTCTTTGTTCTTTGGCCTACATTGACTGGAATCATTCTTATCCCTACTTCCCCTTTTATGCCTGTTCACAGAACTCCATGAACCTGGAGTCCTTGTAAGGGCAGTCTCTCTTTATGTGTCCTTCGGCCGGCACTGGTAGCAGACTACTGGTACCTCTTTTGCCCCTACATCTCCTTTCTGGGCTTCGCTGCATGGGGTTCTTCAACCTTCTTTCTCCTGCTCTCGGTCATCAGGGTACGGAGCTCTTTTAATGGAAAGTCCATCTCCACATACTCCTCTGTTAATTTCACTGCTGCCTCTAGTGATTCTGGCTGGTGCTTCTGAACCCAGACCCTTGTAGTCTCAGGAAGGCTCTGTATAATCTGCTCCAGAGTAATGGAGTTCATTAGGACTTCAGTGTCCCATCTATCTGGCTGCAACCATCGTGTGGCCCAGTCTGACAATTTCTGCTCAAAGCTGCTGGGGCATAGCCTGCCATCTCACATGGCTGCCCTGAACTTTTGGTAGTATTTCTCAGCTGACAGGCCAACTCTGTCCAAAGTAGCAGCCTTCAGTGTATCATAGTCTTTCGACAGGTGTTCGCTCAGGGCCATATAGCCTGCGTGAGTCTTGCTGGCCAGATAAGGGACCATCTGAAGTGCCCATGCAACCTTGTCCCATCCGGCACTGCTCAAACATTAATAAAAAGGCATCAGAGTCATCCCTTGGGGCCATTTTATATAGTCCCAGGTCCACTATTTGATTCCCAGTCCCCTCACTAGCACTCACCAGCCTTTGCAGGAGCTGTTGCTATAACTGGCCCTGCTCTTTGATGAATTCTTGCAACATTCGTTGCCACTTGATGAATTCTTGCAACTGCCTGCCAATTTGGGAGTGCTTGCCTCTCCACCTGCTGGGTCTGCTGCATCTCCTTTTGTTGTTCCACTAGTCAGGACAGCATCTTGTCCATGGTGCCCACATCTCCTGCCGTCACGCAGGTGTCCCATATGTATGCTCATCAGCTGAGGGACTTACTCACTCTGAACAAGCCCACAGGGCAGCTCCCTTGCTACGTCATCAACCACACTGCCTGACCAGTTCAGATGGTTTCACAGACACACACACTGGGCTGTTTATCTTTCACCATGGTGTGTACTTATGGTAATACTGTGCAATACAGGCTGACAGCAAGAGTAGGCTTCCCTGCAGCCCCCACTCCCTGGCTCCGGCTCTAGCTGACTCTATCACAGGGGGAATTGAATGCATCCTTCAGATAAAAATTCCTGGATGCAGGACAAAGTGTGGGAGGCATTAGGTGGTGTTTCCAGCCCACACCGAACTCAATGCTGCTTGTAGGTGGCTTTCAGTTCCACCGATCTCATAGGTCCTTAACAGACGCTGCACCAGTGGAGGATTGCTATGGTGGAGCAGAGGATGTGGGGATAGAGACCCAAGACTTGGCTACACATACACCAGATGGCAGTTTTTCTATGCCAGCGGAATTGTCTGCTGGGCATTTATGGTTGAATTAAGGCTATTTTGTGTCTCCTGAGAGGTGCAAAAGAGTCATTACCCAGTGAGAATCTAGTCCCTTGTCTGCAGAAAAGGGGAGGGCAAAGGGAGAAAGTCAGGTGACTGATTTTTTCATGATGTGTGAGAGGAATGGCTCTTTGAGAGACTAGAAGGTGTACTGGAGTCCAAAGGCCATATACATGAGGTAGGATAAAAAAGCTGCCTTATGGGAAGTGGTATAAAATACGTAATTTTTTGCACATTTTTATTGAGTTACAACATAGTCAAACTGTCACATGCCTTGCAATGGAGCAGATTCTCACATATCTTGAGAAAGTGGCTGTTTCACACTATCTGTTACACTTATTTCATAAAGCAGACTTGCAAGACTGTCAGGAATATTTAGCAGCCCAGGTGTAAAATCTACTCACTTTGCACTTACAGTTATGACAGATACTGGAAAACAAAGACAATATTACTCACCTCAGGGTAAGAGGTGAATATAATTTTTGCAACGCTCTTGTATTGTGCTTGATGCATTGCACAACGAAAAAGTGGATTCCTGTTACGTTTAGGACAGGTTTGTATGGCTGCAGATTTTTCCATGCAATAAATATTTCTCTTGAGATTTAATTGCTTCTGCCTTCATGATTCTCCTCGTACTTTTCAACCCCTTCATGGCCAATCCTGGCCTTGTCCTCAATCAGTTTCTGGTCACCAGGTCTGACTCCCTGATTTACCAGCCACAATAGCAGATAGTGCCTTGCCCATGGAATATTCAGTCCATGGAAATCTCACTCCTATCTACAGCTTAGGCAGCCTTCTTCCATAGTGTTAATGTGCTCAGAATTCAAATGCTTTGGCTCAGGTCAGTGCATGACTTTAAAGCTTTACCGTTGTATGGCTTTATTATATATATACACAAAAGTTAAGTCAGACAAGATGTTCATGCCATTTGTCTCAAACTATTTGTTAGTGTTTGTTATTACTGGGTGTGTCACGGGGTCAATTTTTGGTTCATTGCTTATAGGAAAAAAGCACTACTTCAGCCATTTCCGCTCCATGAGTTCCAGCTGCATTCCCTGGAATACAGCAAGAGTCTGGGTTGGCCTCCTAAACTTTATGGGTTCTCAAGAGTCCTACTTCTTCCTCATAACCACAATGTTCCCTGAGGAAAGCCCTAGAGCACAGCCAAACTTTCCATTATTTGGACCACCCAGTTCCTGTATCCAGTACTTTTAAGGCCCAGATCCAATGAATTCAGTGGGAGCAAGGTGCCTAAATACCTTTGAGGATCTGAGTCTAAAAGCCTCAGGGGCCTCAGAACGTTTAGGCACCTACCACCTGGTGGAAGCCACATCCCTTAGTTAGATGTCCAAACTCCCTTTACAAAGCATGGGGAGAGCTGGTGCCTAAGAATGGGATCCTCCAAAACCAGCACACTGAGCAGGGAGCTGCCTGAACTAACCAGTGGGAAATGCTATGCGGAGAGGCCAGGCCTAAGACCGCCCCCGCCCCCCAAAGGAGACTACTTCTGCTTGGGATTCGCAGCCATGAACTTTCTTCTGGAGTTAGTCACGTCGGCCAAGTCAGTCCTTTCTCACACACACAAAAGGAAGAGGAGGCAGCAGTGGTGATGCCACTGCCGCCTTATATCCAGAGCACTCACCCAGCATGTAGGAAACCTGAGTTCAAAGCATCCATTCTGCCTGACATGGAGCAGGGACTTGAACTCAGGTTTCTTATTTTACAGGTGAGTGCTCGAACTATGGGGCAATTGGCACAACCAACATCAACTCCTTTTCCTCTGTCTTTTGTGTGGTTTAGATGTGCTCTGAAAACCGCTACTGGATGAAGCCCTGCAGGTGAGATAGGTGGAGGAATGCCTAGTTTGTGAATCCTTCCAGGGCTTTGGTGTGAGCTAGGGTGCTGAGCAGCTCAGCAAAATCAGGACTCAGGTGACTGTGCACATGTCCACCTGCAGAAATTTAGGCATCTAGAAGCAATTTAGAGGCCTACAGGTTTAGGTAGCAGCTGAGTTTGAGGATCTCAGTGGCAAATAAATGCTGGACTTAGGCACCTAAAGTGGCAGTGAGGTGCCTAAGTCCCTTTGTGGATCTAGCCCTCAGTCCTTAGCTCCTTTCATTTAAGAAGAGCCTAGTGTCCTCAAGCAGACTGAACACACAAAAACAAAGACGCTCCAGAATGGAGATTTCAGAGTAGCAGCCGTGTTAGTCTGTATTCGCAAAAAGAAAAGGAGTACTTGTGGCACCTTAGAGACTAACAAATTTATTAGAGCATAAGCTTTCGTGAGCTGTGAGCTGTAGCTCATGAAAGCTTATGCTCTAATAAATTTGTTAGTCTCTAAGGTGCCACAAGTACTCCTTTTCTTTTTTCCAGAATGGAGAGGAACCCAGGTCTGTAAATCCTTTTCTTGTTTGAGGAGGGCAAAACAAACAAAATAGTAAAAAGAAAAGGAGTACTTATGGCACCTTAGAGACTAACAAATTTATTTGAGCATAAGCTTTCGTGAGCATTTTTGGATGCATCTGATGAAGTGAGCTGTAGCTCACGAAAGCTTATGCTCAAATAAATTTGTTAGTCTCTAAGGTGCCACAAGTACTCCTTTTCTTTTTGCAAATACAGACTAACACGGCTGCTACTCTGAAACCAAACAAAATAGTGTCTTTCTATTCCCTTCTTCCCCAGAAGGGAACAATCCAATTGTAAATCTCCCTTTTCCTCCAGCACAAAGAAACCCAGTGAAAAACTCACAGCTGGGCTCTTTGTTGCTCTCTGTCAGTATGATTTCCTCTGGAGCTATTGAAAGTACAGCACTTTTGAAAAGCAGGCCACTTACTTGAGTGCCTGAGCATGGATTTAGGAGCTCAGCTTTATGCACCCTGTTATGTTTGTGGGGTACATACAAGAAAGTTAGATTAAAAACAAATACTCTTCCTGGAAGGTTGGAATGTAACACTACTTTATTTCTTAGAATTCTGAATGATAATACACAAGAACCCAAAACAGAGAAAAACAAAGCAGGCTGCTCCCTAAATCAGTGAGGCACAACTCACTCCACCTGACTGTTGGCTGGCTCTCTGCAGACTAACTACTCAAGGCTCAGATTGCATGCTTCCTTACAGAACCCCCAAGCCTGCAAGCATGAGCTGAAAGCTCTTTACAGATGTTAAGTGATAGCTTATAATTTTAATTCAGTTTTCAATACACCTCACATCCATTTTTTAAAAATAAACCATTATTGGACAAAACAATGTCATTATTAAAAGCAAAAGATGTGACTTTCCATTTAAAAACAATTTCTTAGTCTGGAGTTAAAATCCTCTGCAGCTGTGGGACAAAGGGACAGTGCTCATGTGTCTTCAGAAGAGTGTAAAGCTGTAGAAAAATATGCTATGACTCTGAAACAATGAAATACAGGTGGACATTTCCAGAGCAGATAGCACATTGTCTCAGGCCTATGCCCAAGTGGCAAAACACTTCAATCTTTACTGCTTCACGGATGGGCTATAGGGGTTAATATCTAGCAGATTTTTTGTCTGTGATTTTGTTGATAAGCATCAACGGTTATACGAGTTGTCAGCTAACAGTTCTCTAGCTTTAGCATATTGAACAGCTCCAACTGGTGTGCAAAAGACTCACAGGAAGTGAGGTTAGTGCCTGCAAGTGACACCATCCTCTGTGGGTGTAAAAGCGAGTCTTTCACTGTGTGAGAAGAGCAGAGTGTGAGCAGAGATGTGAAGTTGAACACATGCTGTCACAGAAACTGTGGTTAGTGTCTGGTGAGCCCATCACTCCAGGTTTCTTCTGCTTTTCTGAAAACATAACTAAATTTTCTGCTTCCTGGTTAATGAGCTGAAAGAGAGAGAGAGAGAGAGAGAGAGAGAAAGACCCAAGCTTTAAAGGCTGGATCCTAATGCTACTTCTCCCTTCCTGGGGCTGCACTTCAGGCCCATCTGTAGTAGAACAGCCTTGTGTGTGGTGCAGGGGGAAGAGCAACACAGGTCAGAGAAAAATCAATGGAGTCTAGGCCCTGTTTATGGATATTTTTTCCCATTGAAACAAAATTTCTCTGTCACCTAACCAGAAAAAGAAGCAGCAGCACGAGGCAAAGAAACGTATAATGAACTACTGGTTTGCTGAAAATCCTTATACTTTATATACTGAGTATATTGACAAGTGTAGTAGTAAAAAGAAAAGGAGTACTTGTGGCACCTTAGAGACTAACAAATTTATTTGAGCATAAGCTTTCATGATGCATCCGATGAAGTGAGCTGTAGATCACGAAAGCTTATGCTCAAATAAATTTGTTAGTCTCTAAGGTGCCACAAGTACTCCTTTTCATTTTGCGAATACAGACTAACAGGGCTGCTACTCTGAAAAGTGTAGTGGTGTTCGACTTGTGTGAATTGAAGTGCATGTGTGAAGGTGCTTGAGATGGGATGTAAGAGCCGGTAAGAATGTTCCCCTTCCATGTATTTTTTTAAGTATCTGATCCTTGGAGCTATCAGGTACATTCCCTAAAGACCATAAATTTGCTCTTCATAGGACTGGCGAACAGCAAACATAGTACCTATCTTCAAAATAAGGAAAAAGGAGGACCCAAGGAATTATACACCAGTTGGCCTAACTTTGATACTGAGATACTGGTACAAATTGTTAAACAATCAATTTATTAAAACATAGAGGATAATTAGATGATAAGTAATAACCAGCATAGATTTATCAAGAACAATTCATGCTAAACTACTCTAATTTCCCTTTTTGACAGGGTAACCAACCTAATGGATAGGGGGGAAAGTAGTAGATGTGATATCTGGACTTTAGTAAGGCTTTTGACACAATCCCACATGACATTCTCATAAGCATACTAGGGAAATATGGTTTAGAGATGAAATTTCTATATAGTGGGTGCATAACTGGATGAAAGGCTGTACTTAAAGTAGTTATCAATCGTTCACTGTCACATTGGGAAAAAATATCTAGTAGGGGTCTTGCAGAGACTAGCCAGCATCCAGTTCAAGTATTAGTCTCTATTTTCATTAATGACTTGGATAATGGAGTGGAGAATATGTTTCTAAATCTGATGATGACACCAAACTGGGAGGGGTTTGCTTTGGAGAACACCATTAGAATTCAAAATGACCCTGATAAACTGGAGAATTGGTCTGAAATCAACAAGATGAAATTCAGTCAAGACATGTGAAAAGTACTACTCTTAGGAGGGAAAAATTAAGTGCAGAAATACAAAATGGAGAATAACTGGCTAGGCAGTAGTGCTGCTGAAAAGGATCTGGGCATTACAGTGGATCACAAATCGAATGAGTAAACAAAGTGATGCTGTTACCAAAAAGGCAAATATCATTCCAGGGTGTGCCAACAGGAGCATCATCTGTAAGACACAGGAAGTAATTTTCCTACTCTACTACTACTGGTGAGACCTCAGATGGAGTATTGTGTCCAGTTTTGGGCACCTTGTTTTAAGAAAGACATACACAAATTGGGGAGAATCCAAAGGGGAGCAACTAAGATAATAAAAAATTTAGAAAGCATGACTTATGAGAATAGTTTGAAACAATAGGGCATGTTTAGTCTCGAGAAGAGATGGCTGAAGACGGATCTCAAAAGTCTTTAAATATGTTAATAGCTGTTATGAAGAGGACAGAGATCAATTGTTCTCCATATACACTGAGGGAAAGACAAGAGGTAATCAGTTTAGTTTGCAGCAAAGGAGATTTAGGTTGGATATTAGAAAAAGCTTTCTAACTATAAGTGTAGTTAGGCACTGGAACAGGTTACCAAGGAAAGTTGTGGAAACACAGTCAGTGAAGCTTTTTAAGAACAGATGTTCTAGGTACACTTAATCCTGGCTCAGCAGCGAGGAATGGACTAGATGAGCTCTGGAGGTCCCTTCCAGCCATAGGTTTCTATGGTTATGATGATCCCCAAGTTCTATGAGATGATTGTTTTAACAGTATACAGTGATGTGGTGAGTCAGAGAGAGAGAGAGAGAGGAACCAGCCCACACTTCTTTTCAAACTGATGACATAGTTTTAACCAGCAGCTGATGACAGCCCCCTCCAGCACACAGTTATTCCCCACTCCACCCCCTGCTTCGGGGGGTGTGCGTGTGTGTTTTCAAAACTTGTGGTTGTAAGTTAAGTTCTGAACATCTGAAAATAAATGATCATACTTGGTTAGTAGTGAATTTGTGCCCGTTGTGACTTGAGGCATGTTTGGTGGAGGCATGCTGAATTCAATCTTTCATAGCTTTGAAATTTCTAAACTGATTTTCTTCCAATTTGGTTTGATAAGTAGGTCTCATCCTACACAATAACAATACATGGCTTTGATATAGCTCAGAGTTCATTTCAAAGTGCTTTACAAAGAAGGTCAGTGTTGTCATTTTACAGATGGGGAAATTGAGGCACAGAAATGCAAAGTGACTCATCCAAGGTCACCCAGCAGGCCAGTGGCAGAGCTGGGAATAATAGAATTTAGGTCACCTTAGGCCCAGTCCAGTGTGCTATCCACTAGGCCAGGCTGCCTGCAAAACAAACTGTTTGAGGGTAGTATTGGAGTATAACTTTCTGATTTAATGAATGCTACATCATTTGGATATTATAGAAGTTTTAGATGCACCTTCTATAATCAAGGTAGCAATCTGGTTTCCATTATAACTTTTACCACCTCCCTATCCTCAGTTGCTCATAATTTTTCAAAACTTTAACCTTTTGGGTTGAAATATTCCATGCTGGGTCTCCACCTGAGCTGAATTTTTAGAGAATTTTCTCACCATCATTTTTTCTTCTGTTCCCACTTTTCCATCATAATAATACAATTTTCACATATCCAGATGAAGACAGCACAAGACAAAACACAAACCCTGAGTACAACTGTTATTACCATACCACCACCTGCTTATCTCTTATCTCTATAAACAGCATGGACCATATTCAGTTGCACATTGACTGGTGAATGTGATGGGGAATGTAGGTGTGTTGATGGTGGGGGATGAGTATAGGTGAATATGATAAATGAGTTGTGCGCAGGGGAGTTTATGTATGTGTGGGAGAGAATTTACCTGGCGATTATTTATGAACATAATAATAGCCCACACTGTGTCAGACCAATGGTCCATCTAGCCTAGTATCCTGTCCTCTGACAGTGGCCAGCTCTAGAGGCTTCAGAGGGAATGAACCGAACAGGGCAATTTATTGTATGATCCATTCCCTGTTGTCCGGTCCCAGCTTCTGGCAGTCAGAAGATTAGAGACACCCAGAGCATGGGATTGTGTCCCTGACCATCTTGACTAACAACCATTGAGGGACCTCCATGAACTTACCTAATTTTTTCTTTAACCCAGTTATACTTTTGTGCTTCACAACTTCCCCTTGCACAGAGTTCCATAGGTTGACTGTGCATTGTGTGAAGTACTTCCTTGTGTATTTGTTTTAAACCTAGTACCTATAATTTCATTGGGTGATCCGTGGTTCTTGTGTTATGTGAAGAGGTAAATAATTCTTCCCTATTCACTTTCTCCACACCAGTCATGGTTTTATAGACCTCTATAGTTCTTTAAACCTCTCTGCGTACAGAACCTGTTCCATATCCCTAATCATTTTTGTTGCCCTTCTCTGTTGTTTTTACAATTCTAATATATCTTTTTTGAAGTGGGGTGACCAGAATTGCACACAGTATTCAAGGTGTCCCCTTACTACCTTCAGAGTGAAATCCTGGCTCTGTTGAATTAAATAGCAAAACTCCGACTTTTCAATTTCACCATTAGCCTTTATGGTGTGGACTGGAGATGTGAGGGGAGCATGCTAAAGACAGAATATGGGGAACAATATGTGGAGGAAGGAGAATAACGGCTGCGTGGAGAGGGCTGGAGAAGGAAAATCAGGGTGTAGCAGAACTCCCTTTGGTGAACCACAGCTGAGCCATTGGAGCAGAAGCCCTCTCTGTTCCTGTTTCTCCCTTTCTGACTCCAGGGGAGCAGCCAGCTGGCTAGAAGCTGAGAAGAAAGTAAGCTGGTCTGGTCCGGTATGGCATACCAGCAAGAGCCAGTACGCCCTGCCGGGCTGGACCAGGCTGGTGCTTTAAAGGGCCCCGGGCTCCCTGCAGCAGCCAGAGCCCCGGGCCCTATAAAGCGCCACCCGAGCCCTGCTGCCGGAGCCTCGGGGTAGCAGCGGCAGGGCTCCAGCGGTGATTTAAAGGGCCTGGAGCTCTGCTGTGGTAGCGGTGGCCGGAGCCCGGGGCCATTTAAATCACCTCTGAGCCCCAGGGCTCCCAGCTGCCTCTGCAGCTGGTAGCTCTGGGGGTGATTTAAAGGCTTGGGGGCTCCCAGCCACAGCCCTGGGGCCTTTAAATCTTGATTTAAAGGACCCAGGTATTTAAAGGCCCCGCCTCTTCCGGTTGAGGCCATGCCTCTTCTGGTCAAGGCCATGCCCCCCTGCTCAGGACTCCGGAGTACTGGTAAGTCCTTTAAGTTACTTTCACCCCTGGCTAGAAGACCGTTCCTGAATTTTTGAGCCTTGACATTACCTAAACCCATTGGAAGCAGAGGCAGTCATTGGCTCTGTTTAAGAAGAGTGATATGGGTTGTTCCCTGCTAATGTTTTTAAAAGGAAGAGAGAAACCCAGGGTCGGAGGAAAGTCAGTGAAAAGAAAATCTCAGTCTTTACCATTTCCCAGTGCAGGCAGGTATAACCATGGGGAGGGAGGAGTTTTGGGGAAGTAGGGCCAGAAAGCAGCAATGAGGGAAGCTGCATCCTCTTGTATGGAAGCAGACAGGGACTGGCTCCTGAATGGAGGACTATCACAGGGAGAGGAACACAACAGGGCTAATCCGAGACTAGTTTAGGTCGCAAAATTGGGAATTTGGGGTCTAAGAAGGCAGAAGAGAAATATAGTGAGAAGGCAAGAGAAGGTGTATATGTGTTTGTAATGGGGTTCACTCACCACATGAGCACCTCCTCATGGCCACGCTTAGCATAGTGGGTATGTCACCATTTAGCACCCCATACCAATGGTTGCTCCATTATTGTGGCAGTCTCTCTTCCTGCAACTTGGGCCTCTGGCCAGGTCATGCTATAGTCCACCCCTGTTAGGGCACCTTCCAGAGTAATACAGTCCAGTGACCTTACGGCAGGTCTTATGTCTCTCTCTCGGCTCCATGGTCCTTACTTCCCTTATCTCAAGGGGTTTCACCTCACTTTTCTTGGTGGCTGATAGGGGAACCCAGGCTCTGCCTCTACTCAGATTACAGTCCGGGACCCTGTAGCTGGCAGCTAAGGTCTTCTCCCTCAGACTCCTTGGTGCCTCCCTGAACCGCTTCCATCCCCCAGAGCATGACTGCAGACTCTGCTTGTAGCTTCTTTCTTCTTCTTCCCGGCTTTTGTGGCATACAAGACTCACTTCCTGAGTGTTTTACCACCATGCACTGTACTTTGTATCTTCTTCATGACTTAGAGTCTTGCATCTTTCCTGGTATCCTTCAAGAATTGCAGAAGAGCTTTTTTTTATTAGGCTCCCTTTTCCTTGTATTCTTGATAGATGTTGTGACACCTTAGAGACTAACAAATTTATTTGAGCATAAGCTTTCATAAGCTACATCCAATGAAGTGAGCTGTAGCTCACGAAAGCTTATGCTCAAATAAATTTGTTAGTTTCTAAGGTGCCACAAGTACTCCTTTTCTTTTTGTGAATACAGACTAACACGGCTGCTACTCTGAAACTTGATAGATGTTGCAAGCAAAATTTTGTTACTTTAAGACCTCTGACTTTTCTATATAAATACTTCCTTTCACTGGTACAGTCTTTACAATCCCAGAGAATATGATCTATCATTTCCTGGACCTTACATGTTACGCATAATCCATCTTTATACTTGTTAATTAGAAATAAATTACTATTTAGCCTGCAATGTCCTGTTAGAATTCTAAATGGAGTCACTTCAGTCTTCCTCTCAGGGCTTGGGTCATATCAACATTTTCAACTGGTGAGCAAAGGTCTAAGAATTTTTCCCCTTTCTTTCATTTGCCCACAGTTCTTGCCCTTCCCTCCTTAGCTCATTTTTGAATAGATGTTTAAATTCCAGTTTGCTTAAGGGGATTCCTAGGTCAACTTGTTCATGATTAATAGCACTTTTTGCCTGTTTGTCCACCAGTTCATTGTCTGCTATCCCTACATGTGCCAGGAGCCATGCTATTACTATGGTTATATCCAATTGTAACGGTTTGGTTGTTAGCAGTAATATTTCATTAAGAATATAATTTCTGCTCTCAGATTTACCACTGTATATTGCCTGCTGTCTGGATCAGTCAGGATGGTTACGGCAGCTAGCCACACATTTAAAGCCCAATTTAGGGCTAGAATAGTCTCTCTTAGCTCAGCTGTAAAGATAGCTACGAAGTTAGATAGCATTATGGTTTTCTTGAGTCTGAGTGAAGGCATGTAGAAAGCTGTTCCCACTCTTCCTGTTTCTTCCTCTTTGAAGCTGTCTGTATATATTTGGCAGTAGTGTTCACACTTATCACCAGTTTATTGATTTGCTATATCTTGTATATTTATCATTATTCTTGTTGCATTTCTTTCATTATATAATTCCATGTTTCTCTCGGGGGGATAAAGAGTATTTCCCCATAGCTATAGATTTTTCAATCTTCTATTTCCATCAATATTCCTTATCACATCTGTACTCTACTTACCTTGGGAATTTTGATTTTTTTTGTCTTACCCAATCTCCACTTAATTCCCAACAATCATTATATATTAGCTTTGTGATGTCATCTTCACTATTACTTAGTCAAAGGTTAAGTCCAAAAGCTTCCTTGTAAGCATGATGGGCATTTCACAGGCTGCTATCTGTAGTACATACAGTGGCATAGTAATAAATGCACCACATCAATATACATTGCCTATGCTTGGACATAGTCTAATTTTCTTAGATTTACGTTCACTGCTAACCCAAAGGCCTGGCATCCATACTCAATAATTGGACTAACTTTCTAGCATTACCACTATTTTCTTATCCACGCCACAGGATGTTCCACAGACACTTTTAAGTAAGTTAATTCTGCCTTTGGACTGATCTTTAATATTTTCATTGTGGTCCCTCCAAGTGAGCTTGTTATCAAATATCACACCTAAGAATTTGTAGTTTTTCGTTATATTTATCTGTTGGTCATACAGATATAACTTTACATCTTTCTGGATTTTCCTTTTTTGTGAAAATCATTCCCTTAGTTTTGTCTATGGAGAAACTGAAGCCCCCACCCGTTTCTCTTTTCTGCACTTCTCTCACGTGCATCATTGAATCTTTTGGAGGTGCTTTCATGGTTTCTGCTTTTGGTCCGTATGGCACAATCATCAGCAAATAACATGATCCCTATTCCTGTACTCATCTCATCTTAAGGAGGTCATTTATCATGATATTAAGAAGGGTTGGCCTAATTACATTCTTCTGTGGAGTTCTATTTGCAATTGAATATATGTTGGAAAAAGGTTTCCCTATTCAGAGATGTATAGTTCTTTTGCTCAAGAAGTCCCTTTTCCATCTGTACATTTTCCTGGAACACACATGGAGGCCACTTTATGAAGAAGTCCTTCTCTCCGTGACACATCGTAGGCTTTTTCCATGTCTATGTATCATGAATACTTTGGTTTGCCAATTGGTCTGTATGCCTCAGGACCTGAGCACATCTTACCCAATTGCCTCACTGGGACAATAATTGCATGTTTCCAGTCATTAGCTATTTCGCCTTTTAGCCATATGATATTATGGAATTTTAGTATCACACTCATGCTTCCTTCACTAAGAAGTTAAAGCATTTCAAGCTTAATCCATCCTTACCTGGTTAGGTGCTTTTATTCCTTATCATGTTCTGGAGTTCTCTCATACTAAAGTTTTCATTAAAATAATATCCACATCCTCCTCCCACCTCTTCATCCTCTCATAATTATCCTTAATGAATGTTCTTTTCCTCTTCCTAATTTCTATCCTCTGATCCTTGTCATTGCTGACTTTTTGAAACATAGTGGCCCTCACATGCAGCCCCATGGCCCGACAGGAGCTGTCTCCCTCCCAGATATAGAAGTCAAACTACGCCTATGGATATTATCCTCCTCTTTGGTATTTCCTATTTCCTTAATATGTAATTAATTCCCTTCTCTCGGTAAATTTCCCAGCTGAATTTTATAGTATAGAAGCTAAAGAAGCTTCCATCAACTGCATTGAATCTGGTAGGTGCTCCATCATTTAATATTACTAAATTATTCTCTTCAAGGAATAGCTCTAAACATTTTCCATTTTTATCATTTTTCTTACTTCCCCATAATCTGTTGTGACTATTCAGATCACCACAGATCATGAGCAGGCATGTGACATCCACAATTAATTCTTTCAGTTCCATAGTTTCAAGTTTCCTGCATGGGTTATAGACATTATAAAGTCTTAGAGGAGCAGAATTGCTTTGTATCAGTATCTCAGTAGCAGTATACTCGATACTTAGCTTCTGCTTCAAAGTAGCTCAGGATCTACTTCATGAAGGTGCAGACACTACCACCCTTTCCTATTTCTCTCTGAGGTCTATATATACACACCATATCCCTGGATTTTATAGTCTAGCTTTTCTATTGACCCAGTGTCTTGTGTCCACATTACATCAGGCTTGGTTTTCATATCAGTAATATTTTTATTTAATTCCTGCCCATCTGCTAGTAGACTGTAGGCATTCCAGCTGAAAACAGTCACTACCGTTCTTTTAACCTTCACTATTTCCTTCACTTCAGAAAATATGGAAGTCATTCGTTCATAACACTTTTCAGCAGCTTTAATTATAATTCTCATGTTCTCTGTTTTCTTTCAGCCTCTTTCTACTACAACCTTTTTGGCTTTATAATCACCACCCAGCCCCTTCCACACTGGGCTCGGTTATCAGTGAAATCGGGAGGCGAGCTCTTTCTCTGGCTCTCTCTCTCAGGTGCTGCCAGATGTGTTAATTAGCCTCTCAGGCCCACATTAACCCTTTCAGGGCCTGCGTGGGGTACATACCCAATCAGAGTGTTTGGAGTGGGGAGAGAAAGAAAACCTACATGTAAGGAGTAGTGACAATAAATAAAATACTTGCTAATAGTTTATGGACAGCTAAAAATAGAAGACTATGTCACTAAAAGTATGCTGATTGCAAGGTTTTGGGGTCCAAAGACCTGAACTGCTAGTAGTCTGATGTGTTAATCCAAATAAACAATTAGACAAAAATAAACAGCAATTAATATATTTTGGAGATATTTGGAATATATGTATCTGTGGAATGGGGAGGGAACAGTGAGACAAGAACAAAAATACCATTGAACTGTAGCTAAATACAGACTGTGAAATGAAGAGTCTTCCATGAATTAAAAACATTTTCAGAGTTCTCCCACACCTTCCCTTTCCGTAACTCTGAGCTTCCAGATCTGTCTGTACCACTGAACTAGTCTAGGTCCAGCTGTTCTCCATCCTAGGCTCTCCAGGCCCCACTGAAAACAGCAGCCTCCTGCCAGCAGGAACCTTGGTAAACAGGACAAGTGAGACTACAAAGAAAACCTCCTTTCCCCTGATCACCAGCTCTCTCTAGTGTCAGTTCACAAAAATTACAAGTGTGTAATATAATCTTCCCCGACAAACAGCAAACTAATACAAGAATTATTGTGCTTATGTTTTTGTTTCATTTTTTAAAGTTTCAAAGCCTGATTGTTCTCTCATGTTGGTGTAAAGCAAAGTTACTATTGAAATCTGTGGAGTTGCACTGATGTAAAAATGATATAAGTGTGGTCAAAACCAGAGCTTTAATCTGACAGGGGAATGCCCCTCCTAACTAGAAAAAGCAAGGAGGAGTCCAGTGGCACCTTAAAGGTCCTTAAAGGTCCTTTAAGGTGCCACCAGACTCCTCGTTGTTTTTGTGGATACAGACTAACACAGCTACTCCTCTGATACTTGCCTCCTAACTAGAATGCTGGGACCTTAGCACCTCCCTGTTACATGATAT
The DNA here is from genome assembly GCF_009764565.3 of Dermochelys coriacea. Classification (NCBI taxonomy): domain Eukaryota; kingdom Metazoa; phylum Chordata; order Testudines; family Dermochelyidae; genus Dermochelys; species Dermochelys coriacea. The sequence continues at coordinate 213,615,355 of NC_050068.2, read as the reverse complement.
CTCGTCCTCAGACTAGCCAGGCTGACAAAGGTCTGGCTCTGGCATGGGGATCCCAGGAGGAGCAGAAGTTATCTGCTGTCCTTTAGAACCTTTCTGTGACCAAGGGAGCTGTCCATGTGCTCTAAGACAGGAGATAAATAATTTAGGCCTGCAATCCCTCCCAGGGTGTGGCTGAGGTGGGCAAAGGGTTAATCCTGGGAAAGGAACTTAATCTGGTTGTGGAACACTTTGGCTCTCTGACAGAAAGTTAGTCACCGCATTCCTGGCTCTGTTGGAAGATTGCAGCACCCCTGACTCTGGTGTCTGGCTTCTTACACCAAGCCATGCTGCTCATGCCATAGGAAACCGGGTTAGGTGAAGGAGCTGGTCTGGCAGTTGGATAAGCACAATGCAGTGTCCCTTTGCCTTGGAGAACCGAGGTACTTGTGGTGCTGATCTGAAATTTAAGAGAACCAAATAAAAGTTGTGGAGGGTGTCTCCTTCTTGCCCTGTCCATTTCCCTGTTGTGAGCATAGGAGTAGGATTTTCTATGATGCTGGGGTGGGTGGGGTGCGGACGGTATTCATGGTTCACATCTTCCTTGGTGTGGAAACTCCACCTGCTAGTTGAGAATATAGTCAATTTCCAGTCAAGTTACCTCCCAGTGCTGTAAATGTATTTCAGCAAATGTCTGGTGTAGCAGAAACTCCAGTCAGGGTCTTGAAGTTCAACAACAGCATAAATCTGCCTGGTCCACTTTCAGAGCTGACCAACCCCCTCCGTTCAGCAATGGCCTTAAAATTTGAAAATTTGACCTTCAGCAGAAGCATCTCGCTGGCATAGATCACCGGATCTCCTCCTCTATTCCGTTCTGGTGCGTTGAAAACCACTATGTTTTCCAAATGTTGGCCAGCCTTTAAAGAAGAAGACATTGCCAACCAGTAATGAAGCCCCAGGACCCTCTGAAGCACCCTATCAACATTTTTATTTTTTTAAATATTGGTAAATTTTCCTTACCATTAATAGCCTCTGCTCCTTCCTCATGGGCTGCCAGAAGTTGTCTGGGAGCCAAGGATAGTCTAACAGTTGGTTCCTGGAATGCTGAAAGGCATCAAAATTTTGGCTTTCTACAGCAAAGTTATATTACATGGGGGGATTTCTCAGCTTCTTTGAAAGGAAAAAAAAATATAGTGCTATCCTTGTATTTGAAATGACAGGATCTTCAGCTCCTGAGGTGAAACCATGCAACCGGGGGGGGGGGCAGGAGCAGCACTACAGAGACAGGAGAGGAAGAAGGACCCTGGAAGAGCTGCTCATAGGGATGGAGGGAATTGGGAGAAGTTTGAGTTCCTCAGGGCATGGGAGGATTTCGCTTTTCAGCAAGAAGAGACACTAATGAACCGGTTCCTGGAGCAGAAGGCACGCCAGAAGGAATTGGGAGCATTCCCTAAGGGAGAGGCTCATTGAACTGGTGGCTGAATGAGTTTGGGATCTGCCTGCAGCCTAGGCCCCTGAACATGTCCATAAATCTCCACCTCCTCTGAGGGTGCTGCTAAGCCAGAGGATCAGCTTTCAAGAACTATCCCAGTGACCAGGGGGAGAACATGGAGCCTGCAGGACTTCTGGGACCACACCCTCCACTGGTACCCAAAACCCCTCACATCCAGTAGGGGAACGATGAGCCTGCAGTAGTCCCTGAACCCCACCAAGTACCTGCCCCCCCAAGCCCTGTGGAGGAAACATCTCCAGTTTTCTCCCCTGTCATTCCCCCCTTGTCAGGAGGAGGACAAGGAGGCAGGTGCAGAGACAGTAACATCTGACTGGTGTTCATGAATGAGTTCCCTTAGTGTTTTGAAGATTTTTTGGTTGGTTGATCTTTCTTTTTAAAGAAATTTTAATTACACATTCTATGTAGTACTTTTAACAAACATTGTCTTTTCCTTCTCTTGTGTGTGGACCCTCCTTCCTAGTGTGAGAAACAGATGGCATGTTGGGTGGTCCCACACCCAACCCCAACCCCCCAACTTCAGAAATATCCAAGTCCCAGGAATACACAAGAGGGCGGGGGAAAATGCAGTTAAACTGATGCAGAAAGCACGCTAGTTTTCAATGCGACAGAACTCTACAACACAGAAAAGGATTAGATGAAAGTCTCTATGGCTTTGTGTGCATGCAAACAATCAAAACACAATTCCAGTTATAATTCAGGCAGCATCTGCCACTACCTTGTGCATAAACAGCACCTCCCTCCCCAACTGTAGCAGGGATTGGTGCTGTATAACAGTCGATAAGTGCAGTTAGTGCCACTGATAATGAATGGTTAAAAAAAAAAAAAAACCAAAAAACCAAGAATGGCTGAATACCTTTCTCTCCTCTCTCCACTCCCACCCTCCACAGCAAATCGTCATAAGGTCATTCCGAGAAATTTAGCGCTCCTGATAACAGAGGTTTGTAAGCACATTTGAATAGTGAGAAGCCTTAGTATGTTCACTGTTCAGTATTTGAAAATGTTGTCGTGTTTGTTCTTTTCGGGGGGAGCTGTTATGAGCAGCAAGGGAGTTTGTTCTCTGCCTTAATCTCTGTAACTAGAGTCAATTCTTGAGGTAGATTTGCTCTCTAGGAACTCGGCACTGATTGCAGAGGGATTTGCTTGGATGCTGGTTATGGCCACCTCTATTCAGGGACTGCTGTCCACAGTGAAAAATAATCACCTTGCGGTAAATGTATGTACCGAGATTCCATCACTGATTGCTCCTCCAATAAGAAGCTGACTTGCAAGTCCCTGGACATCTCCTTTCTTCTCCATCATCTAGTAACCTTCTCTCACTCCCTTTTTTGCAGCAGCATTATTAATCCTGTGAAGTAGGATATTCCTCTTCAAGCATGGATTACATCTGATAATGAGTCTCAGGGCAGCAGAATTCACTGCAATTCAACACGGAATGCAAGAAAGAAAATTCAGGGACTTGTGTCATTTTAACAAAATGTTATTATTTAAGCATACAGTCTCTTAAACTGGAGTGTATCATTAAACAAAAAAAGCCATAGTGTGCCGTTTACCATAGACCCAGCTTTCCTATTTGCTAGATGTCTGATCAGCTCACTGCCATCATATCCAATGGAAGCACCTAAAGGGGAACCTATCCATTGTATGGACTAGGGTCTTGACCTGTGAAAATGTAAAGTATTAGACTGTATATATACACTTCTCGTATCTCCTGAAATGTGTGAGAGATGGCTGGTTTGCACTCTTTGTTTAACTGGACACTTTCAACTTGATCACATTTCTGTCCAATTTTTTTTTATTTAATGTTGTAACAAGTAGCCCATAAGAGGTGTAAAACTGTGTGGGATTAGAGAAAATCTTAATTTTTCCATTTAATTTGTCTACTAAGTACATTTAATAATGCTCTTGTGTAGTCATTTGTTCTGCTGGTGGACAGCTGAACTTAGTCTGATTAGTCTGGGCACATGACACCCATTCACTGCTCTGGATCCTACATGTATAGTTTTCCCTGGACTCTGCAAAAGTGTATGTAACAGTAATTGTAATGAAGGACCTTCTGATGTTTCAGAGTTTGGGTGGATGCTGCAATATAAGTATTTCTCATTTAAATGATTATGCAATAAAATTTCACTGAATAGTAAATGCAATGCATTTATGAATTTCTATTATATACAACAATTACAATTACATATAAAACACTACATTAAATAAATGTTAAGGTTGCAAAGTCTAGCACTCAAAAATTGGGCAATGCCAGAATTAAAGTTGCTCATGCAATCTTAATTTATCCCACTTGGGCATATGTATTATGAGTCTATCATCATATAAGAGGTCTGTAGCAGAGCCAAAATCCCCCACTTCTGCCTTCCAGTTACATGCTTTGAACACAGGAGAAAGTCCTTTCTCTTTTTGCAACACTCTGCCTCATTTACTGTCTAGCATATGCATTGAAAGAGTCTGGAGTCCCATAGAACAAAGAATATGTGATCAAATAATAAACATTTTTTCATAATTACAGGATAACCTAATTTCTGGCATTTCCATTTAAGTGATGGACTCTGAAACCTTAATGTACTTTTAATGTAGTGGGTTTTGAATGTAATTTTAATATTTTATCAGAAACATTAAAATAGACTAAATTTTTATTATCTGGAATGACATTGACCTCACACATAGGTCATCAAAAGGATTTCAACAGAGGAGTTTTAGATCCACAGCACAAAACTTTACCTTTTGAGCTAAAGAAGTAACTAATAACAGTGGTAGGCTGTTATCCTCCGTATGGACTAATTGTGAGAAGGGTGCACTGCACATGCTTTGCAAATGGCTTACACAACTATTAAGTACTGTATGCTAGATAGTAGAAAGTTACCAGAATATCTGGGTTATCTTCACAGCTGTGGAAGAGAGTGTGCTTTAGTAGTTAAGGGCAGCACAGTCATGCCCACAGATTTGGCACATTCATAAGGGAAGGAAGCGTGGCTGTGAGTGAGACCTGAGTCTGATACCTAAATATACTTTTATGTATAATTTCACCAGAATTCAAGTTGTGTTTCCTTCATTTTGCATGGAATATCGCAGTTGATGTGAAATTATGTTAAACCTTCTAAATCAATTTGTCACTACCATCCAGGATGTCTTAGATATTGTGACAAAGCTCTGTCCTTGCCTCCGTGAGTCCTGCATTTCCTTGCAGATTTCACTAGCCTCAGAGGCTCATTGTGACCCTCTACGTAACCCTTCTTTCTCTAGAGATAAGGGTCACAGTCTACTGAGCCATTTTCATCGTAAACCAGCGAGGGAGGTGAGGAAACGTTATCCTTCCTTGCACAGTCTCTGTTGTCTCCCAGTCTCAGTGATTAATCAGGGGGCAAAGGGCAGGGGGGAGCCCGGGTCCACCCTCTACTCCGGGCTCCAACCCAGGGACCCTAATAGTATCAGCTATGGTAGCTGACCTTTTAGAAACATGACATGTACAATTCCCTGGGCTACTTCCCCCACAGCAGTCCTCACTTCCTCAAGCTCCACTTCACTCTTACCTCAGTTCCTCCTTCCTTGTGCATAATATGGTGTGTACTACTCAAACTCTCCAACAGGCCAGCTTAATCCCACAGCTCCTGACATGCACACCCACCTGACTGACTGGGAGGCTTTTAACTAGTTTCAGCCAGCCCCTGATTGGCTTCAGGTGTCCCAATCAACCTAGCCTTCTCCCCTCCTTCTGGAAAGTTCTTGATTGGCCCCAGGTGTCTTAATTGACCTGGAGCAGCTGCCATTTCACTTACCCTGGTGCCAGGGATTTGTTTAGCCTGGAGCGAATCTCTCTCTGCCACTGCTCTCCCATAGCATTCTAGCTTGGAGGGAGGTGGGAAGCTGCTACTCCTGCTGCTGCTAGGCCCTAAGCTCTCCCTGCTGCTCCAGCTGCTCCCCTGGCTGGGCCAGACACCCCCATTCTCTGCTATTTGGCTGCTGGACCCCCCACTCTTGGGTACTGCTACTGCTCCAACTGCAGCCCTGGGGGGGGGGGCTGCTAGCCCACTCCCCAGAGAGGGGGAGTGAGGGACCCCAGCCACTGCTGTTGTGGACACCACCACCACCACCTGAGAGGGGTCCTCTCTGCCTGCCTGGATCACCACCTGGAGTTCTTGGAGCTGCTGCTGCTGCTGTGGAGTCTGCTGCCTGGAGCTGCTGAAGCCCGAGGAGGAGAAGAAGAGGATCATCTGCCAGTGGGGCAGCACCTAGAGACTTTGCAGACCACCGTGGAGGGGGCCTAAGACTGAGTAATTTTCAAACTGTGCTCTTGTGGTGGGGGTTTTGACTGTGTTTGTAGGGACACGGGGGGTGTGGTGTGGAGCTGCCCCCCGATCCATCTGTGTGTCCCCCCCAACCCTCACCACTGTTACCACCACCGCTGCTCCCTCCACCACCCCCACTGGCTGTATACCATCTGCCTCAGCTCCTGCCTCTGGACTCAGCTGCTTGCTTGGCTTGCCACGCCCTATTTCCACCCTTTGGGCCAGAAGCAGCAGCCAGCTAAAAAAGACTTGTGCAAGTGCACATGGGCACATGTGCCCCCCCCAGACTGCCTAACCCCCAGCTTTGCCCTTTACTACCTGCCCCAGTTGCCACTTGCTTTGCCTCCTCTTTTGCTCCAGCCCCGCTTACTAGCTTCAGTTTGTTTGCCTGCCCCGCCCATTTCCTCCTGCAGCCTTTGTTTGTTTGCCCCGCCCCAGCCTCTGAAGCTAGCCCCTTGGTTTCCCTGTTCTACCCCCAGACCGCTTAGCCCCTCGCTCCGTGTGCCCATGCCCCCTCCCATGCGCTTGTGCAACTCCCCATTTCAGTTGCAACCCTCTTCACTGCACCTTCAATGTTGTTGAATCCTGCCCCCCATAGTGCACCAAGAGGAGCCGGAATTTCCACTTTGAGTCGGTGACTAACCCCAACCCCTGATTGCCCCCCGTTCAGCCCACCCCTTTTGGCGCCCTCCTCCCCTGCCTGCAGCCTAGCGGGGAGGAGTGGTCGACCTGCTTCCCCTCTCCCCTCCTCCTTTTGGTGTCCCCCCTTTCCTCCTTGCTCATGATGGCGGGGGATGAGACGGGCGAGACCTCTCCAGTAGCCCGAGCTCCCCCTCCCCCACCTGCCCCCCTGTCACCCCCCCAAGCTTCTACCTCCGCTGCCAAACCATCTGGCATCGCCCCCGCTGGGGCACCAGCAGCGACGGGCACCGGGGTGACCTCCACTGCTGCCACGTCTCTCACCCCCTCAGATTTGGGGGGAGTCCCCCCAGCCGGCGGGAAGGGCCAGGGGAAGAAGAAGGGGAAGGGCCCCGCTAAAAAGACCAGGCCATCCATGGCAGGGGCTGCCCCCGATGCCCCGGCCCCATCTCCAGCTGGGGCGCCCCTCCCCGCTGTTCCCTCCACCAGCTCTGCAGGTGTCCCTCCCCAGGCCCCCAGAGCATACGCCCAGGTGGTGGCAGCCCCCGCGCCTGCCGCTACATCATTTCTCCAGCCCACCGCCTCCGCTACCATCTATAGCGGCCGGGGCCCCTTTCCCACCATGACCAGGAAGCACGGCGTCCGTTGCCTCCTGGTGCCCGCCTCACCCCACGTGGAGACCTATGTGCGGGCATTGGCGAGGGTGGTGGGGCCCACGGCCATTGTGGCGGCCTCCAAAATGTATGGCAAGGTCGTCTTCTTCCTAGCATCGGAGGCCGCCGCCCAGGAGGCGGTGGAGAAGGGCCTGGCGGTGGGGGGAGTGTTCGTCCCCTTAGAGCCGCTAGAGGACCTGGGCGTCCGCCTGGTCCTGACCTCCGTCCCTCCCTTTCTCCCCAATGCCGCCCTGTTACCCGCCCTTTCTGCCTTGGGAAAGCCCATCTCTGTCATCAGCCCTCTCCCGTTGGGCTGCAAAGACCCCGCCCTCCGTCACGTCCTCTCCTTCCGCCGGCAAGTGCAGCTTCAACTGCCGCCGGCGGCGCGCGACGGAGAGGCACTGGAGGGGTCCTTCCTAGTCCCCTACCAGGGGACCCCTTATAGGGTTCATTATTCCACGGGGGAGGCCCGGTGCTACCTCTGCCGGGCGATGGGGCACGTCCGGAGGGACTGCCCCCTGGCCCGGGAAGAAGGGGCACTCAGAACCCCCGAGCCCCGGCAGGGCACCGGCCCCGTCATCGCCGACGCCCCTGGCTGCCCGGCACCTGAAACCGCCCCTCCTCCTTCACAATCCACCATTGCTCCCGCTCAGGCCCAAGGGGCACCTCCCCCACTATGCCCAGACGAGCGGGAGAACCCCGCCCCCGCTGCTTGCAATCTGGCGGGGCCTGTGGAGGAGGGTGCGGCAGGGACAGCGCCAAGCATGGGAGAGGGCCCGCCCCAAGGGGAATCTTCCCTCCCTTGTGCTGCCCCACCGTTACCCCCTCGAGTCCCTGAGCCATCGCTTCTGCCCCCTGACACAACCCCTGCTAGCCAGCCCCCGGATGATGCCATGGAGGGCTGGGCCTTAGTCAAGGGGAAGCGGGGCAAGCGGAAGGCTCGAGCTCCGCTCTTCCCATGTGACGCGGAGGCCCCCCGGAAGACCAGGAAGGGGGGCACCGATGCCGAGCCTTCCGCTCTACCCACGGGTGTGTTCCACCCACCAGAGCCGGCTGGGGAAGACGTGGCAGCACTGGAAGACGGTATCTCCCCTCCACGGGAGTCCCTCCCCTCCAAGACCCCCGAGGCACCATTTGAAACCCCAGTGTGCCCCGAAGTAACCATCGCGTCAGGTGCCGGCGGGGAGAATCCCGGGGTAGCGGAAAACAATTTCCCCTCTATATATGAGGAGATCGATGCCCTGGGTCTGACCCCGGTCACCCAAGGGGAGGACGATCCTATGCCAGCGGGCCTCGATCTGGGCGACTTCTTTCCAGCCCCCCTTTCCCCATACTCCCTCCTCCTAACCGTTGCTTCTGCTCCCACCTCCGAGGAGCCCCTGGACTCCTCCATCAACCCGGCTGCAGAAGGTACCCTGCTGAGAGCCACCGAGCCAGTTGAGGCGACGGCCAGTGCCACGCGGCTGGAACCTGAGCCACCAGGGGCATCCCTCGCTGGTGAGGAGCATTCAACCTCCTTTCCGGGAGAGGACCCTACAGAAGAAAGTCCACCTCCTGATGCCGTGGCTGCCAAATCCACCAGACAGCTTGCGCCCGGCATCGGTGAGAGCCCTCTCCCGACCCAGAATCTCACCTCTACCCCTGCCCCTGCCCTTCTCCCGCCCACCTCCCGAGATATTATTGCCACCCCTGGGACAGTCTCCTTCCCCTTTCCAACAGATGACTCCCAGGGAATGGCCTTTGTGTTTGCCCGTCCCGACCCACCAGGGGCTGCTATCCTCCCTCCGCCGCCCCCTATCGCCCCAGCACTCAGGTCAACCCATCAAGAGCCCCGTCGGGGGTCCGCACCCTGTCTGCCCGTCCCGCTGGGCCAGGGGGCTGTACCAAGGGCCCCATCGGGAAGCAACCAGACCATAACCCCAGCCCCCCATGCGCTGCGAGAGGAGTTGCGGGAGTTCCTAGAAGACGTCCGTGGCTCCCGCAACAAAGTCCAGCTTGCCCTCCAGCGATGGGGGGACTTTAATCAAATCCTCCGGGCCGCAAGGGCCCTCATGGGGGAGGGGAAAAGGACCGGGAGACAGGGCGCCGCGGCCTACCAGCGGGTCCGCCACTTCCGTGACTCCTTACTCACCTACGGGGTGGGTCACGGACTGCTACGCGGCCCGCCGGGAGCCACGAGCATCCCTGCCGGCGAGGATCCGCCCCAGCCCTCCTCATGGCACCCTTTACCATCGCAACATTGAACACCCGTGGCTGTAAGATGGGTCTCCGCAGGTCCCAGGTGCTCTCCTTCCTTCGAGAGGGGAGGTACTCTGTGGTTTTCCTGCAGGAGACCCATACGGATCCGACCGCCGAAGACAGCTGGCGGCTGGATTGGGGGGACAGGGTCTACTTTAGCCACCTCACAGTTCATACGGGTGGAGTGGCGACCCTGTTCTCCCCCGACCTACGGCCCGAGGTGCTGGGGGTCGCCGAGGCTGTGCCGGGTCGCCTGCTGCACCTCCGGGTCCAAATGGAGGGGCTCGTAGTCAACCTCGTCAACATCTATGCCCCAGCAGCGAGCCCAGAGCGGCTGCAATTCTATCAGCAGGCACCCGCCTTCCTCGGCACCTTGGATCCTCAGGAGTGCCTGGTCCTGGGAGGGGACTTTAACATCACCCTTGAGGAACGGGACCGCTCGGGAACCGAGCAGAGCCCGGCCGCCGTGGCCGTCCTCCAGGAGATAGTCGAACACCACTCCCTGGTGGACGTCTGGCGCGACCACCACCCGGATGACACTTCCACGTTCACCTTTGTCCGGGTGGAGGCCCATCGGTCGCGCCACTCCCGGTTGGACCGCATTTATTTATCACGCTTTCATCTTACACGAGCCCACTCCTCCAGCATCCGGCCGGCCCCATTTTCTGACCATCACATAGCCACCGTGACAGCCTCCCTCTGCGCGGAGAGGCCGGGGCCGGCCTATTGGCATTTTAACAACAGGTTGCTGGAGGATGCGGGCTTCGTGGCGTCCTTCCGGGAGTTCTGGCTGGCCTGGCGAGGGCAGCGGTGTGCCTTTCCCTCGGCACGGCGGTGGTGGGACGTAGGGAAGGTGCGCGCCCGGCTCTTCTGCCGTGACTACACCCGGGGCACCAGCCGACTGAGGGATGCAGCGATAGAGCAGTTGGAACGGGAGGTCTTAGAGCTGGAGAGGCGTCTGGCCGCCAGCCCCGAGGATCCACCCCTCTGCGGAGCGTGCCGGGAGAAGCGGGAGGAGCTCCGGAGCCTCGAGGACCATCGGGCCCGGGGTGCCTTTGTTCAATCCCGCATCCGTCTCCTTCGGGAGATGGATTGCGGCTCCCGCTTCTTCTACGCCCTGGAAAAAAAGAGGGGGGCTAAGAAACATATCATCTGCCTACTGACTGAGGATGGCACCCCCCTCACGGATCCGGTGGAGATGTGCGAGAGGGCGAGAGCCTTCTACGCAAGCCTTTTCTCCCCGGAGCCGACCGATCCTAACGCTTGCAGAGTGCTGTGGGAGGAGCTCCCGACGGTCAGCGTGGGCGACCGAGACCGGCTAGAGCTGCCTCTCACTCTGGCCGAGTTCTCGGAAGCCCTCCGTCGCATGCCCACCAATAAATCTCCGGGCATGGACGGGCTGACCGTGGAGTTCTACCGCGTGTTCTGGGACGTCCTGGGCCCAGACCTAGTCACCGTCTGGGCCGAGTCTTTGCAGAGCGGGGTCCTCCCTCTTTCGTGCAGGCGAGCCGTGCTCGCCTTATTGCCGAAGAAGGGGGACCTCCGCGATTTACGAAATTGGCGTCCCGTCTCGCTCCTCAGCACGGACTACAAAATCGTGGCAAAAGCCATCTCCCTGCGGCTAGGGTCCGTGCTGGCGGACGTGGTCCACCCAGACCAGACCTACACCGTCCCGGGCCGCAGTATCTTCGACAACCTCTATCTGGTCCGGGACCTATTGGAACTTGGGTGTAGGGATGGTCTGTCGTTCGCCCTCCTGTCCTTAGATCAAGAGAAGGCGTTCGACAGGATGGATCACGGGTATCTCCTGAGCACTCTGCAGGCATTTGGCTTCGGACCCAGGTTTGTGAACTTTCTCCGGGTGCTGTACGCTTCCGCAGAGTGTCTGGTAAGGCTCAACTGGACCCTGACCGAACCGGTCAACTTCGGGCGAGGAGTACGGCAGGGGTGCCCCCTCTCAGGCCAGCTCTACGCTCTGGCGATCGAGCCCTTCCTCTGTCTCCTCCGAAGGAGGTTGACAGGGTTGGTGCTGAGGGAGCCGGAGCTGCGGCTGGTCCTGTCGGCGTACGCTGATGACGTGCTCCTCATGGTCCAGGACCCGGGCGACTTGGTGCGAGTGGAGGCTTGCCAGGCCATCTATTCAGCAGCCTCCTCTGCGCGCGTCAACTGGGTCAAGAGCTCTGGCTTGGTGGTAGGGGACTGGCGGCAGGCGAGCCCCCGCCCACCCGCGCTTCAAGCCATCCGGTGGAGCACGGGTCCGCTGCTCTATCTGGGCGTTTACCTTTCTGCCACGCATCCCTCTCCGCCGGAGAACTGGCAGAATTTAGAGGGCGGGGTGATAGAGCGGCTCCGGAAATGGACAGGACTACTCCGGTGCCTCTCCCTTCGAGGGAGAGCGTTAGTGCTTAATCAACTAGTCCTGTCCATGCTTTGGTACCGGCTCAACACCCTGGTCCCAGCCCCGGCTTTCCTGACCAACCTGCGGACATCGATTCTGGAGTTCTTTTGGTCAGGACTGCACTGGGTCCCTGCAGGGGTTCTCCATCTACCTGTGGAGGAGGGAGGGCAGGGCCTCAAATGTCTGCTTACTCAGGTCCATGTCTTCCGCCTCCAGACCCTGCAGAGGCTCCTTTATGGTGCAGGTAGTCCGGCGTGGAGCATACTGGCGCACGCCTTCCTGCGCCGCTTCCGAGGGCTCCGATACGACCGGCAGCTCCTTTATCTCCATCCGAGAGGTCTTCCGCGAGACCTCTCCGGGCTGCCGGTCTTCTACCAGGACCTCCTCCGGACCTGGAAACTCTTTACAACGAGCAGGTCCGTGGCGGCCACCGAGGGGGCAGATCTCCTCGCGGAGCCCCTGCTACACAACCCCCAGCTCCGTTTGCAGGTGGCGGAGTCCCGCTCGGTGCGCCAGAGGTTGGTCCTGGCAGAGGTCACAAGAGTCGGAGACCTCCTGGACTATGACCGGGGAGACTGGCTGGATCCCCTAACCTTCGCTCAGCGCATGGGGCTTTCCAGACCTTGTACTCCCCGATGCATACTTCAGGAGGTGAAGGCCGCTTTGCCGCCCGCTGCTCGGGTTTATCTCGACCGGGTCCTGCACGAGGGCACGCCCCGCCCACCCACTACCCCAGGCCCGCCGGACCTTTTAATTGGACCCCTCCCCCGTGGACCCAACCGATCCCTTCACCCCTTCACTAGAAGCCGGCTGCACGAGATGCAGCCGGTCTGTTTTCAAACCGCGCCAAGAAAACATCTCTACACGCTCGTGTTCCACACCCTTCACGCCCGCACCCTCGTGTCCCGCCCCGATACAAAATGGCGGGACCTCCTGCCACCTTTGGAGGGTGAAGAGCCCTGGTGGGCCAGCCTATATTCCATCTTAGTCCCAAAGCCCGCCGGGGATGTCAGTTGGCGGCTCCTTCACGGAGCCGTGAGCACGGGCGTGTACTTGGCGCGGTTCACCACAATCCCAGACACCTGCCCCTTTTGCGGCGTGAGGGATACCCTGGCACATGTCTACCTGGAGTGTGCCAGGCTGCAGCCCCTATTCCGGCTCCTCACCAATATCTTATTACGTTTTTGGTTGCACTTCTCCCCTCACCTTCTCATTTATGCACTCCCTATCCGTGGCCCTACAAAGTCCCGGGATCTCCTGGTCAACCTCCTCCTGGCCCTAGCTAAAATGGCCATCTACAAAACCAGAGTGAGGAGGTTGGCCGATGGAGTCTCCTATGACTGTAGGGCCTATTTCTGATCCTCGGTCCGTTCACGTATCCGGGCAGAGTTCCTCTGGGCGGCGTCCTCTGACTCCCTTGACGCCTTTGAGGAGCAGTGGGCTCTGTCCGGGGTTCTCTGCTCGGTGTCCCCGTCCGGTTCCCTTCTTTTGACCCTTTGACCGCACTCCTGTCCCTGTTATTTTATTAGTTGTCCCCCGGAATTTTTTGGGTATCTAGGTCCTGTGGATCCCCCTTTTAGGCTGGGGGGGATCCTTTAGCTGTGGACGGGCTTCGCCCGCCCACTTCCCGGATCCCAATAAGACCTGACTGACTGGGAGGCTTTTAACTAGTTTCAGCCAGCCCCTGATTGGCTTCAGGTGTCCCAATCAACCTAGCCTTCTCCCCTCCTTCTGGAAAGTTCTTGATTGGCCCCAGGTGTCTTAATTGACCTGGAGCAGCTGCCATTTCACTTACCCTGGTGCCAGGGATTTGTTTAGCCTGGAGCGAATCTCTCTCTGCCACTGCTCTCCCATAGCATTCTAGCTTGGAGGGAGGTGGGAAGCTGCTACTCCTGCTGCTGCTAGGCCCTAAGCTCTCCCTGCTGCTCCAGCTGCTCCCCTGGCTGGGCCAGACACCCCCATTCTCTGCTATTTGGCTGCTGGACCCCCCACTCTTGGGTACTGCTACTGCTCCAACTGCAGCCCTGGGGGGGGGGGCTGCTAGCCCACTCCCCAGAGAGGGGGAGTGAGGGACCCCAGCCACTGCTGTTGTGGACACCACCACCACCACCACCACCACCTGAGAGGGGTCCTCTCTGCCTGCCTGGATCACCACCTGGAGTTCTTGGAGCTGCTGCTGCTGTGGAGTCTGCTGCCTGGAGCTGCTGAAGCCCGAGGAGGAGAAGAAGAGGATCATCTGCCAGTGGGGCAGCACCTAGAGACTTTGCAGACCACCGTGGAGGGGGCCTAAGACTGAGTAATTTTCAAACTGTGCTCTTGTGGTGGGGGTTTTGACTGTGTTTGTAGGGACACGGGGGGTGTGGCGTGGAGCTGCCCCCCGATCCATCTGTGTGTCCCCCCCAACCCTCACCACTGTTACCACCACCGCTGCCCCCTCCACCACCCCCACTGGCTGTATACCATCTGCCTCAGCTCCTGCCTCTGGACTCAGCTGCTTGCTTGGCTTGCCACGCCCTATTTCCACCCTTTGGGCCAGAAGCAGCAGCAAGCTAAAAAAGACTTGTGCAAGTGCACATGGGCACATGTGCCCCCCCTGGACTGCCTACCCCCCAGCTTTGCCCTTTACTACCTGCCCCATTTGCCACTTGCTTTGCCTCCTTTTTTGCTCCAGCCCCCCTTACTAGCTTCAGTTTGTTTGCCTGCCCCGCCCATTTCCTTCTGCAGCCTTTGTTTGTTTGCCCCGCCCCAGCCTCTGAAGCTAGCCCCTTGGTTTCCCTGTTCTACCCCCAGACCGCTTAGCCTCTCGCTCAGTGTGCCCATGCCCCCTCCCATGCGCTTGTACAATTCCCCATTTTAGTTGCAACCCTCTTCACTGCACCTTCAATGTTGTTGAATCCCCCCCTCCATAGTGCACCAAGAGGAGCCGGAATTTCCACCTTGTGTTGGTGACTGACCCCTAACCACTGATTGCCCCCGTCCAGCTCACCCCTTTTGGCGCCCTCCTCCCCTGCCTGCAGCCTAGCAGGGAGGAGTGGTCGACCTGTTTCCCCTCTCCCCTCCTCCTTTTGGTGTCCCCCTTTCCTCCTTGCTCATGATGGCGGGGGATGAGACGGGTGAGACCTCTCCAGTAGCCCGAGCTCTCCCTCCCCTGCCTGCCCCTCTGTCACCCCCCCAAGCTTCTACGTCCACTGCCAAACCATCTGCCATCGCCCCCGCTGGGGCACCAGCAGCGACGGGCACCGGGGTGACCTCCACTGCTGCCACGTCTATCACCCCCTCAGATTTGGGGGGAGTCCTCCCAGCCGGCGGGAAGGGCCAGGGGAAGAAGAAGGGGAAGGGCCCCGCTAAAAAGACCAGGCCCTCCATGGCAGGGGCTGTCCCCGATGCCCTGGCCCCATCTCCAGCTGGGGCGCCCCTCCCCGCTGTTCCCTCCACCAGCTCTGCAGGTGTCCCTCCCCCGGCCCCTAGAGCATACGCCCAGGTGGCGGCAGCCCCCCTGCCTGCCGCTACATCATTTCTCCAGCCCACCGCCTCCGCTACCATCTATAGCGGCCGGGGCCCCTTTCCCACCATGACCAGGAAGCACGGCGTCCGTTGCCTCCTGGTGCCCGCCTCACCCCACGTGGAAACCTATGTGCGGGCGTTGGCGAGGGTGGTGGGGCCCACGGCCATTGTGGCGGCCTCCAAAATGTATGGCAAGGTCGTCTTCTTCCTAGCATCGGAGGCCGCCGCCCAGGAGGCGGTGGAGAAGGGCCTGGCGGTGGGGGGCGTGTTCGTCCCCTTAGAGCCGCTAGAGGACCTGGGCGTCCGCCTGGTCCTGACCTCCGTCCCTCCCTTTCTGCCCAATGCCGCCCTGTTACAAGCCCTTTCTACCTTGGGAAAGCCCATCTCTGTCATCAGCCCTCTCCCGTTGGGCTGCAAAGACCCCGCCCTCCGTCACGTCCTCTTCTTCCGCCGGCAAGTGCAGCTTCAACTGCCGCCGGCGGCGCGCGACGGGGAGGCACTCGAGGGGTCCTTCCTAGTCCCCTACCAGGGGACCCATTACAGGGTGCATTATTCCACGGGAGAGGCCCGGTGCTACCTCTGCCGGGCGATGGGGCACGTCCGGAGGGACTGCCCCCTGGCCCGGGAAGGAGGGGCATCCAGGACCCCCGAGCCCCGGCAGGACACCGGCCCCGTCATCGCCGACGCCCCTGGCTGCCCGGCGCCCGAAACCGCCCCTCCTCCTTCCCAGTCCACCATTGCTCCCGCTCGGGCCCAAGGGGCACCTCCCCCACTATGCCCAAACAAGCGGGAGAACCCCGCCCCCGCTGTTTGCAATCTGGCGGGGCCTGTGGAGGAGGGTGCGGCAGGGACACCGCCAAGTATGGGAGAGGGCCCGCCCCAAGGGGAATCTTCCCTCCCTTGTGCTGCCCCACCATTACCCCCTCGAGTCCCTGAGCCATCGCCTCTGCCCCCTGACACAACCCCTGCTAGCCAGCCCCCGGATGATGCCATGGAGGGCTGGGCCCTAGTCCAGGGGAAGCGGGGCAAGCGGAAGGCTCGAGCTCCGCTCCTCCCATCTGATGCGGAGGCCCCCCGGAAGACCAGGAAGGGGGGCACCGATGCCGAGCCTTCCGCTCTACCCACGGGTGTGTTCCACCCACCAGAGCCGGCTGGGGAAGACGTGGCAGCACTGGAAGGCGGTATCTCCCCTCCACGGGAGTCCCTCCCCTCCAAGACCCCCGAGGCACCATCGGAAACCACAGTGTGCCCCAAAGTAACCATCGCATCAGGTGCCGGCGGGGAGAATCCTGGGGTAGTGGAAAATAATTTCCCCTCTATATATGAGGAGATCGAGGCCCTGGGTCTGACCCCGGTCACCCAGGGGGAGGACGATCCTATGCCAGCGGGCCTCGATCTGGGCGACTTCTTTCCAGCCCCCCTTTCCCCATACTCCCTCCCCCTAACCGTTGCTTCTGCTCCCACCTCCGAGGAGCCCCTGGACTCCTCCATCAACCCGGCTGCAGAGGGCACCCCGCTGAGAGCCACCGAGCCAGCTGAGGCGACGGCCAGTGCCACGCGGCTGGAACCTGAGCCACCAGGGGCATCCCTCGCTGGTGAGGAGCATTCGACCTCCTTTCCGGGAGAGGACCCTACAGAAGAAAGTCCACCTCCTGATGCCGTGGCTGCCAAATCCACCAGACAGCTTGCGCCCGGCATCGGTGAGAGCCCTCTCCCGACCCAGAATCTCACCTCTACCCCTGCCCCTGCCCTTCTCCCGCCCACCTCCCGAGATATTATTGCCACCCCTGGGACAGTCTCCTTCCCCTTTCCAACAGATGACTCCCAGGGAATGGCCTTTGTGTTTGCCCGTCCCGACCCACCAGGGGCTGCTATCCTCCCTCCGCCGCCCCCTATCGCCCCAGCATTCAGGACAACCCATCAAGAGCCCCGTCGGGGGTCCGCACCCTGTCTGCCCGTCCCGCTGGGCCAGGGGGCTGTACCAAGGGCCCCATCGGGAAGCAACCAGACCATAACCCCAGCCCCCCATGCGCTGCGAGAGGAGTTGCGGGAGTTCCTAGAAGACGTCCGTGGCTCCCGCAACAAAGTCCAGCTTGCCCTCCAGCGATGGGGGGACTTTAATCAAATCCTCCGGGCCGCAAGGGCCCTCATGGGGGAGGGGAAAAGGACCGGGAGACAGGGTGCCGCGGCCTACCAGCGGGTCCGCCACTTCCGTGACTCCTTACTCACCTACGGGGTGGGTCACGGACTGCTACGCGGCCCGCCGGGAGCCACGAGCATTCCTGCCGGCGAGGATCCCCCCCAGCCCTCCTCATGGCACCCTTTACCATCGCAACATTGAACACCCGTGGCTGTAAGATGGGTCTCCGCAGGTCCCAGGTGCTCTCCTTCCTTCGAGAGGGGAGGTACTCTGTGGTTTTCCTGCAGGAGACCCATACGGATCCGACCGCTGAAGACAGCTGGCGGCTGGATTGGGGAGACAGGGTCTACTTTAGCCACCTCACAGTTCATACGGGTGGAGTGGCGACCCTGTTCTCCCCCGACCTACGGCCCGAGGTGCTGGGAGTCGCCGAGGCTGTGCCGGGTCGCCTGCTGCACCTCCGGGTCCAAATGAAGGGGCTCGTAGTCAACCTCGTCAACATCTATGCCCCAGCAGCGAGCCCAGAGCGGCTCCAATTCTATCAGCAGGCATCCGCCTTCCTCGGCACCTTGGATCCTCAGGAGTGCCTGGTCCTGGGAGGGGACTTTAACATCACCCTTGAGGAACGGGACCGCTCGGGAACCGAGCAGAGCCCGGCCGCCGTGGCCGTCCTCCAGGAGATAGTCGAACACCACTCCCTGGTGGACGTCTGGCGCGACCACCACCCGGATGACACTTCCACGTTCACCTTTGTCCGGGTGGAGGCCCATCGGTCGCGCCACTCCCGGTTGGACCGCATTTATTTATCACGCTTTCATCTTACACGAGCCCACTCCTCCAGCATCCGGCCGGCCCCATTTTCTGACCATCACATAGCCACCGTGACAGCCTCCCTCTGCGCGGAGAGGCCGGGGCCGGCCTATTGGCATTTTAACAACAGCTTGCTGGAGGATGCGGGCTTCGTGGCGTCCTTCCGGGAGTTCTGGCTGGCCTGGCGAGGGCAGCGGCGTGCCTTTCCCTCGGCACGGCGGTGGTGGGACGTAGGGAAGGTGCGCGCCCGGCTCTTCTGCCGTGACTACACCCGGGGCACCAGCCGACGGAGGGATGCAGCGATAGAGCAGTTGGAACGGGAGGTCTTAGAGCTGGAGAGGCGTCTGGCCGCCAGCCCCGAGGATCCACCCCTCTGCGGAGCGTGCCGGGAAAAGCGGGAGGAGCTCCGGAGCCTCGAGGACCATCGGGCCCGGGGTGCCTTTATTCGATCCCGCATCCGTCTCCTTCGGGAGATGGATTGCGGCTCCCGCTTCTTCTACGCCCTGGAAAAAAAGAGGGGGGCTAAGAAACATATCATCTGCCTACTAACAGAGGATGGCACCCCCCTCACGGATCCGGTGGAGATGTGCGAGAGGGCGAGAACCTTCTACGCAAGCCTTTTCTCCCCGGAGCCGACCGATCCTAACGCTTGCAGAGTGCTGTGGGAGGAGCTCCCGACGGTCAGCGTGGGCGACCGAGACCGGCTAGAGCTGCCTCTCACTCTGGCCGAGTTCTCGGAAGCCCTCCGTCGCATGCCCACCAATAAATCTCCGGGCATGGACGGGCTGACCGTGGAGTTCTACCGCGTGTTCTGGGACGTCCTGGGCCCAGACCTAGTCACCGTCTGGGCCGAGTCTTTGCAGAGCGGGGTCCTCCCTCTTTCGTGCAGGCGAGCCGTGCTCGCCTTATTGCCGAAGAAGGGGGACCTCCGCGATTTACGAAATTGGCGTCCCGTCTCGCTACTCAGCACGGACTACAAAATCGTAGCAAAAGCCATCTCCCTGAGGCTAGGGTCCGTGCTGGCGGACGTGGTCCACCCAGACCAGACCTACACCGTCCCGGGCCGCAGTATCTTCGACAACCTATATCTGGTCCGGGACCTATTGGAACTTGGGTGTAGGGATGGTCTGTCGTTCGCCCTCCTGTCCTTAGATCAGGAGAAGGCGTTCGACAGGATGGATCACGGGTATCTCCTGAGCACTCTGCAGGCATTTGGCTTCGGACGCAGGTTTGTGAACTTTCTCCGGGTGCTGTACGCTTCCGCAGAGTGTCTGGTAAAACTCAACTGGACCCTGACCGAACCGGTCAACTTCGGGCGAGGAGTACGGCAGGGGTGCCCCCTCTCAGGCCAGCTGTACGCTCTGGCGATCGAGCCCTTCCTCTGTCTCCTCCGAAGGAGGTTGACAGGGTTGGTGCTGAGGGAGCCGGAGCTGCGGCTGGTCCTGTCGGCGTACGCTGATGACGTGCTCCTCATGGTCCAGGACCCGGGCGACTTGGTGCGAGTGGAGGCTTGCCAGGCCATCTATACAGCAGCCTCCTCTGCGCGGGTCAACTGGGTCAAGAGCTCTGGCTTGGTGGTAGGGGACTGGCGGCAGGCGAGCCCCCGCCCACCCGCGCTTCAAGCCATCCGGTGGAGCACGGGTCCGCTGCTCTATCTGGGCGTTTACCTTTCTGCCACGCATCCCTCTCCGCCGGAGAACTGGCAGAATTTAGAGGGCGGGGTGATAGAGCGGCTCCGGAAATGGACAGGACTGCTCCGGTGCCTCTCCCTTCGAGGGAGAGCGTTAGTGCTTAATCAACTAGTCCTGTCCATGCTTTGGTACCGGCTCAACACCCTGGTCCCAGCCCCGGCTTTCCTGACCAACCTGCGGACATCGATTCTGGAGTTCTTTTGGTCAGGACTGCACTGGGTCCCTGCAGGGGTTCTCCATCTACCTGTGGAGGAGGGAGGGCAGGGCCTCAAATGTCTGCTTACTCAGGTCCATGTCTTCCGCCTCCAGACCCTGCAGAGGCTCCTTTATGGTGCAGGTAGTCCGGCGTGGAGCATACTGGCGCACGCCTTCCTGCGCCGCTTCCGAGGGCTCCGATACGACCGGCAGCTCCTTTATCTCCATCCGAGAGGTCTTCCGCGAGACCTCTCCGGGCTGCCGGTCTTCTACCAGGACCTCCTCCGGACCTGGAAACTCTTTACAACGAGCAGGTCCGTGGCGGCCACCGAGGGGGCAGATCTCCTCGCGGAGCCCCTGCTACACAACCCCCAGCTCCGTTTGCAGGTGGCGGAGTCCCGCTCGGTGCGCCAGAGGTTGATCCTGGCAGAGGTCACAAGAGTCGGAGACCTCCTGGACTATGACCGGGGAGACTGGCTGGATCCCCTAACCTTCGCTCAGCGCATGGGGCTTTCCAGACCTTGTACTCCCCGACGCATACTTCAGGAGGTGAAGGCCGCTTTGCCGCCCGCTGCTCGGGTTTATCTCGACCGGGTCCTGCACGAGGGCACGCCCCGCCCACCCACTACCCCAGGCCCGCCGGACCTTTTAATTGGACCCCTCCCCCGTGGACCCAACCGATCCCTTCACCCCTTCACTAGAAGCCGGCTGCACGAGATGCAGCCGGTCTGTTTTCAAACCGCGCCAAGAAAACATCTCTACACGCTCGTGTTCCACACCCTTCACGCCCGCACCCTCGTGTCCCGCCCCGATACAAAATGGCGGGACCTCCTGCCACCTTTGGAGGGTGAAGAGCCCCGGTGGGCCAGCCTATATTCCATCTTAGTCCCAAAGCCCGCCGGGGATGTCAGTTGGCGGCTCCTTCACGGAGCCGTGAGCACGGGCGTGTACTTGGCGCGGTTCACCACAATCCCAGACACCTGCCCCTTTTGCGGCATGAGGGATACCCTGGCACATGTCTACCTGGAGTGTGCCAGGCTGCAGCCCCTATTCCGGCTCCTCACCAATATCTTATTACGTTTTTGGTTGCACTTCTCCCCTCACCTTCTCATTTATGCACTCCCTATCCGTGGCCCCACAAAGTCCCGGGATCTCCTGGTCAACCTCCTCCTGGCCCTAGCTAAAATGGCCATCTACAAAACCAGAGTGAGGAGGTTGGCCGATGGAGTCTCCTGTGACTGTGGGGCCTATTTCCGATCCTCGGTCCGTTCACGTATCCAGGCAGAGTTCCTCTGGGCGGCGTCCTCTGACTCCCTTGACGCCTTTGAGGAGCAGTGGGCGCTGTCCGGGGTTCTCTGCTCGGTGTCCCCGTCCGGTTCCCTTCTTTTGACCCTCTGACCGCACTCCTGTCCCTGTTATTTATTAGTTGTCCCCCGGAATTTTTTGGGTATCTAGGTCCTGTGGATCCCCCTTTTAGGCTGGGGGGGACCCTTTAGCAGTGGACGGGCTTCGCCCGCCCACTTCCCGGATCCCAATAAGACCGCTCTCCCATTGGCGGCTCCTTCACGGAGCCATGAGCACGGGCGTGTACTTGGCGCGGTTCACCACAATCCCAGACACCTGCCCCTTTTGCGGCGTGAGGGATACCCTGGCACATGTCTACTTGGAGTGTGCCCGGCTGCAGCCCCTATTCCGGCTCCTCACCAATATCTTATTACGTTTTTGGTTGCACTTCTCCCCTCACCTTCTCATTTATGCACTCCCTATCCGTGGCCCCACAAAGTCCCGGGATCTCCTGGTCAACCTCCTCCTGGCCCTAGCTAAAATGGCCATCTACAAAACCAGAGTGAGGAGGTTGGCCGATGGAGTCTCCTGTGACTGTAGGGCCTATTTCCGATCCTCGCTCCGTTCACGTATCCGGGCAGAGTTCCTCTGGGCGGCGTCCTCTGACTCCCTTGACGCCTTTGAGGAGCAGTGGGCTCTGTCCGGGGTTCTCTGCTCGGTGTCCCCGTCCGGTTCCCTTCTTTTGACCCTTTGACCGCACTCCTGTCCCTGTTATTTTATTAGTTGTCCCCCGGAATTATTTGGGCATCTAGGTCCTGTGGATCCCCCTTTTAGGCGGGGGGGGATCCTTTAGCAGTGGACGGGCTTCGCCCGCCCACTTCCCGGATCCCAATAAGACTACTTTTCTATAACCATCTGGCCGTGTCCCGTCACAGTATGCATATGCAGAAATTCATAGTGACATGTTATTTAGTACAGTATTTGCAGTAATATATAAAGCTTAAACCTCACTAACACGTGTGGGATCACAATAAAAAAGGGAAAACAGAGGAGACTGAGGATTTCTGAATATTGCAGAAAATCATTCTACTATTTGTAGATGACAATAGATGGTTACATACTGTGGCTATGCATGTGATATAAATAGAATTGATTAGATTAGATACAATTGAAGATACAGTATAAATCAAATAATCTAAAAACATAGCAAGACAACAGCACTCTTATTGGTAACGTTATACTTACATTACAATAAAAGGCAAATCACAAATTTCAGTTAGTAATCCTTCAGGATAATGGGTCAATATAGTGGTGATGAAATCCAGTAAGGGCTCTATCTTCAGCACAAATTGGACCAAGAATTAGGGTGACCAGATGTCCCAATTTTATAGAGACAGTCCCGATTTTTAGGTCTTTTTCTTATGTAGGCTCCTATTACTCCCCAACCCCCATCCTGATTTTTCACATTTGCTGTCTGGTCACTCTACCAAGAATCTGGGTATATGAAATATATCGTGAAACCGGTCTTAAGTAATCACTGAAGGGATTGACATTTGGTTGCTTAATTGAGGGGGTCTTTTAATAGAAGTGGAGCTGAGCTGTACTTAGTACAACTGAGGAATACTTTGATGTCATCCCTTTAAAAGAGAGGGTAGCTTTTTAGGGTAGTCTTGAATATAAGTATGGTTTAGTTCTCCAAAAGTATGGACTGGGAATGTTCACCTCACAGTCTCCTCAGTGATAATCTCCAGCAGTTGCACTGCTGAATTTACCCTCAAAACAAGGTGATTTATTTCAGGATAAATTTTTCAGAGTTTTGCCTGCAATAGACTGAGTTGGAAATGCTCTGTCAAAGAAACTCTTCTTTTCAATGAGGTAATATCTTTTACTGGACCAACTTCTGTTGATGAGAGATACAAGTTTTCAAGCTTAAACAGAGCTCTTCTTCAGGTAATCTGAGGAAGAGCTCTATTTAAACTCAAAGCTTGTCTCGCTCACCAACAGAAGTTGGTCCAATAAAAGAAGATATTACCTCACCCACACTGTCTCTCTAATAGCCTGAGATTGACATGGCTGTAACAACACTGCATATCTTTTTTACAATATCCATTGACTTCCCTGTAGCATCACCAGGCTTAAGTCCAGAAATGTTAACAGTTCGTGCTATCTATAATAGGATCTTAGCTCCCCACCACAGCTGCTGCTATTAAAAATCTTCTGTTTTACACATCACAGGAAGTGTAACAAGCATTGTATTTCCCTTTGTAGTGCACCTTCCATGTATTTCATTGTGGTGGTCAGTAACAACAGTGTTCAACCTACAGGAAACTGTGTTCTCTTTAATTAGCTAATGTTTCTGCATTTCTCACGCGATTGGGGCGAAATCCTCATCCTGTTGAAGTCAGTGAGAGTTTTGCTATTGACTCAGTGGGATCAAGATTTCACTCTTGGTGCCAAGTTGATTTTGAACTGGTGTAACTCCATAGACATTAATGAAGTTATTCCTGTGAAAGTGATCAGAGAATCAGGCCCATCAAGCTCTATCAAAGTGCTAAATATAGCTGAGCTGCTATATTGCTTTTAGAAAAGGAGTACTTGTGGCACCTTAGAGACTAACAAATTTATTTGAGCATAAGCTTTCATGAGCTACAGCTCACTTCATCGGATGCATTCCTATGAAGTGAGCTGTAGCTCACGAAAGCTTAAGCTCAAATAAATTTGTTAGTCTCTAAGGTGCCACAAGTACTCCTTTTCTTTTTGCGAATACAGACTAATGGCTGCTACTCTGAAACCTGTTATATTGCTTTTAACAAGGGCTTCTAGAAAAATTGTGTTGTTCTCAAGAGTTCCAAGGATTCTAATGTTCTTGGTTTGAACAGGGTCTTCCAGGTGCACAGGTCTTAGTCTACCCCCACACCTTGCTTTATAACAGTGTTTTTAACCATTGTCATTTCCAACACCACTTTTATCTTCTTCAGCCTCAAATTTTATCTGTCATGCTTATTTTAATTCAAGGATTCTTATGTCAGCGGTAAGTTTGTCCCTGGCTGCATGTGTGCATAAGAAAGAGAATTAGCTTCTATGCAAGTTTACTGTAGTTTGTGTGAATACAGCATTATATGGGCATTAACATCAGTACATGGCACCACCATAGTGCATGTCATCTGAGGATATACTTTACAAAAGTGGATACATTTATTCTTTTTCTACAGATGGGAAAACTGAGTCACAAAAAGCCAAAGTAACTATCCCAAGGCCTTTCAGCCAATACAGTATAGAAGAAAACCTGTCTCCTGACTCCGAGTGACTTGTTCTAACCACTAAACCGTGCCACCCAAGTTCCAGTTAGCCTGTGTGTGCCAGCCCCAGAGTCTTCCTCCTTCCATGGGAGCTGTTATGCTTTCTTTTCACAGATCCAGCGGTTTGGTACAGAACAAGATATAGTACCCACGACAGTTAATCCAATTACAACACAATTAGAGGTGTCACTATTCAAATCTATAATAAATCTGTGTGGAGATGAGAAAGAAATGAGAATCAGGGTATTCATTCCTATTATTCTGAATTATCCAAAGTTCATGCAATAAACCCAAGGACAGACTAAGGATATTTCACCTTCTAGTCAGAAGTTTCCTGATGAGTGATTGAAGCCACTTCATATTGACACCTCCTTCAATCCCCACATTTCTCACATGCACACACTCCTCAGTTTACTATCTAAATCTCCCTCTGATGCACACACAAATACAGTGAGTTCTTTATCCAGTTCTATAGAATAGCCTGGGAGATTCTCACTCTCTAGACCAGTGGTCCCCAATTTTTTTCTGTTCCCCTGCCTACTTCCCCCCCCCCCAGTAATGGAAAAATCTGTCCACACTCCCTGGGAGTCGCGGCCAGAGCTGTGGCCAGGAGCGGGGCCTAGCCAGAGCTGCAGCTGGGGCCACGGCCAGGACCAGGAGCAAGGCTGCAGTTGGGGCAGGAGCTGCAGCTGTGGCGGTGGCTGGGAGCAGGACACAGTCAGGGCCAGGGTTGGAGCTGTGGCTGGTGGAGAGGCTGGGCTCTGGGGGAGGAGGGCATGTGGGTATCTGGGTAAGTGGGGGCCCTGCGGCTGGGCTCTGGGGGGAGAGAATGTGAGTATCTGGAATGGGGGGGCCCCCGGGTGGGTTCTGGGGGAGAAGGGGGTTCAGGTGTATTGGCAGGGGGGTAGGCCCCATGGCTGGGCTCTGTGGGAGAAGGGTTGTGGGTTTCTGGCCCCCCAGCTGGACTCTGGGGGTGGGAGAAAGGGGCAGAGAAATAGGAATTGGGTTGTCATATAGGTTTCTTTAACTCTACTCCTTGGGGAATTTTTGTGTGTGTCTGTATTGTTACACACATATTTGCTGACAGGTATTTTGAATTAAATTTTCCAAAATAATTAAAACTGGCATGATTATATAGTGTTATTTTGACACATAACGTGCAGAATTTTTAAATATTATGTGCAGAATTTTTAATTTTTTGGAGCAGAATGCCCCAAGGAGTAGCATTTTAATCTTAGCATCAATTCTGCCTGTGTTACTCTTCCCTGTTGCAGGCACAGGAAAATCCTAGCCTGTGTTCTGTCCCCTTTCTCCACAGTATACCTGTGGCAGATACCTCAGAGGAAATAATTGACACTTGGAGGTATAATAAGGAATAAACGTACATGTCTGTGTTAAACTCTGTGTTGTCAATCCATTTCCATCTACCTTTAGCGCCTCTGATTGACAATCCAATGAAGTGATCTTCAGCTTTTGTGTTATTATGGAGGAACTCCTGCAAAGGAAGCATACAGTGAGTTCTGAGAATTCTTACCTGTGGCCAGAGACAATTCAATAGCATTAGCATCTATTTGGGGTGCCACTAGGGGTGATTTGCTTGGGTTTGTCCGGATTGTCCAGATTGTCCTAGCCAAAAACTGTTGTTCTAGACTAGACAAACCAAACATGACCAAGGGATCCCCAGTAGCCTGCTGCAAACCCAGCACAAAGCCTATTAGATCCCATCCCCTATCGGAAACTCTCTGTAGGACAATGCTCTCACAGGGCTTTGTCTAACAGACTTGCCAATGTCTCATAAAAGGACCCTATGAAATAAAAGGTGCATATTACAGCATATTCCCATGGTGGGCTATCTGGCCACATTTCAGAATGCTCACCTGTGGCTTTATGCCTCTCCCCACTCCAGTTCCCTGCCAAGTACTTTGACATCTGATGATGTTGCCATCCTCTTCTTACTTTAGACACAGGAGGCCTGGCTGTTGTATTGCTGGGCCCTGCCTCTCTGCATGCTTATTAAAATCACTTAGTCATGCTAGCCCACTGTGCATTGGGGTGCATCATAAATCCTGGAGTGGGTGTCTTTAATTAGGTAGCAGAGAAGCAGGTAAAGCCTCTGGGCCTGCACAAATAAAGCTGAACCCCTGCACTGGTACTAAGGTAGGGTGTAGCTAAGGAGGGAAGGGGAGAACTTGGAAGAGTGCAGATAGGAAACTTGCATGGGGAACTCAGAGATGGAGAAAACAGGCTGGGAAGCTCTTTGAAGCAGAGTCCATGGTTCATTTTCCACAGGATTATATGCTCTTTCTACAATAGCTCTCACCAGTTCCTCTTTGCTGTTGATAATCACTAAACTGGAGTTTGCTTCAGAACATGCTCTTTGACTGGCATTCCAAGTCTTTTCTTGAACAGAAAAGAAGTAGCATTTCCCCCTTTGAAAAGTCCACCGGATCGGGCAGTCTGTAGGAAGGGCACACACAAAGAAAGAGGGAAATACCAACATGTAATTGGCAGGAAAAGAACTCTTCTCTCCCAATCACATTTTACAGCAAACATCACACTCTCACTGCACTGATCTTACCTGTTCTTCCCCCGCTGGTTGAAGACCTAGAGTTCTCTGGTGAGTCATCAGTGGAGAAAATCTGTGAAACTGAACACAAACCTAGTTTTTGGTCTCTGATATCTTTAATGCTATAAAAACATACTTGGCAATAAATGCTTGGGCAGCATTTGCTCTTCTTGATTTATAAAGTGCAAGATGCCCTATGACAGTGGTTTTCAAACTTTTTTTCTGGGACTCAGTTGAAGAAAATAGTTGATTCCCATGATACAATGGAGCTGGGGATGAGGGGTTTGGGGTGTGGGAGGGGCTCAGGGCTGGGGCAGAGGGTTGAGGTGCGGGGATGAGGGCTGTGGTGTGGGACCAGGAATGAGGAGTTCAGGATGTGGGAGGGGGCTTTGGGCTGGGACAGGGGATTGGGGTGTGGGAGGGTTTCAGGGGCTGGGGGTAAAAGCTTTGGGGTGGGGCTGGGGATGAAGGGTTTGGGGTACAGGAAGGGGTTCTGGGTTTGGGGGGGCTCAGGGATAGGGCAGGGGATTGGGGCATGGGGTTGGGGTGAAGACTTACCTCTGGCAGCTCCTGGTCAGTGGCGCAGCCCAGGGACAGGGGCTGCGCCCCGGAAGTGGCCAGCAGCAGGTCCAGCTCCTAGGTGGAGGTGTGCAAGTGACTCTGCTCGGCTCTTACCCGCAGGCACCATCCCCTGAGCTCCCATTGGCTGGGAACCAGCCAATGGGTGTGCAGAGCCGGTGTTCAGGGTGGGGGCAGTGCGTGGAGCCCTGTGCCCTCCTCCCTAGAAGTCAGACCCATTGCTGGCCATTTCCAGGGCACAGCGCGGTGTTGGAACAGGTAGGTATTAGCCTGCCTTAGCTGGGCAGCACTGCCAACGGGACTTTTAACGTCCCGGTCGGCAGTGCTGACCAGAGCGACCCAGTGCCTTACATACAGCGACCCAGTACTGGGTCGTGACCCAAACTTTGAAAAACACTGCCCAGGAGACACCATTCTTGTCCTGGGAATCTTGTGACCTAAACAGATGGGCAGCACAACACAGTCACTGGGAGATCCACAGGAAGGTTTTGTCTTGGTGGGTTTTTGTTTATTTGTTAATTATGGGGTGGATGAGAGCATTTTACTGATGTGGGCTAGTGTGTTTCACGGAAAAAGTGAGTTTTGAGGAACTTTGAGGAAAGTTTTGAAAGACAAGAAGGTAGGTGACTGTGCTGTAGTGTCCCCCACTGCAGAGAAAAGACAGGGCTTAGCTGTAATGAATATAAAGGGGTTTCTTTGTTGGGGCTGCTGGGACACAAATAGACCCTGTGGCTCTGTTGCTTCCGGATGGATTGGCTAACACAGTCTGGGCTGAGCAGGCTCACCTTATGTCCTGGCCTGGACCAAGCCGCCATGAAAAGGACTACTGATTGCACTGCAGGTGCTGGCATTCTGGGACAGGGAATGAGTGGCCAAAATACTATGCCTTCTTTCCAGTAAAAAACTGCCCCATGCCTGGAGACCATCCCCACCCTGTGTCTTCCCTTACACAGAACTCTCTAACCTCATCACCTGTCTGGTAAAGGGTCAGTTTAGGCCCGACTGAACACAATCACATTAAAAGTTATATCCAGACAAGCAAAAAGACAGACTATTTACAAAACAGGTCAGGACATGTTCAGCATCCTAAGCCAGCCTGGGTGGACAGCAAAAGAAAAGCCTGAGAGAAGATGATGTTAGCGGTGAGGTTGGATTCTTCAATGGATCCAAGGGAGCAAGGGGAAGAATGGTAGACGATGAGCGCATAGCTGTGCAGGGCCTAGAAGGGGAGGAGGAGAAGCATGTTTTGCTATGGAAGGTAAGAGGATGAAAGGTGGAGGAATTCAGAGAGGGGAGGGACATGGTCTGCATGGTGGGTGAGGAAAAAGATTTTATCAACAGTGGTCTAGATGCACTAGTCTGAAGGTGGATTGTGATGGGGATCAGGAAGGCCAGAAAGAAAGGAGTTGTAGGAGATGAGTGTGATGTTGCACCCCATAATGCTTCATAGAAATATGCTTAAGAGTGTAAATGTGACATAAGTGGATATTTTATGCCAGATATGCCACGTAACATATCTTTGCAAAGGTTATGTTCTTCTGCGTGTATTCATCCTATTTCTATGCATGTATCATTTTTGTATTCAAAGTTTCATAGATTTATAGATACTAAGGTCAGAAGGGACCATTATGATCATCTAATCTGACCGCCTGCACAACGCAGGCCACAGGTTATGAATATTGGTTGTGTACTTGTTTGATTTTAAGTAGCCTCAGTGAAGCATTTGCTCAGCTTCTTGAGAAAAGACTATTCTCAGTAAGTACCCAAACAAGAAACACTTAAGCTGACAATAGACCTTGATAGACGCCAATCCGCATCTGAGCTTTCCTGGCTGTGTGGCTTGGCCTGTAAAGTTCTGAGTCATGCATGGACATATCACTTGCCCATGTGACTCCAAAACTCCATTTTGTAGCTGTAATTCTACACAGGGGGAGAGGGGAGTTTCCACCCAGAAGAGAGAAACTATATAAAGTCCTGGGAGACCCCTCCATTTTGTCTTCAGCTGGCTCAAGAGATATCCTTTGGGGGTACAGAGGCTACCTGGAAGAAAGTGGAACAGAGGACAGTAGCCACAGGGGTGTGAGTGGTTGCTGGACCCAGACTACAAGGAGACTAGTCTGTAAAAGAAGCTTACTGGAACATCTCTGAGGGTGAGATTTCATCTGTAATCACTTTCTTACTGTATTAGGCTTAGACTTGTGTGTTTTATTTTATTTTGCTTGGTAATTCACTTTGTTCTGTCTGTTATTACTTGGAACCACTTAAATCCTACTTTTTGTATTTAATAAAATCACTTTTTACTTATTAATTAACCCAGAGTATGTATTAATACCTGGTGGGGGACAGTTGTGCATATCTCTCTATCAGTGTTATAGAGGGTGAACAATTTATGAGTTTACCCTGTATAAGCTTTATACAGAGTAAAACAGATTTATTTGGGGTTTGGACCCCATTGAGAGTTGGGTATTTGAGTGTTGGAGACAGGAACACTTCTTAAGCTGTTTTCAGTTAAGCCTGCAGCTTGCGGGGGATATGGTTCAGACTTGGGTCTGTGTTTCTAGCAGTCTAGTGTGTCTGGAACAACCAGGCAGGGCCCTGACGTCCCCAGCTGACAGGGAAAACAGGTTCAGAGGTAGTCTCAGCACATCAGGTGGCACTTCCCAAGGGGGTTTCTGTGATCCAACCTGTCGCAATGAGCTTCCTGGTCTACAATGCAAAAATTAAAAAGGCTGAAATTTCCCTCTTTGCTGCGCCCATCATTTCCCCCAAATCCCCGAACACACACACACATGCCAGAAATTAGAGGTTAGGAAAGTCTGGAGATAACCAAAGCAAGGACAGGTTTTATTTCATTATTAGGGTTGCTGGGATTATTGGGAATGGCAACAGAGGGCTCCTCATTGAACCCTGACCTGCAAAAAATGGTGAATGGCCAGAAAACTGTCACTTCTTTGGACCAATGACATAATCATAGTCCAGAAGTGCAGAGAAGGGCTCCAAGGAAAGCACAAACACAAATCCAGGCATAAAAAGCACAAGTATACCTATAGCACACAAGGTTCAGGGCACAGGGGCAGACAGGAGAGATCTCGTATCCAAGTGGATGCTGCTAACCATTTCCCATCCACCATGATGAGTGAGGGATAATCCCATCTCTGCAGCCCCTGCCCCAGTTGGGACGCAAACACAAATATTAGTATCTCTCTGGGCAAATATCCCAGCCAATAGGGTGACTTTGCAGAAGTGGACATCAGTGATGGTGAATCAGGAACATAAACCAAGATAACTCCCTTTTGCCCCAGAGAATTTCACAGCAAATCCCAGAATCTCATTGCCCGGACATTACCTGTTCTGTTCCCCTCAGTTGTGGAATTGAGTATCCTCTGAAAACCCAGAGTTGGGAAGATCTGTGGAACTGAACACAAGCCCTTGTTGGTCTCTGGGAGATGATTTGTAATACTCAATATAAAGTGCACTTGTGGTGTTAACTTGTTGGATGGTTGTCCATTTCTTGTTTTACTTTATTATTATTAATATTGCATTTGGGAACCCCAAGGATCTCAGCAAGAGTTTGTCATTGCCTCCGTTCCCAAGACACTGGAGTATGCCCTTAGCCTTAGGATGGCAAATAATACAGTGGGAAAATATAGCATTCAGGGGAGGAAGTAATGCACCTCTGACATTCTAACAAATAGCATCAAGTGATAAATGATCAGACCCATGCAGAGATTTAGGCAAAAAGAGAGCAGGCAGAGGTCAAGGACACAAGCAGAGATACAGACAACAAGTTTAGGTGGAGTTATGAGCATGGGAAGTGATGCAGGCACAGGTACAGCCAAAACAATCATGGGTTCAGGTGCAAACTCGGCACAATGAGAGGCACAAATAGTAAAATTAAGAAAAAGAACAGTCACAGACAAAGGCACATGTTAAGGCTGACTGCCCAGCTATCATGCTCTTCTGTTACAAGATGTGTGGCTCAGCTCCTGTCCCACATGCTATAGTTTCCAAAAAGCATGAACTTCACATCACAATCATGGAAGGAACTGTGAATGGCTTTGGGGAAAGGGCAGACCTAGTCCATACTTGGGGATGCATGTAGATTTGGGGATAATTATAGTTCTCTAAACATGTCATACAACTGGATTCCCATTGGCAGTGGAACCTGTTCATCAGCATACAGCACATAATGGCCATTCACTGAGCATCTCCACTGGTTTAGATGGAGATGCTTGCAAACTCCAATCCATTCTTTCTCTCCCACTTGCTGTAGACATACATAAACCATTTCCTTTGGTAGCTATGGACTCCTTACGAAATTGTCAGTTCATAGTAAAATAGGAAACTGGCTGTGGCAGTGTTGTGCAACAAAGTGAATATGTGCCTGCGAGATTAGTCACTTCTGAGCCAACCATCCCCCTTTCTTTCCATTTATGCATTAGCTGTGTCTCAGTGGAGTTGGTGGGGGTGTAATTTGTCAATTTGGCCTATAAGGAAGTAACATCAGAGAGAGAATTTTTGTAGAATAAATACAAATGGGGGACATACACATGACAAACATATATATACATATTGATGTATAAGACACATATCAAACAATATTGGGAAGCACTTTTTGTAACCCACTGGTCAGTGTGTGTTACCGGAACCGCTGTGGACTAATCCATAGAGGATGTGAGTGTTACAGCCACCAGCTACAGGAAGTTGAGTTTTTAGTTCAAACTGGAGCAGCTTGTGCTTTTAATAATGGAGATCCCTGGTTCAGTCTAAATGTGTCATACAAGAGGGCAGTCCTCACACTTCTACCATCACTATATGGATATATTGTTTGTAAACGGTGATCTCCTCTCTATCGGTTAGGGTGCGTTTTGTGTACGAGTTGTATAAGCAAAGAAACTGATGGTGCTCTCTTCTCTGAAGTAGGAAGTTGCACCTTCCAGCAAACTTCTTCCTTTGACTATAAGACAGGATTTAGTTATTAAGAAATACAAAACACATACAGCAGCCAGTCTGCACCTCAGTTAATATGCTAATTTACACACCAGCCAGTGTATGGACCTTGGTGCAGCTCACATGGGTGATAGACATCTCGCTGTTGCCTTGTCCCCATCTATTGGTTGTAGCCACCTGCTATCTGTTGTTTTGTACTTAGGTTGCTAGCTCTTAGGGGAAGCCTCTTTTTTGCTATATGTTTGACACTACCTAGCACAGTGGGCCCTGATCCCTAAGTGTGGTCTCTATGCCCTATGCAATACCAATACCAAACCCTATCTTAACTGTCAATTCCCATACTTTCAAACACTTTTTAAAGTTTAATATTATCTTGAGTTTCCTGGCTCTTAAATGTTTAGGTTTTGAGAACCACAATGTTATCTTACATGTTTTCCTGTAAGTTATGGATTTTTTTCTTGGCTTTAACTCCACTTTACCAAAGTCTTTTGTCTGGGAAGCTCTCCAGGTAGGTATAAAAATGTAGATAATCAATACCAATTGCAAAATATGGTCAAAAGCACCATATAGCAGCTACTCTCTTTCATCTTCACACTATTGGCAAAACCCATTTGCAGGCTAAAAAGACAGATTGGCCAGATGTGTCTTGCACTGTGTTAAAAACGGCAGAATGTTAAGCAATGGTAGAGAGTACTAGTACTCAGACTCAGACCCCTCCATTAAAATGCCACATCCCTCCCCTCCTAGAGTTCAACCAGAGGGATAGTCAACAAGAGCATTTAAAGATACACAGGAAGAAGAGATATCCAAGATAGTGAAGTCCATGGCCACTTATGGATTTATAGAATAATCATCAACATTTTGAATTGCAGCTGGGCGGGGAAGGGAAACCAGCGTAAGGCACAGAAGACAGGTATTATATGTTCACATCCGTCTGTCATTTAGACAGGCAACCAAGTTCTGCACTAGCTGAAGGATATGAGTTGTTTTCAAGCACAATCCAATGCACAATTGTCCACCCTGGAGTTGACAAAGGTAGTAACGGTTGTATGGATAATCTTGTTGAATGCCACCCTGTGGGATTTACATGGGCCTTGCCTGAGGCAGTGAGATTTAATTACAAGATCCCAGAGAATGTAAATTCCACTTGAGAAATAACAAATATTGATTGATACTCACAATATACCATGAACAGGGACGTTCCTACAAGTTTAATGGCCAAGATGATCAAGCCAGGAATCACCAGCTGCCAGTTCATGTTATTCGGCATTTTAGCCCTGAAAAGTTTAAAATGACATCATTTACCACTTTGCAAGTGTTCTCCATTGTCTCCTGGGATCTGCACTCATCTCCATGATATCTGAGCACACAGGGATCTATGGCAGCTTGTCATGAAATAGAATAGGTGTCTTCATTTACTAATAAAGTTTGTATTAGTAAAATACTAGTTTGTTTTATTTTCAGTTAGTCCCTTCATTCCTTCTTCCGGTCGGACTAAAGCTATCTGTGTCACTGCTGTCTGGTTTAACAAACTACTGTCCTTGGAAGAAGCTTCTAACATTCAACCGATTATTAGGTAGGAAGCACCTGCAGGTATAACTGCATTGCAAAAGTAGTATGCAATAACAGAACAGATCACAACTGAAATCAAGTCTCCCCAATATGGATGAATTTAGATTATCTGAAAACGGTTACCTCATACAGTAATTTCAGTCACCATTATAAAACCAACACTTGCCAACAATGGTGGTGGACTTAGTTATTGCAGTTATTTCCAATTCTGACATACCCTGGTAAATTAATAAATGGTATCAGATGACATTTTAATGGAGATCTTGAGTGAAGTATTTGCTTCCTATATTAACAAACTCCACTGTTGATGATATCTGCCCTCAGACTCTTAAGATCTCTATGCAGCTCATAAGCTTGTCTCTGTCACCAGCAGAAGTTGATCCGATAAAAGATAGTACCTCACCCACCTTATCTCTCCAGTACCCTGGGACCAGCATGGCTACAACATTACAAACTGAGACTCTTAAGTCTATTGGATGAGCAAATTGCCACAGAGGCCAAAACAATGTTCATTTGGATCTGCAACTGGCCAAAAGATTGTGTCTCAGTCTATGAGATGTACCTGGTCACAGTGATCTACATATTTGTAACCTCCAGTCTTTATGATTTCAACTCATATCGAGGAATGAAGCAGCCCACGTAAGAAAGCTCCAGCTCCCACAGAATGCTGCTGCTCATCTGTTTAGTAACACAGATTGGCATAAATATATCACACTGGTTTTCTGCTCTCTCTACTCTCCACTGACTACAGAGTCCAGTTCAATGTTCTATCCTTATATTCATAGCCCTCACATGCCCTAGCTCCCTGTGGCTGTGCTTATTCTAGGATTTTTTTCCTAAAATTTCCCACTGGTGTTATCACTGCTTCAGCTCTACCAGTCACAGCCATTGTGGGACTGCTAGAGTAGACAGGATTCCTGGCAGTTGCTAGCATTTTCATCACCATGCCATTTGACCCTGCTCACAGCAGGTCTAGATGACAGTGATTTAAATGTTAGTAGCTGTGAGTACCTTGCCTACATTAAAACTCCTATGACTGCCTCCACTGGAGAAGCTGAAACAAATGGTTAGCAACAGTAGAAAACTTTTAGGAAATAAATTCCTAGATTGGAAAAGACCTCTCAGAGCACATCTCCCTCCACAACTATGACCTCACTCACCAGCTACGTTCCACTGGAACAATAAAACTGTTGACTAATACAGGGAGGCTTGTGGATGCAGGAGAGAGGACTTTCCCAAAAGCTGGGCATAAACTATGAAACTCACTGCCATGAGAAATATGACCATCGCCACATCTCAATCAGACCTACATGCAAAACTAACTCCTTCAACTTCATTCACCCCCCAAAAAAAGTTCTTTACACACCCCAATAAATGAATCAAGCTGTTTCTCTCACAGGTTAGGAAGGAAGGAAGAGAGAGAGAGAGATTGTTCTTATTATTCCTGTTGTAAATACTTGGTAGGTGCTCAGATATTCTAGTAATAGGGAATATTTAGGCACAGAGAGAGAGAGAGACCAATTATTTAAATATTTAATCAGAGTGTGCCAAATTAATCTGTAACGTAACATAACTGAACTTCACTGAAGTTGCACAAGACCTGAATTTGGCTCAAAATGGTCTATTCAAATTTTAGTACCTGTTCAATAAGGTAGATAATCTATTCACAATGACTGAATCTCTACAGATAAATTCCACTGGGTATTAACAAAGGTGTGATTCCAATGCAATAACTAGGGCAACTAACATACATCCCTTTAAATTGAATAAGGTAGTTCTTGCATATTAATCATGTAATGCAGCCAAGCAGTTATTATACCTGGGGTACCACTAGTCAGAGACCTGGGTTCAATTGCCTGATCGGTCACAGGCTTCCTGTGTAAACTGAGGCAAGTCACTTAGGCTCAGATCCACAACGGTATTTAGGCCCTTAACTTTCATTGATTGAATCCTTCCAGGACAGTTTGCAAAAGCAGACAGCATCTATATAAAGATAAAAGGAGATGGTATGTGATGGGGAATATTTCATTAAAAAAAACAAAACTTTAACCTTTTTTTTCAGTGGGTTGGAATAAAAAAACAAAACTTGTTTTTTTTTAAAACCAGCCTGTTGGAGAAAGTGCCACTTCCCTGTCTTACTCTGCATCCTTCAGCCCCATCAAGACAGCAGCACACACCATTCTGAGCAGTCATATTTCCCAGGTCATCTACAAACTTGTATCCTGGGCCCAGTTCTATATATACCCTCCATGCTCCTCAATTAGAAACACCAATTGGAGTCTCTCACAATTAAGAGCCTGTGAATCTTGCTTATTCTATCCCACTTAAATCTTTGCAATTCCAGGAAACCATTATAGTCATAAAAGGCAGGAGAATTACAGGAAGCAAGCTACACAAATAAAATAGAACAGAAGTACTTCTCAGAAAGAGCTCACCACACTGAAGCAATAGTTCACAAATCTTTTTCCATCGTATCTCTTGGTCTGGAATAGATGCTGTGGAAAGGAATTAACAGACCAATTGTCCTTTGGGTCTTGGTCACAATATTCTATATGTCTTGGCTTCCTTGGCAATCATGCTGTGGTTCCTTTTGTGTATGTGCCTCCCCCCCCGAAGAGAATCAGTGTCCATAAAGGCTTCCTCTTTTGTATCATTTCACAGGATGTGTTCTCTTCTAAATAGCTTGCAGTTAGGAAACACATCATGCCTTCACAACAGCTAAAGAGCTGAGATAACACAATGATGGTTTCATTCCTCAAGTGATTTAATCAAGGAGAAGAAAGCACAACACTTTATGTCTGCCCACACTAAGAGAGAAATGTGGGGTTCAACATTTCTGGTCATTCCCTGTCACTCCCAGACTAAAGGCTGCTTGAAAGGTTTAATGGGACACTTAAAATGATGCTGAAAACTTTTGCAGATTAGCAGCCACATGATTAGCATAAGTAAGTGTTTACCTTATCTGCTGTTTGTCTATAGGGAAATTCCCTAAGTTTCTCTTTTAAACTGCTCTTTGGAAGGAGGGCTTGAGGGACCTCTAGAACTAATGAGGGCTGAGCAGGAGGGCACTGCCACTTTGTGTGTTGCTCTATTGAAGGTACATATATACCCCGTCACTGTAGTGCCTGAGCACCTCACAATCTGTAATGGGTTTATCCTGATAACACCCAGGTGAGGTAGAGAAGTGCCATTATCCCCATTTTACAGATGGGGAACTAAGGTACAGCAAAGCTAATGCCCAAATCCACAAAGTTATTTAGCTTGCTAACTTTCATTGAAATCAATGAAAGTTAGGGGCCTAAATACCTTTGTGGATCTGAGCCAAAGTGACTTGCCACAGTTTACACAGGAAGCCTGTGACAGAGCAGGGAACTGAACTCAGGTCTCTGACTAATGCTCTAACCCCTGACTTCTTCCTTCCTCTCATATTTTAAGAAGCCCACAGCTTGTAGTAATGAATATGTTAACCCTCAAGTTCTACAGGGGACAATAACAGTTTTTATAAATTTTGCTGTTACCAATAGTCAAGCAAAAATCACAATGAATTACTCAAAAATGAACCTAACAGACTTTAAAGTCAAAGGAACAACCCACAGAGGACAAATGAATAAAGTTAATTGGGAATTTTTCAGGATCCTAGAGCTTTGGCTCCAGCCTGAGCCCAAACAGCTATACAGCAATTAAACAATCCCTTAACCCAAGACCTGCAAGCCCAAATCAGCTGGCACAGGCCAGCCATGGGCTTTTAATTGCAGTGTAGAGATACTACTCAAGTGCTTAATTTGTAATGAAAGAAGTGCTGGGGCTCAAGCAATTGTTTTACTTTCATAACTGATGCAAGCCCAGAGTGCTGGGGCTATGAACTCCCAAGTCTAGAATCAGCCCTGGCAAGTCCTGGCACACATTAAGCACTGAGACATACACATTTTGGCCAGTTGGAGCTGCTGAGTGCTCAGAACTTTGAAAGATTGGATGACTTATTTAGAAGCTTCTGTAAGAAAATGTGTAAATTTGAAATTTTGCATCTAGATTTTTAACAAACCATAACTTCAGAGATGCTATCAATCAAAATTCACAATTCTGACTGATTTTTTCACCTATTATTGTTTCTATTCTATCAAATAATGCTGCTATAACTGAAAGAGATTAACATTTTTTCCTTCCTTCACTCCAGTTTCTTTACTTTGTGTATTTGACTGCTCTTTGTTTACAGTCAGTTTCACTGTTTCTTATTTGTGTGATTCTTTCACGCAGCAACAGAAGCAAGAACATCATCTTTAAAAATAGGAAAATGTAATTATAAAACACAAAAAATGGCAACAAGACTTGTATCAGGGTTGGCCACCACCAGAGCACCCCTTCATGGCCAGAGGTTGATCTGCAGCCACCTGCCTCTGCTTTCCCTTTCTTCAGGGCTCCTCAAACAAACTCAAAACAGTCCAAAGGAAATTAAAATATTTTCCCACATGGGGTCCAATTTATTCAGTCTTCAAGTATATAGGATAAATAAATACAATTTTGTAATTATTTCACATGGACTGGAAATTCCATTTCCCCACTAGCTCTAGAGAAAAGTTCTTTCTATGGGAGTCTTGTGATGAAGTTTATCAAGTCTCTTGTCTCAGATGGCACTTAACCCAATGGAGAAGTCTTATTGATGCCGCTTTCAATTTGGGATTGACGAGAGGGAGAACAACGTCGTCCACAGAAATACAGGTCCATCACGATTTCACAAATCATCCATATCCTGGAGTTTTAACTGGAATTTTGACTACAGCAACCATTATCATTGAGACAACACTAGCTACAAAATATAACACAGAAGATAAGGAAGGAGATCAGAGCTAACAGCTCCGGCATGGACCTCAGTATTTGGGTTGCTTAAGCTGGATATATTGTGTTGCATGTGCCTGATGTTTCTCCAAAGAGAGATGATTAGCAGGATGATTAAAACCAGGAATATCATGAAGAGGAAGAAAGATTCCAGACTACTGAAAAAAAAGTAAACAGATATCAATGATTTTCTCATTATTTTTCCCAGTGATATTTCCAGTGAGATGTTTAGTTGTGTGGAGGAGAAAACTGTTATAAACACATCAAGATAATAGCACTGTGAAGACCAAGGACCCCAGTTGGGATCTCAGGAGCAGCCACAGCACCAGCCTTAGCCAGAGCAAGAGGAAATGGGTGAAACTGGTAATCTTCAGGTAGCAGAAGATGCTGAACCAGGTGGTAAACCAGAGACTTGACTGATATATAAACATCCAGATTGCAATTAATGTAATCTTCACTTGAGCTGGCCTGGAACTGGTATCTGGAGTGCAAATGAAATAGATGCTGCCAGGAATAACAAGCACTGCAGGCAAAATCTGCAGGCAGAATCAATTACAGGAGAAGACTTCTCTCTTTTTGATCCAATCAACGAAATTCACCACCACAATGAATTCATTTACATTCCCTGTAAGGAACTCAGGGTCTGTCAACTGTGATACAGGAGGGCCAGGGAGCAGTGGTAGAGTGGTCGACGGGGAAATATATAAGCCCTAGGCTAATTAAGGCATGGTTCTCTGTAGACTAGGGAGGGTTGCTACAGGTTAATTGGAGCACCTGTAATAAATTAAGCCCTGTCAGGAACCTAATAACCCCCCCCCCCCCCCCCGCGCTTCAGGTAGTCAGGGGGAGAAGGAGAGAGGACTGGAGCTTGAAGGTGTGTTGTAAGATTTGAAAGACCAGAAAACTAAAGTAAGGGAGACCCTGCCCTAGTATCTAAGGACTGAAGGTTCCCTATCTAAGGGGAAAGAGGGTAAGAACCTGTAGGGGTTGAGAGGGGCTGGGGCTCAGAGTGAGGAACAAACCCAGACCCCTCCCCTGCTTTTCTCCTTTGTCACCTTCCTGGGCCACAAGTGGGGACCTTGGTGGCCCAAGAGCAGGGGTAAGGGGTGGTGTCTTAGCCTCCCTGCCAAGAAAAGTGCAGGACCCACCATACTAACATTGGCCATCTTGCCACACCACATAGCAACTAGACACCCATGGCTGGCCCAGGCTCACAGGCCTGAGGTTGCAGGGCTGTTTCATTGTGGTGTAGACTTCTGGGTGTGATCTGGAGCCTGGACTCTAGGACCCTGCAGGGTGAGAGGGTCCTAAACTTGGGCTCCTGCCAGAGCCCAGAATTCTACATGGCAGTGAAAGAGCCCTGCATCCTGAGCCTTGTGAGCCTGAGTCAGCTGGCACAGACCAGCCCCAGGTTTTTCTTTGTCACTGAGGTTTAGTCAGTCAAACCTCAATGACTAAATTGATGATACAGATGCTGCTAACTTCAGTTAGTCTCATGGTTCCAACAAGAGCATCACAAGTGTAGTGCCCCATCTGTATTGGAGGCTGTTTGGCCAAAAGAGCAATGGGAGCAGTGCAAGTTGGCTTCTCAGGAGTAGCCTCGGAGTGTTAAGCATGTGGTGTTTTTTTGTTTTTTTTTTTTTTTAAAGGGGAGCCCAAACAAGCAGCTCCAGGGGATGTCAGGAGAACTCCAAGGATTCCAGGTCAGTAGAAGAGGGGTGAACTTGAGCCTGGACTGGTTTTGGGGGGGGAGAAAAGGCAAAACAGCTGGGTAGAGCAGGTGGCAGTTTCACCCCTCACCCTCCAGCACTGCTGTGATCCTGCCAAACAGGCAGCTGCAGAAATGGCTAATGGAGTCTGGAGGGAGGTTGCCCAGTGCTGGAAGGAAGAGAGTCCAGTTGTGAGTGAGGCAGCAACTGGCATCAGAAAAGAAGGGATGCAGTAAGTGTGGAGCCAGTGCATAGGGTCCCCTAGTGGATGAGTTGAATCATCAGAGGGGCTCCAGGAACAGCTGAAAGGGAAAGACCACTCCAGTTCAGGAGAGACAGGAAAGACAGGAACAGTAGGGATTGCTACAAACGGGACAGTAGATGGGAAGAAGAAAGATGGTGGTATAAGGAAGAAGAGGAAAAGTCAAAGGAAGAACAGCGCAGTTAAACAAAAGGAAAAACAACTAAAGAAGCTCTAAGTAATTGAAAAACTATTAGAAAAACATCATTAGAAAACTGGAAAAAAGTAAACCAAGAATGAAATGTGAAGGAAATAAGCTGTAATAAAAGGTATACTCTAATAAAAGAGAAATACTTGAGAAATAAGGAGGACCTGAGCTGTAGTGAAAGTAAGAAAATAGCAAGGACTGTGTGTATAAAAAAAATCTGGATAGCATCTTAAAGTATATAAGGTGAAGTGACAGAAATAGAGAGATTGTCAGAGTAAAAGAGTGTAAGCTAAAAGGAGCAGAGGAATAATTCTTCAGTCAAGAAGCCAACACATTGCATCATGGAATCTCCATTTTAGTTAAGATGGAATTCAAAACAATAAACAAAGGTTGCACAAGAGGATTGCTCAAGCTATAACTAAATATCCTAATAACTTTTTCTCTAAACTCTGGGCTTACATAGGCTGAAAACTGAGCAACTGAAAAGGGAATTATAACTGTGGGGTTTATGTTCCAGTGTATTGTATTTTCTAATTCAAAATTCTGGTATTTCATGAATGTGAATTATGTTAAGGGGAGTTTAGTTTAGATAATAGTAGTTAATATACAGTAGATAGCAGTGCTAATTTATAGTAGTTTACAATATAAATTAGTAGTTCCCACAAAAGCAAATAACTGTGATTTACTTGTGATTATTCCCCACGAAACTGATGTCTCATTTATCTCAGCTGATTGAAACAAAACATGACTTGGCCTCTAGATTGCCTCTGCTTCCTCTCATTGCTGATTCAGAATACCCCTCTGTTGCACAATTACTGACTGGTAAATTTGCAGAGGAGTCTCTCACTGGTTCTCCAGAGTCGATCTGAAGAGAAGACCTTCCATACAGAGCTGGCCTGCTGATATCTTCTCAGATTCATAATACATGCTTTTGTCACAGATTTTTAAAAAGTAGTGGATGTTTTTCCATTTGTCAAAGTGCCAGGTGCAGTTCATAGGGATGCAAATCAGGCAAGGATTCTTTTACTGACTCTGTCATCTAGACACATCTTTGCATTTCTGCTTCTGAGGTGACTGATGATCTCCAGCCCCATGATTGATGGACCTGGAGAGTGGTCTTATGTGGAAAGAGGCAGATCTTTCCTTTTAGGTAAGAGTTAATAAATTAGCATCTAAATATTGGGGACACCAGGCATGGCCACTAGGTAACTCAAGGGGATGGAAGACCACGAGTGTCGATGAAGCCCCCTCACTCTAGGCCCAGATGGCCCTTCCCTTTTCTGCCTGGAAATACTCACAGCCTTCAGGCTGAGAAATTTGCAACAGTGTATTGCAGGCACAGACTGGCTGGAGCAAGATTAGGTCAAGCCGGACAGGAATGTTTGTTCAGCACTATCTAACAACTCCATATATGGGGGAATAGATAAGAGGAAAAAGGGGAACTGGCCAGTATACCAGATTGGCTATATGGATACTTAGGACAGCTTGCTATTGGATAAGCATGCTAAAGAATAAATGTATAAAATGTGTAACTGCTTGCACTGGTGTGCAGGATTTGAGATTGTTGTCTCCCTGTACCGCTTGAAGCTTCAAATAAACTTTTCTACTTCTCCAACCCATTGTGATTATTGGGCAATGCACACTAGGCAACAAATCCAGCTGTTGCCTGCCTCGGGCATTTTGTGCCAGCAACATAAGGGATGTAAATCAGGGAAAGATTCTGTTACTGACTCTTGATTACGTGGTCACATCTTTGCCTTTCTCCTTCTGTAGTGATCTTTCAGGGACATGTCCCAGTCTTAGTGAACGAAATGAGTCTGGAATTTCCTATGTGTGTGTGCCTAAATCTGATCTTATGCATTCAGCTTCATGTGAGACATAGTGGCTATGGATTTTCAAGATTGTTTTTGGACAAAAGTTTTCAAAACTTGGAGATT
Source organism: Dermochelys coriacea (assembly GCF_009764565.3). Classification (NCBI taxonomy): domain Eukaryota; kingdom Metazoa; phylum Chordata; order Testudines; family Dermochelyidae; genus Dermochelys; species Dermochelys coriacea. The sequence goes on along the minus strand of NC_050068.2, from coordinate 213,572,128 downwards.
AAATATAAGATCATAAATCCATAGCCAGACATTTAAATACATGGCCTGACTTTTTCAAAAGTTCTGAGCAACCAGCTGTTCCCACCGACTCCAGCAGAAGCCACTGAGTAGCTGCTTATTTGGGTACCTGAATATGGACTTAGGCACATAACTGTAGGCTCCCACTTCTGAAAATCTTGGGTCTGGATGCACATCTTTTATGAAAAGAGATTGTGAGATTTGCAGGGGTAATTGCTGGAAGCCCAAGGGTTTTGCCTGGGTGCCCAGAGCTGTGATGTTCAAAAGGCCTTGTGAAAGCTACTTTTCCAGAAGGACCATTCCAGCCTTTCTGTGAGCTCTGTGTGGCATCCTTTCCCTGCAGTAGAAGGAGGAAACCTAGGCAGTTGTTGGCAACTGCTTAATACCCACCACCCATGGCTGTATAAGCTAAGATTCTGCTTTGGTATCAAAGGCCAAAGGAGGCTAAGCCTCCCTAACCCAAGCCATGGTCCCTCTCGGTCCTGAGGCCCCCATCCCCACTCGCCCTCACCCATGAAGCTGGTGGGGGCTCAGCTCCAGCTGTTGGAGCTCAGGGCTCAGGCTGGGGAGTGGGGCAGCCGGGGTGGTTCAGGTCAATGCTTGGGATGGTTGATGACCTGGTGCAGCTCGGGCTGGCCCAGGGCAGGCCAGCTGGGGCTCCTCTGGCTGTGGAGGTGGGGTGGGAAGATGCCTGAGGGCTCTGGCAGGTGGAGGCAGGGCCTCAGTTGGAAGGGGCATGGCCAGGGGCTAGCCTCCCTGAAGGGGGTTCACCCCCCACTCATGTATGCAGCTGAAATATTGCAGAATCAAGATTGTGTGAGATGAGGTTTCTGCACGGATGTTCACCCAGCATTTCATAGATACTAAGGTCAGAAGGGACCATTCTGATCATCTAGTCTGACCTCCTGCACAATGCAGGCCACAGAATCTCACCCACCCACTCCTACGAAAAACCTCACCTATGTCTGAGCTATTGAAGTCCTCAAATCATGGTTTAAAGACCTCAAGGAGCAGAGAATCCTCCCTCAAGTGACCCATGCCCTATGCTACAGAGGAAGGCAAAAAACCTCCAGGGCCTCTCCAATCTGCCCTGGAGGAAAATTCCTTCCCGACCCCAAATATGGCAATCGGCTAAACCCTGAGCATATGGGCAAGATTCACCAGCCAGATACTACAGAAAATTCTTTCCTGGTAACTCGGATCCCACCCATCTAATATCCCATCTCAGGGGATTAGGCCTATTTAACATGAATATTTAAAGATCAATTAATTGCCAAAATCACATTATCCCATCATACTATCTCCTCCATAAACTTATCAAGTTTAATCTTAAAGCCAGATTTTTTTTTTTTTGCCCCCACTGCTTTTCTTGGAAGGCTATTCCAAAACTTCACTCCTCTGATGGTTAGAAACCTTTGTCTAATTTTAAGTCTAAACTTCCTGGTGGCCATTTGTTCTTGTGTCCACATTGGTACTGAGATTAAATAATTCCTCTCCCTTGCAGGTATTTATCCCTCTGATCTATTTATAGAGAGCAATCGTATCTCCCCTTAACCTTCTTTGAGTTAGGCTAAACAAGCCAAGCTCCTTGAGTCTCCTTTCATAAGACAGGTTTTCCATTCCTCGGATCACCCTAGTAGCCCTTCTCTGTACCTGTTCCAGTTTGAATTCATCTTTCTTACACATGGGAGACCAGAACTACACACGGTATTCCAAGTGAGGTCTCATTCGTGCCTTGTATAACAGTACTAAAACCTCCTTATCCCTACTGGAAATACCTCTCCTGATGCATCCCAAAACCGCATTAGCTTTTTTCACAGCCATATCACATTGGCAGCTCATAGTCATCCTATGATCAACCAATACTCCAAGGTCCTTCTCCTCCTCGGTTACTTCTAATTGATGCGTCCCCAACTTATAACTAAAATTCTTGTTTTTAATCCCTAAATGCATAACGTTACATTTCTCACTATTAAATTTCATCCTATTACTATTACTCCAGTTTACAAGGTCATCCAGATCTTCCTGTATAATATCCTGATCCTTCTCTGAATTGGCAATACCTCCCAGCTTTGTATCATCTGCAAACTTTATTAGTACACTCCCACTTTTTGTGCAGAGGTCAGTAATAAAAAGATTAAATAAGATTGGTCCCAAAACCGATCCCTGAGGAACTCCACTAGTAACCTCCCTCCAGCCTGACAGTTCAGCTTTCAGTAGGACACACTGTAATCTCCCCTTTAACCAATACTTTATCCACCTTTCGATGTTCATATTGATCCCCATCTTTTCCAATTTAACTAATAATTCCCCATGTGGCACGGTATCAAACGCCTTACTGAAATCTAGGTAAATTAGATCCACTGTGTTTCCTTTGTCTAAAAAATCTGTTACTTTCTCAAAAAAAGAGATCAGGTTGGTTTGGCACGATCTACCTTTTGTAATACCATGTTGTATTTTGTCCCATTTACCATTGACTTCAATGTCCTTAATTATTTTCTCCTTCAAAACTTTTTCCAGGACCTTGCATACTACAGATGTTAACCTAAAAGGCCTGTAGTTACTTGGATCACTTTTTTTTCCTTTCTTAAAAATAGGAACTATATTAGCAATTCTCCAATCATACGGTACAACTCCTGAGTTTACAGATTTATTACAAATTCTTGCTAGTGGGCTTGCAATTTCAGGTGCCAATTCCTTTATTCTTGGATGAAGATTATCTGGGCCCCCGATTTAGTCCCATCAAGCTGTTTGAGGTTTCATTCTACCTCCGATATGGTAATATCTATCTCCATATCCTCATTCCCATTAGTCATGCTACCCTTATCCCTAAGATCCTCTTTAGCCTTATTAAAGACTGAGGCAAAGTATTTGTTTAGATATTGGGCCATGCCTAGATTATCCTTAACCTCCACTCCATTCTCAGTGTTAAGCAGCCCACTTCTTCCTTCTTAGTTTTCTTCTTATTTATATGGCTATAGAACCTTTTACTATTGGTTTTAATTCCCTTTGCAAGGTCCAACTCTACTCAACTGTTAGCCTGTCTCACTTTATCCCTATATGTTCTGACCTCAATAAGGTAGCTTTCCTTGCTAATCCCTCCCATCTTCCACTCTCTTTATGTTTTCTGCTTCTTCTTAATCACCTCTCTAAGATGCGTGCTCATCCAGCTTGGTCTACAACTCCTTCCTATGAATTTTTTCCCCTTTCTTGGGATACAGGCTTCTGATAGCTTCTGCAGCTTTGATTTAAAGTAATCCCAGTCCTCTAACTTTAGATTCATAAATTCTTCAGTCCAATCCACTTCCCTAACTAATTTCCTTAATTTTTGAAAGTGAGCCCTTTTGAAATCAAACCCTAGTTGCAGATTTGTTTTTGTTAATCCTTCCATTCAGTTTGAACTGAATTAGCTCATGATCACTTGAATCAAGATTTCCCCTACAACCATTTCTTCTATGAGGTCCTCACTACTCACCAAAACCAAATCTAAAATGGCATCCCCTCCAGTCAGTTCAGCAACTACTTGAGGAAGACAGGTTTCAGAGTAGCAGCCGTGTTAGTCTGTATTCGCAAAAAGAAAAGGAGTACTTGTGGCACATTAGAGACTAACAAATTTCCATCCCACCATCAACCTCTGCCTGGACTAATCCACACAAGAGATCCACTTCCTGGACACTACGGTGCTAATAAGCAATGGTCACTTAAACACCACCCTATATCAGAAACCTACTGACCGCTATTCCTACCTACATGCCTCTAGCTTTCATCCAGATCACACCATTCGATCCATTGTCTACAGCCAAGCTCTACGATATAACCGCATTTGCTCCAACCCCTCAGACAGAGACAAACACCTACAAGATCTTTATCATGCATTCCTACAACTACGGTATCCACCTGCTGAAGTGAAGAAACAGATTGACAGAGCCAGAAGAGTACCCAGAAGTCACCTACTACAGGACAGGCCCAACAAAGAAAACAACAGAACGCCACTAGCCATCACCTTCAGCCCCCAACTAAAACCTCTCCAATGCCTCATCAGGGATCTACAACCTATCCTGAAGGACAACCCATCACTCTCACAGATCTTGGGAGACAGGCCAGTCTTTGCTTACAGACAGCCTCCCAACCTGAAGCAAATACTCACCAGCAACCACACACCACACACCAGAACCACTAACCCAGGAACCTATCCTTGCAACAAAGCCCGTTGCCAACTCTGTCCACATATCTATTCAGGGGACACCATCATAAGGCCTAATCACATCAGCCACACTGTCAGAGGCTCGTTCACCTGCGCATCTACCAATGTGATATATGCAATCATGTGCTAGCAACGCCCCTCTGCCATGTACATTGGTCAAACTGGACAGTCTTGACATAAAAGAATAAATGGACACAAATCAGACATCAAGAATTATAACATTCAAAATCGAGTTGGAGAACACTGCAATCTCTCCAGTCACTCAATTACAGACCTGAGAGTGGCTATTCTTCAACAAAAAAACTTCATAAACAGACTCCAGCAAGAGACTGCTGAATTGGAATTAATTTGCAAACTGGACACAATTAACTTTGGCGTGAATAGAGACTGGGAGTGGATGAGTCATTACACAAAGTAAAACTATTTTCCCATGTTATTTCTCCCCCCCACCCCACCCCCCACTGTTCCTCAGATGTTCTTGTTAACTGCTGGAAATAGCCCACCTTGCTTGTCACCATGAAAGGTTTTCCTCCTCTTCCCCCACCCCCACTCCTGCTGGTGATGGCTCATCTTAAGTGATCACTCTCCATACAGTGTGTATGATAAACCCATTGTTTCATGTTCTCTGTGTGTGTATATAATTCTACCCACTGTATTTTCCACCTAATGCATCCAATGAAGTGAGCTGTAGCTCACGAAAGCTTATGCTCAAATAAATTTGTTAGTCTCTAAGGTGCCACAAGTACTCCTTTTCTTTTTACTTAATGAAGGAATCCATCAGCTATCTCATCTAGGAAAATCTGAGCCCTATTATTATTACTAGCACTGGTCCTCCCGTCTATATCTGGGAAGTTAGTCTCCCATGATCATGCAGTTTTTATTAGGATTTATTTTATTAAAAACATTAAAAAGAGCTCTATCCATCACCAAATTAGATCCCGGTGGTCTACAGCATACTCCAAGCACTATCGTAGGGGAGACTCTATTAGTTTTCTTCCCCAATGTAATTTTTGCCTAGACGGACTCTGTCTTATCCATTGCATTGCTTCTTATTTCTTTACATTCTACCTCATCATTGATATACAATGCTACTCCACCACCTTACCTTTATCTCTGTCTTTCCTAAACAGCACATACCCTTCAATACCTGTAGTCCAGTCATGACTATTATTCCACCATATTTCTGTTATCCCTATAATATCTGGTTTCACTTCCTGCACCAGTAGCTCCAGTTCCTCCATTTTATTACCTAGGCTCCTCGCATTGGTGTACAAACATCTTAATTTTTGCTGTTTGTCCTGGCTCACATTTTGTATCCTATTAGGCACAGTCATTCTACAGCCAGTATAACCTATTAGACTGGTATCCACACTGTCCTTCCTCCTTATATACATTCTCCTATACACGGCTGTATCTTTCCTTACGTCGTCGTCTTCCCTCTCAATGCTAAAATCCAGCGTGGAGATTATCTGGACATCTCCCAACCATTTCCCCCAGATTCCTAGTTTAAAGTTCTCTTAATCAGTTGTGCCAGCCTTCATCCTAGAAGTCTATTTCCTTCCCTACTCAGATGAAGTCCATCCCGAGAGAACTGTCCTCTGTCCATGAATGACTCCCAGTGGCTATACATCCCAAAGTTCTCCTTATAGCACCACTGCCTAAGCCATCTGTTGATAGTCGTAATCTTATCACACCTTTGTTGCCCTTCTCTAGGAACAGGCAGAATCCCACTAAAGATCACCTGAGCCTTAATTTCCTTAAGCGTCTTCCCCAGCCTAGCTTAGTCTCCCTTAATATTTTCCAGCGAAAATCTAGCCGTATCATTTGTTCCCACATGAAGGATAATTAGGGGATGCTTTCCCGCTCCCTTTAGGATCCTTTTCAACCTCAGGTCTACATCTTAGCACCTGGAAGATAGCCCATCCTTCTATTCTCTGGATCAGCTCTGGTTACAGGCCTGTCTATTCTTCTCAATAAAGAGTCCCTGATCACATAGGCCTGCCTCTTCCTGGTGACGGTGCTATTCTCCTGTCTCTCCCCTGTTCCCTCTGGCTGCAAGTTCTTTCCATTCCTATTTTCCCTTATAATCCTCTTCAACCCATCCTGTATCCTCCTGGGGCTCATATTTGATGTAGTCTCCATTGACTCTTCCCCTTTTCCTATAGGACTAGCCGCTCTTCTCTTCTTCCTTGCCCTTTCACCTTCAGCGACTACCTGCTGAGCCCCTTCATTTTCCAACTCTGCAAACCTGTTCCTAAGCTCTATTTCTCCTTCACTAGCCCGTCTTTTCCTTTGCCTGGTTCTTTTAGTCACATGCTTCCACTGACCACTTTCCTATCCAGTCTCCCCTCAAAATTCTCCAGTCCTGCTTCCATCTGTAAGTCTGAGCTTTTCCCTTCAGATACCTCATGTCTTTGCTCCATCCGCTCAAACCCCTTCCTAAACTCAATTAAACTTTCCCCCTGCATCTCCAAACCTCAGATCTTTTCCTCCATCAGCTCTATCAGATGGCATTTCATGCAGAAAAAACTCTTACCAGGTCCTCCCTCTAGGATCATGTACATACCGCAGCTTCCACATCCAGTCCTCCTCATTGTGTCTTCCGCTACATGAGTCACTCCCACTGCTGCCTCCATATCTGTCATAGCCTTCCCACCTAAATCCTGTTAATCTGGGAAACACAAACCACACCAATTTCTGGAAGTATTTTGAATTTCTCTTGGATGAGCTACAAACTGGTCTCGTTTGCCCTTATGGGAAGAGGGATCTCTTCAGGCTTATATTAAAGGGCACTTCAGTTACCATGCATGCTGTACTCCATATAGGGACTTTGGGAATGGGAACAGGTAGAGAAGAGACCCTATAAAGATGATGGCACAACATAGAGCTCACCTTCACACAAACTCTATCGCTCTTTGCAGCTTCCAGGAATGGTAACACTGAGCAACTTCCAGTAGTAACTGTGCTGAACATATTGTTTAGCTCTCAATTATCAGAGGGGTAGCCATGTTAGTCTATATCCACAAAAACAACAGAGTCTGGTGGCACCTTAAAGACTAACATTTATTTGGGTAGCAGAGTAGCAGCCGTGTTAGTCTGTATTCGCAAAAAGAAAAAGGAGTACTTGTGGCACCTTAGAGTCTAACAAATTTATTTGAGCATAAGCTTTCGTGAGCTACAGCTCACTTCATCAGATGCATTTGGTGGAAAATACAGAGGGGAGATTGATATACACACACAGAGAACATGAAACAATGGGTTTATCATACACACTGTAAGGAGAGTGATCACTTAAGATAAGCCGTCACCAGCAGTGGGGTGGGGGGAAAGGAGGAAAACCTCTCATGGTGACAAGCAAGGTAGGCCATTTCCAGCAGTTAACAAGAACATCTGAGGAACAGTGGGGGGTGGGGTGGGGGGGAGAAATATCATGGGAAAAAAGTTTTACTTTGTGTAATGACTCATCCATTCCCAGTCTCTATTCAAGCCTAAGTTAACTGTATCTAGTTTGCAAATTAATTCCAATTCAGCAGTCTCTCGTTGGAGTCTGTTTTTGAAGTTTTTTTGTTGAAGAATAGCCACTCTCAGGTCTGTAATCGAGTGACCAGAGAGATTGAAGTGTTCTCCAACTGGTTTTTGAATGTTATAATTCTTGACGTCTGATTTGTGTCCATTTATTCTTTTACGTCGAGACTGTCCAGTTTGACCAATGTACATGGCAGAGGAGCATTGCTGGCACATGATGGCATATATCACATTAGTAGATGCACAGCTGAATGAGCCTCTGATAGTGTGGCTGATGTGATTAGGCTCTATGATGGTGTCCCCTGAATAGATATGTGGACAGAGTTGGCAACGGGCTTTGTTGCAAGGATAGGTTCCTGGGTTAGTGGATCTGTTGTGTGGTGTGTGGTTGCTGGTGAGTATTTGCTTCAGGTTGGGGGGCTGTCTGTAAGCAAAGACTGGCCTGTCTCCCAAGATCTGTGAGAGTGATGGGTCGTCCTTCAAGATAGGTTATAGATCCTTGATGATGCATTGGAGAGGTTTTAGTTGGGGGCTGAAGGTGATGGCTAGTGGCGTTCTGTTGTTTTCTTTGTTGGGCCTGTCCTGTAGTAGGTGACTTCTGGGTACTCTTCTGGCTCTGTCAATCTGTTTCTTCACTTCAGCAGGTGGGTATTGTAGTTGTAGGAATGCATGATAGAGATCTTGTAGGTGTTTGTCTCTGTCTGAGGGGTTGGAGCAAATGTGGTTATATCGTAGAGCTTGGCTGTAGACAATGGATGATGTGGTATGATCTGGATGAAAGCTAGCGGCATGTAGGTAGGAATAGCGGTCAGTAGGTTTCCGATATAGGGTGGTGTTTATGTGACCATCGCTTATTAGCACCGTAGTGTCCAGGAAGTGGATCTCTTGTGTGGACTGGTCCAGGCTGAGCTTGATGGTAGGATGGAAATTGTTGAAATCATGGTGCAATTCCTCAAGGGCTTCTTTTCCATGGGTCCAGATGGTGAAGATGTCATCAATGTAGCGCAAGTAGAGTAGGGGCATTAGGAGACGAGAGCTGAGGAAGCGTTGTTCTAAGTCAGCCATAAAAATGTTGGCATACTGTGGGGCCATGCGGGTACCCATCGCAGTGCCGCTGATTTGAAGGTATACATTGTCCCCAAATGTGAAATAGTTATGGGTGAGGACAAAGTCACAAAGTTCAGCCACCAGGTTATCCGTGACATTATCGGGGATACTGTTCCTGACGGCTTGTAGCCCATCTTTGTGTGGAATGTTGGTGTAGAGGGCTTCTACATCCATAGTGGCTAGGATGGTGTTTTTAGGAATATCACCAATGGATTGTAGTGATGGTGCATATTTGAATTAATGATTATGCATCACAGGGTATCTCATAAATTATAGATGACTTCAGGGAACTTGGAAAGGTGCTGACGCAGAATAATGTCCAACTGATCTTCTTGGAGGTCATTCCTTTCCTGTAAGCAAAGAAAGACAGAAAGCAGAAGATTCTGGAAGTGAACCTCTGGCTAGGTAAATAGTATAGGGTTTTGGGTTTTTGGAAAATTGTCCACCTTCTGGGGACAGGATGGGAACAATTTGGATGGCCTCCATCTCAGTGGAATAGAAACCAATGTTCTAGAAGACAGGCTGGCTAGAGTAATCAGGAGGACATTACACGAGTAACAAAATAGGATGCTAAAAAGAGGGAAGAAATGAGCATTCATTTAGCACAAAATCAAGGTGTTGAGAAAAAAATTAATCAAGACACCAAAGAATGGAAATTCTCTAATTGACTATACACTAATGCTAGATGCCTCAGTAATAAACAAGAAGAATTGGAATTGCTCATTCTTGAGCATAAACTTGAGCTAGTTGGTATTGCATCCCATGCGAGATGATCTGCATGAGTGAAATGTAAAAATGCATGATTATAATCTCTTTATGGAAAATACTCTTTCAGGATCTAACTTGGTTTTTGATTTTATGAAATTGCATGTTTGGTTGATAAAGGCAATAGTATTGCTGTAATATACTTAGACTTCTGTAAGGCATTTCACTTGGTATCTCACAGCATTTTGATTCAAAAACTAGAATGATACAAAATTAACATGGCACAGATTAAAATGGGTTAAAAACTGGCTAACTGACAGGTCTCAAAATGAGGTAATTGTAAATGGGAAGTCTTCCTAGAGTGGGGATGTTCTAGTGGGATCCCGCAGAGATTGGTTCTTGGTCCTGTGCTATTTGCCATTTTTTATCAGTGACCTGGAAGTAAACACAAAATCATCACTGATAAAGTTTGCAAATGACCCAAAGATTGGGAGAGTGGTAAATGAGGTGGACAGGTAACGATCCAGAGTGATCTGGATCACTTGGTAAACTGGGCACAAGCAAACAATATGCATTTTAATATGGCCACATGTAAAGTTACACATGTACGAACAAAGAATGATGGCCATACTTACAGGAAGGAGGGTTCTATCCTTGGAAGCAGGAACTCTGGCGGGGGGGGAGACTTATTGTGTTGGATAAGCAGATAAACATGAGTTTCCAATGTGGCCAAAAGAGTTTGGCTAATGTGATACTTGGATGTATAAATAGAGGGAGCAGGAGCAGAGAGGTTATTTTCTCTCTGGATTTGTCACTGGGGTGACCCCTACTGGAATATTGTCCAGCTCTGGTGTCCACAATTCAAGATGTTGATGAACTGAAGAGTTCAGAGAAGTCACAAGAATAATTAAAAGATTGGAAAATATGCCTTAGAGTGATAGACTTCAGGAACTCAATTTGTTTAGATTTATACAGAGAAACAGTGACTTGATCAGAGTCTGTAAGTATCTGTTATATTTAGATCCAGAAGAGAAGGAGATGTCCCAATTTTATAGGGACAGTCCCGATTTTGGGGGCTTTCTTATATAGGCACCTATTACCCCCCACCCCCATCCTGATTTTTTCACATTTGCTTTCTTGTCACCCGACAGGCTAAGGTGATAGAAACAGAGCTGTCTGCTGAGGAGACTTTATTGTTCAGGCTACAATACAGAAACCAACAGGAAAGTGAGACTTTGCACTCTGGTGGGGCAGTGCTGGTGCAGGGAGGGCGGGGAGTGCTCAAACTTTTAAAGGGACAGGTCATCACAATACATACATGGGAAACAGATCTGATAACAGAGCCCTACAACCTAGCTGGCAAAAATAGAACAAAAACCAAGTGGCTGGAAGTTGAAGCTACACAAATTCAGACCAGAAATAAAGCACAACTTTTTAACAGTGAGGGAAATTAACCATTGTCACAACTTACCAAGGGTAACGGTGGATTCTCCATCCATGGCAATTTTTAAATCAAGATTGGATGTTTTCCTAAAAGATATGTTCTAAGTCAAACTGGAATTATTTTGGGGAAGTTCTCTGGCCTGTGTTATACAGGAGGTCAAACTAGATGCTCACAATGGTCCCTTCTGACCTTAGAATCACTCAGTCTATAAAAGAAAATCCACACCCTTCCGATTCTCAAATAAAACCCAAACCTCAGCTATTATAACCCTCCTTAGTTGGCTGTTCAAATCAATAGGATTTGTGATATGCTGAGGCAATGAATGTGGAGAGCAAAGATCTATAATCTTTGTCCCAGGTGTTGCTTAGGAAAACAGTAACCAGAGAACTGAGTATTTGCATCCATCTATATATTACCTGGAGTTCCCTAAACCCAAAGCTCTTGGTAACTTTACACTCTGTGCGGTGGTATCAGGAAGTAAACCAAGGGAGTAAACCAACCACCTCCATCTGCTATATGGCTGGCATAAATCACACAAAATCAAGTGCTTTTACTTAAAGCCTTCACATTATTAGAATCCAGCACTCTCACCAGAAATGCCTTTTCTTAAAGTCTTAAAGTCTCTGCTTTTTTAATCTCAAGCACAAACAAACTATGGCTGTCAAGTAATTAAAAAAATTAATCGTGATTAATCACACTGTAAAACAATAATAGAATCCCATTTATTTAAATATTTTTGAATGTTTTCTACAGTTCCAAATATATTGATTTCAATTACAACACCGAAAACAAAGTGTACAGTGCTCACTTTCTTTTTTACAGTGCAAATATTTATAATAAAAATATAAACTAAAGAAATAGTAGTTTTCAATTCACCTAATACAAGTACTGTAGTGCAATCTCTTTATCATGAAAATTGAACTTACAAATGTAGCATTATGTACAAAAAATAACTGTACTCAAACATAAAACAATGTAAAACTTTAGACCCTACAAGTTCACTCAGTCCTACTTCTTGTTCAGCCAATTGCTCAGACAAACAAGTTTGTTTACATTTGCAGGAGATAATGCTGCCCGTTTCTTGATGACAATGTCACCTGAAAGTGAAAGCAGATGTTGTAGCCAGCATCACAAGATATTTACATGCCAGATGCGCTAAAGATTCATATGTCCCTTCAAGCATAGGGGCCCAGGCAGAGACAGATGCATCCTGGAGATGAATGGTATCGCCAGGAGGGCTTCGGCTTTCTTGATCATGGGATGCTGTTCCAGGAAGGAGGATTGCTAAGCAGAGATGGGGTCCACCCATCAAGGAAGGGGAAGAGCATATTTGGATACAGACTGGCTAATCCAGTGAGGAGGGCTTTAAACTAGCTTCGCAGGGGGCAGGTGACCAAAGCCTGCAGGTAAGTCAAGAACATGGAGACCTGGGAGAAGATTCAGAATTTAGGGGGAGCATGGGCTGTTATAGCAGGGATAAAGGAGAGAAAAGACAATGAGGGTAGGTAATCAAATCAGTATCTTAGATGTCTGTATACTAATGTGAGAAGTATGGGGAATAAGCAGGAAGAACTCAAAATGCTAGTAAATAAACACATTATGACATAGTTGGCATCACAGAGACTGGGTGAGATAATACAGATGACTGGAATATTGGTACAGAAGGGTACAGATTGCTCAGGAAGGACAGGCTGGGATAAAAGGAGATGCTGCGTTACATTTTTAATAGATATACATTTGGACTGAGGTTGAGATGGAGAGTCTCCAGGTAAGGATAAAAGGGGTAAAAAAACAAGGGTGATGTCATGGTAGGAGTCTACTACAGACCACCTAACCAGGAAGAAGTGGATGAGGCTTTTTTAAAACAACTAACAATCATCCAAGGTGCAGGACTTTGTGGTGATGGTGGACTTCAACTATCCAGACATCTGTTGGAAAAATAACACAGCAGGGCACAGATTATCCAACAAATTCTTGGAATGTATTGGAGACAATTTTTTATTTCAAAAGGTGGAGACAGCTACTAGGGGAGAGGCTGTTCTAGATTTGATTTTTGATGAATAGGGAGGAACTGGTTGAGAATTTGAAAGTGGAAGGCAGCGTGTGTGAAAGTGATCATGAAATGGTAAGAGTTCATGATTCTAAAGAATGGTAGGAGAGAGAAGAGCAAAATAAAGACAATGGATTTCAAGAAGGCAAACTTTAGCAAACTCAGGGATTTGGTAGGTAAGATCCCATGGGAAGCAAGTCTAAGGGGAAAAACAATTGAAGACCAGTCTGCAGTTTTTCAGAGAGACATTATTAAGAGCACAAGAGCAAACTATCCCACTGCGTAGGGGAGATTGGAAGTATGGCAAGAGACCACCCTGGCTTAACCAGGAGATCTTCAATGATCTAAAAATCAAAAAAGATTCATACAAAAAGTGGAAACTAGGTCAACTTACAAAGGATGAATATAAACAAATACAAGTATGTAGGGAAAAATTAGAAAGGCCAAGGCACAAAACAAGATCAAACTAGCTAGAGACATAAAGGGTCTAGAAGCAAGAAGAAGACCAAGGACAGGATAGACCCTGTACTCAATGATGGGGGGTGGCGGGGGGGGGGGAATAATAGAAAATGTGGAAATGGCAGAGGTGCTTAATGACGTCTTTGCTTCAGTTTTCACCAAGAAGGTTGGTGGTGACTGGATGTCTAACATAGTGAATGCCAGTGGGGAAAATGAGGTAGGATCAAAAGAAGCGAAAATAGGGAAAGAACAAGTTTAAAATTACTTAGACAAATTAGATGTCTTCAAGTCACAAGGTCCTGATGAAATGCATCCTAGAATACTCAAGGAGCTGACTGAGGAGATATTTGAGCCATTAATAATTATCTTTGAAAAGTCATGGAAGATGGGAGAGATTCCAGAAGACTGGAAAAGGGCAAATATAGTGCCCATCTATAAAAAGGGAAATAAGGACAACTGGGGGAATTACAGTCCAGTCAGCTTAACTTCTATACATGGAAAGATAATGGAGCAATCAATTTGCAAACATCTAGAAGATAATAAGGTGATAAGTAACAGTCAGCATGGATTTGTCAAGAAAAAATTGTGTCAAACAACCCGATAGCTTTCTTTGAAAAGGTAAGAAGCCTTGTGGATGGGAGGAAGTGGTAGACATGGTATAGCTTGACTTTAGTAAAGCTTTTAATACTATCTCACATGACCTGCTCATAAACAAACTAGGGAAATGAAACCTAGATGGAGCTACTATGCAGTGGGTGCTGGTTGGAGAACCATTCCCAAAGCATCCAATTAAGTGAGCTGTAGCTCACGAAAGCTTATGTTCAAATAAATTTGTTAGTATCTAAGGTGCCACAAGTCCTCCTTTTCTTTTTGTGGACACAAACTAACACAGTGGCTACTCTGAAACCTGTCATTCCCAGGAAGTAGTTATCAGTGGTTCAGTCATGCTGGAAGGGCATAACAAGTGGGGTCCTGCAGGGATCAGTTCTGGGTCCAGTTCTGATCAATATTTTCATCAATGATTGAGATAATGGCACAGAGAGTACACTTATAAAGTTTGCAGACGATACCAAGCTGGGAGGAGTTGCAAGTGCTTTGGAGGATAGGCTTAAAATTCAAAATGATCTGGACAAACTGGAGAAATGGTCTTAAGTAAATAGGATGAGATTCAATACGGACAAAGGTAAAGTATTTCATTTAGGAAGGAGCAATCAGTTGCACACATACAAAATGGGAAATGACAGCCTAGGAAGGAGTACTGCAGAAAGAGATCTGGGGAGTCATAGTAGATCACAAGCTAAATGAGAGTCAACAGTGTAACGCTGTTGCAAAAAAACAAACATCATTCTGGGATGTATTAGCAGAAATGTTGTAAGCAAGAAACAAAAAGCAATTATTCTGCTCTACTCTGTGCTGATTAGGCCTCAACTGGAGTATTGTGTCCAGTTCTAGGTGCCACATTTCAGGAAGGATGTGGACAAATTGGAGAGAGAAGAAGAAGCTATAAAGATGATTAAAGCTCTTGTAAATGACAAACATCTAGAAAATGTCTATTAAGCAACAAATGATTAAAGGTCTAGAAAATGTGACCTATGAGGGAAGATTAAAAATAATTGGGTTTGTTTAGTCTGGAAAAGAGAAGACTGAAGGGGGACATAACACTTTTCAAGTATGTAAAAGGTTGCTACAAGGAGGAGGGAGAAAAAATGTTTTTCTTAACATCTGAGGATAGGACAAAAAAGCAATGGGCTTAAATTGCAGCAAGGGAGGTTTAGGTTGGATGTTAGGAAAAACTTCCTAATTGCCAGGGTGGCTAAGCACTGGAATAAATTGCCTAAGGAGGTTGTGGAATCTCCATCACTGGAGATTTTTAAGAGCAGGTTAGACCAACACCTGTCAGGAATTGTCTAGATACTACTTAGTCCTGCCACAAGTGCAGGGGACCGGCCTAGATGAACCTCTCTAGGTCCCTTCCAGTCCTATGATACTATGATTCTATGCTTCGACCACCATTCCAGAGGACATGCATCCATGTTATGATGGGTTCTGCTTGATAGCAATCCAAAGAAGTGCGGACTGACGCATGCTCGTTTTCATCATGAGAGTCAGATGCCACCAGCAGAAGGTTGATTTTCTTTTTTGGTAGTTCAAGTTCTGTAGTTTCTGCATCAGAATGTTGCTCTTAAGACTTCTGAAAGCACACCTTGTCCCTCTCAGATTTTGGAAGGCACTTCAGATTCTTAAACCTTGGGTCGAGTGTTGTAGTTTTAGAAATTTCACATTGATACCTTTACATTTTGTCAAATCTGCAGTGAAAGTGCTCATAAAATGACCAATGTGCTGAGTCATCATCCGAGACTGCTATAACATGAAATATATGGCAGAATGTAGGTAAAGCACATAGTAGGAGGCACACAATTCTCCCCCAAGAAGTTCAGTCATAAATTTAACTAACACTATTTTTTAATGAGTGTCATCAGCATGAAAGCATGTCCTCTGGAATGGTGGCCAAAGCATGAAGGGGCATATGAATGTTTAGCATATCTGGCATGTAAATACCTTGCAACGCCAGGTACAAAAGTGTCATCAAATGCCTGGTCTCATTTTCAGGTGACATTGTAAATAAGAAGCGGGCAGCATTATCTCCTGTAAATGTAAACATTTTGTTTTTCTTTGTGATTGGCTGAAGAAGTAGCACTGAGTGGACTTGTAGGGTCTGAAATTTTACATTGTTTTGTTTTTGAGTGCAGTGAAATAACAAAAAATCTACATTTGTAAATTGCACTTTCATGATACATATTGCACTACAGTACTTGGTATTCTGTTTAACAGTGCAATTGAAACTGCAATTAATTGTGATTTTTTTTTAAACCATGAATTTTTTGAGTTAATCGCGTGAGTTAACTGCGATTAATTGACACTCCTAATTATGAGCTTGTCTTACATACTCCTCTTAATTATCCTGGCCCCTTAGGTCCCCTGGTGCTGGTAGTCCTTTCCTCCATCCTGATCCTCACCTCACTCTACAACCATATCCAGCAGATGGAATGAAATGCATTAATTTTAAGTGACCCCCACATGTACATGAAGCACTTATGTGAGCCTTCATTTCCTTGTCTCTGACAGAGATATTCATCAGAACTGACAGTATCTCCATGTGGTCTCCTGAGTATTTGTCTGTCTGGCAGTTCAGCTTACCAAACCAATGGCGCAGGGCACCCTCTTGATTCTGACTAACTGCAGACTGAAGCGGACAATAGCTTCAAGTATATGCCCATGTTTGAGACACTGATTAACACAAACCCTGAAGAGAGAGATGTCACTTCCTTTATCATAACCCTCTTTACTTTGTGTATTATGATGAATCTGGCATTTGGTATATTGGTATTTGAAAAAATAATAATAAAAAATTATAATGGTAAAAAATATATGTAAAGGTTAAAGAAGAAAAAGCTAACAGGAAAGGGTTAAAGCTACCTAAGGCCCAACAGGAAGGGGTTAAAATACAAAACAAAGGCAAATACCAATAGATGTTAAAACATTATCTCTTGTCCATCCCTTTCTCCATCCTTTGTGTGTTGCCTTTTAGATTGTAAACATTACTGAGCAGGGCTCAGACTTTTTGATATGGCTGCAAAGTGCCATGCAGACTTATGTTAAATTATAAATATTAATAACTGATTTTAGAGTCCAGCTAGCAGTGATTTTTGCAATGCTTCATTCTAGTTGTGTAAATATTTTGTTTACCATTTATTTTGATTCTGAGTTTTCTCATCCTCTGCATCACCTAAAGAGACGCTGAACTAGTGATAGTAACTGTTAGCTTGTTGTCAAATGCTGTTAAGCTACCTTGGAGAGGGCTGGCACCGAGACACTTTTGGAGGCTGCAATAGACTTGTCTGCCACCAGAGATCCATGGCCCTGCAGCACATAGACTGCTGGCAGGAAAAGGAGGAGGCACAGAAAAGCAAATGCTGGTCTCCAAGAGGCTACATCACAATTGTTTGTTATGATACAGAGTGATGAGATAGCATCCCATCTCATTGAGATAACATCATGTATTGATACACTATCAAAACACAAAGATGAACATTGTTGTGAATTCTGAAATTAATGTGGGACTCTTTTGTCATCCTGCAGATGCAAGACAAACTTATGGTAAATCAGGACGGCCCCATAACACATTAGATGCAGGATGACTCTATTTGAAAGCCTTCAACAAGAGACTGTTTAATCTAGGGTCCCAGGAACCAAACAAGTCCCAGACACCTGAGAACCAGTGAAGTGTGGATGCTCAGAACATCTACTCACACTCTGTACCAGGTGATCAACTGGTATAAATCATGGTACTTCCATTGGCTTCCATGAGCTGGGACTCCTAAAGCACCTGCCCTCAATGTCCATGCCAGTGATGACTGACATTGTTAGTGAATATCCATATCTGACTGCCCACATCGGCTCTGCTTAGATCCCCATGGGAATGGGACAGCTGAAAGATTAATCACTCTTATATTTTTTTTCAACAAGAAGATTTTAGTTTTGCTAATTTTTTGTATTTTTTTTCAGAGACCACTTGTCCACTGAAAGTCTGTCTGTGGGTCTCTCTGTGGTGGCATGAAAAGAGGTCTGGAATTTGTCCTCTGTGTAGTCCAACCAGCTATGATGATGGTGATGCTCTTGCTGTTTTATGATCAGATGAAAACACAGGTTTGTGAGTGTCTGTGTAAGAGTATGTATTTGTTTGCATATGAGGGTGCGGGTGCCTGAGGATGTTTATAGAGAGAAACATCCTTGTTGGCATCTGGATAGCCCAGGCATGTTCTTGTGCCTGCAATTTTCTCATCTTGAGGATCAATAGTTTTCCCATTGTGTTCTTACAGATATAGCAGATGTGTAAGTATTCAGAACAAACTGCAGTCACCACCTTATTAAATCTAATAACAGCACAGGCATAGTCATGGAGATTCTTTGGTATATCAAATCTGTGCAGTGAGAAATCAAAATGAAAATATGGATTTAGTTCCAGTTATGTCCCAGTTATACACCCATGAGCCTAGGAAAAGGGGCCAGATGCTCAGAGAGGACAGTGACTCTGCTACTGATCACTTTTCTGTGGAATGAAACTAGAAGCTGCTCCCCAGTGAGACTCCTCAACCTCCTTTCCTACAAACACATCTGGAAGTTACTAGAGTCACATAGTCTTCTTCCCTTCCACTTTTGTTGGTTATGTTCCCCTGGCACCTCCTCTGGGCTGTTTAAGTCAACTCATCCCAGGAAATAATAACCAGTTCTTGTGTGGTTATAGAGAGATTCCTGGAATAAAAGGAAAAAGCAAATTGGAGGCATACCAAGACATATTTCCCTCCACCACAGACAATCCCACCTAGAGTTTGGAGTGACTCTGAATATCAAACATGAAATGGGTAAGTTGGCAAAGCATGAGTAGGGGAACGGAGCCTTCCACTCTGTAGTCAGGAGACCACACTCCTCCCTGGAGACAAAAATCCTTTCATATTCTATCCCTGGTCCCATAGGGTCCACACACAAGTCTTCTCTCTAGAGGATATGCCAGTGTTTTACAATAGGATCTGTGGTGCTGGGAATAAATATGAACAGTTCACAAGCATGCTGGAGGCTGAAATGTATTCCCCTAAACTATTTGGAAAATAATGAATGAATCTGAAAAAAATCAGGACCAGCTCCTGAACAACTTGCAAATAGAAAGAAAGGGCAAAATGTATTGTATAATTTGTTCACAATAAATCAGCCAGTTCTACCCAGATTATTGATCTCTGTTTTATTCACAAAGAATGCATGTGCATTTGTAAGGGGATAATTAGTTATTAGGAAGTACTAAGATATACCTCTTTCCATTAACATTTCCATCTCTGTCCTCAGTCACTTATATGGGCGATGAGTGGGATTTTCAAATTCACCAAAATGAAAGTGGGATTTATGCACCTAAGTCAGATAGGCAATTTTGGAGATCCCACCCTGTGTCTGGCAAAGGAATATAGAAGCCCAGGGTCAGATTTTTAAAGATATTTAGACACCTAATGCAGAAAGATGCCTAGTGGGATTTTGAAAAGCACATAGATGCCTAGTTCCATTGATTTCAATTGGTGTTAGGTGCTGAGGCACATAGGAAAATGCCAGTAGGTGCCTATCTGCATCTTTAGGTGCCTAAACTCCTTTGAAAATCTGGCTTGCAGTGGCCTGTAAATTAGAAGCTGTGAATGCAGTGACAGGAGTTTATTACAAACCATCTCATTAGGAATGGGGTAGAGATGAACATGCCCCTCCGTTCCTACAGGAGGGAGTGGGGCCGAGAAACTGAGATCTCACCAGTTCCCCTTTGTCACTGATGATCACTAGGTCTGAGTACTTTTCACTACATTCCGTGAGGCTGGAGTTCCAGTCTTTTCTGTCCCAAGCTTGAGAAAAGAAGAAGCATTTTCTTTTGTGCTCCTCCCACCCGGTGGGGCAGCCTGCATCAGGGGAGATGAGGAAAATCAAGCATGTTAAACAGAAATAAAAGAGAGCTCTGATTTATGGAAGATTCTTGCAAATAGATGAGAACCTTAGTTATAGCCTGTACAGCACCTGCTCTCAGTATCACTGGAGCAGCAGAGATTCGCAGGAGCCAACGAAGTTAATGCATGCAAAAAATTCTATATGTATAAGCCAAAGAAAAGCAGCCTATCTGGCTTCAGGGGGACCACGTAGCTGAAGTTGTATAACTTAGATCAATCTCCCCCTGTAGTGTAGACAAGGCCTCAGATTTCTAACTTCCATTGATTTTGATGGAAGTTAGGACTCTAAATACCTTTGAGGATATGGGCAAGAAAAAGTATTTCTTACTTTTTATAGACACTCTTTATAGACATTATAGAGGGACAGGTTATGAGATAGTGCAGCAAATAATAGGTGAAGTGTTTTCAAAGTATGTCTGCACAACTAACACCTACGTGGTAGAAAGACTTACGTGAGAGATGTGCATCTATCTGGGGCTCTATTAAAATACTAGCATCTAGCAAACTTTATTCTTTATTGCTCTCTTCTCACTTTCTTTCCTAAAGTGTTTATGGTCTCAGGAGTATCTAGAGAACTCTAGCAGGTGTTATATATTTCTTATATACACAGTCTTACAGGTAAATAATTTTTAAATTATTTTAAATGATATTGATATATATAATGCTGTATTGAGTTCCAGATCCAGTTTATGAAAGGCCCATATCTCAATCTCTGACTTATCTCAGTTCACTGCATCAGAGATGTAGAGAATGGTTTGTTCCTGTCATATACTTTTCTTTCAATAAAATTTCTGATACTTTCAAATAATACCTAAAATGACTCTAAGTAACATAGACTTTAGGGTATACAATTCTTCTCAGTGTTCTTACTTTTGTGCATTTGACAACACTTTGTGTGTATACTCGGTTTTCCCTATTGTTTTTGTGGGTCTTTCACACTGAAATAAGGGAAAAATTCATATTTTCAGCAAAAGGAAGATGTGACGGTAAAATCACAAAGACTGGCACTTCAGAGGCATGTGTAGGCTCTGAAACCATTTCTATCTCATTTTCCAAAATAGCCTAAATTTCAAATGGACTGTGTCCCCTTGAAGCCAGAGATTGCTGTAGTCTATATCTGCACTGTGGTCTGATCCTGATCCCTTTAAAGTCAATGGCAAAACTTGATTTGATTTCAGCCATTTAGGATTGATCTTTCAGGCTTTTAGCACTTTCTTTCTACACAGAATTTTCTCAACTGTTTCAAAGACTCCTGTCCTGACTGAGATTAAGTCCATCAAAAGTTTAAATTAGCAGAATAGTCTATTTTTAAATAATTAAAGTATCTGAAAGAATGTAATAAACAGTTTTTTCCTACTAAGATGGGGAAACTCAAAAAGGCAGAATTTTCTTGAATTAAATTCAGGGGTGAGAATGAGCCTAAGAAACTTCATTCCAGAGAGTAATGATTTCAAAAGCTCAATGTGCCTGGATAGAGAGGCTAATAACACAAGCAACAGCTTACCCATAACTATATTAAATGATTCTATGCTGTGTTTACATACACATGGACATACATGTTACATATCAAACTCAGACTCCACTACATAGGCGTCTAAATTGAAACCCACACTGTATACCCAGTAAAATATGAAGTTTGGAAATGTATGAAGTACAATTATAGTCCGTGGTCCTCCAGAAAGTCTTATTGCATGACAGAAAGAGTTTTTCCTGAGAGCCAGCAGGAGGTGCTGTTTCCTCCACAAGGACCTTTCATTGACCCTTTTGAAAAAGCTCCAGTGAAGTATTTTATTATTAAGAGCTATATGAAAAATGGACTATAAAATGCCACGAAATTACCTGGTCAGCTGTTGTTGGAGAATGTTCGTGGCTCAGATGGGCCTTGTGTGGTGCAGATTTCTGCAAGTAACATGGTCTTTGTACTGTTAATTTCTATTTTGAATATTTTGTTGCATATTATAAGGGATCTATTGAATTCACAGTGGGTAAGTGCTATTAGAGAGGATCCAAGCAGAGTGCTGACTTGGTCATACCTAGCCCTAAAGTAATGCAAGACACCATAGCCCCATCCCCCAAATACTACAGTAGGTGCTGATTATTCTCTGGATCTTTAACCCTTTTCTCCAGTAATCAAAGTGAGACACGTTAGTTTCTCAACCCCAAGCTCCAGGTGGTAGCTGATCCCCTCCCTGTTCCCCCACAAAAACAAGAGTGAGATAATCTAACCTTTTCCCTTTATTAGCTTTATTAACAAACTGCTTTATTTACACATGCTTGGGCTCTTAGTTCTCTGATTGTTTGGATGGCTGCACAATCAGTTTGCAGCACAAGTCCAGACTCTGTGGCAGGGTAGCAAGGCGATCTGCCCCTTTAATGGCCTGCAGAGCTAAGAAGCAGCAAAACCCTGGCCTAAGGAGATGCTCAGCTACTGCTGGAACTGTTTGTCTCCCCTGGCCTGCCTTCTCTTACAGAGATGGGTCCTCTCTTCTATCATCCAGCTGGGAATCAGAGCCAATCATTAGCTGCTTCTTACATGGATCTGCTGATTCCCACAATCTGCCTGCTGGGCTTCTCCTTAGGCCAGGGCTCACTGCTCCCCGGGTGCACAGACCCTTAAAGGGGAGAACGCCCTGCTACAGGCAGCATTCCCGACTCTGCTTTTGGCTCTCTGCATAATCTTCAGCAAGTCATTGAACTTCTCTGTTCCTCCGTTGTGGTTTGGCATTAAGTGAAACAAAGCAAACTTGAATGAAGTAGAAATGGGTCCAATGGAAAAGTATAAATTGCTAAAGAACCTGAGAATAGGATGGAGCCAGAAATAGATGAAGAGACCCTTCCAGGTGATTGCCGGGGAGAGAGTCAGGGGTGCACAGCAGGCCCACCACAGTCCCAGACTGCACGCTGCGGGGATCTAGTCACATAGAGTGTTGGGGATCTTAGGGATTGGCTTGTTTTGGCCTTGTTTTGAAATGGGATTAGCTTGATTTTTGGCTTATTGTGAAAGTCTGCAAATGTGGTTTCCTGTTGGTGGGGTCAGACTCCATGAGGGCAAGCTGTCAGGCAGCTGCTTTGCGGCAGGCCACGTGTCCTGTGAGAGTTGGGAAAAGCTGAGCCCAGGAGCAGAAAACAGGCTGTTGTTCCTAACTCTGAAGCATTTTGCGGCAGGTTAGTAATATTGTTCACCCTCTAACAGGGAAGCATGGGCAATGCTAATTATAGCAAGGGGAAATTCGAAGGGAAAAATTGTTTCATCACAGGTTTCAGAGTAGCAGCCGTGTTAGTCTGTATTCGCAAAAAGAAAAGGAGTACTTGTGGCACCTTAGAGACTAACAAATTTATTATTCAGCAGTCTCTCGTTGGAGTCTGTTTTTGAAGCTTTTTTGTTGAAGTATAGCCACTCTAAGATCTGTGATCGAGTGACCAGAGAGATTGAAGTGTTCTCCAACTGGTTTTTGAATGTTATAATTCTTGACGTCTGATTTGTGTCCATTCATTCTTTTACGTAGAGACTGTCCAGTTTGGCCAATGTACATGGCAGAGGGGCATTGCTGGCACATGATGGCATATATCACATTGGTAGATGCGCAGGTGAACGAGCCTTTGATAGTGTGGCTGATGTGATTAGGCCCTATGATGGTATCCCCTGAATAGATATGTGGACAGAGTTGGCAACGGGCTTTGTTGCAAGGATAGGTTCCTGGGTTAGTGGTTCTGTTGTGTGGTGTGTGGTTGCTGGTGAGTATTTGCTTCAGATTGGGGGGCTGTCTGTAAGCAAGGACTGGTCTGTCTCCCAAGATCTGAACTGGAATTAATTTGAAACTGGATACAATTAACTTAGGCTTGAATAGAGACTGGGAATGGATGAGTCATTACACAAAGTAAAACTATTTCCCCATGGTATTTCTCCCTCCCACCCCACCCCCCACTGTTCCTCTGATATTCTTGTTAACTGCTGGAATTAGCCTACCTTGCTTGTCACCATGAAAGGTTTTCCTCTTTTCCCCCCCTGCTGCTGGTGATGGCTTATCTTAAGTGATCACTCTCCTTACAGCGTGTATGATAAACCCATTGTTTCATGTTCTCTGTGTGTGTGTATAAATCTCTCCTCTGTTTTTTCCACCAAATGCATCCGATGAAGTGAGCTGTAGCTCACGAAAGCTTATGCTCTAATAAATTTGTTAGTCTCTAAGGTGCCACAAGTACTGCTTTTCTTTTTGTGAAGGTAGTATCTGTGGATGACAAAATAGCCATGTCGTGCTGTAAAAAAAATCATGGCTATTTGTTTCTTTATCATATTTTATAAAGTTATTTCATTAAATTCATTTTAGTTCCTTTTGGGACTTGAATGTGGAGAGGTTGACCCTGTGCAATCCTTGCTGAAAACCCTTAGAGACTGAACTCTGGGTCTCCAGCTACTTTTATATGGGAGCTGGGGTTTTTTAAGGCACTGGAGAAGGGAAATGAAGTGAACTCTAGCCCACCCAAAGGTTAAACAATCTGCTGATGAATCTCAGTCCAGGTCCTGAGGCAAGTGTTCTCATTACACAAAATAAAATAAAATTAGGGTTAAATGGCCCCACTTATGATGTCCTCTATAGAATGGCTAAGGAGTGAATGGGCCTAGAAACTAGAACTCTCCCTTCTCCTCTAGAAATGGGCCTTGCAGGTTAGGCACTGAGACACATTAACAATGTTCGTGGGGGAAGCTTGCACTAGACCTTTCTTTTCTGGGCATAAATGGAAAATTTCATTAAAATTTCATCTGTGGGCTGCTGATCCAACTCCTTATACCAAAACCAG
Organism: Dermochelys coriacea; assembly: GCF_009764565.3. Taxonomy (NCBI): domain Eukaryota; kingdom Metazoa; phylum Chordata; order Testudines; family Dermochelyidae; genus Dermochelys; species Dermochelys coriacea. The sequence goes on along the minus strand of NC_050068.2, from coordinate 213,547,283 downwards.
AATTACTAATAATATTATTAAAGAAAAAATAACAGTGAAGGAATGGATAGCACTAAAATTACATTCAAATAACATCAATGGCCTGAACTAAATCCACCACAGGCAAGAAATAGAGTTGAAGTTCCATGTTATATTCTATGCTCAGGGAGACCCTGAGCAACAAGTAACCTTCCCTTCCCAGATGTCTTACACTTCTCAGACCCAACAGAAGGGGTCCTAAGAGAGTTAGACTCTGTACTGTGAAGTTCTTTCACTTTCCCGAGCTTTACTTTGTCTCTTAATGGCAGTTAAACTTTTTTATTTTGTTGTAATTCCACTATACAACAACTAAAGGGAATATGAGAACTGTCTATGGACATTAGAAGGGTGCAAATCTTTAGGAAGGACATTAGTGTTTAGAGGAAGCCTTGGTAGTGTGACTAGGAGTAAAATGATGAAAGTAAGCACAGGAGAGTATTTCAGACTGGAAATGTACAAATATTTTCTAACAGTGAGAGCTATTAGTCTGAGGAATAGCCTCCCAAAGGAAGAGAGGGGGAACCCCATTATTCTGGTTATTTAAAACTTAGGTGGATAATACCCTGGGGTAAGAGAGGGTTAGGTAAGATGTGACCTCACAGATCTTTTCCCATATCGATTTATTTCTAAAAAGAAACCATACAGAGGGTATCCTTTCACCTCCAGGACACAGAATAAGAGTCTTTCAATTACCTTTCATATACAAACATGTTAACTGTATTTCCCTTTATTTAACATAATACTAAATTCTGAACTACAAGCACACCAAGGTTACCTGCTGATTCGTTTAATCTGACATCCCCCTCTAGGTGATGTGAACAGTCACTCTCGTGCTGTAAAACTAAAAACAAAAAAGTGTTATCGATCTTATGGAAAATTTCGTTTTATAAAGCACTGTAAGCTGCTTGTGAAGGTGTTTCAGTCTCTGAAGTGCTCCCTAGGATCTATTTCCTATCCTGGGGTTCCTGATTTGCATTCCTCTTCTGTGTTCAAAACGGGTCTGGATGGCACAGTGATGGAGCTCAAACTAAATGAAGGGTTAACATTACTGTGTCACCCAGAAAACTAGGAATGCCAGTTCTCATGACATTTAAAAAAATAATTTAGAAAACTGACCAGATCATTTGAACCCCTATCTTCTTGGAGTAGTAAAGAGTCCTGTGTGGAAAGAAATGAATGACCTTACAAAAAAACATGGGGAAAGAGTTGGGATCAAAGGTTGTACAACTCCCCCATTCATATGACTTAGGAAAGTATGGGTGATTACTGGGTTCTTGCAATCATCTGCATAGTCTCAATGGAGCAGGACATCAGCGTGGACCAATAGACTCTGTAAGTCTATGTATGCATCACTGTGTAGCTCAGATTTTGCTATAGCCCAGGAAGTGATTTCTTTATATCAGTTAGTCCCCATACAAGGTCTTTTCCTGCTGTAATAAGTATGGACATATTTTCTGCATCTCTTTTTCTCTAAAGATTTGTGGTTGCACTTCTGTGGGAGTCCAGACCTCTCAATCAAGAGAGGCTCAAACTGTAAAATTGGATCTGGATCTTTATTTTCAATATGCCCAAAGCTCACAGGAATTGGAATCAGGGGTTTGGTTTTGTTCCATTATAGAGACAGAGACCACCTGCAAAATGCAGATCCAGATCTGGCTTCAACTGGCCAACTACCTAAAGTTTAGGGTGTTCAGATGAAGGTATCAGATATATCTACAGTTCTAAGTGTTAGACATAATGATAATGCACCTATTCCATTTTTAACCCCTCTAGACTCCATATAGTGCTTTGTAATTATAAGGAATCCTACCTGGAGAGAGATGGAGCCTAATAAGTGATCCTTCCTCAATAACATGCTATGGTTTCATCTCATACAAAAGAATCAGGGAGACAACCCTTTATCCTAACTAATTTATACAAAATACATTTTTGTGGCAGCAAAACAAATGTATAATTATCCATCATCAAATCTAAAGGCATTAGTTGCAGGCTGGGCTTTGGCTACACACAGCTGGCTGTGATGGTCACTCTTACTCTTTCCCAGTTGGCCCTGATGCCTTTATCTGGCTCTACTGCTGTAGTAGTGATGGATGAAGGTTTAGATGTTTGGCTCAGAAAAACACATATAACTTCAGAGTCTGATCCAAAGTTTCTTTGAACCAGGTTGATCTAGAAACAAGGGTTGGAAATATTGCAGGAATGGTATCGCTTGTACTATTCATCTGGCCACCCTGCCAGTTCTTCACTAATTGGTTTCTTTCAGTGTAATGAATTTCTGCAACACTCTGTCTAATAACTTTAGTACAACATAGAAACTCAGCTTTATAACAAGGATTCCTGTGAGAAGTATAGTGCATAGTTTTTGTTACTACACAGAAATGCTGTAGTTAGAGTATATTGGGAATGGATGAGTCATTACACAAAGTAAAACTATTTCCCCATGTTATTTCTCCCCCCCCACCCGACCCCCCACTATTCCTCAGATATTCTTGTTAACTGCTGGAATTAGCCTACCTTGCTTGTCAACATGAAAGGTTTTCCTCCACCCCCTCCCCCCCCCCGCTGCTGGTGATGGCTTATTTTAAGTGATCACTCTCCTTACAGTGTGTATGATAAACCCATTGTTTCATGTTCTCTGTGTGTGTATATAAATCTCCCCTGTTTTTTCCACCAAATGCATCTGATGAAGTGAGCTGTAGCTCACGAAAGCTTATGCTCTAATAAATTTGTTAGTCTCTAAGGTGCCACAAGTACTCCTTTTCTTTTTGCGAATACAGACTAACACGGCTGCTACTATGAAACCATTCATTATTTTGTTTCATAGTTTATGGAAAACACATTTATAATTATGGTAACTGTATTAGGGAGGTGGGTGTTGAAACAAGTGTTTGAAATGATGATAATTATATGCAACTGAAAAAATGAAGGGTTGTGCTTGTGGGCTGGTTGTGTATGGAGGTAAAAGGTTCAGATTGTTATTGGATTGTCTAATAGGAATGTAGACATGCATATTTTTAAAGAGAATTAACCTTTATCTACAACATTAGTTGATCAGATCATTTACGTACCTTTGATTTTTGTTTTATTATTTTTCTTGATATATAGTTTTAGTAATTATTTAGTAAAGTTATTGAACACCTTCATTGTGTTAATCAACTTATTTATCCAGGAATAAATTCTAGTTTGAACACTAATGGCAGCTTTAATTAATATTGTCTAAGCATTTCCATTGTAACTGCCCCTGTTTTTACTTACAACTTTACTCAACATTTATACAATTACACTATCTATATCTATATCTAGATATATAGGGGCATACAGGCATCTGCATACATAAAACATGTTAGCATGTTGAGAAGTGGCAAGTCCCAATATTGTTGTAGTGTAATAGTAATTATTACATAGATGAAATCACAACAAAGACAAGGAATGAGAAGATAAAGGTTCCAAGAACAACATTAACATTAACCCAGCCACGCTGCATATCCTATATGTTTTGTGGAATGTATTATTGTAAGTAAACATTTAACCAGAAAAAGAAAAACAGAAAATCTAAATGCAGTGCATGAAATGTGGTTAAGTTAAAATTGCAAAAAGAACCAGAACTTTTACATTTCTTGACTGAGTGGAACTTTAACATTGAATCATAGAATCATAGAATATCAGGGTTGGAAGGGATCTCAGGAGGTCATCTAGTCCAACCCCCTGCTCAAAGAGGGACCAATCCCCAACTAAATCATCCAGCCAGGGCTTTGTCAAGCCTGACCTTAAAAACTTCTAAGGAAGGAGATTCCACCACCTCCCTAGGTAACACATTCCAGTGTTTTACCACCCTCCTAGTGAAAAAGTTTTTTCTAATATCCAACCTAAACCTCCCCCACTGCAACTTGAGACCATTACTCCTTGTTCTGTCATCTGCTACCATTGAGAACAGTCTAGATCCATCCTCTTTGGAACCCCCTTTCTGGTAGTTGAAAGCAGCTATCAAATCCCCCCTCATTCTTCTCTTCAGACTAAACAATCCCAGTTCCCTCATCCTCTCCTCATTAGTCATGTGTTCGAATCCCCTAATCATTTTTGCTGCCCTCTGCTGGACTCTTTTCAATTTTTCCACATCCTTCTTGAAGTGTGGGGCCCAAAACTGGACACAGTACTCCAGATGAGGCCTCACCAATGTCGAATAGAGGGGAACAATCACGTCCCTCAATCTGCTGGCAATGCCCCTACTTGTACATCCCAAAATGCCATTGACCTTCTTGGCAACAAGGGCACACTGTTGACTCATTAATGTCATTTCTGTGGTGTGTGTATTATTCAAGAAATGTTTTCCGTGTTTAGTAATAGTGGCCTTATCAAAGTAAACCAGATGGGAATTACAGATCTGTAAGCTTTACTGCACTTCCAAGTAAATTGTAATTATCATCTCAAACAAATTCTTATAAAACACCATTATGCACATGATATATGACAGAAATTAACCAGCATGGCTTCTGTAAAGTAAAATTGTGATTCTCTAATCTATTAGAATTCTTTGAGCAAAATAGTAGATGAAAAGAGCCAGTTGATGTATTTGGTTGGACTTTCTAAAAGTCTCTGAAAATGTCCCTTACAAGACGCTATTAAGAAAGTAGTCATGGAAGGAGAGGCAAAATACCATCATGGATTTGAGATGGAAAACAAATTAACTTTTCACTATGACAAAAGATTAACAGTGATCTCAAAGTTCCGTGCTAGGACCGATGCTGTTTGATCCATGTATTAATGATCTGGAAAAGAGGATGAAGTGTGAAATGGCAAAATTTGCAGCTGATACAAAATTATTTCAGTTAGATTTAAAATATGTTACAACATCTGCTACAAACAATCTCCAGTATAGTAGCAAGTTTTTTAATGTATATTAAACGTATATTGTATATTAATTGTATATTGTATAAACGTAAATGTATATTGTGATCCGGGTAACTACAGGCCTGTTAGGTTGACATCTGTATTATGCAAGGTCTTGGAAAAAAAATTGAAGGAGAAAGTAGTTCAGGACATTGAGGTCAATGGTAATTGGGACAAAATACAATATGGTTTTACAAAAGGTAAATCATGTCAAACCAACCTGATCTCCTTCTTTGAGAAGGTAACAGATTTTTTAGACAAAGGAAATGCAGTGGATCTAATTTACCTCAATTTCAGTAAAACATTTCATACGGTTCCACATGGGGAATTATTAGCTAAATTAAAAAAGATGGGGATCAACATGAAAATTGAAAGATGGATAAGGAACTGATTAAAGGGGAGACTACAGCGGGTCACTCTGAAAGGTGAACTGACAGGCTGGAAGGAGGTTACTAGTGGAGTTCCTCAGGGATCTGTTTTGGGACCAAACTTATTTAATCTTTTTATTACTGACCTTGGCACAAAAAGCGGGAATGTGCTAATAAAGTTTGTGGATGAAACAAAGCTGGGAGGTATTGCCAATACAGAGAAGGACCAGGATATCATACAGGAAGATCTGGATGACCTTGTAAACTGGAGTAATAGCAATAGGATGAAATTTATTAGTGAAAAGTGCAAGGTCATGCATTTAGGGATTAATAACAAGAATTTTTGTTATAAACTGGGGACGCATCACTTGGAAGTAACAGAGGAAGAGAAGGACCTCGGAGTGTTGGTTGATCATAGGATGACTATGAGCTGTCAATGTGATATGGCCGTGAAAAAAGCTAATGTGGTCGTGGGATGCATCAGGCGTGGTATTTCCAGTAGAGATAAGGAGGTGTTAGTACCGTTATACAAGGCACTGGTGAGACCTCATCTGGAATATTGTGTGTAGTTCTGGTCTCCCATGTTTAAGAAAGATGAATTCAAACTGGAACAGGTACAGAGAAGGGCTACTAGGATGATCCGAGGAATGGAAAACCTGTCTTATGAAAGGAGACTCAAAGAGCTTGGCTTGTTTAGCTTAACCAAAAGAAGACTGAGGGGAGATATGATTGCTCTCTATAAATATATCAGAGGGATAAATACCACAGAGGGAGAAGAATTATTTAAGCTCAGTACCAATGTGGACACAAGAACAAATGGATATAAACTGGCCATCAGGAAGCTTAGACTTGAAATTAGACAAAGGTTTCTAAGCATCAGAGGAGTGAAGTTCTGAAACAGCCTTCCAAGGGAAGCAGTGACATATCTGGCTTGATAAGTTTATGGAAGGGATGATATGATGGGATAGCCTAATTTTGGCAATTAATTGATCTTCAACTATTAGTGGTAGATATGCCCAATGGCCTGTGATGGGATGTTAAATAGGGTGGGATCTGAGTTACTACAGAGAATTCTTTCCTGGGTGTCTGGCTGGTGAGTCTTGCTCACATACTTAGAGTTTACCTGATTGCCATATTTAGGGTTGGGAAGGAATTTTCCTTCAGGGCAGATTGGCAGAGGTCCTGGGTTTTTTTCGCCTTCCTCTGCAGCGTGGAGCATGGGTTACTTGCTAGAGGATTCTCTGCACCTTGAAGTCTTTAAACCACGATTTGAGGACTTCAATAGCTCAGACATAGATTAGGGGTTTGTTACAGGAGTGGGTGAGTGAGTTTCTGTGGTCTGCGTTGTGCAGGAGGTCAGACTAGACAATCATAATGGTCCCTTCTGACTTTAAAGTCTATGATTCTATCAAAGTCAGGCTAACTGGTCTATAGTCCCTTGGCTCCTCCTTTTTCTCCTTTTTAAAGATGGGCGCTGCATTAGTCCTTCTCCAGTCTTCCGGGACCACTCCTGTCATCCATGAGTTTTTAAATATTATCGGCCCATTATTGCCAGTGGCTCTGAGATTTCTTCAGCTAATTCCTTCAGTACCCATGGGTGAATAGCATCCAGCCACACTGATTCGAATTAATTCAGATTGGTCAGAAGATTTCTGACATGTTCTTTACTTATCCTGATCTGCACCCCTTTCCCTATATTGTCTGTGGTAATTTTTCTAGTCATCTGGTCACATGTTATTTTTTGTGATAAGACTGAAGCAAGGTAGGCATTGAGCAGCTCTGCTTTCCTATCATCTTCTATTCTGAGCTCACCTTCTCCATTGAGTAGCGGACCCACACCATCCTTGATCTTTCTTTTATGTCTAACATATTTGAAGTACCCCTTGTTGTCTCTAATGTTCCTTGCCAGCTGTAACTCATTCTTTGCCTTGGCTTTCCTGATTTTGTCCCTACATGCTCATGCTATTCCCATGTATACTTCTTTGGTGACATAGTTCCATAGCTCATCAGATGAATCCCAAGAGAGTGTCCTCTAACTAATACACAGATGAGGAGTAAGATGCATTGAAAGATTTGAGCAGAAGCACTAACAACTCAAAAAGCAGGGGATAGGGGCTGTCAGGATTAAGAGACATTAACGGAATTGTGTATGTGTTGTGCTCAGGACTGGAATAGAAGCGGGGCCTTGGAATAGGATTGGGTGGCATTGGCAGAGCTGTGTGTGCAATGCGGGAGGTCCAGAGTTAGACTATCAGGGGATGAAGTAGTCAGTGAAAGTGTAAAGTGAAGTGAATACACCTGCCTATGGGCCCTTCCCCTACATATGACCCAGTTGATATCAATGGAGTGCGAGTGCCATTCTGTGTGTAAGGCACTGACTCTGGTTCTGCCATGTGTTTTGGTCTCAAACGCCAGAGCTGACCATGTTTCCCCAACCCCTAACCCCTCAGGAAGGTAAAGGCAAAGGACACTTACATCAGTGGTTTTAATCATGACTATCTGATCAGACTCCTTGGCTGCTTTCTCTGCAGTCTTTATGGTTTCATTGTTCCACTCGACATAGTTCATGGCAATCATTCCTTCCATCGCACTGCAGGGGAAGAGTAAAGGGGATTTGGGAGAATGAGGAAGACAAGTGTGAGGAGAGGGGAGGAAGAGGAGAGAAGAAGGAAGGAGAGAAGGGAGGGAAAAAGGAAAGGAGACTGTTATGGTATCACAAATGAAAAATTCCTGAGTAGGGTTCAATCAGACAGGTCCAGACATGTGCAACATCAGCAACATCCCTTCTCAGTTATCTCTTTCAATTGGAATCCTCCCCATCCATTGCCACATCCTTCAGAAGTTTAGCTCGTTACTCCCCAGAAATGCATCTAATGAGGGACTTACTCTGAGGCCTCCTGGCCAAGTGTGTGGGCAATCTGCTGGATGTCTGGGTAGCCCACGCAGCTGGAGATGTTGTTGCGAGGGTAATAGAAGAGGAATGCCAGGCACATCTCATTCAAGATACTTGGCCACCCTTCAAGGTACAGAGAGCAACACAATGTTCTACTAAGACACAGTGGGAACAATACTACCCATAGTGTCATTACCAGCACTTTCTATAGTTTAGCCCAAGCCAGACCACAGGGGAATTCTGTGTGATGAATGATTCTAAGCAGCTGTGTTCCATCTCAGTCTTGGAGACCCACTTCCCTGCTTGGGGAGCCACCCCTCAATCATGGTATGAATCTCTGTGTATGTCAAAGAAAGCTTGCATTGCTTTAGTCTGGGGATAGAGGGCATTGTTCTTCAAGATCTGACAATCCAGCACCTTTCAATAAAACTAAATTGGTCTTAAATTCATAGAAAATTTGCAGATAGAAATCAGACTTACGAAAGTGATCTCCGTCCGATCCAAAGTTTGAAAGTTACATTCCACTAGGACCTCATCTCCCTGCAGCACAAAACAGGTCATAGTCAGAGCTGTAGGAGCAGGAGCCACTGCCAAAAGTGTGCCTGGAGAAAGCACAGAGCAATCGGTACCCACCAGTGGGAACTGGGAAACTACACGAGACGGTAATAGGCTCCAAACCAAAATGACATGGAGAAAAACTGTCACTATGTAGGCCTGTTCTGCCTCCTCTGCATCCCAGTCCCCAGCCCACAAACTATGTCCCAGTGGGAGATCCTGGGAGAACATACCGCTTTGATGGTGATGACCTCCTTCAGGTCTTGTGTTTCCTGCAGGGAGAAGTCATATTTATTGTCTTTGCAGATGATCCTCACCTGCTCACCATTCCTGGCAGGGATGAATAAGGAAAGGATGTCAGAGGCATTTCCACACACTGTTCAGACTAGGGATGTGGATGGGAACTAGTTCATATAAATAATAACTAGTCCCTTTTTTCTCCCGGAGACTCGGTCCTTATGTCTCCCAAACCTCAAACCTTCCTCCTCCAAACCCAAAGGCTGAACTTTGTGCCCCAAAATGAAAAGTGTAGAACTGGTTCCCTGGCCAGACAACAGCTCCTGTGAGGCACCTGCAGCCCTGCGATACCAGAGAAACTCCATCTTAAAATCCTCAGATCTTTGGCTTCCACTTTAAATAAGCACAAGTCACTCCACCATTAGATGGAAGCTGCAGGTCATGTAGTGCTCAATACAGAACTGACAGTTAGAAACAAGACTAAAAATAGAACTGACAGTTTAGAATGTTGGTATGCATCCAAAGAGAATGTTGGCAGTTGGCATGCATCCAAGAAAGATCTGACAAAAGATATTAGCTAAAGTGTCTAGAAAGTTCTCACCGAATGGTATAAAGGTCAGGGTGTCAGCGAGCAGGCAGCAGCAGCAACAGCTGAGGAGCTGAGGAGAGAGAGAATAACAACAGCAGTGGGAATCTTATCACTGGAGCAAAGGAAGAAGAGACAGAGAGCGAGAGAGAGACAGCATGCAGGAGACACAGTAGAGCATAGTAAGTCTGTCAGCTAGTTACAATATGCTGTTAGTGTGTATATACATCTTTATTAAACATTATATATATGCTTAATAAAGGTGAATATATACAGTAACACTATAGGTTTCAGAGCAGCAGCCGTGTTAGTCTGTATTCGCAAAAAGAAAAGGAGTACTTGGGGCACCTTAGAGACTAACACATTTATTTGAGCATAAGCTTTCGTGAGCTACAGCTCACGAAAGCTTATGCTCAAATAAATTTGTTAGTCTCTAAGGTGCCCCAAGTCCTCCTTTTCTTTTTAGTAACACTATACTATAACTATCTGGCAGTTATGCTCTACTGTGTCTCCAGTTATGCTCTACTGTGTCTCCAATCACTATTTTTATATATATAGGCGGGGTAATAAAGATGAGTGTGTATGTGTTGGTTGTAAAATGAACTTATATATGTAAGACTTAAATAATATCTAAGAGCTGCTGTCAGCCATCTGTGGAAGACTGGCCTATGAAGTGGGGTGCAGCCACTTAGCATTACTTTAAACTGTAAAGCAATATAGTTTGGAGTGCCCTTGAACTTGTTATAAGGGATTTGTTTTGTAGATTACTATTTTGTCAAGGATTATTGGTTGCATCAATAAAAGGTGCCTGTTTTAGAAAAAATACTGCTTGTGTCAATCATTTATCGGAAAGTTGTATCCGTGTCCTCCAGGTATTTCCTTAGCCATCCTGGTGACCAATACCCAATGAGAACAGATTGGTATGTTTATAATAGGTGGACCATTCTCAGGGTATCTTGAAATCTGTTTTTGGGGTAACACCATGACACACCACACTGCTCAGGCAGAGGGGAGACTTCATTGCATCATGGAAGATGTAGTCCAGCCATGGGGCCCAGCCCTTAGGAGAGAATGGGGCATCAGGCACGTCAGCTACTGCTCCCATGGGGACAATATGACATACTAGGGAAATACAATTTAACGTAGAACTCACTTGAAATGAAATTTTTGGCTCAGTTCAACAAACTGAAATATTTAGATTCACGTTGAACCCACTTAAAACATTTAGTTTAGTTTTCCTGATGAAAAATCAACACATTTTCCATGGAAAATTCCTAATCAGCTCTACTGTTCCTGTAAGACTTTCAGTCTAGAAGTTGGGATGCCCACCAGGACTAAAACATACCTATATTCACAGGTCTGTCTCATGTCCTCTGAGCCCATCTTGCAGGTCAGCTACAGTCCCAGTGCAGGTCAAATCTCAATCTCTGGCAACCATTTGGATACAATTTGAATATGCCTCCTAACAAAAACTCTGTATCTTTATTAGATCCATCTGTCACTAATTATAACCCATCCTCTCTCTCTCGCTCTCTTCCCCCCTCGCCCCCCGCCTTGGGTGAAATTCACCTGGGGCAGATGCCCACAGAAGGCCTACGCACAAGTTAAACACTCAAAATAGTGCTTAAATTGTACTTCTGTGGTGCATAGACCTTGTGCTGGTCCTCTGCACAGGGGAATCTCACTCTTTCCAAATTAAGGATCTTATTGAGATGTCTCTGAAATGTCAAGCTAGCCTCAAGAGCCAAGAAGGCCTTTGCTTGAGAATTTCTCCCCATGGGTCCCTTAGATGCTTGGTTTCTTTCATATTATTCTGGGTTGTTACACCAGTTTCTAAGTAAAACACTTTGGACCGGAGATAGGTCTGTGCTTTAGATTTTGGAGCTGACCTGAAGCAGAAATTCCCCAGGCATTAAGCAGGTTTGGATCTGGGATTTTGGTTCAAGGTCCAGCTCTATTTCTGATACCACTACAACAGAAGGACTGATGTGTATCCACCCATTATGGAGACTGTTTAGAGTTTAATGCTGAGTGCTCAATTCACAGTCTCAGGCACATTGGTAGACTGGTGATGGTGTGGACCTGTTTCCCCAGAATGATTTCTGAGGATGCACCCCTAGAGGGGTTCAGCAGGTACTCCCCGCTCTGGCCAACCAGCTCTGCTGGCTGTCCAGTGGTGCATGGCCAAACCACAGAGCTCCTTCCCTTGGGCTGACTAGCTCAGGAGAATACAGGGACTGCATTTGCAGCTGGCTTTTATGTAAAAGAGAAGGAAGGCTCCTTATACCCACCCCTGCCCTACTGCCCCTGTGCAAGGGTCCAGCTCAAATTATCCCTCAGTATCTTGCTGTGACAGTGAGTTGAGTCTGGTTCCTGAGGACTTAGTTCTCTGCATTGTGATTCAGAAAACATGTTGGACTCCCAGCCATAGTCGCTCACCATGACAGGTACTTGGGGACTAATCCAAGAAGGTTATTCCCTCCATTATACCCCAGAAAGGTTCCCCTGTCTCCTGAATTAGATTGAACCCCAGACATGACCAGCTGAAGTGGGAATTCACTTTTTTTTTTACTGGTACTGAACAACTTTCACTCCTCTCCCAACCAGATGAGTGTGCAGCAAGAAGCCAAACACCTTCAGATCTGGCACAGGTGTCCATTCATCTGCAGGTCAAAGGGAAGAGGGTTAGAGAATGGCTGTCTGGTCCTGCCAGCGCAACCCAGGGCTGGCTATTGGGGCCTGAGATGTCCATAGGCTTCAGTTCTCTTCTGTAAATGTCAGGGCTAATCTTAGCTCTCATTTTTAAAAAGGAAGTTTCTAGCCCTTTTCCTTGCAGAGGTCACCTTGGGTTGACAGCTTGTCTTCTTGAAAACTGCAGGTTATTTGCAGTCCCTGCTGTGGTCACCTAGAATTACTTGCTTGAGTCTGGGATACCTGAAGCTGGATATCCCTTGATTTATTTATTTATTTATTGGCTACACATGAATTTTTAGCTCTGTGTGTTCCACTGATGACCTGAGAGCTGCCACCAGCTCTCTCTGGACTACGAGCTGGTGGCTGGCAGAGAGCTATCACTGCTGATGAACACCCAGGGTTGGGCATTCGAAACAGCTCTGGCACAAACTTTTTCTGGGGTCCTGGAGAAGTCATTACATCTATCTTTCACCTTCTCTTTTATGGGGATAATAATGACTTGTGTATTGGACCTGGAACCTTCAGTTAACCTTCAGAACCTCTTTCTTTATCTGCAGCACCACCTGCTGCTCCATTCCTACTGTTTCTTCTGAATAATTACATTGACCCATATGGTAGTTTTTAAAAATGCAGAAATGGAGACTAGGGTGACATCTACAATTAATTAATTTTAGGCATGACCTGAGCAGGATGTGAACCCAGGAGGAAAGGGGAGTTATTGGCATCCCAGAACTTACCTCATTGAAGTGGCTGCTTTTGCAGAGTCCATAGGATTTGTAGGAATCTGCTCCAGTGGAATGAAATAGACAGGGAAGGTGAACACCCCTGTTTGTAGCACCCCCATGCCATATGGCTGCAGGTCCAGGGTGCAGTAGAGTCATATCCCTGAGTTGTCAATTAATCCTATAAAAACACACTGACTCTCTCAACAACTTCTCCAGTAGACCCTCTTGCTCAACTGTCTTATGCTGTCCCAACTTCTCATGCCCCCTGAGAGCCTCCTGGCTGAACCTCTGTCTCTCCTATCACTCACTCTGTCTGTCCTCAGCCCTCCCATATTTCTCTAAGCACCCTCATATTCCTCATATTAACCCCCAGCCTTGTCCCAGCCACACATCCCTTAACTCCCTTATACAGCTCTATGCTTCCTGCACCACAACTCTACACTAGTATCGCCTTTCTCCCACCAGCACTCCAATACTTCCATGAGCATCTATGTAGCCCTTAATCTCCCTGACCTGGTAATACTGCCCCAGCACCTCCACATGAGGAAGCACTGCTTAGTGGTTAGAACATGGGGCTGTGAGTCAGCAAATGCGGGTTCTGTTCCCAACTCTGGTGCTGAATTGCAGTGTTGTGGTCTCAAATAGGTCAGTTAAAATCTGTGCTTCAGTTTCCCCTTCTGTAAAATGGGGGTAATAATTAATGCTGATTTACCTTTGCTGGTTGTTGTGAGGCCTAAGTCACTAATATTTATTAAGCATTTTTGAGTGATATGGACAGCACTATACACATGCAAAATAGTGGCCTCTGATGTTATGAGCCTCTCACATACCCCTGGCTCCCTCCTGATCCTCTGATACTTCCCTAGCTCCCCCATCCTCATATTCCCCTGGGTCTCCTCCTAACTCTCCCAAATATCATTCCCCTCGATACAGACCACAAGAGAATGATGCACTCAGGTCTTTTGGGTCCCAACTCAGCAAAGCACTTAAACACATGCCTAGCTTTAAGCATATGAGACTACTAATTTGCTTAAAGTTAGGCCTATGCTTAATGCCTTTGAGAATTGGAGACCTTAACAGGTTCCTCTTGCTGTCATGGAACTTGTGCTAATTAAGACCAGAGGTCATTTCATTTGGAAGTTGGTTTCTAGTGTGTATGTAAGAGAAAAAACATGAGAATGACAGTTCTCCTCATTTCATGGCCTTTTCTTGCCAGATACCCATCCATCTTTACCTGGTATGAAATCAAAATTGCTGTAGTGGATTTCCAGCCGGATGTATTGAGGATCCACAGGGGTACCTATGGAGATCGCAGCTTCATTTGGGAACTGGTAGGACTGATGGGAGGGGAAATAACAACGTTTACAATTCAGGAATCATTTCTCAGCTCTTCTCAGTTATTTCCTTCCCTGCAGAGAGCTGGAAATTTGCAAAGAGGTCCTGATATTCATGTGTCAATAACTATGTACTAGAACTGGATGGGAATGGGACATCCTATTCTGTGTGAAATTCTGAATACGAATAAAAGATTTAAATTCTTAAATCTCCCATGAAATGAAAATTCAAGAAGAAGAAGATTTGGGACTCTAGAAATGTTTTATTTTTACTTTATCATTTCAATTCATTTAAACATTTATACTATTTAAAACATTATGTAAAATATATACATATTAAATTCTGTAATAATAAAACTAATATTTAATATAAAAATTGCAATGAAATATATTAAAACATTTCAACTACAGATGGTCAAAATTTTTCAACAGAATAGATTTATAGTAAAAATGCAGTTTCATTGAAAAAATATTTCACAGGAATGTGTGGATTTTAACAAAATGTTTGACGGGGAAAAATAGAAAGATTTCATATTGGCAATGAAACATTTTGATTAAATTTGTTTCAAATATTATATTATATTAAAATATTAGTTTCAATAGTATTTTATGTCTATCCATAGTATATTTAATGTCTGTGTACTATATTTTGAGTTTATACTATACTATACTATAATTAATATATCTAAACAAAATACTGCACATCAAATGGATAAAGTTGAAATAAAACACATTGTACAAGTAAATGGCAGCAGAACTGAGCTTAGCATGTCCTGACTGTGGGGGTCACTCTCAACTGAACTGTACTTGCTAAGCAGGGGATAGGATGCCAAATCCTAGTGAAAAGAGAGGGTGGGAAAAGGTGTTCCCACATGGTGGTGTGGGCGCTACATAAGACTCCCATGTGCTGTTTGATCCTTCTCCTCTCCACTGTTTAAATACAGCTGCTTAGGCTCAATGGAGAGTCTTTTGTTTAGTGATCAGTAGAGCTAAAATTACTGATAACTAGGTCTAAGTACTAAGTACTTATCCTGTGCTGTGGGACAGTCTTTCAGTGAAAGAGACTGCACTGCCTGCGCTAGCAATGAGGTTCTTCATTAATTGCTGAGAGCTGGGTTATAGGGTAGGATCTCAAGACTTGGCGTCTTCAAGGTTGCAGTAGAGATGCAGGTGGTAGTGGAGAAAGCAACGATGCAGCAGCGTATGGCAAAGTGAATGACAACACATCAGCGGCAGTGGGCAGAGATGCAGAGTGAACAGAGCAACTGTGAGCCAGTTGTTGCATCATCATCATCATCATCATGATCAGGGCACCGCTCTGGGCATCCCAGGGGTGGAAGGTGAGCCCATGTGAGCACCCCTTTGATTTCTGGGTCTTTGCTGACCAAGGACAGCAGCTGCGAGTGGGGTGCAGGGGAGGCAGAGGGGAGTGGTCTGTTAAAGGAACGTTTTTTAGACTTTCACACTGCAAGGTGAGAAACTGAAGCAAAGGGCCACTGCCCAACACACTGTGGGGTCGGATTTGTTTATAGTCACATGCTTTGAATGTGGTTGTGGTGTTTTCCCAAACTAATGTTGGGTTCCCTTTCCCTTTTAATAAAGGTTCTCATTTGCTATATACAGACTCAGTGATTGTGAGTGGGAAGTACTGCCTCTTAGAGGCGCCCCAGGGCAGTATTAAGGTTCCCCAGATTGCTTAGTGGGGGCTGGAGCTGGTTCTGTTTTGTAGTGTTAAGAGTCCTTGTTGCTTCCAATGTCACCTGGCAGAAGGATTAGGTCATAAAGGACCTGATCCTGAGTTGTACCAGACAACTGTTCCTTAAGGGCCACCTTACCTGGTAATTTCTGTGAGTGCCCAGTGACTAGGCCTGGATACGACAGAGGGAACACCATGAGGACTTGGGGTTGGTGTGTGCCTAATACTAGTCTGCATAGAGACAGTGAGGCCTGTGGAGACCTGGAAGGAAGTGCTTGTGGGGGCAGAGGCTGTTGGTTTCACATAGCTGAGCTATAGCAGGCCCAGACAAGATTGTTTCACTCTAAGGGCAGGTAGTGGTGAGATACCTCACAGCTCTGGGTACCCCTGAGGAGCATCACAAGGTCCACGAGAGATAAAGTCTGACACTGAAGGCCAGATTTTCAGAATTGCTGCATGTGTTAGTGCATGTGGAAAAATGTCTATGTGTGTGCCTGTTCTGTGAGTGCAACTTCAAATGTAATCTTGGTAACTGAGCACCGATGACCAGCCATGTATCTAAGTGGTCATTTGTACATGCAGTTACATGTAGAATGATGTCAAATGTGGTCCCACTTTAGATCCACAAACATACACATTTGTGTATGTAGAGTTCTGGTAATCTGTCCATTAATGTACCAGTGGCAAAGCAGAACTTTTGAAAATAGGGCTTCTAGGTACTACAATAATAATACTAATTAAAAATAATAATATCACTAACTCATATTGTCATTTTTAAATTGATCAGATTAGGTTGATTACATTTTTAATTGTAATTTTGCTTTCAATCTGAAACAACTGCACAACATTTCAATTAAAAAAGAGCCCGGGGTGAGACTTTCCAAAGCACTTTGCATTTTGCCAACGCTGTTCCCACTGAAGCAATGGATTTAATAGGAACTGAGTTATACAAATGATGAGCACAACTGAAAACCCCATCTTATGTTTTTCACAGCTCATATAATGCACTGCACTCAAGTGATGGTTCTATATGTGATGTTCATTGACTCGTAAAACTTATCTTCTTTCTTAAAGAGGCAGATCCATGATCTATGAAAGGGATAGATAGAGAGAGGTAGACAGAAAAAGAGAAGTAGGAAAGGTTGAGGTGAAGGGTAAAGAGTGGTATTCTTCAAACCTCTGCCTAAGTTTAGTTGAGTTTCCCAGAAGCCAGAGGTTGTATTCAAGCCTCAAAATGTTTTGAGGCTCACATCTCCCCAGTCCTGAATACTGTCCACATAGAGGTCTTTACTAAAAGGGAACCACTAATCCTATCAACATATTCTACATCATCATAAATTGTTGCAATACGCTCCTATTTTTAGACTGTAAGCTTCCTGTTCCTTTACTGTTTTAAGAGAAGTTCCCTGTTTAAGGTCAGAATACAAGGGGGAGGCATGTTTGTTTCACTTATATGTGGCTCCTTGTGCAGAAGGATTGTCTCCTCCATTACCGTGATATACAGGTCATTTGTGTCACATGTCTGGAAGTAGCGTTTGAACCGCATGGTGGTAAAGGTCTCATCTTCTGTCAGTGACAGCAGCTGGTAGTCCTGGTTCTTGCTTTTGTCCTCCTCGAGATTTTCCTCATCCACAGCATGCCAGTCCTGGAGAGGACATGGAGAAGGAGATCAAATCAAATGAGAAACAACATGGAGAGAAGAGAAGTAACTTCTCTTTACATCCTGAGACAGCATCTCTCTAAATAGCACTGATGGGGATTGAATAACTGTTAAAGTAACTATGACATTGAAAGGCCTCTCTGCCTTCATTGCCAGTTTCCTACAAATCAGAGAAACACAATAGGCACATCTTGTCCATTCCCTCCCTCTCTTCAATGTGACAGTAGCCACTGGAGTTCTTGTGTACTGACACCTATATAGTGACAGAATGACCTTTGGTAATCCAGACTAGAGCTGGTCAGAAAAATTTAGAATCAATTTTTTTCCACTGAGAAGTAGCATTTAGTCAAAACCAGAATGCTTCATGGAACATGTTGGTTTCAATGCAAATTTAATCAGGAAGGTTTCTCAGATCCACGATACTGGGAGGAGAGGAAAAGCAGAGTTTTTCTAACCACCAGGCTACAGAGTCTGTCTCTCTCACACACACTTTTTCTGACCACTCCTAATCCTGACCCATATCAGCTGAAGAACTAGAGATCAGTCTCTTACCAGTACTCCTGTGAGTCACACGATCAATTTCAGAAGTAAACTAAACTGAATCTTTGGCAAAAATGGAGCAAGTGAAGAAATCAATAGAGCAGATGATTAAAAGAGCTGTGTAACCAGCACCTCCCATTGTGACACTTATGGGCAGATTTTCAAAATAGATCAGCACCCAACCTTTGAAAAATGGGCCCTGGTTATGGGTGATGAACCCTTCTGAATATTCTGCCTAACAGACTGCTTTATCAGTACAGTCACTATAAGAAAACCAAACACGTTTAGAATATATATCTATATATACACACACACATACAAAGGGATTGGAGGTCATCAAAGGTGAGTGCTACCCTATGAGAACAGGAGAAGATGTAAGGCCAGATTTTATAAGATATTTAGATGCCTAAAGATACAGATAAGGACGTAGTGGGATTTTCAAAAGTGCCTAGGTGCCCAACTCACATTGATTTCAATGAGAATTATGCACCTAGTGCTTTTGAAAATCCTAATAGGTGCCTATCTGAATCTCTAGGTGCCTAAATACCTTTACAAATGTGGCCTGTCATGCCTAGACTTCAAAATACAAGAGCATTTTCTGTACTGCTGCAAGTCAAGGGTTTTAGCAAGTTGACTCACTACAGGAAATGAAAAACACCTTCAACTCTCCTTTTGGGAAACATGTTTAAGTGACTTCCCTCCAGGACTGCCTCAGCATCAGAGGGAAGCATGAACAAAGCATGAAATCCTACATCTTGAGACCAGAAATGAATAGGGTAGAATTGAGGATCTGATTATTTGGAACAAAAAATGAGGGATTGGATAATGTTCCGCAGCCTGCCACAGAAAAGGAATTTAAAGTAAACAAGAACCAGGATGGGCTGAATGAGATTAGTCACGTAGGACAAATACATAGTGAGAAAAAAAGTTCAACTGACCCAAGGAAGATGGAGATGACTGTATAAATGCAATGACTCCAAAACAAGATTCACAGCATGTTATCACATCCAAGCAAATTCACCCCTTATTTCTCATCATTAAGGACTCGACACAGAATTCTGCTTGAGGACAGTACAGAATGGCACTGGACTGATAGACAAGAGATCCACCCCCACAATGTACTCTCCTGAGTTTTGTCTAGTTTCAGACTGTTGTCCATGGACCAGTAGTGGTTTGCACAGCACTTGCTGGTGGTGCACAAACAGTTGGTGTTTTTCTCCTTATTTCCAGCTTCTAAATTGTATTAAATGACCTCTGCACATTCATCAGCTACCTTTCTAATGCTACTTATCTGTGTAAGCAGTTGAAGCAGTTGCCATAGGAATGTTATGTGATTATGAATGGGAAGGGAGGTGATCAATGTAATTGTGAATGTGATGGGAGGTGGCCCTCAATCACAACTGAGAAAGGTGGTGCCGTCAAGATAAGCTCTATGACTGAAATATAGTCCATACACTATGAAAGAGCTTGAGAAATTCCCCCCCCTTGGAATGGGCAAGAAACAAAATTTCCTAGGACAGGAGATCCTATATCCCCCTACAAGATCACCACCTCACTCCCATCGACCCATCCCATTTCAAATTAACAAGCAGAACACTTTGCTAAACTATTTATGTGCTCAGAATATTTTTCTGGTACAAACTACGTTTTTTTTCCAATTAAGTGCACTTAATATAAGCTTCTTTGCCAAGTGAAGTCCCCTCTATCAATCATGACTGTGAAAGTATTTAAATGTCCCCGGGACAGGAGTTTATTATGAGCTAAGAGAGAACATTTTTATAGGAGCTCCTTGTGAATATATTGGTAGCACATCTCTGCTCCTTGGGGTGACTATCGAAAACCTAGCATCACCTTCACTGCATTTCCTGATACCCAGCCTGAAATTCTTTTTTTTCTGCTCAATTTCACCTCCATTGCCTCTAATTGTAGCTTCTCAGATCCCTCTAAACCATTCCTTTACCAAGTTGGGAATCATATTACAGAGGGGAGTTAGAAAATACCTCCTTTGTTTTTTATTCTTTGAAATTCCCTTTGTATTACATTATTTACTAAGCTAAAAAAGCAAAGATGAACAGTCCCAAAATGAGTTACACAAAAACCAATACACAAAATAAGTATTAAAAACTAGAAGTAAAATCATTCACCAGACATTTCTTATCCCTGAGACTTATTTGAAAAAATATCTCTCACTCTTGAGAAAGACAGAGAAGAATGATTAAGAGAAAGAGCAATGTAAACATACACACATAGTACATCTACACTTAAACTACATTCTCTCCCTACCCCCAAATTTACCTATTGTTTGTACCACTGGTTCAGCTAATAGGTGAGTGCTAATATGGGGTACAGATGTGTGTATTCATGTGTGCGTGAGCATGCTTGCCTATATTCTTATAAACTGGATCTGCCAAGACTATTGGAACCTCTTTGCCCCTCACCTGTGGTTTCCCAACCATCTGAGGTCCCATGCTAGCCACAATCTTGAAGTTACATCAGCTAATGATTTGGGGTGCCTCACTATTAGGAGGACATCATGAGACCCCTTAAAAATTAAAGCATTCCTGAATCATTTTGAAAATTCTGGTCATTGTGATCAGAATTTCACAACCAACCAACGAAAACATGCAAAACTAATTTAGTTTCAGGTTCAAACATGGAAATGAAACCAGATGAGTAGAATAGATATATTTTGACCCTGCAAAGTTTCATCAATGTTCAGAAAAAAAAGCCTCTGGATAAACAGAACTATTCTGAGATTAAGCTCTTTGGTTTTCTAAGGGGCTTGGTGATAACTAAATAAATGGTAAATGTTTTGCAAGTAACACCCAAGTCTTCACAGAACTCATTGGTTTCGTTAGACTTGCATGTTCACCATACTGTACTGAGTTTGACCTGTGTTCCATAATGGGCAAACTGAGGTGGCTTGGATTTTGCAAAACCTAATCAGCTGAGGTTTGGTTCTGCAAATTCAGAATGAGGAATGGTTTGGCTACAGGTTCCATTTTATCTGGCCTTTCAAGGAGAAGTTGGGAGAAGTCAGAGTGGTAGGGATTTAGCTCATTTTTCATCTGAATGGGAAAAAAGACATAGCAAAACTCAAGGCAAGTGAAACCACAGGAAGTGAAACTGACAAAATAAATGTCATCAGAATCCACATAAAATAAACCAGTGGTTCTCAGCCTTTCCAGACTACTGTATCCCTTGTAGGAGTCTCATTTGTCTTGCATACCTCCTAGTTTCACCTCACTTAAAAACTACTTGCTTACAAAATCAGACATAAAAATACAAAAGTGTCACAGCACATTATTACTGAAAAATTGCTTATGTTCTCATTTTTACCATATAATTGTCAAATAAATCAATTGGAATATAAATATTGTACTTACATTTCAGTGTATAGTATTAGAGCAGTATAAAGAAGTCATTGTCAGTATGAAATTTTAGTTTGTGTTGACTTCACTAGTGCTTTTTATGTAGCCTGTTGTAAAACTAGGCAAATATCTAGATGAGTTGACGTACCCCCTGGAAGACCTCTACATACCCCAGGGATATGTGTACCCCTGGTTGAGAAACAAGGAAATAAACCATACATGATTTCCCCTATCTCTAGTCTTAGCGGGTCATTGAACTGGTGGACCAGGGACTTTCATGAGAGCATGGGCATGTTAGTAACCAGAAGCATGCAGTGTTTTCAGGTATGTATCTAGGTGAGGGCAGGTAGCAGGTATGTCTTCATGAGCGTGTATGGTGGTGAGGGATATGGTTGTGAACCTAGCTGCATGTTGACTGCATGTGTGTTGATGCATCAGCCATGTGTTAGCAGGACTATACTGCTTCTGGAAGCATCCACTGACCTGATAGTAGATGGAATGACCCAAATCTATCTAAATCTTCCTGCTTGTGAACTCGGAATCCTGCCTTGAATGCAGTATGTGTAAAGTATGACTCTCTGAAAAGGGGGAAGGAGGGGAAATGTTTTCAACTTACAGAGAAATAGATGCTGCCATTGGGGAAAACGCCCCCGATCACAATGTCGGACCCAGGCAACTCTCCATGAGGGCTGAATCCAAATGCCACCCAGCCAACAGTGCAGACCTGGAGCTCAAAGTTCATCATCTCCTCTTCATCATGGCCCCAGGGCATGAAGACCATGTTTGAGTGGTCCAGGAAAGCAGAGAAATGCAACAGGGGAAGTGAGAGTGGCTGGAGCAGAGGCATGGGATGGACAGGAGGAAGAGAAAGCTCTTGGTCCACAGGAGGGTCATCATCTTCATCAGGATCAGGGTAGCCTCTCTCTCGTGCTGATCCCCTGGGCAGGATGCTTGAGGTAAGGGGTCCAGCTTATATGGATGTCTGGCAAGGCTGGGTCTGGTGCCAAAGAGGAGGGGCAGCAACTTGTTCTTCTACATCTGATTAAATAGATGGTGCAAAGTCAACACTTTACATAATACACCTTGGTGCCATGCCTGGAGAGACAGGTACCAGGGACCCTATGTGCTAGTGTCACAAGATATTGAACAGCTCTTTTGACCTACCTGGATGCAGGAGGGGACTCAGCATTCCCATCCAAACTGGTATTCTGAGAGCCAGTATGTTACCTCAGTTCACAAAGAGAAAGGATTTCTTTTAAGGAGTCCTCTCATCAGCTCACCCCTGTCTTGGAAAGGCTGGAGTGAGCACCAATCATTCATTAGTATCATATAGTCATTAGCCGGGAGGGCCATTCAGAAGCAATATGTTGGTGAATCTCAGTCCATTCCTCATGGGAGGAGAGTCTGCATCAGAAAAAGCACCATCTGCATACCTGTCAGTGTCAGTGTCAGGCACCCCCGTGTCAGTGTCAGGAAAGAGACCGTGAGCACTGGAGACTGCATTCCCCTCATGGAATTGGGTCCATCACAAGTAATAGCCTTTGTCCAAATGATAGCACTCAGAGTAGTGTACAGAATGCAATAACAGTGGAAGAGGGAGAGAGAGAGATTAAAAAGTGCCCATGTCCTAATATTTTTAACCCATCTCCCCCACCCTGTATCCTTGCCCACCTGATTTTGTCATCCATTTCTTATGTCTTGTCTTTGAGACTGTAAGCTGTTTGGGGGCAGAGACTTTCATTTACCATATGTTACCGAGGAACACAATAGATCGCCATCACTTGATGTTTTAAAATCAAGACTAGCTGTCTGTTTAAAAGATACGCTGTAGCTGAACCGGAACTCACGGGCTTTGATGCAGGCATTATTCGATGAAATTCTCTGACCTGTGTTATAAAAGAAGTCAAACTAGATGATCAGAATGGTTCCTTCTGGCCTAAAATCTATGATTCTGTGTTTATACAGCACCCAGCACAATGGGGCCCTGGCCTGATTCACCTCTAGGCACTACCACAATAATAATAATAATAGTATAAAGGCAAAAAGTTTCCCCTGGGTTCTGAAATAATACAAAGACAGTCAATGAGACAGAGAGAAAGAGAGTGTCTGTTTGGGTGGCTGGAGCTGCAGAGAGAAGGCTCTCATACCAGCTGACATTTGGGGAAAGGACATAGAGGAGGCAAGTGCTGTGGTCCTTGAGCAGAGTTGCTGAGGAGTATTGTAATGAGAAGCCTCATCCCTGAGGCAGGCTGAAGGAATGTTTCAAATAGCAAGGTTTCAGAGTAGCAGCAGTGTTAGTCTGTATTCGCAAAAAGAAAAGGAGTACTTGTGGCACCTTAGAGACTAACAAATTTATTAGAGCATAAGCTTTCGATGAAGTGAGCTGTAGCTCACGAAAGCTTATGCTCTAATAAATTTGTTAGTCTCTAAGGTGCCACAAGTACTCCTTTTCTTTTTTCAAATAGCAAGAGAGTTATTTTCAGTTCGTTCCTGCAATGCCTGAGCAGGCAGGGTAGTTCTCTGAGGCAAGGGGGTGATGCATAGCCATGCTTTTTAGTATTGGATGTGGAGGGGCAGATTCTGAAGAGCAGGGACTTGAGGTCATTGTTACAATAGCTAAAGAAGGGGGATTTGAATAGTACGGAAGGGGATATGAATTAAAGAAACACTCTTGTCCCATGCATTGCCCCTTGATTGGGAGACTGGAACACTATCAAAACACTCTAACCCTCCCAGAGACATTATCAGTGTGCAGTAATAATATCAACAGTGGTGGGCCCTAGCAACTCAGTGACCATCCAGCCAGTTCTGCAGGGAGTGGCTTGTTTTTCCTCTGTTGCTTTGTGTCATCGCCAATCTGTTCAGTTATATAAACCACTGTGATCTGTTCCCTCACCCCATGAGCCACAACTCACACCTGTGGGTATGTATCAGGGGGTTGTTAGTTCTCTTTATACCTGCTAGAAATGCCCAGAGCAGCCTTTCATGTTAATCTGCTGGGACTGGAACTCCCAAAACAGATAGAGAACAGAGAAGGAAGGGCATCTAATCAGATTCTCAGGGACAAGATTTAAATGGATCAGGTTCCACACGTTATTCTTGGATCCAAGGTTGTTTTGCTGAGAGTCTTGCTGAAGACAGTGAATGTGTATGTGTTGCATTCTAGCCTCTTTTTGCAAACAAATCTAAACCATTGCACAATACAGCACAATTAGTGTCTTCTTCTCAAGAGAGAGCCAGGCACATTTCTGTGGGTATGGCAGGTAAGAGAGAGGTGCAGGCAGAGCTGTGTGAGGATTTCAAGAATAGGATACCACACGATGCTGCATGTCAGGATTGAGGGGCATTGGCAGAGCTGTGTAGGGAGCTCAGGACTGGAAGAGCAGGGGTTGCATGTCAGGACTGAGGAGCATTGGCAGAGCTGACTGTGAAATCCAGGACCAGGATAGCAGGGGTTGCTGCAGGACAGGACTGAGAGTCATCAACAAAGGATATGTGGGAGTGTATACAGAACAGCTCCTGCTCTGCCTATCACTGGCCAGACCATACTTTGGTTTTCATTGTCACAGATTCTAAACTCATGTTCACTTTCATTTTCAAAGGAAGAGCAGAGAATCTCTGTATCACATGGAGAGGATGTGAGATAAGGGGATGCACCTGAGACCTTGCTGGAAGAGGCAACTACCTAGGGATTACAGGAGGAGGTAATTTAGCTGTGTGACAGAGATTAGAGTTGCATGGTTTCTTTTAAGGAGGAGGATTTGGGCAAGACTCCCTGTTGCCATATCAGTGGTGATTGGCATGGGAGATATATCCAGGAACAGGAACATACCACACAAACTGACAATGAGAAACATGCCAAGCAAGATTATGAAATGAAAGAGGAGCTAAATGAGATTAAAAAAACCACACCTTTAGAAGACTAAAACTGCATAAGAGCTAGGTGTGGAGTGAAAGAAGGAGGCTCAAATCCATAAGGCCAGCACACAATAGCAGCCTTGAGGATCTGTGTAACACAGGAGACAGAGAGACACCCACAGAAGGAAAAGGGCAGACTGACAAAAGCAGAGGAGACACCCCAAACCGGTGGTATGTTCCATCATCAGATTTCATTAACCCAGTAACAAGTGTGAACTCCTGGATCACTGTAACAGTCTTACCATGTTTCAGAGTAGCAGCCATGTTAGTCTGTATTCGCAAAAAGAAAAGGAGTGCTTGTGGCACCTTAGAGACTAAGGTGCCACAAGTCTTACCATGGAGTCACAGACAGTCCCCTTGGGCACTCCAGTCTATCTTGGCACCCAGGCAAGCTGGACTCAGTAATAAATGGCCACTTACACCAAAAATCACAACATATTCAGGTTCCTTCCAGTCCCAAGAAACCAGTCACTTATCCCACATCAATTTGTACCTTAGAAGTCACACCAAAGTCAATACTTGTAGCCAGTCTTGAAATAAATTAGCTAGAGGTTTATTAACAAAGAAAAATAAATGAGAGTTATTTACAGTTTAAAGCAAGCAAACTTATATGCAGAAATGAGTTTCAGTCTGTGATTCAAAAGATGACAGAGATGTAGTAATCAGTCACCACTAAATGTCTTTTTAGGGCTTAACTCAGGTTGACCTTGGGGCTCTCTGCTTTTTGTTTCTTAGCTCCAGCTCTTGTGAGAGTCCAAACAGCACTGAAATCTATGGAATAAGACCTTATGCATGTACTTCTCCATGGATTGATGGACCGATTAACAAAGCTTTTGTCCTATGATGGCCCACTTAATTTTGATAGTCCTCCTGGATGGGCGAGGGAGTCACTCTTCCCATTTGAGTTCACAAATTCAGAACAGACATTTGCACAATTATAAAACAAACTTATATTTTACCTTGTAGTATGGAATACAGACATTACAAGTGAGATTAATGCACACAACAACTTACAAGCCTTTTGTAGAGTCAAAACTCTAAATAATTCTTATAAGACTGTTTTGAAGAAAATTAGCATACAGGTGAGCTGGTTTGATTTCCAGCTATGAGTTTGTCAGTTCTTAGCTAATGCATATGGCCTTGGCCAGAGCTGGCACTTGGTTTACCAGCATCATACCCTCCTTACACCATCCTTCTGCTTCTCAAATGGCAGCAGAGGAACATGTGATGCCGTCAGTATGTGCTCCATATTGTGAAGACATACCTATAAAAGCCTGTCAGTTACATTTGGGCTATGGTTGAAAAATTGTTTTTCTGGCCCACACATATATGTTATAGCTTTATTTTGGATACAGCAGAGTGGTTGCAAAATGGGTATCAATGAGACCAGAGAGGAGGAGGAGGTAAAAACAGTCTATATGGGGAATGCTCAGGGCCTGAAAATATGTTTTGGTTGTCTGGGCAGAGAGAAGGGTCAGGTGACTGATAAGTTGTGGAGGAAAAAGTGGGAGGATTTGGACACAACTGGGATGAGAGGAGTCAAAGACGATGCCCAGGGTTCAAGTTTGGGTGAGAGGGAGGGTGATGCTGTCAAAAGCAAAGGAGAGTAAGGTAAGATGAGAGCGGTTAGGAGGAAGAATAAGGAACTCAGTTTTAGCCATATTAAGAATAAGGGACTTGCACGCTGTTCAGGAAGAGATTTTGGAAACAGTCAGAAAAGCAGGACTAGACAGGATGCCAACTCAGTGATGGAGAGTCAAATCAGGTCAAGTCAAAGTTGTATTTTTGCGGGAAAAGGATGTTAGATAAGAGAGGGGAAGAGGTCAAAGGTGGAACAAGCTCTCAGGAGTACATGTCAGAGCTCAGGGTGAAACAGAACTATGATTTGCAGGATGGCTTATGACAACTCAGACCATCCTAGTCATAGGATAGAAATGCAGAAGAGTTACCTGAACAGAATAAGAGTAAATGTTGCCTGGGGGAGATGTCTTTGCTACAACATATTGTATGGCTGGAGCATACTCACCCACATTCACATTTCCTGGCTGTCCCTGAATTCAATTCAAAATCAGACTTTGGTTTTGAGATCTTCTCCCAATTCACCTGATCTTATATCCACTTACTGCCCCACGCAGCACAATCTGTCTCCCATTGCTCCCTCTAAATAAAGGTGTGCCTTTCCCTCTGCTCCCTTTGCACCAATGCACTCAGTCCCATCTCTCCTTTATTATGCACCCTGACATTTTTCACTTGTTTTTCACTTAACATTCCCTGTCCCTGGAAGATAGTTTGTGTTATTGGGTATGGAGGAAACTGCATATACATGCATTGTATTTTATTGCATTGCATGGTGTTGTATTGCATTATACTGTGTTGTGTCTCATTGCAATGATTGAACTAACACCAGTAGTGCAGAGACCCGTCAAGGTAGACTCCCCTTAGTCTATGTTATGGGCACCATTATCTTTCCCATCAGCAGTAGCCCCATCACATCTCCCCCTCTGAACACACCACTACCGCACTCTCTCACAGGCTTCCCATACACAGGATACACCTGCACTCTTATGGTGTGTACTCTCTTCTGTGTCCCACACATGCTAATCTGTTCTGACAGCTGGTCACAAGATGGAGCCACAATCAAATGCACAAACTGGTGTGTTACACTGACACTCCCCAGGCTGGTCAGTGCCCTCAGCACATGATGCGTAATTTGCTCAGAACTGGAACCTTTAGCCAGATACATTTTTAGTTAGAGTGTCTGTGCATGGGGAAATTGACCGCAATAGCTATCCAGACTAACTTCTCTGACAAAGCCCCAGTGATGGTGATTCTTCTGGTATCTTTATCCTATTATGCAGAATACAGACATAGAGACACTTGCACTGGCATATGTTCTTAAAGAGAGAGAACATAAAAACAATCATTTTGAATATAAAAAAGTATATTAAGCAATGAATATAATCCACATTCTGTGCATTGTGAAGCCTTGGTATCTGAAGCCCCTAGAGCCTGAGCCAGGGTGACTCTAGTCATGTTTCAGCAGTCTATGTTCATAGCTAGGATTTGTGGTCTGCTACATGATCACATTTGACATCTTCTCTGCTGGCATCTTCCCCACCAACATTTCTCACTCCTGCATTAGCAGCAGGAAAGCATCATCTGGGAGAAGGGGACCAGACATGAGTCTCCAGGACATTCATGAAACTGGCCATTCAGAAAGCAGAATGACATGAGGTCATGAGAAGCCATGAGCCTTTCCTCTGCAGTGACACCGTAGTGTTTCTCCTCCGACTGAAGAATGTATTTGTCCATCCCTCCTCACTTCCCTTGAAGCATAGAGAGAAGCACCCAGAGCATGGAGGAGACAGAGCAAGGTAAAGCTGACACCATGTGGAGACATCTCCTGCTCTCAGCACTGCTTCTCTGGGCCCCAGGTACTGTTTGAGTGGCCACGGGGATGGGGTGAGGCAGGCCGGCCCAGAATCTCAAGTTAAAGGGACACATTCTCGTCATTGAGACTGAGGTGTGAGGGGATCTCTGGCCACTGCATCTGCTTAGAAATGCTGGGAGGAACAGAGAGAACCACCCAGGAACAAGGACTTGTGGGTAAAACACCCAACTCAGAGTGTCTGACCCAAGAGTGAATCCTAGATAGGACATACTTCGCGCATATCCCATGAATTCACTGTATAGGGAAGTCAGCTTTCAGCCAAGAATCTCCCACAATGACTCCTGTTTGGCTGAACAGTGAAGATGACTGTCCTGTTTTTCATTTTATCTTTTATTCTGCTTTTCATTTTTTTTACCCTCTTTCTCTCCTTCTGACTTTCCTTCTTTCCCTTCCTTCCTCCCTATTGCACTTTTTCATCAACTTGTCACCATCTATTCTATCATATTGTTTCCTGTTTCCTTCCAGGTATAGGCTTGGCCTATGTGGAGCAGCTGCCCTTCCTCACCGGGGTTCCAGGCGAATTCCAAATTCTGCAGTGTACATTAAAAGAAACCAGCCACTACTGGATGTACTGGTACTGGCAGCAGGAGGCAGAGGAGCTAGGGCAGCTCTTCTATTCTTCAGGAGATGGATCTGGGACCAACTTCACAGCTGAGCCCATGTTAGCCTGGAGGAAGAACAACAATTGGCATCTACAATGGAAAAACCTTTCACGATCAGACTCAGCTGTGTATTACTGCACCTGCAGCACTGTACAGTGACACAGAGCCCTGAGACAGCCAGCAAAAACCCAGAGAGACAGAGGCAGGGAGTGAAATAGGGGAGCTGTGTGTGCCTAGGAGTCAAAAGGACACTGTATGGCAGTGGTTCCCAGATGAAGTATCTGGGATATACAGAATGTCTCCCAAAAGGGTGCAAAGAGCCCCTGGAGCCCACATCCTAGATCACTAACCTGGTCACACACTTGAGATGTGACTTGGGCTCTATTAATAACAATGGGAGTTTTGCCACTTGATTTCAATGGGGCCAGGATTTCACTGTTGGGCTTTCAAAATCAGACATTGCTCTTTACTGCTTGAACTTCTCTCTCTTGCCTTCCCAATTCCTTTCATTCCTTCTCTATAGTCTCTCATTCTCCTACTATTTCCTTTGTTCCAGCTCCCTCACTTTCCATTCTTTCTCTTCACTTTTTCTGTTTCTTTAAATCAAACACCCAAATCCAATTGCAGATCCCAGGCCTCATTTCCCTGTGGTTTGGTCTGACTGTGTCTCTGGGGACTGTTCTGATGTGGTCTTATTCACATGACTGCTGAGCCACAGATACCTAAGCAGGAACATATGGAGTAGAAGCAATTAGGGGGTGCTATTTCTATATACGGGATTCCTGGAATACCCTGTCCAGTTCTGGGGCCCACAATTAAAAAAAAATGTTGAAATATTGCAAAGGGTTCAGAAAAGAATGGTTTGAATCTGGAAATCCTGCTTTACAGTGAAACACAAAATTTCAATCTGTTTAATTATCCAAGGGTAGGTGAAGAGGTAACTTGACTACAATCTATAAGTACTTGCATGGGAAGAAGATTTCTGATCATGGACTGCTCTTCATTCTATGGCATAAAGGCATAATGAGAGCCAATGGTTACAATCTGAATTTAGACTAATTCACACTAAAAATAAGATACAACTTTTTAACAGTGAGCATAATTACCCACTGAAGCAACTTCCCTTGGAATGTGGTGGATTCTTCAACATCTGGAACCCACAAAGCAGGATTGTATATCTTGATATGCTTTAATTGAGCCAGATGCTGTGGGTTAGGTGCAGGAATTAGTAGATGCAATTCTCTGGCCTGTGCTATTTGGGAGGTCAGACTAGATGATCATAATGGATCCTTGTTGTCTTAAAAATATATGTATCTGTGAATATAAGAGATGCCTGTGCTGCTATGTGTTGCAGGTGGATGGCTGCAGTTTATGGATCAACCTTTAAAACTGCATGGCCAGCAGGGGTCATCTTTGAGCATCCCCTGCCAAATGTAAGACACCATGCACTCTGTCATGGAATGGTACCATCAGGCAGAGGGAGGCAATGAGCTAGAAGCTCTCTTCCTTTCCTCAGATGAAGAGACAATCACACCATACATAGATCTAGTCTACATGGTGATTAGAACTTCCATGAAGTACTTTGTCTGAATTCCCCAGCTGAGACTGCATCATTCAGCCATGCATTTCTGTGCCTGCAGCAAATCACAATATGAAGGAGCTGTGAGGACGTGCAACAAAAATGAGACAGAGAGGGGAGGAGAGAGCAGAGGTCCCCAATCTAACCCAGTCCCCTGCAGCTGCCATTCCAAGTGTGGATCACCTGAGAGATAGATGAACAGGGCTGTCTGCAACATCTCTCCATTCTCTGTAGAGGGCACTGAACTACTATTAAGAATTTCTGAAATTAATACTCAAATTTGGCATCCAATCAGCTTGTAGTGAGAATGATTTCAAGTAGGGAGGCCATTCTATATCATGAAGAGTCAAGATTTACCCAGAAGGACTCTTGAAGACTTTGGAAACAGGAGATGGCCTGTGGTGACAGGAACCACAACTTGTAAAGCTCCATTATTCATAGAGCAGGGGAGTGGCAGTTGATGGTATCAGCTGAAGCAGATAGATAGAAACCATGAGGGTGGAAGATAGGTGCATAAGGAGAATGTGGCTCTGAATGTCAAACAGAGAATGACCCTTGACATTTGATACAAATCAGGGGTTAAGAGAAGAAATGCTCAGTGGACTTGGATATGAGTGTGCATAAATGCCACTGGTGTATACCATGTCTGACAGAGCTGCCCATACAGTGTTATTTCTGCTGTAGCAGTATATCCTTATAAGCTCAGGAATGTTTTCTTCCCATTGGCGCACATGGTGCTGAAGATGTAGTAAATAGATAGAGTCAATCAGAAACCTCTAGCAATACATCAAAATGAACAGAAATAATCCCCATAGCACAGAGCTGACCCACTCGGAAACAAACCTAGAATGAAGACAAGGACCTATTCTCAGGAAGGTCCATCTATATGACTGGTGCAAGCATAAGAGATATAAGGCATCCACATGGCAATTGAGTGTGATACTACAGGAGTCACCAGCACATCCACTAAGAATCCCCACCAGCACCAATATCTGCTGTGGTCCAAGGGAAGCTGCCTGTTTCCTTTTGTCTGCTGCCCTTGTAGGGAATCATGTTTAATTCAGCTCAGATCACACCTCATTGTGGAGGCCATGGTACAGTTCTACAGCATGCAGAAAAACTGAGCATCCCCCATTCAGCCCATTGTGTCTCAGTTGGTGGGCTCTTTTTCTTATGTAACTCACATGCTTTTGCAATGACCCATCTACCCTCCACACTTTTGCCAAGTTTGAGCCATATACATAATAACATAATAGATGTGTGTGCATATAGATTCCCTCGGCTCCTGCTGTGCAGCACTGCAGGAATCTATATGCACTGGGGGGAGAGATAGCTCAGTGGTTTGAACATTGGCCTGCTAAAACTAGGTTATAAATTCAATCCTTGAGGTGGCCATCTAATGGTCTGGTGCAAAAATTGGGAATTGGTCCTGCTTTGAGCAGGGGGTTGCACTAGATGATCTCCTGAGGTCCCTTCCAATCCTGATATTCTATTCACACAGACAAAGTGACCTGTGAGAATGCATATTGTGTGTGTGTGCATGAGTGCAAATGAAATTGTCACTGTTCCCTAGGGGAGGGCATGTGCCTGAGTTCTTCAAGTTTTCTTAGTTCCCTCTACTGTCCAGGCAGGAAGAGCTGCTCCTCTTAGTCTGGCAGTGTCACACGGAAAGAGCAGGTGCTCTGGGCTGGGCTTAATACATTTATCAACACTGATACCCCTGGCCACACCTATTTACCACACACAAGGGATGTGTAAGTTTTATCCCCATCCCATCCCACTCCACCCTACCCTGTCCCTCCCCTCCCCTCTCCCGGGCTCTGCAAACACCCCACAGACACCTTCCTGTGCAGACACAGAGAGTCATGGTGATTCTGCAGCTCCTCTCTCTGCTAATGGGGCTGCTGGCCACTGCCCCCTCAGGTGAGACTGGGGCTCCCTGCAGTAGCCACCTGGGTGGGGTCAGGCTCCCTGGAGAAGTTCATCATCCTATTGGGCATTCCCCTTTGTCTTTCAGGTGCAGAGGGCAGATTAGTGGAGCAGTCATCCCCATATTTAATGGTGCGGTTGGGAGCATCAGAGTCAGTGACCTGCACCTTGAAGGACAAAACCTACCCCTGGATGAGCTGGTACCTGCAGGATGCCCAAGGCCAGATGCACTTCCTGGAATCTTTAAGAAACAAAGGTGATACTGGTAACACATCCAGGATGGGAACATCCTATCAGACTAAACGGGTC
Organism: Dermochelys coriacea; assembly: GCF_009764565.3. Classification (NCBI taxonomy): domain Eukaryota; kingdom Metazoa; phylum Chordata; order Testudines; family Dermochelyidae; genus Dermochelys; species Dermochelys coriacea. Next base: position 213,513,931 of record NC_050068.2, on the reverse strand, counting down.
AGTGATAAAGGGCTCAGGCTGGAGATGAAGAATGTGACTCAGTCCCAGATCATCTACTGCACCTGCAGCAAAGGGCACAGTGAGAGAGCAGAGCACAGATGGTGACAAAAACCTTCCTTCATTCAGGGATATCTGTCCCACTGGGGGAATTTCAGCCCAGCACCAGGAGTCTGAAACCAAGAGGCTCTGGGGGAACTGGTCAGTTATCCAGTAGGAGGGAGATGAGCTAACACCATTAGTGCAGAGACCTTTCAAGGGAGACCCCTTGTCAGTCAGGGAAACTGTTATCCTTCCCATCATCATCAGTCCCCATCACACATCTCTCCCCACTGTACACACTGCTAACTTTGTCCCTCACAGGCTCCCCGCAAACAGGACACACCTGCACTCCGGTCATGTGTGTTCTCTTCCTTTCCTACTCACTCTCGTCAGCTCTGCCAGCCCGTCACTAGAGGGAGCCATGATCACACACATGAACCGGAGTACACGGAGCAGAGAGTCCTTTGCCTCCATTTCTCACCTCCTGGCAGAGCCGTAACTAAGCATTTTAACGCCTGGGGCGAGCAAGCATATTTGCGCCCCTTTAGGCAATGGATGGGGGATCTTGCAGGGTCATGTGCACCCCTCAGATTTCTGCTTTCCATTTAGCACAGAGGTTTTCAAACTCTGGGGTCTGCCTTCCTAGGGGGACGTGCCCCACAGTTTGAAAACTGTTGCTGCCTGCCAGGAGCCAGGCAAAAACTGCTTCTGATAGATTTTTGCTACCTGTAGCAGTTACTGATATCTATGGATGTTCTCTTTTGCTGCTCTGTCACAATTTGCTACCACTTACCTTTATCATTGGTCCACTGATAACAAATTGTCATGTATGGGATACAACAGCCACAATCCCTATTGGTGAATCAAATGAAAATGAAGAAGTTTTGACACCAAGCCAGGAAATCAGTCAGACTGGAAGTCAACTTGTGCTACAGAAAGAAAAATTTAGAATAAAAAATTCCAAATTAAAAATCACTGTAAAAACATAGGAAGTGCTATAATAGAAACACAGTGTCATTGCTAAAACTACTAACAACTGTGTACTTATAAATAGTTTCAATGATTATCTGCTATTAAAATATAAAATAGCACAATGACATCCATCTGCACAATGTTGACAAAGATAAACAATGAAGTGCCAGAGTAATAAGAGTTCTAAAAATCACATTTTAAAAAGTAAACAATTAGAAGGAGCAAAACTATATTTAGAATGGATTATAAGAAAGGAAATGCAATTCAGGGAATCACAGTAGCAGCAAAGACAAATTTGTGAACTGCTAAGAGACTTTATGCAGGCATATAAACTGATAAGTGAATCTTTTAAATACTCAAAATGTGTGACACATAATTTTTGGCAGGGGAGGGGGGTATATGTAAAATATTTCACTGAATCAAGTCTCCTGTAGGTTATATCAAATAGAGAAGAGATGCCTTGTGTTGTCATTGGGTTGCCTGTGCTTTTAAGAACAGAGCCCTGGGAATAGGGTGCAGAGCATTCAGTCGGACCCAATCCCGCAGGAAGGGATGATGCTGCTGGGCCCGATTCTGTACACCGCCCCATTTTTCTGCCCCCCTTGGCTCTGTGCCCTGGGAGGCAGCCCCGCTCGCCCCACCCTAGTTAAAGCCCTGCCTTGTGGTATGAAAGTCCAATAAACAAATGTCTCTTTAACACACCACTCTCCTCTCCTTCCACTGCACCCCACTCACAGTTGCTGTCTTGGTCAGCAGAGACCCAGAGTTCAGCCGTGGATTCACATGAGTTCACCTGTTGTCGCTGTTCAATCTGCTGATGTCATTCGTAGTGCCACCATTTACTCCACTGTGCCGTGGTCTGCTCCGTCTCTGATGGCCCTGAGCCGTCACCTTCTGCTGCCACCCACCTCTTTACTGCGACCTCTGTGAATAGGTCTCTTGAGGTTCCACCCAGCAATCAGTGATTTCAGCTCTCAGTGGGGGATTACTAGTGCAGGCTGGGTTGTCTCTTCCCCACTAAAAGAAAAGGAGTACTTGTGGCACCTTAGAGACTAACAAATTTATTTCAGCATAAGCTTTCGTGAGCTACAGCTCACTTCATCGGATGCATTTGGTGGAAAATACAGAGGGGAGATTTATATACACACACAGAGAACATGAAACAATGGGTTTTATCATACACACTATAAGGAGAGTGATCACTTAAGATGAGCCATCATCAGTAGCGGGGGGAGGGGGGGGGAGGAGGAAAACCTTTCATGGTGACAAGCAAGGTAGGCTATTTCCAGCAGTTAACAAGAACATCTGAGGAACAGTGTGGGGTGGGGGGGGGGGAGAAATAACATGGGGAAATAGTTTTAATTTGTGTAATGACTCATCCATTCCCAGTCTCTATTCAAGCCTAAGTTAATTGTATCCAGTTTGCAAATTAATTCCAATTCAGCAGTCTCTCGTTGGAGTCTGTTTTCGAAGTTTTTTTGTTGAAGGATAGCCACCCTCAGGTCTGTAATCGAGTGACCGGAGAGATTGAAGTGTTCTCCAACTGGTTTTTGAATGTTATAATTCTTGACGTCTGATTTGTGTCCATTTATTCTTTTACGTATTCTTTTACATTTATTCTTTTTCTTCCCCACTGTCCCACAGCAGATCTAAGCACTTAGACCTGATAATCAGTGATTTCAGCTCTAGTGGTCACTTAACAAACCAAAAGACTCTCAATGGAGCCTAATCAGCTCCATCTGGAGAGGGGCAGGTCAGATAGTGCCTGTGGCTCTTAGGCAAAGCCCACACCACTAGAAAGAAACACCTATCCCCAATGTCTCTCTCTCTCCACTGGGCTCTGGAATCCAAACCATAGCGAGTGCAGTTCAGTGGAGGGTGGGTAACCCCCTCAATCAGAACAGGCTAAATACAGTTCTGCTGCACTTTACTCATACAATAAGAATAACAAAATTTCATTACGCCACCTTACTTTAGGCTGGCTGGCTGCTGACTGAATGTTGCTAGATCCAGATCACACTTTTCCCTACAGAGCCCACTAGCAGGACCAGGAAAACCTCCCAAAATTTAAAGTAATAACTTACAATTTTAAACAGTTTTAAATAAAGCACAATTATAGGAATAATTGTTACATCCCCCAAGAGTCCCAACTAATGCCAATATCTACTGTGGTCTCATGTATGAATCAATTAAGATCCAAGGAAAGGCTACCTGTTCACTTTTGTCTGCTGCTCTTGTAGGGAATCATGTTCAATTTGGCCCAACCAACATATCATTTAGGGGGGCATTGCCAAAATTCACTTTTTTCTAAAAAAAGTGAGCAATCCCCATGCACTCAACATGTCCCAGCTCTGCTACATAAGGATAATCAAGTGTTCTCTTTTTTAGCTCAAACTTGAGCTCTTTTAAAAATGATCCCATCTGCCCTCCATGCTTTTACCATATATGCTTCATGCACATGATGGGATAATAGAGCTCCCGTGTATACAGACTCCCTTTGGCCTGCAGTGCAGCACTGCCTGACAGAACAGGCCGGACAAGGTGGCATGCAGGAATGCAGGGGTGCCTGTGTGTGTGTGCGGGTGCGCACGCATAAACCTGCCACGGTTCTCTAGGGGAAGGATTTGCCTGAGCTCCTCAAATTTTCTCAGTTCCCTTTACTGACCAGGTGGTCAGAGCTGCTCCCCTTAGTCTGGGAATGTCATACAGATAGAGCACATGCTCTGGGCTAATACATTTGTCAACACTGACACCTCTGGCCAAACCTATTCATTACAATCAAGGGACCTGAGAGTCTCATCCCCGCCTCTTCCCTGGGCTCTGAAAACATCCCACATTCACTTTCCTATGCAGATGCTGGTGGGGACATGGAGCTGCTGCAGCTCCTCTCTCTGCTAATGGGGCTGCTGGCCACTGCCCTCTCAGGTGTGACCGGGAATCCCTGCCGCAGCCACCCAGGTGGCGTCAGGCTCCTTGAGGAGGTTCATCACCCCATGGGGTATCCCCATTTGTCTTTCAGGTGCAGAGGGCAGATTAGTGGAGCAGTCATCCCCATATTTAATGGTGCGGTTGGGAGCATCAGAGTCAGTGACCTGCACCTTGAAGGACACAACCTACCCCTGGATGAGTTGGTATCTGCAGGATGTCCAAAGCCAGCTGCACTTCCTGGTGCAATCAGGAACCAAGGGTGACCCTGAGGAAATATCCTTGATGGAAATATCCTACACGTCTGAGCGGGTCAGTAGCACGGAGCTCAGGTTGGAGATAAAGAATGTGACTCAATCCCAGACCATCTACTGCACCTGCAGCACAGGGCACAGTGAGAGAGCAGAGCGGAGATGGCCACAAAAACCTCCCGGGTTCAGAGATGACTCTTCTAATGGGGGAACCATAGCCCAGCACCAGGCTCTGGGGGGAACTAGTTAGTTATCCAGTGGAGGGGGGGGGAGATGGGCTAAAATCAACAGTGCAGAGACCCCTCAAGGGAAACCCCCTTGTCAGTCAGGGACACCGTTATTCTTCCCATCAGCAGCAGCCCCCATCACACGTTTCTCACCGCTGCACATGCTGCTAACAGTCTCCTTCGTACGCACACACACACACACCCCCACAGGACACACCTGCACTCCGGTCATGTGTGTTCTCTCCTTTTCCTACTCACTCTCATCAGCTCTGCCAACCCATCGCTAGGGGGAGCCATGATCACACACACGAACCGATGTGTTACACTAACACGCCCCAGGCTGCTCAGTGCCCTCTGCACATGTTGGATTATTTGCTCAGAGCTGTAACCTTTAACTAGTTAGGTTTATTAAAATAAGAAATGGTGTAATTTTCTGGTTTCTTTGTCCTTCTTCCCAGAAAATAGACAGACAAACACCTGCACTCACACACATACACTGAGAGAAAAATAATATCATAAAAACCGGCTACAATATGAAAATCTAAATTAAATGCATATGAGGCCTGCACCAGAGTGATTGTAGTTGTTTGTATTTACTGAGTGTCAGTCCCATATCTGTACCTAGGATCTGTGGCCTGCTATGTAGAGACACATGTGTGCTCTCCTGATGGTGTGTTCCTCATCATCATTCCTCAGGAGCAAATCTCATTCCCATGTTAGTGGCAGGAAAGCATCATCCAGGAGAAAGGGACCTGGACACCTGTCTCCAGGAGATTCTGAAACATCTCATCTGCTTTGAGACACAGTGGGGAATGGAGTGAATCACCAAGCAGCAGGGACTTGTGGGTAAAATGCAGCCACCTGAGACTCTGAGACCCAAGAGTGAATCCTAGATGAGAGACTCCTAGTGCATGCCCTGTCTGTTCAGTCTACAGGGACATCAAATCTCAGCCAGGAACCTCCCACAAGAAAGATGACCGTCTTTTCTGTGTTCTGTCTTTTTCTGCTTCTCAGTGTTTCTCTCCCTCTTTCATCACTCTTTCCAATTTTTTTCTTTTCCTTCATTTAATCTTTCCCTTCTTTCACTCTCTCTCCTCATGTTCTACCCTCGTTTGTCCCCTTATGATTTTGTCAGTTTTTGCCCATTTTTCTCCAGGGTTTGGCTCCCTCTATGTTAGGGTGACCAGATGTCCCGATTTTATAGGGACAGTCCTGATTTTTGGGTCTTTTTCTTATATAGGGTCCTATTGCCCCCCACCGTCGTACCGATTTTTCACATTTGCTGTCTGGTGACACTACTCTACATGGAGCAGCTGCCCTTCCTCTGCAAGTGGATGTACTGGTACCAGCAGTGGGGAGACTGTTTGTTCAATATCTTCATAAATGATCTGGAGGATGGTGTGGATTGCACTCTCAGCAAATTTGCGGATGATACTAAACTGGGAGGAGTGGTAGATACGCTGGAGGGGAGGGATAGGATACAGAAGGACCTAGACAAATTGGAGGATTGGGCCAAAAGAAATCTAATGAGGTTCAATAAGGATAAATGCAGGGTCCTGCACTTAGGATGGAAGAATCCAATGCACCGCTACAGACTAGGGACCGAATGGCTCGGCAGCAGTTCTGCGGAAAAGGACCTAGGGGTGACAGTGGACGAGAAGCTGGATATGAGTCAGCAGTGTGCCCTTGTTGCCAAGAAGGCCAATGGCATTTTGGGATGTATAAGTAGGGGCATAGCGAGCAGATCGAGGGACGTGATCGTTCCCCTCTATTCGACACTGGTGAGGCCTCATCTGGAGTACTGTGTCCAGTTTTGGGCCCCACACTACAGGAAGGATGTGGATAAATTGGAAAGAGTACAACGAAGGGCAACAAAAATGATTAGGGGTCTAGAGCACATGACTTATGAGGAGAGGCTGAGGGAGCTGGGATTGTTTAGTCTGCAGAAGAGAAGAATGAGGGGGGATTTGATAGCTGCTTTCAACTACCTGAAAGGGGGTTTCAAAGAGGATGGCTCTAGACTGTTCTCAATGGTAGCAGATGACAGAACGAGGAGTAATGGTCTCAAGTTGCAATGGGGGAGGTTTAGATTGGATATTAGGAAAAACTTTTTCACTAAGAGGGTGGTGAAACACTGGAATGCGTTACCTAGGGAGGTGGTAGAATCTCCTTCCTTAGAGGTTTTTAAGGTCAGGCTTGACAAAGCCCTGGCTGGGATGATTTAACTGGGACTTGGTCCTGCTTTGAGCAGGGGGTTGGACTAGATGACCTTCTGGGGTCCCTTCCAACCCTGATATTCTATGATTCTATGATTCTATGATTCTATGAGACAAGGAGCTGGAGGGACTCTTCTACTCTACTGGGAATATATCCAGGACCAACTTCACAGCCAAGCCCATGACAGCTTGGAGGAGCAACAAAAACTGGGAACTAAAATGGACAAACCTTTCACGGTTGGACTCAGCTGTGTATTACTGCACCTGCAGCACTGCACAGTGACATGGAGCCCAGAGACAGCCAGCAAAATTCCAGAGACAGAGGCAGGGGAGGAAGTAGAGGGAGCTGTCTTTGCCTATGAATCAAAAGGCTATGGCAGGGCCAGGGTTCCCAGACAAAGTGTCTGGGATATATGGGATGTCTCCAAAAGGGCTGTAAACATCCCCAGGAGCTGCCATACCAGATCCCTGGCCCATTCACACCATCAGTCTCTGGGTTAGGAGGTTTCTCTCCATTGCCCTCCTTTCCCTCTGTCTCTGTACTTTTATATTTCCTCCCCCCTTTTCTTTCTTCCTTGAGACTTATTCCAAAATTCAGTCACTGAGCTCATTCCCACCCATCCTGGTGATTCCTCACCTCCAATCAAATCACACAGCCTTGTGTTTCTGGGCCTGCAGCCAAGCAGGACAGTGTGAGAGAGCTGCAGAGTGGTGGCACCGAAATAATTGGGGGAATGAGGGAGTCAGAGCAGCTCGCCATCCCAGTCCCTGGCAGGTGCCTTTTCCATCTGCTGAGCACCACTAGGGGCAGAGAGGGAGAAGAAGAGGTCTGGCTGCACCCTCCTTCGAGTGCCATAATGAGGACACTGTCCATCGAACAAATCTCCAATGTGACCAGCAGCAAATGAGGGTAGTGTCAGTGGGGGGGATATTCTGTATAAGGGAGAGTGAGTGTTGGTCCCGAGCCTGCAAATGTACCTTCACCTAGGGCTTCAGGAGACCCTGACACATCAGACTGTCAGTGTCACAAGTGTGTAAACTCCATTATACAGAGTACAGAGAAGGGGCACAAGATGGCATGATAAGAAGTAGATAGAGAGACATGATCAGTGTGGAAAATGACTGGCTAAAGGCAACACTGCCTGGCATTTCAATTGAGATAAAATCCCCTAATATTTAGTTTTAATCAGAGGTGTATGAGAAGAAATGATCGGGTGACTTGGGAATGAATGTGCAAAAACACCACTGCTGTGTACCACGTCTGAGAGAACTGCCCATACAGTGTTATTTCTGCTATAACAGTACATCCTTGTGAGCTCAGGAATGGTGTCTTTCCATTTGGGCACATGATGCTGGAAATACAATGACTAGTTACAGGTTTCAGAGTAGCAGCTGTGTTAGTCTGTATTTGCAAAAAAGAAAAGGAGTACTTGTGGCACCTTAGAGACTAACAAATTTCTTTGAGCATAAGCTTTCGTGAGCTACAGCTCACTTCATCGGATGCATTCGATGGAAAATAAATCTCCCCACTGTATTTTGAGCTTATGCTCAAATAAATTTGTTAGTCTCTAATGTGCCACAATTACTCCTTTTCTTTTTTGCGAATGACCAGTTACAGACACTCAAAAACCCTGCAATGCTAGACCACAGGTTTGTGGAGCAGCAGCTACAGATGTGATAGGGTATGGCGTGTGGTTGGAGAATTCAAAAAGTCACATTCATATAGCAATGCAAGGCTTGAAATACTGCTATGATCAGAGAGCTGCCTGCTGCAGATGAGAGCAGACCCTGGTCTGTGCTGTCAGGTGAATGTAAAGTTCTAAGTGAAGGAACATAATTGTTTAGCAAAAGTTTTTCTTGTGTTCATGTGGAGAACAACAAAACAGATTCCAGTCCAGCTTTGGAAGAGAGTAAAGCCATTCCTATCTGCTGACGATTCAGAACCTGCATGAAATGAATGGGTTGATCTCAGTGGCAGAAAAAGTGATGACCCCACATGTTTGTGTGTACAGTGGGAGTATTGAGAGGAGAGTGTTACCCTGAAGAGGAGACAAAAATTAAATCTAAGTTTCTCCAGCTTTCAGTTCACTCACTGAATTGAAAAAAAAAAAAGACACAAAATGCACCAACCCTTCAGAAACACATCTCACACTTACAAATAATATCCCACGCACAGCTGCACAAGGGTCATATCTCCTGCTAATTACAATTCTCTCACTGTTAAATAATTCCCTTCCAGCTCAACTGTTGTGCCATTTTATACCCTCATTCTGCCTAGCCCCCCTGAGTACAAAATTCTCTCTCATTCTTTCTTTCTCCTATCCAGGTTTTTTTTCTTTTCTTCTCTCTCTCTCATATCATTTCCTGTCTCTCATGTCTCTGCTCCCTGGTTGGCCAATAGATGGAAGTTCTGATACAGACTCAGGCTGTGTGTGTCTATGCAGCTGTCTCAGAAAGATGCCCAGCCAGATGAGCAGGTACCCAGTGGTTCCCCATTTGCTCTTTATTGTTGGCCTGTCTCCCTTGGGTAAGTGAAATCTTTTAAATTAAGCAGAAACACATGAATGAGTCTATGGATCTGTTCATTTTTAGAGAAAGTAGAGATGGGACAGACCATCTTTCCTATTTCCCCCATCCCTAGCCCCTGGGGGGTGGTTTCCAGTGTTATATTCTCCAACACTTTCAACAGTGAGATTATAAAGTGAAGGCAGCAATAAGGCTTCCATCCCTTTCCATGCAGCAATCACTCTCACCTTTGGGAATGTTTCCTCATCACAAGCCTGAAATTCCCCATTTCTCCAATTTCATCCCATTAAACTCTCATCTCATTTCATTTCTGTTTCCTCACAGGATGGGCCATCCGTCAGTCCCCAGACATTGTGATCAGTCAGGGACAGCCACTCACACTGAACTGCTTCCAAAAATTAACCAGATACAACAACATGTACTGGTACAAACAGGCCGTGGGGAAGGATGCAAGGCTGCAGCTGGTGCTGTTTTCTATAGAAAGCTTCAATGCAAATATAGAGAAGCCATTTGAAAATCACTTCCAGAGCAGCGGGACAAAAAACTATGTCCTGTCTCTGTCCGCAGAGAGAGCCCAGATGCAAGACTAAGGCACATATTACTTTGCTAAGCAAGATCACACAGTGACTTAACTGCAGAAAGTGCTTAGCATAAACCTCCCTGCAAAGGGAAAGGACTTCGCTTCCCCACACCCACGAACAGCCCTGCCTCCTGCATAAGATGCACTCCATCTTGCTCTAACACCTCCCACCCCTGTCCCTATGTATCCTCCTCTCCCTTCCCTATCTTCTCTTCTGCCTCTCTTCTCCTCTTTTTCTGAACCTTTCCTTTTTCCTTCTCCTCTCCTACTAAGGCTATGTCTACACTATAGCATATGTCAGCTTAACTTATGTCTCTAAGGGGGCTGCGTAAATCACCTCACTGAGCAAATAAGTTACACTTTCGTAAGTGCTGGCATGGACAACTGCTTTCTGAGACTACAGTAGTTAAGCTGACAGGAGAGCTCTCTCCTGGTGGGCTTAGAGAGGCTACATTAGAGAGTTTACAGTGGCATGGGTGCATCGGTGCAACTGCGCCACTGTAAACTCTCTAATGTAGCTGTGGATGACAAAGTTGGGGATTTTTGTAGTATTTTACATAAATAGTGTGTGTGTGCCTCAGTTTACCTGTGAGCTGCATGTTTTACAAAGTGGTGGGAGAGGGTTTGTTGTTGAAGAGGACCAGCTGTGACCTTGCCTAGCAGCCGGGACACACGGACAACGGCCTGGAGATGGGGTACCCTAAAAACTGGTGACCTGTTTACTAAGATGCCCACCCCAGCTTGGCCGTCAGCTGGTTCTGGCCAATGAAAGGACAATGGGCTGAGGAGAGAGGACCCTGGGGACCTCACCAACCAGTTCCAGCAAGAGAGGAACAAAGGATGAAAGAGAGAGGGCCCCAGCAACCTGTTTACCTGGGACAGAAGACAAAGGACAGGGGAGGAGCTGTTGGGGCCAGTGATATCGGATGCCCAGCTAGAAAGCGCAGGGTCCCTGGACTGGAGAGAGAGAGCAGGCAGAGCCCACCTGGATGAGGGGAGACTTAGATGTATTGTGCTGAGGGAAGCCAGGCCTGAGGGCCCTGAGAATTTCCTGTGCTGTGTTCAGATGCTCAATAAATCCTCTTGTTTTATGCCGGCTGAGAGTCGCACCAGTCTAGGGAACAGGGTTGCATTGTTCCCTCTGGGAGTGGAGGCCTCAGGGGTCCAGAATGAGTGGACTCCCTGAGGGGGCCCATGGTGAGCGACAGGGGTGCTAAGCCTCAGAGAGTTGCGGTTCCAGGAGGTGGAGGGGCTTAACCCCAAAGAGAGAGTGGACCTCCAAGAAGGGTTGTCACACTGAACGGGATTCCCCGCAGGGACCGTCCGGGTCAAGAGTGGGCACAACCTGTGAATCCGTAACACCATGCCCTAAATCTTTTTCTGTTCTTCTGGTCCTCACTCCTTCTCTCTCTTCACTCTCCCAGTTTTCTTTTCTCCTTCTTGTCTCTACCTCATACCATCACTTTTCATTTCTTTCTCTCTCCCCCTTTTCACTCCTCTTCTCTCACACGTTCCCTTCCCCATTCTCCCTATTGCCTCATTCACTCCTCCCTCTATTTCTCCTCCCTTCAACGAAATTGGGCAATGGGGCCATTTCAAGCTGGATGTAGGAGACCTTTCCATCCATCTGTGCTCTTCTGCCTTCTCCTCTCTGTTCCCTCCCCTCCCTTCCCCTCTTTTATCTCATTCCTCACTTCCCCACCTTATTTCTACACCTCTCCTCTCTCATTCCCCAGAATCTTTCCCCCTTTACAAATTAAGGGCCTGGTCTCAAGGCTGTTTCCCAGTGACATCTGTGAACCCCAAAGTCAGTTTTTCCCTGGAGTACAACAGTTCCAGCCCCAGGGACAGCACCCCTGACTTCTGCGTTGCAGAGAGCCATAGTGCACAAGACAACAGTGCTACAATATGACCCCCGGTTTGCCAGCTCGTTTGGTCAGAGATTCCTCCTTTCAATCCTCACTCTCTTCATTATGGCCAATACTGAGCTGGGGACATGTATTTCAGATTAGAAAGCAGGATAATTTTCTAACAATGAGTTTGTTAGACTGTTGGATTGTGCCACTCCACCATTAGCAGCCAGCAGAGGAAGCTAGTACATGCCTCAGCAGCTCTGACATATTCCGTCCAGCAGGGGGCAGTGGTGTATAGGCACACAAGCCAGGCCATGACCAGATGGGTTTTGCAGGGTTCCGTGATAAAAATAATCCCCTGTACTCTCTGCTGACACTGTCGGTCTTTTGGGGATCAAGAATAGGACATGTAGCCTTTCACCCCAGGTTACAGGGTTGATATCACCCAAGCTGGTAGTTACTGACTCCTGGGGCTATTCAGGCCTTTGGTCAGATTCCATGTGCAAGGCCCTGGGGGCCGTGTGCCAGGGAACTCTGTGTTTTACTGTAAATCCGCCTCTGCTCCTAAGGTCTCTTCCAACCCTAATCTTCTGTGATTCCATGATTCTATGAAATGCTCAGGTGACTTGGGGATGAATGTGCACAAACACCACGGCTGTGTACCACGTCTGAGAGAGCTGCCCAGAGGGTGTTATTTCTGCTGTAACACTACGTCCTTGCGAGCTCAGGAATGGTGTCTTTCCAGTTGGGCATATGGTGCTGGAAATAAAATGACCAGTTACAGACAATCAAAAACCCTGCAACCCTAGGCCACAGGTGTGTGGAGCAGCAGCTATAGTTGTGACAGGGTATGGGGTGTGGTTGGAGAATTCAAAGAGTAACCTTCATATAACAATGCAAGGCTTGAAATATTGCTGTGATCAGAGAGCTGCCTGCTGCATCTAAGAGCAGGCTCTGGTCTTTGCTGTCAGGTGAATGTAATGTTGTAAATGAAGGAACATATTTGTTTAGCAAAAGTTTTTCTTGAGTTCATGTGAAGAACAAGAAAACAGGTTCCAGTTCAGCTCTGACAGAGACTAAAGCCATTCCTATCTGAGGCTGATTCAGTACCTGTGTGAAATAAATGGGCCGATCTCAGTTGCACAAAAAGTGATGACCCCACAAGTTTCTGTGTACAATGGGAGTACTGAGAGGAGATTGTTACCGTGAGGAGGAGACAAAAAACTAAATCTAAGTATCTCACTGTTTGGTTCTCATGATGCATCTTTTCTCCAGCTTTCAGTTCACTCACTAAATTGAAAAAAAAAAAGGACACAAAATGCACCTATCTTTCACCATACCAAGGCTGGCCCTGGGGAAATATCCTTGATGGAAAAATCCTACAGGTCTGAGTGGGTCAGTATCATGGAGCTCAGTTTGGAAATAAAGTAATATCCCACACACAGCTGCACAAGGGCCTTATCTCCTGCTAATTACAATTCTCTCACTGTTCAATAACTCCATTCCAGCTCAACTGTTGTGCCATTTAATATCCTCATTCTGCCTAGCCCCCCTCAGTACAAAATTCTTTCTCGTTCTTTTTTCCTCTTTCTAGCAAGGTGTTTTTTTAACTTTTCTCTCTTTTCTCATAACATTTCCTGTCTCTCATGTCTCTTCTCCCTGGTTGGCCAATAGATAGAAGTTCTGACTCAGACTCAGGCTGTGTGTGTCTATGCAGCTGTCTCAGAAAGATGCCCAGCCAGATGAGCAGGTACCCAATGGTTCCCCATTTGCTCTTTATTGTTGGCCTGTCTCCCTTGGGTAAGTGAAATCTTTTAAATTAAGCAAAAGCACATGAATGAGTCTATGGATCTGTTCATTTTTAGAGACAATCGAGATGGGACAGACCATCTTTCCTATTGCCCCCATCCCTAGCCCCTGCAGGGTGGTTTCCAATGTTATATTCTCCAACACTTTTGACAGTGAGATTATAAAATGAAGGCAGCAATAGGGCTTCCACCCCTTTCCATGCGGCGATCGCCCTCACCTTTGGGAATATTTCCTCATCACAAGCCTGAAATTCCCCCATTTCTCCAATTTGATCCCATTAAACCCTCATCTCATTTTATTTTTGTTTCCTCACAGGATGGGCCGTTCATCAGCCCCCAGATATAGTGGTCAGTCAGAATCAGCCAGTGACACTGAACTGCTCCCAAAAATCAACCACTTACACCTATATGTACTGGTACAAACAGGCCGTGGGGAAGGATGCAAGGCTGCAGCTGGTGTTGTTTTCTATGGAAGACTCTGGTGGAACTGTTGAGAAGCCATTTCAAGGTCACTTCCAGAGCAATGGAACAAAAAACTATGTCCTGTCTCTGTATGCAGAGAGAGCTCAGATGCAAGACTCAGGCACATATTACTGTGCTAAGCAAGATCACACAGTGACTCAACTACAGAAAGTGCTTAGCATAAACCTCCCTGCAAAGGGAAAGGACTTCCCTTCCCCCATACCCATGTACACCCCTGCCTCCTAAATAACATGGACTCCATCTTGCTCTAACACCTCCCTCCGCTGTCCCTATATATCCTCCTCTCCCTTTCCTATCTTCTCTTCTGCCTCTCCTCTTTTTCTGAACCTTTCCTTTTTCCTTCTTCTGTCCTACTAAGGCTACATCTACACTATAGCATATGTCAGCATAACCTTTTTCTCTCAGGGGGCTGAGTAAATCACCTCCCTGAGCAACATAAGTTACACTGCCGTAAGTGCCAGTGTGGACAACTGCTTTCTGAGACTAGAGTAGTTAAGCTGACAGGAGAGCTCTCTCCTGGTGGGCTTAGAGAGGCTACATTAGAGAGTTTACAGTGGCACAGGTGCATCGGTGCAGCTGCGCCACTGTAAACTCTCTAATGTAGCTGTCGATGACAAAGTTGGAGATTTTTGTAGTGTTTTACATGAATAGTATGTGTGCCTCAGTTTACTTGTGTGCTTAATGTTTTACAAAGTGGTGGGAGAGGGTTTGTTGTTGAAGAGGACGAGCTGTGACCTCGCCTAGCAGCTGGGACGCACGGACAACGGCCTGGAGATGGGGTACCCTAAAAACTGGTGACCTGGTCATTAAGAGGCCCACCCGAGCTTGGATGTCAGCTGGTTCTGGCCAGTGGAAGGACAATGGCCTGAGGAGAGAGGACCCCGGCGACCTGACCAACCAGTTCCAGCAATTGGGGAACAAAGGATGAAAGAGAGGGCGCCCCAGCGACCTGTTTACCTGGGACAGAAGACAAAGGACAGGGGAGGAGCTGTTGGGGCCAGTGATATCGGATGCCCAGCTAGAAAGCGCAGGGTCCCTGGACTGGAGAGAGAGAGCAGGCAAAGCCCACGTGGAAGAGGGGAGACTTAGATGTACTGTGCTGAGGGAAGCCAGGCCTGAGGGCCCTGAGAATTTCCTGTGCTGTGTTCAGATGCTCAATAAATCCTCTTGTTTTATGCCAGCTGAGAGTTGCACCGGTCTAGGGAACAGGGCTGCATTGTTCCCTCTGGGAGTGGAGGCCCCAGAGCGAGTGAACTCCCTGAGGTGGCCCATGACGAGAGACAGGCGTGCTAAGGGAGAGTTGCGGTTTCAGGAGGTGGAGGGGCTTAACCCCAAAGAGAGAGTGGACCTCCAAGAAGGGTTGTCACACTGAACGGGATTCCCCGCAGGGACCATCTGGGTCAAGAGTGGGCACAACCTGTGAATCCGTAACACCGTGCCCTAAATCTTTTTCTGTTCTTCTGGTCCTCACTCCTTCTCTCTCTTCACCCTCCCAGTTTTCTTTTCTCCTTCTTGTCTCTATCCCATACCCTCACTTTTCATTTCTTCTCTTTCCCCCTTTTCACTCCTCTTCTCTCACACGTTCCCTTCCCCATTCTCCCTGTCGCCTCATTCACTCCTCCCTCCCTTTCTCCTCCCTTCAATGGAATGAAATCGGGCAATGGGAGCCATTTCTAGCTGGATGTAGGAGACTTTTCCGTCCTTCTGTGCTTTTCTGCTTTCTCCCCTCTGTTCCCTCCCCTTCCTTCCCCTCTTTTATCCCATTCCTCATTTCCCCGCCTTATTTCTACACCTCTCCTCTCTCATTCCCCAGAATCTCTCCCACTTTACAAATTAAGGCCTGGTCTCAAGGCTGTTTCCTGGCGACATCTGTGAACCCCAAAATTAGTTTTTCCCTGGAGTACAACAATTCCAGCCCCAGGGACAGTACCACTGACTTCTGCCTTGTAGGTAGCCATAGTGCAGGAGACAACAGGGCCACAATATAACCCCCGGCCTGCCAGCCCGCTTGCTCAGAGACTCCTTTCCTTTCAATCCTGTCTCTCTTCATTGTGACCAATACTGAGCTGGGGACATGTATTTCAGATTAGAAAGCATGATCATTTTCTAACAATGAGCTTGTTAGACTGTTGGATGGTGCCACTCCACCATTAGCAGCCGGCAGAGGAAGCTAGTACATGCCTTAGCAGCTCTGACATATTCCGCCCAGCAGGGGGCAGTGGTGTATAGACACACAAGCCAGGCCATGACCAGATGGGTTCTGCAGGGTTCAGTGATAAAAATAAGGCCCTGTACTCTCTGCTGATACTGTCGGGCTTATGGGGACTAAGATTAGGACATGCCGCTTTCACCCCAGGTTACAGGGTTGATTTCACCCAAGCTGGGAGTTACTGACTCTGAGGCTACTCTGGACTTTGGTCATATCCCATGTGTAGGTTTCTGAGTGCAGTGCAATGAATCACTCTCTAAAAAATTGTGTTATTTCTGATCCAGGCTTGATGATGGACACAAAGAGCCCTAGAAATAGAGACACACAAGGCACTCTGCTTTCACTTGACTGGCTGTACTTCTATAGACTTGATTTGACTTCAGTGGGGTTACTCCTCACTTATATCGGGGACAGTGAGAACAGAATAAGACCTAAAGAGAGAGAAAACCAGAAACATGCAGAGAGAGACAAAAATGAAAACCCAAATGGGTGGGGCTGGAGGATTTGTCGCCCTGTTGGCAGCTGGAGATCACTTGTAGAGTGTATCAGCCCATCCCCTTCACTCCCATTAAGGGACAGACAGATGGTAACTCATATTGTGGAGGAAACAGAACTGGGAGACACTACTGTAGGGATATGGAGACATCTCCTCCCTGTACTGCTCATCTGGGTCCCAGGTAGCGGCTGAAAAACACAAGGAATGGGGTTAAGGTAAAGAGGAGCAGAGTCCCATGTCCAGGGGACACATACTCTTCTCTGAGACTGAGGGTGTAGGGGATGTCTGCTCCTCACATGTTATCTGCTCTGAGACCCTGGGAGGCATAGAGAGCATAACTAAGGAGTGGGGGAACTAAAGCAAAAATACCCCTCCCACTTGGGACACCCTTAGCATAGCTCCTAGTGATTCAGTGCATTAGAGCCTGAACTCCCAGACAGGACCAGCTCAGGGCAGATCCATTTGTTTGCTCATAGAAATCACTGTTTTTGTTTCCTTCCCATTTTCTCTGCTTGTCATTCCCTATGGGTTTCCCTTCATTCTTTTCTCACTTGTTCTCTCTCCCTCTCCTCTCACTCTCTGCCCTCATGGTTCTGTCATGTAGTTTCCCATTTCCTTCCAGGTGTGGGCTCAGCGTATGTGGAGCAGCTGTCCTTCCTTAGTGGGAGCCAAGGACACTCTCTAGTTCTGCAGTGTACACTCAAACAGTCCAGAAAGAGTGTAAGGATCATCAGGAACCCCCACACCAGATCAGTGAGCACGTTGCACACTTGAGATGTAATTGGCTCTATTAATAGCAATGGGAGTTTTGCCCTAATGGGACCAGGATTTCACTGTTGGTCTCTTGAAATTGGACATTGATCACTATTGAGAACACTTTTCTCTCTTCCTTGAGATTTTCTTCCATTTCTTTCTGATTCTCTCTCACTAGTTTCTTTGCTCTAGCTCTCTCACTTTCCATTGTTTTCTCTTCATTTTTTCTATTTCTTTAAATTAAACCCTCAAATCCAGTTGCTGACCCCAGCCCTCACCCTGTGGTTTGGTCTCACTGTGTCTCTGGGGACTGTTCTGACCTGACTGTAATGCCTTATTCACATGATTGCTGAGCCATGGATGTCTAAGCAGGGGAATATGGAGTAAGAGCAGGGATTAAGAGCATCTCTGTATACAGTATAAAATGCTGTATACAGAGATGAGACCATTAGTGGAATTACCTACCTAGTCTGGTGCCCACAATTCAACAAGGATGATG
This sequence comes from Dermochelys coriacea, assembly GCF_009764565.3. NCBI lineage: Eukaryota > Metazoa > Chordata > Testudines > Dermochelyidae > Dermochelys > Dermochelys coriacea. The sequence continues at coordinate 213,496,094 of NC_050068.2, read as the reverse complement.
ATAAATTGGTGAGGGTTCAGAGAAGAGCCACGAGAATGATTAACAGATTAGAAAACCTGCTTTATAATGATAGGCTCAAGGAGCTCAATGTTAACAAAAGAAGGTTAAGCAGTGAATTGATTATATTCTATAAGTACCTATAATGGGGAAAATATTTGATAATGGTTTTGACGGTGTCCCCCAAAAGGCTTTATGGAAATATGCTTATGAATATATATGACATAACTGGAATATGTTTTATGCTACATATACCATGTAACATATCTGTGTAAAGGTTATGATCTACTGAAGCTATTAGTCCTATTTGTATCCATGTATCATTTTTGTATTCGAAGTTAGGAATATTGTCTGTATACTGGCTTGATTTTTAAGTAACCTTTGTAAAGCATTTGGTCAGTTTCTTGAGAAAGGAATATGCAAATTAAGTGCCCAGTCAAGAAGCACTTAATGAACAATGGATCTTGGAATGCTCCAATCCACATAAGAAGTCTACCTGAGGATGTTCAAGGAAGCATGTGAATCATGGCTGCTACCTGTAAGTTCTGAGTCATGAATGGACATGTGACTTGTCCATTTTACTTCAAAAGTCTATCTTGTAGCTGGTCTTCTATACAGGGGAAGGGCGGGATATCCACCCACAAGAGAAAGTCTATTTAAACCCTGGGGAGACACCTCCATTCAGCTGGCTCAAGAGAGCCTCTCCACCCCCAAGGATACCTGAGAGAAACTGGAACAAAGGACAGTAACTACAGGGGGTGAGAGTGATTGCTGGACCCAGACTAGAAGGAGCCTAGTCTATAAAAGGAAGCTTACTGGAATTCCTCTAAGAGTGAGGTTTCTATCTGTATTCAGTTCTCTTAGACATAGACTTGCAGGTTCTATTTTGTTTTGCTTGGTAATTCACTTTGTTCTGTCTGTTACTACTTGGAACCACTTAAATCCTACTTTCTGTATTTAATGAAATACCTTTTTACTTATTAATTAACCCAGAGTATGTATTAATACCTGGGTGGGGGGCGTCAAACAGATGTGCATATCTCTCTATCAGTGATATAGAGGGCGAACAATTTAGGAGTTTACCCAGTATAAGCTTTATACAGGATAAAACAGATTTATTTGGGGTTTGGAGCCCCTTGGGAGTTGGGCATCTGAGTGTTAAACACAGGAACACCTCTTAAGTTGCTTTCAGTTAAGTCTGCAGCTTTGGGGCACGTGGTTCAGACCCTAGGTCTGTGTTGGAGCAGACTGGAGTGTCTGGCTCAGCAACACAGGGCGCTGGAGTCCCAAGCTGGCAGGGACAGCAGGGGCAGAAGTAGTTTTGGTACATCAGTTGGCAGCCCCAAGGGGGTTTCAGTGATTGAACCCGTAACAATGGTCTCTTCAATCTAGCAGAAATAGGCATAACCTGATCCAGTGGCTGGAAGTTGAAGTTACATAAACTCTGACTGGAATTAAGCCATAATTTTTTAACAGTGAATATAATTAACCCTTGGAACAATTTACTAGGGGGTCACGGTGGATTCTTCAGTGCAGCAAGACAGGATAGACTAGACAAGGTGCATCTGTGTACTGTGTTCACATGAAATTCTCACTGTATTCTAGTAGATGGCATGTGCCTGAGTTCCTCAAGGTTTCACAATTCCTTCTACTGTCCAGGGGGGCAGAGCGGTTCCTCTCAGTATGGGAGTGTCACACTCAAACAGCAGGCACGCTGAGCTAGCACATTTATCAACAGTGTTACCTCTGGCCATGCCTATTTACTACTACAATCGTCCTCTCCCCTCCCTCAGTCTCTGCAACCCCCCTTCCTCCCAGACACCTCCCAGTGCAGATGCTGAAGGGGCCATGGAGTTGCTACAGCTCCTTTCTCTGCAAATGGGGCTGTTGGCCACTGCCCTCTCAGGTGAGGTCAGTGCTCCTTGCAGTAGCCACCCTGTAGGATCAGGTTCCCTGGGGAGGTTTCTCACCTATTGGTTGTGACCCTTTTGTCTTCCAGGCACAAAGGGCAGATTAGTGGAGCAGCCACCCACCTATTTCATGGTGAGGCCAGAAGTGTCTCAGTGACCTGCACCTTGAAGGACACGACCTACCTCTGGATGGGCTGGTACTGGCAGGATGCCCATGCCCAAGCTCAGGTTGGAGATGCAGAATGTGATTCAGTCGCAGACCATCTACTGGACCTACAATAAGGGCACACTGAGAGATTAGAGTGGAGATGGTGACAAAAACCTCCCCTAGTTCAGAGATGGGGGAATCACAGCCCAGTACCCAGAGTCTGAAACAAAGAGGCTGCAGGGGAACTGATTAGTTGTCCTGCAGGAAGGAGATGGAATAACACCAACTGTGCAGAGACTCTTCAAGGGAGACCCTTTCTCAATGTCAGGGGCACAGTTATCATTTACATCAACAGCAGCCCACTCTGAACATGCTGCTAACTCTCTCATTTAAGTCCTCTCAGAGGTGCTGGAAGAGTTTGTGTAGTGGGGATGCTGAGAGTCGCTGAACCAAACTTTAAGCCCTGTATAGGATGGAAACCACTTCAATCCAGAAGGTGCACCCCCAGTTCCAGCACCTATGGTTCCCCACACACAGGACACAACCACACTCTGGTTATGTGTGCTCTGTTCTGTTTCACCACACACTTTCATGCACAAACCGGTGTGTTACACTGACACTCTCCAGATTGTTCAGTGCTCTCCGCACATGAGGGGTAATACGCTCAGAGCTGTAACCTTAAACCAGCTACAGTTTTAATTTAGAAACTGTTTTTTCTGGTTTCTTTTTCTTGTTCAGGGAAGAGCCAGACATACACCTGCACTCACACAGATACATACAGAGAGAGAGATAACATCACAACAATGAACTGCAGCAGGGAAATGTAATTTAAACAACACATATATTACCCACCCTGTTCAAACCTAAGAATCTGTGGCGTGCTATGTAAATACAAGCATCCTCTCCTCTGATGCTGTCTTCCCCATCATCATTCCTCAGGAGGAATTCCCATTCCTGTGTTAATATCAGGAAGATGTCATCCAGGAGAAGGAGGCACAGACACCAGTGTCAAGGACATTCATGAAACTGGCCAGGAAGAAAGTACAGTGAGGGTCGATGTGGGAAACTGGCTAGTTTCCCCTCCCACTGAGAAGTGTATTTGCTCTTCCCTCTCACTCCCCTTAAGGCAGAGAGAGAAGAAAACAGAGCATAGAGGAGCCAGAGCAGGGGAAAGCTACCACCATGTGCAGACATCTCCTGCTCTCAGCACTGCTCCTCTGGGCCCCAGGTACTGTCTGAGTGACCATGGGGATGGGGTGGGGCAGACAGGCTTAGAATCCCAAGCTGAGAAAGCACACTCATCACCGAGACTGAGGTATGAGAGGATCTCTGGAGACCACGTCTCATCAGCTTTGAGTCTCTCGGATGGACAGAGAGAACCAGTAAAGATCAAGGAGTTGTGGGTAAATGTGTCTCCACCTGAGATTGTTGGATCTTGAACGATTGAGTAATTCCCAGATGTAAAAAGAAAAGAGTACTTGTGGCACCTTAGAGACTAAAAAATTTAAAGACCTTCAGCACATGTCGTGTCAGTTCAGTTAATAAGGAAGCGAGATCTCAACCAAAATATCATACGATGACTCCAATGTTTTGCAGAGGGAAGGTGACTGTCCTGTTTTCTTTTTTCTCTCTTTATCTCTACTTCTCAATTTTTCAATACCTCTTGCTCTTCTTTACCGTTTCCTTCTTTTTTCCTCCTTCCTTTCTGTTGCTCTCTCTCTTTTATCTCAAGTTGTGCCCTGAGTTGGCACCACCTGGTTCTTTCATGGGGTATGTCTACACTGCAAAAAAACCCGAACAAAACTTTATGGCAGAGAATCTCAGAGTCGGTGGCAACTGACTTGGGCTCATGGGGCTTGTGCTACAGGGCTAAAAATAGCAGTGTAGATGTTCAGGCTCCAGCTGGATTTTGGAGTCCAGTTCCAGCCTGAGCGGGAACATCTACACTGAAGTTTTTAGCCCTGTAGCACCAGCCCCTCAAGCCTGAATCAGTTGAACCAGGCTCTGAGATCACTGCCAAGGTTCATTTATTTATTTAATTTATTTATTTATTTGTCTATTTTCTGCATTGATGTACCCATACTGTTTCTTGTTTCCTTCCTGGTGTGGGTTCCATCTACATAGAGCAGCCACCCTTCTTCACAGTTGTCATAAATATAAAGGGAAGGGTAAACACCTTTAAAATCCCTCCTGGCCAGAGGAAAAATCCTTTCACCTGTAAAGGGTTAAGAAGCTAGGATAACCTCCCTGGCACCTAGAAAAGGAGTACTTGTGGCACCTTAGAGACTAACAAATTTATTAGAGCATAAGCTTTCGTGAGCTACAGCTCACTTCATCGGATGCATTTGGTGGAAAAAAGAGAGGAGAGATTTATATATACACACACAGGGAACATGAAACAATGGGTTTATCATACACACTGTAAGGAGAGTGATCACTTAAGATAAGCCATCAGCAGGGGGGGGAAGGAGGAAAACCTTTCATGGTGACAAGCAAGGTAGGCTAATTCCAGCAGTTAACAAGAATATCAGAGGAACAGTGGGGGGTGGGGTGGGAGGGAGAAATACCATGGGGAAATAGTTTTACTTTGTGTAATGACTCATCCATTCCCAGTCTCTATTCAAGCCTAAGTTAATTGTATCCAGTTTGCAAATTAATTCCAATTCAGCAGTCTCTCGTTGGAGTCTGTTTTTGAAGCTTTTTGTTGAAGTATAGCCACTCTTAGGTCTGTGATCGAGTGACCAGAGAGATTGAAGTGTTCTCCAACTGGTTTTTGAATGTTATAATTCTTGACGTCTGATGAGTACCCAGAAGTCACCTACTACAGGACAGGCCCAACAAAGAAAACAACAGAACACCACTAGCCATCACCTTCAGCCCCCAACTAAAACCTCTCCAACGCATCATCAAGGATCTACAACCTATCCTGAAGGATGAGCCATCGCTCTCTCAGATCTTGGGAGACAGACCAGTCCTTGCTTACAGACAACCCCCCAATCTGAAGCTAATACTCACCAGCAACCACACACCACACAACAGAACCACTAACCCAGGAACCTATCCTTGCAACAAAGCCCGTTGCCAACTCTGTCCACATATCTATTCAGGGGATACCATCATAGGGCCTAATCACATCAGCCACACTATCAGAGGCTCGTTCACCTGCGCATCTACCAATGTGATATATGCCACGTGTGCCAGCAATGCCCCTCTGCCATGTACATTGGCCAAACTGGACAGTCTCTACGTAAAAGAATGAATGGACACAAATCAGACGTCAAGAATTATAACATTCAAAAACCAGCTCTGTCAATCTGTTTCTTCACTTCAGCTGAAAAAGCACAAGAAAAAATCCGCACAGACACACCCCTAGAGCCCCGACCTGGGGTATTCTATCTGCTACCCAAGATCCATAAACCTGGAAATCCTGGACGCCCCATCATCTCAGGCATTGGCACCCTGACAGCAGGATTGTCTGGCTATGTAGACTCCCTCCTCAGGCCCTTCGTTACCAGCACTCCCAGCTATCTTCGAGACACCACCGATTTCCTGAGGAAACTACAGTCCATTGGTGATCTTCCTAAAAACACTATCCTAGCCACTATGGATGTAGAAGCCCTCTATACCAACATTCCACACAAAGATGGACTACAAGCCGTCAGGAACAGTATCCCCGATACTGTCACGGCTAACCTGGTGGCAGAACTTTGTGACTTTGTCCTGACCCATAACTATTTCACATTTGGTGACAATGTATACCTTCAAATCAGCGGCACCGCGATGGGTACCCGCATGGCCCCACAGTATGCCAACATTTTTATGGCTGACTTAGAACAACGCTTCCTCAGCTCTCGTCCCCTAATGCCCCTACTCTACTTGCGCTACATTGATGACATCTTCATAATCTGGACCCATGGAAAAGAAGCTCTTGAGGAATTCCACCATGATTTCAACAATTTCCATCCCACCATCAACCTCAGCCTGGACCAGTCCACACAAGAGATCCACTTCCTGGACACTACGGTGCTAATAAGCGATGGTCACATAAACACCACCCTATATCGGAAACCTACTGACCGCTATTCCTACCTACATGCCTCTAGCTTTCATCCAGATCATACCACTCGATCCATTGTCTACAGCCAAGCGCTACGATATAACCGCATTTGCTCCAACCCCTCAGACAGAGACAAACACCTACAAGATCTCTATCATGCATTCCTACAACTACAATACCCACCTGCTGAAGTGAAGAAACAGATTGACAGAGCCAGAAGAGTACCCAGAAGTCACCTACTACAGGACAGGCCCAACAAAGAAAACAACAGAACGCCACTAGCCATCACCTTCAGCCCCCAACTAAAACCTCTCCAACGCATCATCAAGGATCTACAACCTATCCTGAAGGACGAGCCATCGCTCTCTCAGATCTTGGGAGACAGACCAGTCCTTGCTTACAGACAGCCCCCCAATCTGAAGCTAATACTCACCAGCAACCACACACCACACAACAGAACCACTAACCCAGGAACCTATCCTTGCAACAAAGCCCATTGCCAACTCTGTCCACATATCTATTCAGGGGATACCATCATAGGGCCTAATCACATCAGCCACACTATCAGAGGCTCGTTCACCTGCGCATCTACCAATGTGATATATGCCATCATGTGCCAGCAATGCCCCTCTGCCATGTACATTGGCCAAATTGGACAGTCTCTACGTAAAAGAATGAATGGACACAAATCAGACGTCAAGAATTATAACATTCAAAAACCAGTTGGAGAACACTTCAATCTCTCTGGTCACTCGATCACAGACCTAAGAGTGGCTATACTTCAACAAAAAAGCTTCAAAAACAGACTCCAACGAGAGACTGCTGAATTGGAATTAATTTGCAAACTGGATACAATTAACTTAGGCTTGAATAGAGACTGGGAATGGATGAGTCATTACATGAAGTAAAACTATTTCCCCATGGTATTTCTCCCTCCCACCCCCCCCCCCCACTGTTCCTCTGATATTCTTGTTAACTGCTGGAATTAGCCTACCTGCTTGTCACCATGAAAGGTTTTCCTCCTTTCCCCCCCTGCTGTTGGTGATGGCTTATCTTAAGTGATCACTCTCCTTACAGTGTGTATGATAAACCCATTGTTTCATGTTCTCTGTGTGTGTGTATATAAATCTCTCCTCTCTTTTTTCCACCAAATGCATCCGATGAAGTGAGCTGTAGCTCACGAAAGCTTATGCTCTAATAAATTTGTTAGTCTCTAAGGTGCCACAAGTACTCCTTTTCTTTTTGCGAATACAGACTAACAGGGCTGCTACTCTGAAATCTGCTCCCTGGCACCTGACCACAATGACCAATGAGGAGACAAGATACTTTCAAAGCTGGAGGGAGGGTGAAACAAAGGGTCTGTCTGTCTGTGTGATGCTTTTGCCAGGGACAGAACAGGAATGGAGTCTTTGAACTTAGTAAGTAATCTAGCCAGATATGCATTAGATCATGATTTCTTTAAATGGCTGAGAAATTAGACTGTGCTGAATAGAATGAATATTCTTGTCTCTGTGTCTTTTTTGTAACTTAAGGTTTTGCCTAGAGGGATTCTCTATATTTTGAATCTAATTACCCTGTAAGGTATTTACAATCTTGATTTTACAGAGGTGATTCTTTTTACCTTTTCTTATATTAAAATTCTTCTTGTAAGAAATTGAATGCTTTTTTTCATTGTTCTTAAGATCCAAGGGTTTGGGTCTCTGGTCACCTATGCAAATTGGTGAGGATTTTTATCAAGCCTTCCCCAGGCAGGGTGGTGCAAGGTTTTGGTGAGAATTTTTGGGGGGGGGGAAAGACATTCCCAAACAACGTTCTCCCAGTAAACCCAGACGTTTGTTGGTGGCAGTGGAAGTCCAAGGGCAAAGAGTAAAATAGTTTGTACCCTGGGGAAGTTTTAACCTAAGCTGGTAAAAGTAAGCTTAGGAGGTTTTCATGCAGGTCCCCATGTGTGTACCCTGGAGTTCAGAGTGGGGAAAGAACCTTGAAGAGAGTGTTTCCAGGAGACTCCCCAATTTAAAAAGTCTGAATATTTCCATATGTACTGGTACTGGCAGCAGGGAGGCCAGGAGCTGGAGGGGCTCTTCTACTCTGGAGGGAATGGACATGGGAACAACCTCACGCTGAAGAGGAACAACAATTGGCAGCGAACATGGAAAAGCCTTTCATGTTCGGACTCAGCTGTGTATTACTGTGTCTACAGTAAAAAGAAAAGGAGTACTTGTGGCACCTTAGAGACTAACAAATTTATTAGAGCATAAGCTTTCGTGAGCTACAGCTCACTTCATCAAGCTCACGAAAGCTTATGCTCTAATAAATTTGTTAGTCTCTAAGGTGCCACAAGTACTCCTTTTCTTTTTGCGAATACAGGCTAACACGGCTGCTACTCTGAAATGTGTCTACAGTGACACAGAGCCCCGAGACAGCCAGCAGAAACCCAGGGACAAAGACAGGAGAGGAGATGGAGGGAGCTGTGTGTGCTTAGGAGTCAGAAGGACACTTAGGGAGTGACTCTGGCTCTATTAATAACAATGGGAGTTAAGACATTGATTCCAATGGGGCTAGGATTTCACTGTTGGTCTCTCAAAATTGGACACATCTTTCTACTACTTGTACTTTTCTTTCTTGCTTCCCCACTTCCTTCTATTCCTTTCTTATTCTCTCTCATTCTATTTCCATTTCTCTGTCTCCCTCACTTTCCCTTTTTTTCTCTTCATTTTTTCTATTTGTTTAGATTAAAAGTACAAATCCAATCAGTGACCCAGCCCTTGCTCCTCTGTAGTTCGGTCTCACTGTGTTTCTGGAACTGTCCTGATCTGACTCTAATGGCCTTATTCACATGATCGCTGAGCCATGGATGTCTAAGTAGGGGAATATGGGGTAGGAGCAGGGATATAGTATTATCTCTCAAAAAAAGAAAAGGAGTACTTGTGGCACCTTAGAAACTTAGAATAGGAAGCATTTGGTGGGGAAAAAAAATTTTTTTTCCACCAAATGCATTCGATGAAGGGAGCTGTAGCTCACGAAAGCTTATGCTCTAATAAATTTGTTAGTCTCTAAGGTGCCACAAGTCCTCCTTTTCTTTTTGCGAATACAGACTAACACGGTTGCTACTCTGAAACCAGTATTATCTCTGTATACGGCATTGGATAAACCATTACTGGAATACTAAGTCCGGTTCTAGTGTCCACATTTCAAAAAAGGTTTTGGAATATAACAAAAGGTCCAGAAAAGAGCTAGAAAAACAATTCAGGGTCTGGAAAACCTGCCTGAAAAGATAGACTAAGGCTACGTCTACACTATGAGCTAGTGGTGTGATTCTCCTGCTTGGCTACTCATACTCACACTCATTCCCATTGTACTGGGTGAGTATAAAAAGCTGAGTATCTGCGGTAGCAAGGATAGCGGGAGTGGAGGCATATCTTAGCTGTACCAAGTATGTACCCATGAGGTGGGTTTGTACTGCCAGAACTCTGGCTACATGTGCTACCATAGCTACACTGCTCTTTACATCTTGAGGAAAGCTAGAGCAAGTATGTGTATGTGATTGGGGGAATCACATCCCATCTCATAATGTAGATGTAGCCTAAAGCTCATTCTATTTAATTTATCCAAGGGAAGGTGAAGAAGTAAATACCTACATCGAGAGAAGATTTCTGAGGAATCTTTGTAAGGAATATCAGGAATGATGTCTTCCCACTAGTGCTCAGGATGCTGGAAATGAAGTGAACAATAACAGTCGATCAAAAACCTTTAGTACCACATTTAATGAACACAAACCATTTTCATAGCAGAGAGCTGACCGATTCAGAGGCAAACCTGTAATGAAGGCCATCTCCAATGTTCAGACAGGTTATTCTATCAGCCTAGGTTGAGCGTGACAAATATAGGGAGTCCACATGTTATATAACTGTTATGTTCATAGCCTAAACACAGAGAAATTAAATAAATACAAAAAATATTCTTGCTGGTTGATTGGCCATTACAGTGCTTTATTTCTTAGAATTCAGAACAATAACACACAAGAACCCCAAAAGAGAGAGAGATAAAACAGGCTGCTCCCTAAAGACGGAGAGACACAACTTCCCCTACTTTACTCTAGGCTTGCTGGCTGCAGATTGACCGCTGCTAGGCCCAGATCACATGCTTCCCTACAGAGCACCTTAGCCTGAAAGCAGGACCAGGAACTCCCCTGAAATTTAAAATGATAGCTTACGACTTTAAACACAGTTTAAATATACCACAATTACAGGAATCACTGATAGTCCTGTGACAGTCCCCATCAGCACCAATATCTGCTGGGTCCCATGTACGGAGCAACTATGAACCATGGAAAGCTGCCTGTTCCCTTTAGTTTACTGGTCCTATAGGAACCATTTTCAATTCAGCCAAACCCATACCACATACTGGTGGGCCATTACCAAACTTCTACAAGATGTTAAAAAAGAGCAATCTTTGTGCACAGCATTATGTCCTAGCTGTGCTATGGCAGAATAATAGCATGGTCTCTTTTCTTTGTGTAACTCATGTCCTTTCCCAAAGGCTCGTATCTACATACCTTGCATGATTTTGCCAAGTATAGCACATGCACTGCATATGATGGGATAATGGGACACTGAACAAAAAGGCTCCCTGTGACCTCTCAGTGCAGCAATGCCTGACATGACAGACTGCATAAGGTAGCCTGGGGGAACACAGAAGTGTGTTAGTGCATGTGTGGTACGTGCACAAGAAATTGGCACTGTCCTCTAGGAGTTGGAATGTGCCTGACTTCCTCAAGGTTTAGCAATTCCCTCTACTGTCCATGTGGGCAGAGATCCTCCTCTCGGTATTGGAGTGTTCCACACAGACATCCGGCTTACTGAGCTTAATACGTTTATCAACACTGTTACCTCTGGCACAAACCTATTCACTCCATACAAGGGATGTTTGAGTCTCATTTCCTCCCTTGGACTCTGCAACCCCCTACAGACAGCTCCCTGTGCAGACACTGAGAGGGACATGGGGATGTTGCAGCTCCTCTCTCTGCTAATGGGGCTGCTGGCCACTGCCTTCTTAGGTGAGGCCCGGGCTCCCAGCAGCAGCCACCCGGGTGGACTCAGGATCCTTGAAGAAGTTCATCACCTCATGGGGCATCCCCCTTTGTTTTTCAGGGACAGGGGGCAGATTTGTGAAGTAGTCACCTCCATATTTCATGGCAAGGCTGGGAGGGTCACAGTCAGTGACCTGCACCTTGAAGGACATTACTGACTCCTGGATGAGTTGGTACCTGCAGGATGTCCAAGGCCATCTGCACTTCCTGGTGCAATCAGGAACCAAGGATGACTAGGAGGAAATACCTTGGGTGGGAACATTCAGATCTGAGGGGGTCAGTAGCACAAAGCTCAGGTTGGAGATGAAGAATGTGATTCAGTCCCAGACTATCTACTGCACCTACAGCACAAGGCACAATGAGAGAGCAGAGTGGATATAGCAACTAATCCTCCCTTCCCCCCCGCTGCCATTTCTCCTGGTTCAGCACTGCTTTTACCAACAGACCGGCAACCTCAGTGCTTAATTTGTGCTGGGACTTGCCACGGCTGAGCCCCGGAACCTCTAGGTTTGGCAGTTCATAGCTCGGGCACCTCTGTGCTTGCCAAGTCAATTATGAAAGTAAAAAGATTGCTTGAGCCCCACCACCTAATTGCTTGATCTCTGGCACCTCTTTCATTGCAAATTAAGCAGTGGGCAGTCTCAGCTCAGGCAAAATAATTAGCTTCCCAAAAAACAGGTACCTGGGAAAGGAAAAAGGCCTGATGTAAAATCTCAGGAAAGACTTGATATTTCTACTGTAATAAACATGATGTGCTCATAAAGGTCAGCAGCAGCCACCTCATGTGCTACTCACCCCATCCTCCTGTCCTCTAAACATCGTGCTCTCTTCTTCCTTTCCCAGCCTGTCCCAGGCAACATCTATGATATAGAAACATGTCCTGCACCATCCATAGCTTGCCTCCCTCCCTCCCTTTTCTTCTAATTTGCTCTCCTGCATTCCACAGTTACCAATCTTTTCACTCTGGAGGCCATGTGGGGCTTTGGTCATATCCCTGTGTGGTTTTCTAAACACACTATAATGAATCACTCTCTTAGATGTTTTTTTCTGATGCAGACCAAGGGATGGACAGATACAGATAGATCTAGAAACAGAGACATGTGGCACATGGCTCTGCTTTCACTTGCATTGGCTGTATGCCTGTGGAACTCACCTCAGTAGGGCTATTCCTGATTTACAGCAGAGACAGAGACCCATAAAAAGAGAAAACCAGAAACACGCAGACAGAAACTCACAAATGGAATTGCAAGTGGGGGGCTCCAAGGTTTACAGCCCCTCTCCTTGTGGAATGTATAAGCCCATCTCCTGCACTCCCCCTAAAGCACAGACAGATAGCAACTCACAGCATGGAGGAAATAGAACTGATGGAAACTACTTCTGGGATGTGGAGACATCTCCTCCTCCCTGTGCTGATCATCTGGGTCCCAAGTACCAGCTGAGCGATGCAAGGACTGGGGATGGGAAAAACTGGTACAGAGTCCCTTGTCCAGGAGACACACTCATCTCTGAGACTGAGAGGAAGGGGATGTCTGGAACTCATGTCTCATCTGCTTTGAGATCTTGGGAGACAATCATCACAGAACAGGATAATTTGGGGAAAAATTCATCTCTCCCTAGACTGTGAGACCTGTGGAGACTGATTCCCAGACAGGACATGCTTAGTGTATCTCCCACTAGTTTAATGCATGGCAGACTCAAGTCAACTCGCAGACTGGACTCACTCAGGAGAGATCAAATGGTTCGCTGAGAGAAGGCTACTCTTTTCCTTTCCTGTCACATTTTATTTGCTTCTGACTTTGTGTTTCTTTCTTTTCTCACTCCCTGTATCTCTACTTCTATCCTCTCATTTTCCAGATGTTGTTTCCCATTTCCTTCCAGGTGTGAGCTCAGCCTATGTGGAGCAGCCCCCGTTCCTCACAGAGTACTCAGGAAACTCCCCAACCCTGCAATGTACACTGAAACAATCCAACTGTGACAAGATATACTGGTATAGGCAACAGGGAGCTGGAGGGGCTCTTCTATTCTTATGAAGACCATTTGGTGAACTTCACAGCCGAGCCCAGGACAGCCCTGAGGAGGAACAAAAAATGGGACCTAAAATGGACAAACCTTTCACGGTCTGACTCAGCCGTGTATTACTGAGCCTGTAGCACTGTGCAGTGACACAGAGCCCTGAGACAGCCAGCAAAACCCCAGAGATATAGTGTGATATTGAGACACTTTGATGACTGCAAAGGGGTCAGTGACTATCAGGGTGAAGTTTTTTGTCCTACGACTGCAAGGGTGTTAACTGACCACAACACCGTGAATAGTCCCTTAGAATACTTCTTAACCACTTATGTTACACTCTGAGTGCCTTTGTCAGATCTTAAGATGAGCTCTGTGGAGCTCAACAGCTTGTCTCTCTCACCAACAGAAGTTGGTTCAATAAAAGATATTGAACCAAGATATTGAAATTTAATACAATTTAATTCAAATTACTTTGTCTCTCAGGGTAAAGATTGTCAGATGAAGGTGTGACAGGTTCCCCCCTAAGGTGCCACCGGGAACTGGGGTACCACTGAGCCCCCCTGGCTCACCAGCCTGGGCCTCCCTTACACTGTACTGCTCTGACCAGCCTGCTCTTTCGTTAGCACACATACAGTAGGGACACACGCAGCTGCAGTTACATGGAGAAGCTATGATCAGCTCTGCATGGGAAGGCTCCAGCTATGGAACTTACCAGCTACTCAGGCACATCCCCCCTCTGGAGTGTAAACCCACAATTATACCATCTTGTGCTGCACAGGAAACTGCACAATGTAAGCTCATGGAATTGGCCCCCTCCCTCAATGTGGAGAGGAATATACAACAGCTTTCTGCCCTGAGTTATGAATCCCACACACTGGTTTTAGACAAAGCAAAACCAAGTCTATTCACTAAAAAAGATAGATTTTAAGCAATTATAAGAGATAGCAAACAGATCAAAGCAGATACCAAGCAAATAAACAAAACTTACAAACTAAGCTTAATATACTAAAGAGATTGGATATGAATAACAGATCCTCACCTAGGTGATGATACAAGCAAGCTTCAGATTCTTAAGGGGCCAGCTGCACTAGTTTACAGCTTGGAATACCCAGGTGTTCTATTCACAGGCTAAAAATCCCTTTAGCCTGGGTCCAGCACTTCCCCCAGTTCAGTCTTTGTTCCTCAGGTGTTTCCAGGAGTCTCTTTGGGTGGAGAGTCAGTGAAGACCCACGATGATGTCACTCCCCTACCTTAAATATGCTTCCGCATATGGTGGGAACCCTTTGTTTCAAGCTTGGTTCCCATGCCAAACAGTGGAAAAACACTGATATCCCAAGATGGAGTCCAGCACCAGGTGACCTGGTCACATGGTATGGCGATGAGCTGCCAAAATCTTAACAATCAGTTCCCTATAAAAAGTTCTGATGTAAGGGATGTGCCCCAGTATGCATTTTTTGTACCAACAGGGTTACCATACATCCCTATTTTCCCAGACTCCCGGACGGCAATTTAAGAACCAAAAAGCCGGACATGGCCGAGAAAATACGGGTGTATGTTAACCCTGCCTAAAGTTCTTTTTTAAAAAGGTGGGTCTGAACTAGAAATGAGCTCTGTTTCACATTTGTGGGTCCCCGCCAATCCGTGGGGGTGTGCTAGAGTGATCAGATGTCCCGATTTTATAGGGACAGTCCCAATTTTGGGGTCTTTTTCTTATATAGGCTTCTATTAACCCCCACCCCCATCCCAATTTTTCACACTTGCTGTCTGGTCACCCTAGGGTGTGCACATGTGTGGGTGTCAGCTGCTCCCTTCCCTCCTCATTGAAGCAGGTGTGCAGGGTTCTGCCCTGGGAACTGCAGGGCACCAGTGGACATGGGGCCAGCTGCGGACAGGGGCATGGTGCAGGGCTAGCTGAAGGCAGGGGGTGTAGGGCTTGCTGCGGGCAGGACAGGGATGCAGAGCTGGCTGGAGACAGGAGGGTGCGGGGTTGGCTGGAGGCAAGGGGGAATGGGGCTGGCTGGAGACAGGGCAGGGGGTGCGTGCGGCAGGGGCTGGCTGCAGGCAGGGGGTGCAGCAGGGGCTGGCTGCAAGCAAGGCAGGGGGTGCTGCAGGGGCTGGCTGCGGGCAAGGGGGGGGTGGCTGGAGACAGGGGCTGGCTGAGGGCAGGGTGGTGGGTGCTCATGGGGAGAGTGGCTCGGAGCAGCCCGAGCAGCAGGATGCAGCCCAGGCCCAGCAGAACAGCCGGGGACTCAGCAAGCAGCATCAGGAGCCCCAGGGCCAGGGGAGCAGCAGAAGCAACAGGGCTCGTGCCCAGGGCCAGATGGCACCCCATATGGCTCCCGCAGTGCAGCGCCCCCAGTGGCTGGAAGAGGAATTACATCACTTCCCAGCCGGAGCCCATCAAAGCCTCAGCGGCCCCTGCAGAAAAGCGGGTTCTAAAACTGCTTCAAAATTTAACAACCGGTTTGCACGAACCGGTGCGAACCGGCTCCAGCTCATCACTGCACATGTTCCTGTAATGTCACAGCAGCCAGGAGTCGGAGGCTGTCTGCAGCGTCCTCAGGAAGCCCCCCTCCCGAGGTGGAGATAAGCTTCTTCTAAGGCCTATTGTTTTATCCTAATGACTCATTAACCTGAATGGGCCCTTTCCTGCCAGTCGTCTAGACAGAAATCCTTTTACCTAATGGGCATTCCCCAGGTGTAAACACATTTGTAATACAGATACATAGTCAATATTCCTAACTTCAGATACAAAAATGATACATGTGTACAAATAGGATAATCATAGTCAGTAAATCATAACCTTTCCAATGACCCCTCACATGACTTATCTTACATAAAATACATTATGATTATGTCATATTCATATCATAATAATATATCTATGAAGAATATGGGGTGCAGTGTCACAGAAGGATCTAGGAGACTAGGATGGCTCCAAATGAATCCCAGTCCAGTGACAGCAAGGCAAATTCACTATTTTCTACATACAGTTGCAGTAGGGAGGATTTTCTACAGTACTTCCATTTTTTATTTCTTCCTTTTTCTTATTCTCTTTTCAGTTTATTTTTTCCCATTTGTTGTCTCTCTTTCAGTCAGCGATCTTCTTCTCCTTTTCTCCACCTCTTCCACTTTTTTCTTTCCTTCTTGAAATTAAAAAACAATTGCAGCCTCTGGCTCCCTCACTTCCCTGGAATACCCTACATGCCCTGTAGAAGGCCAGTCCACCCATCCTAGTGAATCATTTTCAGCTAGGGACTCACTCATGTGTTGAGTGTTATTGTATCCATTCCTAATAGTGCTGGAAGAACTAAGTTTTACCTCTTGTAGTATCTTTCACTGGAGTATCCCCAAACAGTTTATTAAAAGCTCTTTGTGGTTCATAGTATTGTCACTGTTTTGCAGATGGGTAAACTGAGACACAGATATTTTAAGTGGCTTACTGGAGATCACATTGAGAGTGAGAAGCAGAGCTAGGACTAGAATCCAGGATTCTGAATCTCCAGACCCTGCAGTAATTGCTAGACAACACTCCCTCTACTCCCGGGGAGAAAATTCTGCCTCCCCTCTCCTCCTTTCTTCTTCAGTCTCCTACTCTTTCTTTTTGTTTATCTGCTGTCTCTCCCTCTCTTTCTTCAGTCCTGCCTCCTTTTGTAACTCCTTTCCTTATCCCTCTTTCCTGTGTCCCTATCTGTCCCTTATTTCCCTGTTCCCACAGCCCCTCCCCAGGGAGCAGGACAGTTACCCAGGGGGAGGAAGGGTCCTCATGAAAATGGGTTAATGTGCTGGAGATTGGCCCCAACCACTAGTTCAGATCTGAATCAGCACATGAGGAGCAATTCACCTTGGAACTTCCTGACTCAGGCCTCTCTCTATAAAAGGCCCAACTGCATCACTGAATCCAAACACGCTGGAACCTTGGGGAAGTTCCAATCCAAATGGAGATCCAAACTCTTAGCTTGGTCCCATTTCTAGGATAAATCAAGATGCCAGGGCTAATTCTCATTTGATGTTGCACAAGCACAACAAAATATGTTCATCAGAGCAGTTAGCTCTGGGAATTAAGGACCAGGCCATGTAGCATTTCACATCCCAGGCCCTGCCTACATTAAGGAAGTACACACTGGAGTAGCCACATTGAACATACCAAAGTCAGATTCACCACAATAATCCCTGATTTGCATCAGTATAGCATTTTTGTATTAGGGTGTGTGGGTCACTATATCAGTGTAAAAAGAAAAGGAGTACTTGTGGTACCTTAGAGACTAACAAATTTATTAGAGCATAAGCTTTCGTGAGCTACAGCTCACTTCATCGGATGCAATGGCTTATGCTCTAATAAATTTGTTAGTCTCTACGGTGCCACAAGTACTCCTTTTCTTTTTGCGAATACAGACTAACTCGGCTGCTACTCTGAAATATATCAGTGTAACAACACCACTGCAAATTACTCTCATGCTGGGAGAGCCTAGGCCATAGGTGTGGCTCAGCAGCTGTGGTCATGGCAGGGAGTGGGTTGTGGTTGGAAAGTTCATAGAGAGTAAACTTCACTTAGCAATGCAGAGCTTGGAATGTTGCTGTGATCAGAGAGCTCCCTCACAGGCACACACAGGACACCAGTCAGATGTGCTCTCCCCTATCTCCCTCACCCTCTCATCAGCTCTGCCAGCCAATCGCTAGAGGGAGCCATGGTCACATGCACTAACCGGAGTGTTACGCTGACATGCCCCAGACTTCTTAATAGCCTCATCATTTGATGGATAATTTCTTCAGAGCAATAACCTTGAACCAGCTAGGTTTTTATTTAGGGATTCTGAGAAACTGACTGGAATAGCTATTCCAGAATAGCTCCCCGTGAGGATACTCTTATTCCAGGATAGCTATTGCCCTTCATATTCACACTCTACTTTATTCTGGAATAACTTCTGACAAAACCTTAGAGATGATCTTCTTCTTCGTGCTTTATCCTAATTTCAGAAAACAGATCAAAGGACTCTAGTACTACCACACATTCGTAGAGAGGTAATATAAACCTATCCTTCTGATTATCACAATACTGTATTAAACAATAAATAAAATTCACTTTCTGTCCTTCTGTGTAAAAAGAAAAGGAGTACCCGTGGCACCTTAGAGACTAACAAATTTATTAGAGCATAAGCTTTCGTGAGCTACAGCTCACTTCATCGGATGCATTTGGTGGAAAAAGCAGAGGAGAGATTTATATACACACACACAGAGAACATGAAACAATGGGTTTATCATACACACTGTAAGGAGAGTGATCACTTAAGATAAGCCATCACCAGCAGCGGGGGGGGGGGGGGAAAGGAGGAAAACCTTTCATGGTGACAAGCAAGGTAGGCTAATTCCAGCAGTTAACAAGAATATCAGAGGAACAGTGGGGGGGGGGAGGGTGGGAGGGAGAAATACCATGGGGAAATAGTTTTACTTTGTGTAATGACTCATCCATTCCCAGTCTCTATTCAAGCCTAAGTTAATTGTATCCAGTTTGCAAATTAATTCCAATTCAGCAGTCTCTCGTTGGAGTCTGTTTTTGAAGCTTTTTTGTTGAAGTATAGCCACTCTTAGGTCTGTGATCGAGTGACCAGAGAGATTGAAGTGGTCTCCAACTGGTTTTTGAATGTTATAATTCTTGACGTCTGATTTGTGTCCATTCATTCTTTTACGTAGAGACTGTCCAGTTTGGCCAATGTACATGGCAGAGGGGCATTGCTGGCACATGATGGCATATATCACATTGGTAGATGCGCAGGTGAACGAGCCTCTGATAGTGTGGCTGATGTGATTAGGCCCTATGATGGTATCCCCTGAATAGATATGTGGACAGAGTTGGCAACGGGCTTTGTTGCAAGGATAGGTTCCTGGGTTAGTGGTTCTGTTGTGTGGTGTGTGGTTGCTGGTGAGTATTTGCTTCAGATTGGGGGGCTGTCTGTAAGCAAGGACTGGTCTGTCTCCCAAGATCTGTGAGAGTGATGGGTCGTCCTTCAGGATAGGTTGTAGATCCTTGATGATACATTGGAGAGGTTTTAGTTGGGGGCTGAAGGTGATGGCTAGTGGTGTTCTGTTGTTTTCTTTGTTGGGCCTGTCCTGTAGAATGGATGAGTCATTACACAAAGTAAAACTATTTCCCCATGGTATTTCTCCCTCCCACCCTCCCCCCCCCCACTGTTCCTCTGATATTCTTGTTAACTGCTGGAATTAGCCTACCTTGCTTGTCACCATGAAAGGTTTTCCTCCTTCCCCCCCCCCTGCTGCTGGTGATGGCTTATCTTAAGTGATCACTCTCCTTACAGTGTGTATGATAAACCCATTGTTTCATGTTCTCTGTGTGTGTGTATATAAATCTCTCCTCTGCTTTTTCCACCAAATGCATCCGATGAAGTGAGCTGTAGCTCACGAAAGCTTATGCTCTAATAAATTTGTTAGTCTCTAAGGTGCCACGGGTACTCCTTTTCTTTTTGCGAATACAGACTAACACGGCTGCTACTCTGAAACCTGTCCTTCTGTGTATAATCCAGCCTCAGTACCTGAAACCCATTAAGCCTCAAGGGGTCACTCTAGTCACCTGTCAGGAGCTCCTGTCCATATCTTCTAGGATATGTGGCTTGCTACATGGCATAAGTCCTCTCCTGTGATAGCATCTTCTCCCTCATCATACCTGAGGAGAAATTCTCATCTCTGTGTTAGTGGCAAGAAGGCATCATCCAGGCAAAGGGGATAAGACAACAGTCTCCAAGGGATTCATGAAACTGGCTTTCCGGGAAGCAGAGAGAAAAGAGGACATAGGCAGCCATAACTCTCTCCATAAACAGACGCCTCTTTGTTTCTCCTCCCACTGAGGAGCATATTTGCTCTTCAGCTCGCTTTCAACTTGAGGTGCAGAGAGGAGGAAACCCACAGTGTCGTGGAGACAAAGCAGGGGAAAGTTACCAGCATGTGGCAATATCTCATGCTCTCAGCACTGCTCCTCTGGGTCCCAGGTACAGTCTGAGTGACCAAAGGAATGGGGTGGGGCAGGCAGGCCCAGAGTCCCAAGTTGGTCCCAAATTGAGGGACACATTCTCGTCACTGAGACTGAGGTATGAGGGGATATTTGGAGATCACGTCTCTCATCTGCTTTGAGACGCTGGGAGGAATGGAGAGAATCACCAAGGACCAGAGATTTATGAGTTAAAATATACCCACCTGAGACTGTCAGAACCAAGAGTGAATCCCAGATGGGAGACTCCTAATGCACGTCCAGTCAATTCAGTCCACAGGGAAGGCAAATCTCAGCCAAGAATATTGCACAAAGATCCCAGTTTGTTTGCACACGCAAGGTCTTTTCCATTTTCTGTCTTTTTCTCCTTCTCATTTTTCTCTCTGTGTTTCTCTCTTTCAAACTTTTTTTTCTCTCCCTCCCCCACCTCCCCATTTTCTGCATTCACTCATCCCTCATATTTCTGTCAAGTTTTTTATTGCTTCTTTTCCAGGTATGTGGTCAGCCTATGTGGAGCAGCCGCCCTTTCTCACAGGGGCTCAGGAGAATCCTAAAACCCTGCAGTGTACATTGAAACAAACCAGCTACAACTGGATGTACTGGTATAGGCGACGGGAAGGCAGGGAGCTGGAGGGACTCTTCAGCTCTCTAGGAAGTGGACCTGGCACCAACTTCACAGCTGAGCCCATGACAGCCCTGAGAAACAACACAAAATGGGACCTAACATGGAGAAGCCTTTCACTGACAGACTCAGCTGTGTATTACTGTGCGTGCAGCACTGCACAGTGACACAGAGCCCTGAGACAGCCAGCAAAAACCCAGAGAGATGGGAGGAAACAGAGGGAGTGCACGCACCTATGAGTCAGAAGGTTATTGCAGGGCCATGGTTCCTAGTCAAATTGTCTAGGATACATTCGGTGTCTCCAGATGGGCTGTAAAGATCCCCAGGAACTGCCATGCCATACATCTCAGGCTATGGCTCTTTCTATCTCCTGCCCTCCTTTTTCTTTCTAAATGATTTTCTCTTAGTCCCTGTCCGCTCTGCTATTCTTTCTTTCTTTCTTTCTTTCTTTCTTTCTTTCTTTCTTTCTTTCTTTCTTTCTTTCTTTCTTTCTTTCTTTCTTTCCCCCAATCCAGTCATTAAGCCCATTCCTGCTCTATCGCAATGCTATCACATTCTGGCCCTCCCTGACCTCCTGTCCTGGCTACAGTGGCTGAGACAAGTGCTCTAGTGTATTGTAGGGGGGTGGCTGCAGTCTGTGGAGCTGCTTTCGCATCTCCATGGGTTTCTGGGTGTCCCTTCTCTTCCGATGGACAGTATGTATGACTTCATATATTCGAAGAGTCAGGCAGTGGAAGGGATGCTGGAAGTCCTCTTCATTCCCTAAGAGGTGCAGTCAACACATCACATATGACTCCAGATAACTGGGTATCTGGCTGGTGAATCTTGCCCATATGCTCAGGGTTCAGCTGATCACCATATTTGGGGTCGGGAAGGAATTTTCTGCCAGGGCAGATTGGCAGAGTCCCTGTGAGTTTTTCGCCTTCCTCTGTAGCATGGGGCACGGGTCACTTGATGGAGGATTCTCTGCAACTTGAAGTCTTTAAACCATGATTTGAGGACTTCAAGAGCTCAGGCATAGGTGAGAAGTTTATTGCAGGCATGGGTGGATGAGATTCTGTGGCCTGCATTGTGCAGGAGGTCAGACTGGATGATCATGGTGGTCCCTTCTGACCTTTATATCTATGAGTCTATGAACTACACAATCAAGAGGAACACCACAAAGCCCTTCATCCTCGTCATTCCAAGTTGCACTTACATCACATATCTCTGTGTTGCTGGGCCTGCAGCCAAGGAGGGCAGTGAATAAGAGCTCCAGAGAGGTGCAGCAAAAGGAAATAGAGAGAAAGAGAGGGATAGGTATCTATAAAGAGAGAGAGCAGCTCCCCATCTCAGTCCGTGGTGGGTGCCTTTTCCTCCTTCTTGGCATCACTGTGGAGGGAGAGGAACAGATTTGGTGGCACCCTTCTTCTGTGCCCTAATGAGGCCTCTGTCCATCTAACAAATCCGCAATGTGACCAGCAGCAAATAAGGGTGATGTCAGTGGAGAGAAAGTTCCAAATAAGGGAGAGTGAGTGTTGATACTGAGCCTGCAAGGGTACTTTCATCAAGGGCTTCAGGAGACCCTGACACATCAGACTGTCAGTGTCACAGCCACCAGCTCAGGTGTGTAAATTCTATTATGCATAACGCTGAGAAGGGGCAGCTGATGGTATCAGAAAAAGCAGATAGACAGACACAGTGAGCGTGGAGGTTGGCTGGTTAAAGGCAATGCCATCCTGAACTCCAGTGGAGATAAGATCCCTTAACTATTGAACTGAATCAGAAATTTAAGAAAAGAAATGGTCAGCTGACTTGGGGATGAGTGCTCACAAACACCACCGCTGTGTACCGCATATGAGAGAACTGCTTATAGTGTTATTTATGCTATAACAATCCGTCCTTGTGAGCTCAGTAACGGTGTCTTCTCATTGGTGCACACGGTGTTGCAAATGCAGTGAATAGTTGCAGACAATATTAGACCTCCAGACGCTAGGCCACAGGTGTGTGGAGCAGCAGCCATAGTTGTGACAGAGCGTATGGTGTTGTTGGAGAGTTCAAAGTCTCACCGTCACATAGAAATATCGAGATAACTTGGAACTGGAAGGCTGCTGTGATCAGAAAGTTGCTGAGAGCAGGCACTGTGCTGTTAGGCGAATGTAAAGTTATTAATGAAGACATTTATTTGTTTAACACCAGTTCTTCTTGTGTGCATGTGGAGAATAACACAACAGATTCCAGTCCAGCTCTGGTAGAGAATGAAGTGATTCCTAGCTGCTGACTGTTCAGATCTTGTGTGATATGAATGGGCAGATCTCAGGGGCATGAAAAATGTGATGAGCCCATACAACAAACTTGAAGGTATGTTGTGTGATCTCTCTGTAGCTTGCGTGTTTAGTGGGAGTCTCCAGAGAAGAGTGAGGAGGAGAGAAAAAACTGATTGGCTCTCATAATGACTCTTTCCTCCAGTTCCTAGTCCTGTTACTGAACTGAAAACAAACACCCAAAATGCCCCTACTACTTCACACAAATACCCCCACAGTAGCAATTAGGATCATACACACAGCTGTGTATGGGTCGTATCTCCTGCTAACATGTATTACAGTGATTCCACTGCTGTCTCACTGAATATTCTCACTCTGCCTCCCCACCCCGTCCCTGAACAGAACTCTCTCTCTCTCTCTCTCATCACTTCCTGTCTCACAGTCTCTGCCAGCTCTGCCAGAGGTTGGAAGTTCTGATTCAGTCTCAGGCTGTGTGTGTCTACACAGCTGTCTCAGACAGATCCGCAGCCAGTCGTGCAGGTACCCAATGGTTCCCTGTTTGCTCTTCATGGTTGTCCTGTCCCCTTGGGGTAAGTGAGCACCACTGAAATCCATTAAATTAACCAACAGCTCATAAATGAGTGTACAGATCTGTTCACTCTTATCAGAGACAGTAGAGATGGGACAACTTTTAGAGGGCATTTTTCCCATCGCACACAGTCCCCAGCTCCTGTGGTGTGGTTTCCAATGTTATATTCTCTAAGAATGTCTACAGTGAGGTTATAAACTAAAAGGAGGTATTGAATCTTCTACCCCCTGGTAGATCCCTCACCTTTGAAAATATTTCCTGATCTCTAGCCAGAAATCCTCCCCCCACTCTTTTCCCTAATTTCATCACATTAAACCCTCATCTAATTTCATTTCCATTTCCTCACAGGATGGGCCATCCGCCAACCCCCAGACATGGTGGTCAGTCAGGGACAGCCACTGACACTGAACTGCTCTCTATCAACAACCCAATTCATGACCATGTACTGGTACAAGCAGGCTGTGGGGAAGGATGCAAGGCTGCAGCTGGTGGTGTTTTCTACAGAAGGCTCCAGTGCAAATGTTGAGAAGGCATTTGAAGGTCACTTCCAGAGCAGTGGGACAAAAAACAATGTCCTCTCTCTGTCTGCAGAGAAAGCCCAGATGCAAGACTCAGGCACATATTACTGTGCTAAGCAAGATCACACAGTGACTCAACTGCAGAAAGTGCTTAGCATAAACCTCCCAGCAAAGGGAAAGGACTTCCCTTCCCCCACACCCATGCATAGCCCTGCCTCCTGCATAAGATGGACTCCATCTTGCTCTAACACCTCCCTTCCCTGTCCCTATGTATCCTCCTCTCCCTTCCCTATCTTCTCTTCTGCCTCTCTTCTCCTCTTTTTCTGAACCTTTCCTCTTTCCTTCTTTTCTCCTACTAAGGCTATGTCTACACTATAGCTTATGTCAGTATAATTTATGTCTCTCAGGGGGCTGGGTAAATCACCTCCCTGAGCAACATAAGTTACATTGCCCTAAGTGCCGGCATGAACAACTGCTCTGTGGGACTAGCGTAGTTAACTGATGGGAGAGCTCTCTCCTGGCTTAGAGTGGCTACATTAGAGAGTTTACAGTGGCACAGGTGGATCGGTGCAGCTGTGCTGCTGTAAACTCTCTAATTTAGCCGTGTGTAATGAAGTTGGGGATTTTTGTAGTGTTTTACATGAATAGTGTGTGCGCGCCTCAGTTTCCCTGCTTGCTGCATATTTAATAAGATGGAGGGAGAGGGTTTGTTGTTGAAAAGGACCAGCTGTGACCTTGCCTAGCGGCCGGGACCCCCAGACAGCAGCCTGGAGATGGGGAACCCAAACAACTGGTGGCCTGATGACTAAGAGGCCCACCCCAGCTTGGCCGTCAGCTGGTTTTGGCCAGTGGGAGGACAATGGGCTGAGGAGAGAGGACCTCGGTGACCTGACCAATGAGTTCCAGCCAGAGGGGAACAAAGGACAGAGAAGAGAGGGTCCCAGCGACCTGTTTACCTGGGACAGAAGACAAAGAACAGGTGAGGAACAGTTTGGGACGGTGATATTGGATGGCCAGCTGAAAAGCGCAGGGTCTCGGGACTTGAGAGAGAGAGAGTAGGCAGAGCCTACCTCGATGCAGGGGAGACTTAGATGTACTTTGCTCAGGGAGGCCAGGCCTGAGGGTTTTACACTGGCTAGAGTTGCTCCGGTCTAGAGAACAGGGTTGCATTATTCCCTCTGGGAGTGGAGGCCCCGGGGGTCCAGAGCAAGTGAACTCCCTGAGGGGGCCCATGGCTAGAGAGAGGCGTGTTAAGGCTCAGAGAGGTGTGGTTCCAGGAGGTAGAGGGTCTTAACCCCCAAGAGACAGTGGACCCCGAGAAGGGCTGTCACACTGAAGGGGCCAAGACCTGTGAGTCCGTGACACTGTGCCCTAAATCTTCTTCTGTTCTTCCGGTCCCCTCTCCTTCTTCTCTCTCTTCACCCTCCCGGTGTTCTTTTCTCCTTCTTGTCTCTATCCCATAACCTCACTTTTCATTTCTTTCTCTTTCCCTCTTTTCTCTCCTCTTCTCTCACACCTTCCTTTCCCAATTCTCCCTGTTGCCTCATTCACTCCTCCTTCTCTGTCTCCTCCCTTCAATGGAATGAAATTGGGCAATGAGAGCCATTTCAAGCTGGATGAAGGAGAACTTTCCATCCTTCTGTGCTCTTCTGCTTTCTCCCCTCTGTTCCCTCCCCTCACTTCTCCTCTTTTATCTCATTCCTCACTTCCCTTCCTTATTTCTACACGTCTCCTCTCTCATTCCCCAGAATCTCTCCCCCTTTGCAAATTAAGGGCCTGGTCTCAAGACTGTTTCCCAGTGACATCTGTGAACCCCAAAGTTAATTTTTCCCTGGAGCACAACAATTCCAGCCCCAGGGACAGCACCACTGACTTCTGCCTTGCAGTTAGCCATAGTGCAGGAGACAACAGGGCCACAATATAACCCCCGCCTGCCAGCCCGCTTTGTCAGACTCCTCCTTTCAATCCTCTCTCTCTTCATTATGGCCAGTACTGAGCTGGGGACATGTATTTCAGAATAAAAAGCAAAATAATTTTCTAATAATGAGCTTGTTAGACTGTTGGATTGTGCCACTCCACCATTAGCAGCCAGCAGAGGAAGCTAGTACATGCCTCAGCAGCTCTGACATATTCCGCCCAGCAGGGGGCAGTGGTGTATAGGCACACAAGCCAGGCCATGACCAGATGGGTTCTTCAGGGTTCAGTGATAAAAATAAGGCCCTGTACTCTCTGCAGACACTGTCCGGTTTATGGGGACCAAGAATAGAACATGCAGCCTTTCACCCCAGGTTACAGGGTTGATTTCACACAGGCTGGGAGTTACTTACTCTGGGGGCTATTCAGGGCTTTGGTCATATACCAAGTTTAGGTTTCTGAATGCAATGCAATGAATCGCTCTCTAAAAAATTGTGTTATTTCTGATCCAGGCTTGGTGATGGACACAAAGAACCCTAGGAACAGACACACAAGGCACTCTGCTTTCACTTGACTGGCTGTACTTCTATAGACTTGATTTGACTTCAGTGGATTACATTACCCTCAATTACATCAGGGACAGTTTTCAGAGTAGCAGCCGTGTTAGTCTGTATTCGCAAAAAGAAAAGGAGTACTTTTGGCACCTTAGAGACTAACAAATTTATTAGAGCATAAGCTTTCGTGAGCTACAGCTCACTTCATCGGATGCATTTGGTGGAAAAAAAAAACAGTGACAGTGAGAACAGAATGAGACCTAAAGAGAGAGAAAACCGGAAACATGCAGAGAGAGACACACAAATGGAAACCCAAGTGGGTGGGGCTGGAGGATTTGTCGCCCTGTTGGCAGCTGGAGATCACTTGTAGAGTGTATTAGCCGTTCCCTTTCACTCCCGCTAAGGGACAGACAGATGGTAACTCACATTATGGAGGAAACAGAACTGGGAGACACTACTGTCGGGATGTGGAGACATCTCCTCCCTGTACTGCTCATCTGGGTCCCAGGTACAGGCTGAGAAACACAAGGAATGGGGTTAAGGTAAAGAGGAGCAGAGTCCCATGTCCAGAGGACACATACTCTTCTCTCAGACTGAGGGTGGAGGGGATGTCTGCTCCCCACATTTTATCTGCTCTGAGATCCTGGGAGGCATAGAGAGCATAACTAAGGAGTGGGGGAACTAAAGCAAAAATACCCCTCCCACTTGGGACACCCTTAGCATAGCTCCTAGTGATGCAGTGCAGTAGAGCCTGAACTCCCAGACAGGACCAGCTCAGGGCAGATCCATTTGTTTGCTCATAGAAATCACTGTTTTTGTTTCCTTCCCATTTTCTCTGCTCATCATTCCCTATGGGTTTCCCTTCATTCTTTTCTCACTTGTTCTCTCTCTCTCTTTCTGTCCTCTCACTCTCTGCCCTCATGGTTCTGTCATGTAGTTTCCCATTTCCTTCCAGGTGTGGGCTCAGCGTATGTGGAGCAGCTGCCCTTCCTTACTGGGGGCCAAGGACACTCCCTAGTTCTGCAGTGTACACTCAAACAGCCCAACTGTGACAGGATGTTCTGGTACCGGCAGCGGGAAGGCAGGGAGCTGGAGGGGCTCTTCTACTCTTATGGAGACCAATTGGTGAACTTCACAGCCGAGCTCTTGACAGCCCAGAGGAGCAAGAAAAACTGGGACCTAAAATGGAACAAACTTTCACGGTCAGACTCAGCTGTGTATTACTGCGCCTGCAGCACTGCACAGTGACACAGAGCCCTGAGACAGCCAGCAAAATCCCAGAGAGACAGAGAGAGGGGAGGAAATAGAGGGAGCTCTGTGTGCTTAGATGTTGGAAGGACAATGCAGGGATGTACGTCCACGATGAAGTGACTAGAACATACATTGTCTCCAGAAGGAGTGTAAGGATCATCAGGAACCCCCACACCAGATCAGTGACCACGTTGCACACTTGAGATGTAATTGGCTCTATTAATAGCAATGGGAGTTTTGCCCTAATGGGATTAGGATTTCATCGGTCTCTTGAAATTGGACATTGATCACTATTGCTAACACTTTTCTTTCTTCCTTGACATTTTCTTCTATTTCTTTCCTATTCTCCCTCATTCTCACTATTCCCTTTGCTCCAGCTCTCTCATTTTCCATTGCTTTCTCTTCATTTTTTCTATTTCTTTAAATTAAACCCGCACATCCAGTTGCTGACCCCAACCCTCGCCCTGTGGTTTGGTCTCACTGTGTCTCTGGGGACTGTTCTTACCTGACTGTAATGCCTTATTCACATGATTGCTGAGCCATGGATGTCTAAGCAGGGGAATATGGAGTAAGAGCAGGGAGGTGGTATTAGCAATGCTGTATACAGAGATGTGACCACTAGTGGATTTGCCTGCCTAGTTTGGTGCCCACAATTCAACAAGGATGATGATAAATTGGTGACGATTCAGAGAAGAGCCACGAGAATGATTAAAGGATTAGAAAACCTGCTTTATAATGATAGACTCAAGGAGCTCAATCTTAACAAAAGAAGATTAAGAAATGACTTGATTACAGTCTATAAGTACCTATAATGGGGAAAATATTTGATAATGGGGTCTTCAATCTAGCAGAGATAGGCATAACCTGATCCAGTGGCTGGAAGTTGAAGTTACATAAACTCTGACTGGAATTAAGCCATAATTTTTTAACAGTGAGAGTAATTAACCCTTGGAACAATTTCCCAGGGGTCACGGTGGATTCTTCAGTGCAGCACTGCAAAACAGGATAGTCTGGACAAGGTGCATTGGTGTACTGTGTTCACACGAAATTCTCACTGTTTTCTAGGAGATGGCACGCGCCTGAGTTCCTCAAGGTTTAGCAATTCCTTCTACTGTCCAGGGGACAGAGCGGTTCCACTCAGTATGGGAGTGTCACACACAAACAGCAAGCATGCTGAGCTAGCACATTTATCAATAGTATTACCACTGGTCACGCCTATTTACTACTACACTCGTCCTCTCCCCACCCCCAGGCTCTGCAACCCCCGTTCCTCCCAGATACCTCCCAGTGAGGATGCTGACAGGACATAGAGTTGCTGCAGCTCCTCTCTCTGCTAAAGGGGCTGTTGGCCACTGCCCTCTCAGGTGAGACCGTGCAATAATCACCTGGTAGGATCAAGTTCCCTGGGGAGGTTTCTCACCTATTGGTTGTGACCCCTTTGTCTTCCAGGCACAAAGGGCAGATAGGTGGAGCAGTCACCCGCCTATTTCACAGTGAGGCCAAAAGTGTCACAGTCAGTGACCTGCACCTTGAAGGACATGACCTAACTCTGGATGAGCTGATATCAGCAGGATGCCCAAGGCCATTTGCACTTCCTGGTGCAATCAGGAACCAAGGGTGACCAGGAGGAAATAATCCAGGAGGGAACATCCCACCGGTATGAGCGGGTCAGTAACACAGAGCTCAGGGTGGAGATGCAGAATGTGATTCAGTTGCAGACCATCTACTGCACCTTCAGTAAGGGCACAGTGAGAGATTAGGGTGGAGATGGTGACAAAAACCTCCCCTGGTTCCAAGATGGGGGAATCGCAGCCCAGCACCCAGAGTCTGAAACAAAGAGGCTGCAGGGGAACTGATTAGTTATCCAGCAGGAAGGAGATGGAATAACACCAACTATGCAGAGACTCTTCAAGGGAGACCCATTCTCAATGTCAGGGGCACTGTTCTCATTTACATCAATAGCAGCCCGCTTTGAACATGCTGCTGACTCTCTCATTTAGGTCCCCTCAGAGGTTCTGGAAGAGTTTATGTAGTGGGGATGCTGAGAGCCGCTGAACCAAACTTTAAACCCTGTATAGGATGGAAACCACTTCAATCCAGGAGGTGCAGCAGCACGCCCAGTTCCAGCACCTATGGTTCCCCACACACAGGACACACCTGCACTCTGGTTATGTGTGCTGTCTTCTGTTTCCCACACACTTTCATCAGCTCTGCCAGCCGGTCACTAGAGGGAGCAGGGATAAGCTCTGGAATGGGTTACCTAGGGAGGTGGTGGAATCTCCATCCTTAGAGGTTTTTACGGTCAGGCTTGACAAAGCCCTGGCTCGGATCATTTAGGTGGTGTTGGTCCTGCTTTGAGCAGGGGATTGGACTAGATGAACTCCTGAGATCTCTTCCAACCCTAATCTATTATTCTATTCTATGATTCTATAAAACGCACAAACCAGTGTGTTTCACTGACACTCCCCAGATTGTTCAGTGCTCTCCGCACATGAGGGGTAATATGCTCAGAGCTGTAACCTTAAACCAGCTACATTTTAATTTAGAAACTGTGTTTTTTCTGATTTCTTTTTCTTGTTCAGGAAAGAGCCAGACATACACCTGCACTCACACAGATACGTACAGAGAGAGAGATAACATCACAACAATGAACTGCTATAGGGAAATGTAATTTAAATAACAGATATAGTATTCACCCTTTTCATACCTAAGATCTGTAGCATGCTATGTAAATACAAGTGTCCTCTCCTCTGATGCTGTATCCCCCATCATCATTCCTCAGGAGGAATTCTCATTCCTGTGTTAATGTCAGGAAGGTGTCATCCAGGAGAAGGGGGCACAGACACCCGTGTCAAGGACATTCATGAAACTGGCCAGGAAGAAAGTACAGTGAGGGTCAATGTGGGAAACTGGTAAGTTTCTCCTGTGAAATGACACCATAGAGTTTCCCCTCCCGCTGAGAAGTGTATTTGCTCTTCCCTCTCACTCCCCTTGAGGCAGAGAGAGAATAAAACACAGAGCATAGAGGAACTAGAGCAGGGGAAAGGTGCCACCATGTGCAGACATTTCCTGCTCTCAGTGCTGCTTTTCTGGGCCCCAGGTACTGTCTGAATGACCATGGGGATGGGGTGGGGCAGACAGGCCCAGAATTCCAAGCTGAGCACGCACACTCTCATCACTGAGACTGAGGTGTGAAAGGATCTCTGGACTCCACGTCTCATCAGCTTTGAGTCTCTGGGATGGACAGAGAACCAGTGAGGAGCAAGGACTTGTGTGTAAAAATGTCTTCACCTGAGATGTTGGATCTTAAACGACTGAGTAATTCCCAGATGTAAGACCTTCAGTGCATGTCGTGTCAGTTCAGTTAATGAGGTAGTGCGATCTCAGCCTAGAATATCATACGATGACTCCAATGTTTTGCAGAGGGAAGGTGACTGTCCTGTTTTCTTTTTTCTCTCTTTATCTCCACTTCTCTATTTTTCATTCCCGCTTTCTCTCCTTTACCCTTTCCTTCTTTTTTCTTCCTTCCTTTCTGTTGCTCTCTCTCTCTCTCTCTCTTTCATCTCAATTTGTGCCCTGAGTTGGCACGACCAACCAAAGAACCACTGGTTCTTTCATGGGGCATGTCTACACTGCAAAAAAAAAACCCAAACAAAACCTTATGGCAGTGAGTCTCAGAGTCGGTGACAATTGACTTATGCTCATGGGGCTTGTGCTACAGAGCTAAAAATAGCAGTGTAGATGTTCAGGCTCCAGCTGGATTTTGGAGTCCAGTTCCAGCCTGAGCGGGAACATCTACACTGAAATTTTTAGCCCTGTAGCACTAGCCCCTCAAGCCTGAATCAGTTGAACCATGCTCTGAGATCAGTGCCAAGGTTTATTTATTTATTTATTTTCTGTGTCAATGTACCCATACTGTTTCTTGTTTCCTTCCTGGTGTGGGTTCCATCTACATAGAGCAGCCACCCTTCTTCACAGTGTTTCCAGGAGACTCCCAAATTTAAAAAGTCTGAATATTACCATATGTACTGGTACTGGCAGCAGGGAGGCCAGGAGCTGGAGGGGCTCTTCTACTCTGGAGGGAATGGACATGGGAACAACCTCACGCTGAAGAGGAACAACAATTGGCAGCGAACATGGAAAAGCCTTTCATGTTCGGACTCAGCTGTGTATTACTGTGTCTACAGTGACACAGAGCCCTGAGACAGCCAGCAGAAACCCAGGGACAAAGACAGGAGAGGAGATGGAGGGAGCTGTGTGTGCTTAGGAGTCAGAAGGAAACTTAGGGAGTGACTCTGGCTCTATTAATAACAATGGGAGTTAAGACACTGATTCCAATGGGGCTAGGATTTCACTGTTGGTCTCTCAAAATTGGACACATCTTTCTACTACTTGTACTTTTCTTTCTTGCTTCCCCACTTCCTTCTATTCCTTTCCTATTCTCTCTCATTCTATTTCCATTTCTCCGTCTCCCTCACTTTCCCTTTTTTTCTCTTCATTTTTTCTATTTGTTTAGATTAAAAGCACAAATCCAATCTGTGACCCAGCCCTCGTTCCCCTGTAATTCAGTCTGACTGTGTTTTTGAGACTGTCCTTATCTGACTCCAGTGGCTTTATTCACATGATTGCTGAGCCATGGATGTCTAAGCAGGGGAATATGAGGTAGGAGCAGGGAGATAGTATTACCTTAGTATACGGCATTGGATAAACTATTACTGGAATACTAAGTCTAGTTCTGGTGTCCACATTTCAGAAAAGGTGTTGGAATATAACAAACGGTCCAGAAAAGAACTAGAAAAACAACTCAGGGTCTGGAAAACCTGCCTGAAAAGACAGACTAAGGCTACATCTACACTATGAGCTAGTGGTGTGATTCTCCTGCTTGGCTACTCATACTCACACTCATTCCCATTGTACTGGGTGAGTATAAAAAGCTGTGTATCTGCGGTAGCAAGGATAGCGGGAGTGGAGGCATATCTTAGCTGTACCAAGTATGTACCCATGAGGTGGGTTTGTACTGCCAGAACTCTGGCTACCTGTGCTACCATAGCTACACTGCTCTTTACATCCATGCTAGCTTGAGGAAAGCTAGAGCAAGTATGTGTATGTGATTGGGGGAATCACATCCCATCTCATAATGTAGATGTAGCCTAAAGCTCATTCTATTTAATTTATCCAAGGGAAGGTGAAGAAGTAAATACCTACATCGAGAGAAGATTTCTGAGGAATCTTTGTAAGGAATATCAGGAATGATGTCTTCCCACTAGTGCTCAGGATGCTGGAAATGAAGTGAACAATAACAGTCGATCAAAAACCTTTAGTACCACATTTAATGAACACAAACCATTTTCATAGCAGAGAGCCGACCGATTCAGAGGCAAACGTGTATTAAAGGCCATCTCCAATGTTCAGACAGGTTATTCTATCAGCCTAGGTTGAGCGTGACAAATATAGGGAGTCCACATGTTATATAACTGTTATGTTCATAGCCTAAACACAGAGAAATTAAATAAATACAAAAAATATTCTTGCTGGTTGATTGGCCATTACAGTGCTTTATTTCTTAGAATTCAGAACAATAACACACAAGAACCCCAAAAGAGAGAGAGATAAAACAGGCTGCTCCCTAAAGATGGAGAGACACAACTTCCCCTACTTTACTCTAGGCTTGCTGGCTGCAGATTGACCGCTGCTAGGCCCAGATCACATGCTTCCCTACAGAGCACCATAGCCTGAAAGCAGGACCAGGAACCCCCCTGAAATTTAAAATGATAGCTTACGACTTTAAACACAGTTTAAATATACCACAATTACAGGAATCACTGATAGTCCTGTGACAGTCCCCATCAGGACCAATACCTGCTGGGTCCCATGTACGGAGCAACTATGAACCAAGGAAAGCTGCCTGTTCCCTTTAGTTTACTGGTCCTATAGGAACCATTTTCAATTCAGCCAAACCCATACCACATACTGGTGGGCCATTACCAAACTTCTACAAGATGTTAAAAAAGAGCAATCTTTGTGCACAGCATTATGTCCTAGCTGTGCTATGGCAGAATAATAGCATGGTCTCTTTTCTTTGTGTAACTCATGTCCTTTCCCAAAGGCTCGTATCTACATACCTTGCATGATTTTGCCAAGTATAGCACATGCACTGCATATGATGGGATAATGGGACACTGAACAAAAAGGCTCCCTGTGACCTCTCAGTGCAGCAATGCCTGACATGACAGACTGCATAAGGTAGCCTGGGGGAACACAGAAGTGTGTTAGTGCATGTGTGGTACGTGCACAAGAAATTGGCACTGTCCTCTAGGAGTTGGAATGTGCCTGACTTCCTCAAGGTTTAGCAATTCCCTCTACTGTCCATGTGGGCAGAGATCCTCCTCTCGGTATTGGAGTGTTCCACACAGACATCCGGCTTACTGAGCTTAATACGTTTATCAACACTGTTACCTCTGGCACAAACCTATTCACTCCATACAAGGGATGTTTGAGTCTCATTTCCTCCCTTGGACTCTGCAACCCCCTACAGACAGCTCCCTGTGCAGACACTGAGAGGGACATGGGGATGTTGCAGCTCCTCTCTCTGCTAATGGGGCTGCTGGCCACTGCCTTCTTAGGTGAGGCCCGGGCTCCCAGCAGCAGCCACCCGGGTGGACTCAGGATCCTTGAAGAAGTTCATCACCTCATGGGGCATCCCCCTCTGTTTTTCAGGGACAGGGGGCAGATTTGTGAAGTAGTCACCTCCATATTTCATGGTAAGGCTGGGAGGGTCACAGTCAGTGACCTGCACCTTGAAGGACATTACTGACTCCTGGATGAGTTGGTACCTGCAGGATGTCCAAGGCCATCTGCACTTCCTGGTGCAATCAGAAACCAAGGATGACTAGGAGGAAATACCTTGGGTGGGAACATTCTACAGGTCTGAGTGGGTCAGTAGCACAAAGCTAGGTTGGAGATGAAGAATGTGATTCAGTCCCAGACCATCTACTGCACCTACAGCACAGGGCACAGTGAGAGAGCAGAGTGGATATAGCAACTAACCCTCCCTTCCCCCCGGCTGCCATTTCTCCTGGTTCAGCATTGCTCTTACCAACAGACCGGCAACCTCAGTGCTTAATTTGTGCTGGGACTTGCCACGGCTGAGTCCCGGCACCTCTAGGCTTGGCAGTTCATAGCTCCAGCACCTCTGTGCTTGCCAAGTCAGTTATGAAAGTAAAAAAATTGCTTGAGCCCCACCACCTAATTGCTTGATCTCTGGCACCTCTTTCATTGCAAATTAAGCAGTGCGCAGTCTCAACTCAGGCAAAATAATTAGCTTCCCAAAAAATAGGTACCTGGGAAGGGAAAAGGGCCTGATGTAAAATCCGGGGAAAGATTTGTTATTTCTACTGTAATAAACATGATGTGCTCATAAATGTCAGCAGCAGCCCCCTCACATGCTACTCACCCCATCCTCCTGTCCTCTGAACATCGTGCTCTCTTCTTCCTTTCCCAGCTTGTCCCAGGCAACATCTGCACTATAGATACATAGAATCATAGACTATCAGGGTTGGAAGGAACCTCAGGAGGTCATCTAGTCCAACCCCCTGCTCAAAGCAGGACCAATCCCCAATTGAAAACCTCTTAGGAAGGAGATTCCACAACCTCCCTAGGTAATCCATTTCACTGCTTCACCACCCTCATAATCACAGGTTTCAGAGTAGCAGCCGTGTTAGTCTGTATACGCAAAAAGAAAAGGAGTACTTGTGGCACCTTAGAGACTAACAAATTTATTAGAGCATAAGCTTTCGTGAGCTACAGCTCACTTCATCGGATGCATCCGATGAAGTGAGCTGTAGCTCACGAAAGCTTATGCTCTAATAAATTTGTTAGTCTCTAAGGTGCCACAAGTACTCCTTTTCTTTTCACCCTCATAATGAAAACGTTTTTCCTAATATCCAACCTAAATCTCCCACACTGCAACTTGAGACCATTACTCCTTGTTCTGTCATCTGCTACCACTGAGAACAGTCTAGATCCATCTTCTTTGGAACCCCCTTTCAGGTGGTTGTAAGCAGCTATCAAATCCCCCTTCATTCTTCTCTTCTGCAGATGAAATAATCCCAGTTCCCTCAGCCTCTCCTCATAAGTCATGTGCTCTAGCTCTTCATGTCTCATCATGTCCTGCACCACCCATAGCCTGCCTCCCTCCCTCTCTCCCATTTCTTCTAATTTCCTCTCCTGCATTCCACAGTTGCCAATATTTTCACTATGGAGGCCACGTGGGGCTTTGGTCATATCCCTGTGTGGTTTTCTGAACACACTATAATGAATCACTCTCTTAGATGTTTTTTTCTAATGCAGACCAGGGGATGGACACAGATAGATCTAGAAACAGAGACACATTGTACATGGCTCTGCTTTCACTTGCAGTGGCTGTACACATCTGGAACTGACCTCAGCAGGGCTACTCCTGATTTACAGCAGAGACACAGAGCCCCATAAAGAGAGAAAAACAGAAACATACAGACAGAAACTCACAAATGGAATTGCAAGTGGGGGGCTCCAGGGTTTACAGCCCTTCTCCTTGTGGAATGTATAAGCCCATCTCCTGCACTCCCCCTAAAGCACAGACAGATGGCAACTCACAGCATGGAGGAAATAGAACTGGTGAAAACTATTTCTGGGATGTGGAGACATCTCCTCTTCCCTGTGCTGATCATCTGGGTCCCAGGTACCAGCTGAGTGATGCAAGGACTGGGGATGGGAAAAACAGGTGCAGAGTCCCTTGTCCAGGAGACACACTCATCTCTCAGACTGAGAGGAAGGGGATGTCTGGAACTCATGTCTCATCTGCTTTGAAATCTTGGGAGACAATCATCACAGAACAGGATAATTTGGGGAAAAAATCATCTCTCCATAGACTGTGAGACCTGTGGAGAGTGATTCCCAGACAGGACATGCTTAGTGCAGCTCCCACTTGTTTAGTGCATGACAGACTCAACTCAGCTCATAGACAGGACTCACTCAGGAGAGATCAAATGGTTTGCTGAGAGAAGGCTACTCTTTTCCTTTCCTGTCACATTTTATTTGCTTCTGACTTTGTGTTTCTTTCTTTTCTCACTCCCTGTATCTCTACTTCTATCCTCTCATTTTCCAGATGTTGTTTCCCATTTCCTTCCAGGTGTGAGCTCAGCTTATGTGGAGCAGCCCCCTTTCCTCATACGGTACTCAGGAAACTCCACAATCCTGCAACATACACTGAAACAATCCAACTGTGACAAGATATACTGGTATAGGCAACAGGGAGGCAGGGAGCTGGAGGGGCTCTTCTATTCTTATGAAGACCACTTCACAGCTGAGCCCAGGACAGCCCTGAGGAGGAAAAAATAATAGGACCTAAAATCAACAAACCTTTCAGTCTGACTCAGCTGTGTATTACTGCACCTACAGCACTGCATAGTGACACAGAGCCCTGAGACAGCCAGCAAAACCCCAGAGACAGAGCATGATATTGAAACACTTTGATGACTTGCATCATTTCACATCTCAGGCCCTACCTACATTAAGGAAAAAGAAAAGGAGTACTTGTGGCACCTTAGAGACTAACAAATTTATTAGAGCATAAGCTCTCGTGAGCTACAGCTCACTTCATCGGATGCATTTTGAAAGCTTATGCTCTAATAAATTTGTTAGTCTCTAAGGTGCCACAAGTACTCCTTTTCTTTTTGCGAATATAGACTAACACGGCTGCTACTCTGAAACCTACATTAAGGAAGTACACCATGGAGTAGCCACATTGAACATACTAGAGTAAGATTCACCACTGTAAGCCCTGATTTCCATCAGTGCAGCACTTTTGTATTACAGTGTGTGTGTCACTATATCAGTGTAGCAACACCACTGCAAATTACTCTCATGCTGGGAGAGCCTAGGCCACAGGTGTGGCTCAGCAGCTGTAGTTATGACAGGAAGTGGGTTGTGGTTGGAAAGTTCATAGAAAGTAAACTTCACTTAGCAATGCAGAGCTTGGAAAGTTGCTGTGATCAGAGAGCTCCCTCACAGGCACACACTAGTCAGAAGTGCTCTCCCCTATCTCCCTCTCCCTCTTATCAGCTCTGCCAGCCAGTCGCTAGAGGGAGCCATGATCACATGCACTAACCGGAGTAAGAAAAGGAGTACTTGTGGCACCTTAGAGACTAACAAATTTATTTGAGCATAAGCTTTCGTGAGCTACAGCTCACTTCATCGGATGCATTTGGGGGAAAATACAGAGGGGAGATTTATATACACACACAGAGAACATGAAACAATGGGTTTTATCATACACACTGTAAGGAGAGTGATCACTTAAGATGAGCATCAGGGGGGAGGGAGGAAAACTTTTCATGGTGACAAGCAAGGTAGGCTATTTCCAGCAGTTAACAAGAATATCTGAGGAACAGTGGGGGGTGCGGTGGGGTGGGGAGGAGAAATACCATGGGGAAATAGTTTTACTTTGTGTAATGACTCATCCATTCCCAGTCTCTATTCAAGCCTAAGTTAATTGTATCCAGTTCAAGCCTAAATTAATTGTATCCAGTTTGCAAATTAATTCCAAATTAATTTGAAACTGGATACAATTAACTTAGGCTTGAATAGAGACTGGGAATGGATGAGTCATTACACAAAGTAAATCTATTTCCCCATGTTATTTCTCTCCCCCACCCCACCCCCCACTGTTCCTCAGATGTTCTTGTTAACTGCTGGAAATAGCCTACCTTGCTTGTCACCATGAAAGGTTTTCCTCCCTCCCCCCCTGCTGCTGGTGATGGCTTATCTTAAGTGATCACTCTCCTTACAGTGTGTATGATAAACCCATTGTTTCATGTTCTCTGTGTGTGTATATAAATCTCCCCTCTGTTTTTTCCACCAAATGCATCCGATGAAGTGAGCTGTAGCTCATGAAAGCTTATGCTCTAATAAATTTGTTAGGTTTCAGAGTAGCAGCCGTGTTAGTCTGTATTCGCAAAAAGAAAAGGAGTACTTGTGGCACCTTAGAGACTAACAAATTTATTAGAGCATAAATTTGTTAGTCTCTAAGGTGCCACAAGTACTCCTTTTCTTTTTGCGAATACAGACTAACATGGCTGCTACTCTGAAACCTGTCCAGACTTAGAATCTCATGCCTGCAACACGGCACATGTGTCCTCTCCTCAGCTGCTGTCTTCTCCATTACTGTTCCTCAGGATAAATTCTTATTCCATGTTAGCGAGAGAAAGGCATCACCCAGGAGAAGGGAACCAGAAAACAATCTCCAAAGTGTTCATGAAACTGGTCATCCAGGAGGCAGAGGAGAGGATGCAGACATAGGCAGAGGTAAGTCTCTCCTCTGAAGTGACACTACAGTGTTTCTCCTCCCACTGAGGAGGGTAGTTCCCCTCTCGCTCCCCTCAAGGCACAGAGAGGAGGAAACCTATTGTGTGGAGGAGACAGAGCAGGGGAAAGTTTCCATCATGTGGAGACATCTGCTCTCAGCACTGCTCCTTTGGGTCCCAGGTACATCTGAGTAACCATGAGGATGGGGTGGGGCGGGGAGGGCCAGAGTCCCAAGTTGAGGGGACACATTCTTATGACTGAGATTGAGGTATTAGGGAATCTCTAGACACTGTCTGATCTGCTTCAAGACCCTGGGGGGAACCAAGAGAATCACCAAGAAGCAGGGACTTGTGGGTAAAAATATACTCACCTGAGACTGTCCCATCCCAGAGTGAATCCCAGATGGGAGACTCCTAGTACATAGCCTGTCAATTCGCTCCACAGGGTAGGGAAATCTCAGCCAAGAATAACACACAAAGGCCCCTGTTTATTTGCACAGGCAAAGTGACTGTCTTGTCCATTTTGTGTCTTTTACTGCCTCTCAAGTTTTCTCTCTCTCTCTCTCTTCCTCCACCCCCCACTTGTCCCCTTGTGTTTTTGTAAAAAAAAAAAAAAATCACATTTTTTCCAGGTGTGGGCTTGGCCTATGTGGAGCAGTTGCCCTTCCTCATGGGGCGCTTAGGAGAATCCTCAACCCTGCAGTGTACCTTGAAACAAACCAGCTGCAAGTACATGTACTGGTACTGGCAGCAGGAAGGAAGGGAGCTGGAGGGGCTCTTCTACTCTCTAGAAGATGGACCAGGAACCAGTTTCACAGCCAAACCTATGACAGCCTTGAGAAGCAACAAAAAATGGGACCTTAAATGGAAAAGCCTTTCACAATCTGACTCTGCTGTGTATTACTGTGCCTGCAGCACTACACAGTGACACAGAGCTCTGAGATAACCACCAAAAACCCAGAGAGGCAGAGTGGGGTTGAGATAGAGTGCATGTGTGTGCTTAGGAGTCAGAAGGCTATTGAGAAGCCGTGGTTCCCAGATGAAGTGTCCGGAATATCTGCGTTGTCTCCAAAAGGTCTGTTAAGAACCCCAAGAACTGCCATATCAAAGCACTGGCTCATTCACACAGTTGGTTTCAAGGTTAGGGGGTTTCTCTCCATTTCCCTCTTTTTCCTTTCCCAATGACTTTCTCTCCTTTCTCTGTCTCAGTGCTCTCTGTTATTTTCCTTCCTCCGTTTCTTTATTTCTTCAGATATCCCTATCAAGTCACTGAGCCTATTCCACTCCCCTGCAATCAAACGGTGGCCCTGTTTGACCTTCTCTCTTGGCTGCAGTGGCTGCGCGAAGTGCCCTGGTGTGTTGTAGGGGGATGGCTGCTGTCTCTGGAGCTGAGTGCCTGTCCCATTCTCTCTTATCTGATCGCATACCCACTCCTTCTCATCGCCAGGGTATTCTGGGGCACCCCCTGCCTCCTGAAGAACACAGCATATTATTTCATCTACTGTGACTGTCAGGCAGTGGGGATCAAGATGATATTAACTCAGATAAGCAGTCAAACACATGTGACCCCCTCAGATAACTATACAATCGAGAGGTATGCGTGCATTCGGTACCAGGCGCTCCTGGCCCTCAGACACTGTGTACGGGCTTTGGAGACCAGAGTGCCTGAACTGGAGGAGCTGAGGGAGACGGAGATGTACATAGATGAGACTTTCCGGGACACAGTAGAAGGGTCTCATCCCTGGTCTGACAGCCTCTGTGCTGTTGAGGAGGATGAAAGTCCAGGGAAGGAGAGCATCTAACTGGAGCAGAGGGAAACAATCCCATAGTTGGGACTCTCCTTTCAGATGATGTTGTGGTATCCTCTCGCACTGAGGATACCACTCCGGGGGAGGGAACTCCAGTTATTAGGAAGAGACAGATATTACTAATGGATGATTTGATCACTAGAAACATAGATAACTGGGTTTGCGATGACCAGAAGAACCACATGGTGACTTACCTGCCTGGTGCAAAGGTTGCGAATCTCTAGAGACATCTGGATAGATTTATGTGAAGTTGTCAAGGTTCCTTCCCCACTCTGAACTCTAGGGTACAGATGTGGGGACCTGCGTGGAAACCTCCTAAGCTTACTTTTACCAGCTTAGGTTAAAACTTCCCCAAGGTACAAACAATTTTACCCTTTGCCCTTGGACTTTCGCTGCCACCACCAAACGTCTAACCGGTATATGACTAGGAAAGAGTCCGTTTGGAACGTCTTTCCCCCCAAAATCATCCCAAACATTACACCCCCTTTCCTGGAGAAGGTCTGATAAAAATCCTCATCAATTTGCATAGGTGACCACAGACCCAAACCCTTGGATCTTAAGAACAATGAAAAAGCATTCAGTTTCTTAAAAGAAGAATTTTAATAGAAGAAAAAGTAAAAAGAATCACCTCTGTAAAATCAGGATGGTAAATACCTTACAGGGTAATTAGATTCAAAACATAGAGAATCCCTCTAGGCAAAACTTTAAGTTTCAAAAAGACACAAAAATAGGAATATCCATTCCATTCAGCACAGCTTATTTTATCAGCCATTTAAAGGAATCAGAATCTAACGCATATCTAGCTAGATTACTTACTAAGTTCTAAGACTCCATTCCTGTTCTGTCCCCAGCAAAAACATCACACAGACAGAGAGAGAGACTTTGTTTCTCCCTCCCCCCAGCTTTTAAAAGTATCTTGTCTCCTCATTGGTCATTGTGGTCAGGTGCCAGCGAGGTTATCCTAGCTTCTTAATCCTTTACAGGTGAAAGGGTTTTTCCTCTGGCCAGGAGGGATTTTAAAGGTGATTACCCTTCCCTTTATATTTATGACAGTAGTGCTGTGGAGGAGCCGGTGGTCATTGTACATGTAGGTACCAAGAATATACGGAAGGATAGGAGAGAGGTCCTGGAGGCCAAAATTTAGGCTGCTAGGTAAGAGATTGAAGTGCAGGACCTCCATGGTGGCATTCTCTGAGATGCTCCCAGTTCCACACGCAGGGCCAGTTAGACAGGCAGAACAGCAGAGTCTCAATGTGTTGATGAGACGATAGTGTAGGGAGGATGGAAAATGATAAAATACAGGCAGGGTCTGATCAGAAACAGTCAAATAAAAAAGAGTCCCATTCAATTACATCGTGTAATAGCAAACAGCTAAAAGGAGACAAGTTTTTAAAGTGCTTATATACCAATGCTAGAAGTCTAAATAATAAAATGGGTGAATTAGAGTGCCTCTTATTAAATGAGCATATTGATACAACCTGCATCACAGAAACTTGGTGGAATGAGGATAACCAATGCGATACAGTAATACCAGGGTACAAAGTATATCAGAAGGACAGAACAGGTTGTGCTGGTGGGGGAGTGGCATTATATGTGAAAGAAAGTGTAGAATCAAATGAAGTAAAAATCGTAAATGAATCAAACTGTACCATAGAATCTCTATGATTAGAAATTGCATGTTCTAATAATAAAAATATAGCAGCTGGGATATATTACCAACCACCTGACCAGGATGGTGATAGTTTGAATAAAAATAGATTGAATAAAAAATTCAATAATAATAATGGAAGATTTCAGTTATCCCATATTGATTGGGTACATGTCACTTCAGGACAGGATGCAGAGATAAAGTTTCTTGACACTTTAAATGATTACTTCTTGGAGCTGCTGGTTCTGGAATCTACCAGAAAAGAGGCAATTCTTGATTTAGTCCTAAGTGGAGCACAGGATATGGTCCAAGAGGTGAATATAGCTGGACAGCTTTGTAATAGTGACCATAATATAATTAAATTTAATATCCCCGTGGCAGAAAAAACATCACAGCAGCCCAACACTGTAGCATTTAGTCTCAGAAAGGGGAACTACACAAAAATGAGGAGGTTAGTTAAACAGAAATTAAAAGGTCCAGTGGCAAAAGTGAAATCTCTAGAAGCTGCATGGAAACTTTTTAAAGACACCAAAATAGAGGCTCAACTTAAATGTATACCCCAATTTAAAAAACATAGTAAGAGAACCAAAAAAGTGCCACCGTGGCTAAACAACAAAGTAAAAGAAGCAGTGAGAGGCAAAAAAGGCATTCTTTAAAAAGTGGAAGTTAAATGCTAGTGAGGAAAATAGAAAGGAGCATAAACACTGGCAAATGAAGTGTAAAAATGCAAGTAGGAAGGCCAAAAAAGAATGTGAAGAACAGTTAGCTAAAGACTCAAAAGTAATAGCAATTTTTTTTTTGAAGTACATCAGAAGCAGGAAGCCTGCTAAACAACCAGTGGGGGCACTGGACGATCAAGGTGCTAACGGAACACTCAAGGATGAGAAGGCCTTTGCGGAGAAACTAAATTCTTTGCATCAGTCTTCATGGCTGACGATGTGAAGGAGATTCCCAAACCTGAGCCATTATTTTTAGGTGACAGATCTGAGAAACTGTCCCAGATTGAGGTTTCATTAGAGGAGGTTTTGGAACAAATTGATAAATTAAACAGCAATA
Source organism: Dermochelys coriacea (assembly GCF_009764565.3). Taxonomy (NCBI): domain Eukaryota; kingdom Metazoa; phylum Chordata; order Testudines; family Dermochelyidae; genus Dermochelys; species Dermochelys coriacea. Next base: position 213,452,338 of record NC_050068.2, on the reverse strand, counting down.
AGTCAGCAGGACTCACTGGTATTCACCCAAGAGTTCTGAAGGAACTTAAATGTAAAATTGCAGAACTATTAACTGTAGTCTGTAGCTTATCATTTAAATCAGCTTCTGTACCAGATGACTGGAGGATAGCTAATGTGATGCCAATTTTTAAAAAGGGCTCCAGAGGTGATCCCGGCAACTACAGGCCTGTAAGCCTGGCTTCAATACCGGGCAAACTGGTTGAAACTATAATAAAGAACAATATTGTCAGACATATAGATGAACATAATTCGTTGTGGAAGAGTCAACATGGTTTTAGTAAAGGTAAATCATGCTTCACCAATCTACTAGAATTCTCTCAGGGGGTCAACAAGCATGTGGACCAAGGGATCCAGTGGATATAGGGTACTTAGATTTTCAGAAAGACTTTGACCAGGTACCTCATCAAATGCTCTTATGCAAAGTAAGCTGCCACAGGATAAGAAGGAAGGTGCTATCATGGATTGGTAATTGGTTAAAAGATAGGAAACAAAGGGTAGGTCAGTTTTCAGAATGCAGAGAGGTAAATAGTGGTGCCCCAGGGGTCTGTTCTGAGACCAGTCAGTCAACATATTCATAAATGAACTGGAAAAAGGGGTAAACAGTGAGGTGGCAAAATTTGCCAATGATACAAAATTACTAAAGATAGTTAAGACCAGGCAGACTGCAAAGAGTTACAAAAGGATCTCTCAAAACTGGGTGACTGGGCAACCAAATGGCAGATTAAATGTAATGTTGATAAATGAAAAGTAATGCACATTGGAAAGCATAATCCCAACTATACATATAAAATGATGGAGTCTAAAATAGCTGTTACCACTCACGAAAGATATCTTGGAGTCACTGTGAATAGTTCTCTGAAAACATACACTCAATGTGCAGCGGCAGTCAAAAAAGTGAACAGAACGCTGGGAATGATTAAGAAAGGGATAGATAATAGACAGAAAATATCATGTTGCCTCTATATAAATCCATGATTCGCCCATATCTTGAATACTGTGTGCAGATGTGGTCACCCCATCTCAAAAATGATATATTGGAATTGGAAAAGGTTCAGAAAAGAGCAACAAAAATGATTAGGGGTATGAAATGGCTTCTGTATGAGGAGAGATTAATAAGACTGGGGATTTTCAGTTTGGCTAAGGGGAGATATGATTGAGGTCTATAAAATCATGACTGGTGTATAGAAAGTAAACCAGGAAGTGTTGTTTACTACTTCTCATAACACAAGAACTAGAGGTCACCAAATGAAATTAATAGGCAGCAGGTTTAAAACAAATAAAAGGAAGTATGTCTTCACACAACGAACAGTCAACCTGTGGAACTCCTTGCCAGAGGATGTTGTGAAGGCCAAGACCATAAAAGGGTTCAAAAAAGAGCTAGATAAATTCATGGAGGATAGGTCCATCAATGGCTATTAGCCAGGATGGGCAGAAATGGTGTCCCTAGCTTCTGTTCACCAGAAGCTGGGAATGAGCAACAGGGAATGCATCACTTGATGATTACCTGTTCTGATCATTCCCTCTGGGGCACCTGGCACGGGCCACTGTAGGAAGACTGGAGAGTGGGTTAGATGAACCTATGGTCTGACCCAGTAAGGCCATTCTTATATTCTTATGTTCCTCCCTCAGTATCTCACCCTTATTTCTTTGTTCACACAGCCACTCCTCAGGGAACAGGACAGTTATCCGGGGAGAGGAAGACTCCTGCTGCAAATGGCATAATATGCTGGAGATGGGCCCCAACCACTAGCCCAGACTCAAATCAGCACATGAGTAGCAAATCCTCCCACCTTCCTGTGTCAGGTCTGCCTCTTTGAAAGACCCAAACTACATCACTGAATCTGAACACAATGGAAGTTTAGGGAAGTTCCGATCCAAATGTAGATCCAAACTCTGCAGGGTTGGTCACATTTCTAGGTTAAACCAAGATGGAAGAACTATTTCTCATTTCATGTTGCACATCCACAACAAATTATGTTCATCACAGCAGTTAGGTCTGGGAATTAAGAACTGGGCCAAGCAACATTTCACATCTCAGGCCCTGCTTACGTTAAGGAAGTACATATGGGAGTAACCAAGTTAAACATATTACAGTAAGATTTACCACTGTAACCCCTGTTTTGCATCAGCGCAGCACTCTGTATTAGGGGTGTGCATCAGTGTCATTGTATCCATGTAGCAACACCTCTGCAAATTGCCCTGTGCCTAGGCCACAGGTGTGTGGAGCAGCAGCTACTGTTGTGGTAGGGTGTGGAATGAGGTTAGACAGTTCACAGAGTCACCTTCATTTCGCCCTGGTCTACACTAGGAGTTGAGGTTGAATTTAGGAGCATTAAATCGATTTAACCCTGCACCCATCCACACAACAAAGCCCTTTTTTCCGACTTAAAGGGCTCTTAAAATCGATTTCCTTACTCCACCCCCGACAAGGGGATTAGCGCTGAAATCGGCCTTGCTGGGTCAAATTTGGGGTACTGTGGACACAATTAGATGGTATTGGCCTCCCTGAGTTATCCCAGAGTGCTCCATTGTGACCGCTCTGGACAGCACTCTCAACTCAAATGCACTGGCCAGGTAGACAGGAAAAGGCCTGCGAACTTTTGAATTTCAATTTCATGTTTGGCCAGCGTGGCAAGCTGCAGGTGACCATGCAGAGTTCATCAGCAGAGGTGACCATAATGAAGTCCCAGAATCGCAAAAGAGCTCCAGCATGGACCAAACAAGAAGTACGGGATCTGATCGCTGTATGGGGAGAGGAATGCGTGCTATCAGATATACGTTCCAGTTTTTGAAATGCCAAAACATTTGTCAAAATCTCCCAGGGCATGAAGAACAGAGGCCATAACAGGGATCCGAAGCAATGCCACGTGAAACTTAAGGAGCTGAGGCAAGCCTACCAGAAAACCAGAGAGGCGAACGGCCGCTCCGGGTCAGAGCCCAAAACATGCCGCTTCTATGATGAGCTGCATGCCATTTTAGGGAGTTCAGCCACCACTACCCCGGCTGTGCTGTTTGACTCCTTCAATGGAGATGGAGGCAACATGGAAGCAGGTTTTGGGGACGAGGAAGATGATGATGATGAGGTTGTAGATAGCTCACAGCAAACAAGTGGAAAAACTGGTTTTCCCGAAAGCCAGGAACTGTTTCTCACCCTGGACCTGGAGCCAGTACCCCCCGAACCCACCCAAGGCTGCCTCCCAGACCCGCCAGGCGGAGAAGGGACCTCTGGTGAATTTACTTTTTAAAATAGTATATATGGTTTAAAAGCAAGCATGGTTAATGATTAATTTGCCCTGGCATTCGCGATACTCCCAAAGCCTTTGCAAAAGGTTTCTGGGGAGGGCAGCCTTATTCTATCCACCATGGTAGGACACTTTACCACTTCTGGCCAGTAGCACGTACTCGGGAATCACTGTAGAACAAAGCATTGCAGTGTATGTTTGCTGGCATTCAAACAACATCTGTTCTTTATCTCTCTGTGTTATCCTCTGGAGACTGATATCATTCATGGTCACCTGGTTAAAATAGGATGCTTTTCTTAAGGGGACATTCACAGGTGCCCGTTCCTGTTGGGTTGTTTGCCTGTGCCTGAACAGAAATGTTCCCCGCTGTTAGCCATGGGGAGGGAGGAGGGTGGAGGTGCTAGCCACATGCTGGGGGGAGGCAAAATGCGACCTTGGAACGAAAGCACATGTGCTATGTATGTAATGTTAACAGCAAGGTTTACCGTGAAAGAGTGTACTCATTGTTCTATAAAATGTGTCTTTTTAAATACCACTGTCCCTTTTTTTTTCTCCACCACCTGCATGTATTTCAAGGATCACAGGATCTTCTCCTTCCTAGATGCTAGCGAAGATCAGAAGGCAAAAAAAACGCACTCGCGATGAAATGTTCTCTGAGCTCATGCTGTCCTCCCACACTGACAGAGCACAGATGAATGCATGGAGACAGACAATCATAGAATCACAGAATATCAGGGTTGGAAGGGATCTCAGGAGATCATCTAGTCCAACCCCCTGCTCAACTAAATCATCCCAGCCAAGGCTTTGTCAAGCCTGACCTGGCAGGAAAGCACAAAATGATTGGGAGGAGAGGTGGAAGGCTGAAGAGAGTAAGTGGCGGGCTGAAGAGAGGGCTGATGCTGAAAGGTGGGGCCACATGATGAGAGGAGGTAGGACTCAGTGCTGAGGCTGCTGGAGGATCAAACTAATATGCTCCAGCATATGGTTGAGCTGCAGGAAAGGCAGCAGGAGCACAGACCGCCATTACAGCCCCTGTGTAACAACCGCCCTCCTCCCCAAGTTCCATAGCCTCCTCACCCAGATGCCCAAGAACGCGGTGGGGGGGGCCTTCGGCCACCCAGCCACTCCACCCCAGAGGATTGCCCAAGCAATAGAAGGCTGGTATTCAATAAGTTTTAAACTTTTAAAGTGCTGTGTGGCCTTGTTCTTCCCTCCTCCACCACCCCTCCTGGGCTACCTTGGTAGTTATCCCCCTATTTGTGTGATGAATTAATAAAGAACTTTATTGCCTCTGCAAGTGGTGATCGAAGGGAGGAGGGAAGGGTGGTTAGCTTACAGGGAAGTAGAGTGAACGAAGGAGCGGGGGGTTTCATCAAGGAGAAACAAACAGAACTTTCATACCTTAGCCTGGCCAGTCATGAAACTGGTTTTCAAAGCTTCTCTGATGTGCACCACGCTCTTCTGTGCTCTTCTAACCTCCCTGGTGTCTGGCTGTGCGAAACCAGCAGCCAGGCGATTTACCTCAACCTCCCACCCCACCATAAAGGTCTCCCCCTTACTCTCACAGATATTGTGGAGAGCACAGCAAGCAGTAATAACAGTGAGAATATTGGTTTGAGTGAGGTCTAACCGTGTCAGTAAACTGCACCAGCACTTTTAAACATCCAAATACACATTCTATCACCATTCTGCACTTGCTCAGCCTGTAGTTGAATATCTCCTGACTACTGTCCAGGCTGCCTGTGTATGGCTTCATGAGCCATGGCATTAAGGGATAGGCTGGGTCCCCAAGGATAACTATAGCTCACGAAAGCTTATGCTCTAATAAATTTGTTAGTCTCTAAGGTGCCACAAGTACTCCTTTTCTTTTTGCGAATACAGACTAACACGGCTGCTACTCTGAAAAATATAGGCATTTCAACATCCCCAATGGTTATTTTCCGGTCTGGGAAGAAAGTCCCTTCCTGCAGCTTTTGAAACAGACCAGAGTTCCTGAAGATGCGAGCATCATGTACCTTTCCCGGCCATCCCATGTTGATGTTGGTGAAATGTTCTTTGTGATCCTCCAGTGCTTGCAGCACTATTGAAAAGTACCCTTTGCGGTTTATGTACTCGCCGGCTTGGTGCTCCAGTGCCAAGATAGGGATAAGGGTTCTGTCTATGGCTCCATCACAGTTAGGGAATCCCATTGCAGCAAAGCCATCCACTATGACCTGCACATTTCCCAGGGTCACTACCCTTGATATCAGCAGATCTTTGATTGCGTTGGCTACTTGCATCACAGCAGCCTCCACAGTAGATTTGCCCACTCCAAATTGATTCCTGACTGACCAGTAGCTGTCTGGCATTGCAAGCTTCCACAGGGCTATTGCCACTCGCTTCTCAAATATGAGGGCTGCTCTCATCTTGGTATTCTTGTGCCTCAGGGCAGGGGAAAGCAAGTCACAAAATTCCATGAAAGTGCCCTTACGCATGCGAAAGTTTCGAAGCCACTGGGAATTGTCCCAGACCTGCAACACTATGCAGTCCCACCAGTCTGTGCTCGTTTCCTGTGTGCTTGTTTCCTGTGCTTGGAGCCCAGAATCGGCATTCCACCACATGAACTAGCCCCATTAGCACCATGATGCCCACATTGCCAGGGCCCGTGCTTTGAGAGAAGTCTGTGTCTATGACGTCATCGCTCTCATCACCACGCTGACGTCGCCTACTCGCCCGGTTTCGCTTTGCCAGGTTCTGGTGCTGCGTATACTGCTGGATAATGCGTGTGGTGTTTAATGTGCTTCTAATTGCCAAAGAGATCTGAGCGGGCTCCATGCTTGCCGTGGTATGGCGTCTGCACAGAAAAAAGGCGCGGAACGATTGTCTGCCATTGCCCTGACAGAGGGAGGGGCGACTAACGACATGGCTTACAGGGTTGACTTACAGGGAATTAAAATCAACAAGGGGGTGGCTTTGCGAGAAACTGAATGGACCCTTCAAGGATAAAACTCAAAACTTCAAGGATAGATCTCAAAACTGGGTTTAGCAGGCCGTTGATTTCACAGAGGGAGGGAGGAGAAAATGAATACAAAACAAATCTGGTCTATTTCTTGTTTTTAGCCACTTCATCTATATTTATACATCTTGCTGGCAGCAGACTGTGCAGTACAACCACTAGCCATCGTCATCTCCTGGGTGCTCGGCAGAAGACGGTGCAGTATGACTACTGGCCATCGTCTTCTGCTGGCTGCTGATTAAAAGACAGTGCATGCTGGTAGGACTCAATTGCCATGAGATGAACCTTAAAAGGGAAATGACCTGGCTGAGTCACTCCCATGTTTGCCCAGGCACCCCTGACCTCATCGAGGTCAATTAAAAGAGCACCCAGGACTACATCGATGACGGATACCAGTCATACTGCACTGTCTGCTGCCAAAAGGCAATAAACTGATGCTGTGTAGCAATGCAGTACCACGTCTGCCAGCACCCAGGAGACATACGGTGACGGTTAGCTGAGCGGGCTCCATGCGTGCTGTGGTATGGCATCTGCACAGGTAACTCAAGAAAAAAGGCGCAAAACGATTGTCTGCCATTGCTTTCATGGAAGAAGGGAGGGAAGGGGGGCCTGACGATATTTACCCAGAACCACCCGTGACAATATTTTAGCCCCATCAGGCACTGGGATTTCTACCCAGAATTCAAATGGGTGGCGGAGACTGCGGGAACTGTGGAATAGCTACCCACAGTGCAACGCTCCGGAAGCGGATGGTTGCCTCGGTACTGTGGACACACTCCGCCGTCTACATGCACTTAGAGCATTTGTGTGAGGACACACACTATCGACTGTATAAAAACGCTTTCTACAAAACCAACTTCTATAAATTCAATCTAATTTTGTAATGTAGACATACCCTTAGCAATGCAAGACTTGGAATATTGCTGTGATCAGAGAGCTCCCTCACAGGCACACACAGGACACCAGTCAGATGTACTCTCCCCTATCTCCCTCACTCTCTCATCAGCTCTGCCAGCCAATCGCTAGAGGGAGCCATGGTCACATGCACTAACTGGAGTGTTACGCTGACATGCCCCAGACTTCTTAATAGCCTCATCACTTGATGGATAATTTGCTCAGAGCAATAATCTTGAACCAGCTAGGTTTTTATTTAGGGATTCTGGGAAACTGACTGGAATAGCTATTCCAGAATAGCTCCCCGTGAGGATACTCTTATTCCAGGATAGCTATTGCCCTTCAAATTCACACTCTACTTTATTCTGGAATAACTTCTGACAAAACCTTAGAGATGATCTTCTTCTTCGTGCTTTATCGTAATTTCCAGAAAACAGATCAAAGGAGTCTAGTACTACCACACATTCGTAGAGAGGTAATATAAACCTATCCTTCTGATTATCACAATACTGTATTAAGCAATAAATAAAATTCACTTTCTGTCCTTCTGTGTATAATCCAGCCTCAGTAACTGAAACCCATTAAGCCTCAAGGGGTCACTCTAGTCACCTATCAGGAGCTCCTGTCCATATCTTCTAGGATATGTTGCTTGCTACATGGCATAAGTCCTCTCCTGTGATAGCATCTTCTCCCTCATCATACCTGAGGAGAAATTCTCATCTCTGTGTTAGTGGCAAGAAGGCATCATCCAGGCAAAGGGGATAAGACAACAGTCTCCAAGGGATTCATGAAACTGGCTTTCCGGGAAGCAGAGAGAGAAGAGGACATAGGCAGCCATAACTCTCTCCATAAACAGACGCCTCTTTGTTTCTCCTCCCACTGAGGAGCATATTTGCTCTTCAGCTCGCTTTCAACTTGAGGTGCAGAGAGGAGGAAACCCACAGTGTCGTGGAGACAAAGCAGGGGAAAGTTACCAGCATGTGGCAATATCTCGTGCTCTCAGCACTGCTCCTCTGGGTCCCAGGTACAGTCTGAGTGACCAAAGGAATGGGGTGGGGCAGGCAGGCCCAGAGTCCCAAGTTGGTCCCACGTTGAGGGACACATTCTCGTCACTGAGATTGAGGTATGAGGGGATATTTGGAGATCACATCTCTCATCTGCTTTGAGACACTGGGAGGAATGGAGAGAATCACCAAGGACCAGAGTTTTATGAGTTAAAATACACCCACCTGAGACTGTCAGAACCAAGAGTGAATCCCAGATGGGAGACTCCTAATGCACGTCCAGTCAATTCAGTCCACAGGGAAGGCAAATCTCAGCCAAGAATATTGCACAAAGATCCCAGTTTGTTTGCACACGCAAGGTCTTTTCCATTTTCTGTCTTTTTCTCCTTCTCATTTTTCTCTCTGTGTTTCTCTCTTTCAAACTTTTTTTTCTCTCCCTCCCCCACCTCCCCATTTTCTGCATTCACTCATCCCTCATATTTCTATCAAGTTTTTTAATGCTTCTTTTCCAGGTATGTGGTCAGCCTATGTGGAGCAGCCGCCCTTTCTCACAGGGGCTCAGGAGAATCCTAAAACCCTGCAGTGTACATTGAAACAAACCAGCTACTACTGGATGTACTGGTATAGGCGACGGGAAGGCAGGGAGCTGGAAGGACTTTTCAACTCTGGAGGAGATGGACCTGGCACCAACTTCACAGCTGAGCCCATGACAGCCCTGAGGAACAACACAAAATGGGACCTAACATGGAGAAGCCTTTCACTGACAGACTCAGCTGTGTATTACTGTGCGTGCAGCACTGCACAGTGACACAGAGCTCTGAGACAGGCAGCAAAAACCCAGAGAGATGGGAGGAAACAGAGGGAGTGCACGCACCTATGAGTCAGAAGGTTATTGCAGGGCCATGGTTCCTAGTCAAATTGTCTAGGATACATTCGGTGTCTCCAGATGGGCTGTAAAGATCCCCAGGAACTGCCATGCCATACATCTCAGGCTATGGATCTTTCTCTCTCCTGCCCTCCTTTTTCTTTCCAAATGATTTTCTCTTAGTCCCTGTCCGCTCTGCTATTCTTTCTTTCTTTCTTTCTTTCTTTCTTTCTTTCTTTCTTTCTTTCTTTCTTTCTTTCTTTCTTTCTTTCTTTCTTTCTTTCTTTCTTTCTTTCTTTTCCCCAATCCAGTCATTAAGCCCATTCCTACTCTATTGCAATGCTATCACGTTCTGGCCCTCCCTGACCTCCTGTCCTGGCTACAGTGGCTGAGACAAGTGCTCTAGTGTGTTGTAGAGGGGTGGCTGCAGTCTGTAGAGCTGCTTTCGCATCTCCATGGGTTTCTGGGTGTCTCCTCTCTTCCGATAGACAGTATGTACGACTTCATATATTAGAAGAGTCAGGCAGTGGAAGGGATGCTGGAAGTCCTCTTCATTCCCTAAGAGGTGCAGTCAACACATCACATATGACCCCAGATAACTACACAATCAAGAGGAACACGATAAAGCCCTTTATTCTGGTGATTCCAGTAGCACTTACATCATATATTCCTATGTTGCTGGGCCTGCAGCCGAGAAGGGCAGTGAATAAGACCTCCAGAGAGGTTCAGCAAAAGGAAATGGAGAGAAAGAGAGGGATAGGTATCTATATAGAGAGAAAGCAGCTCCCCATCCCAGTGCCTGGTGGGTGCCTTTTCCTCCTGCTTGGCATCACTATGGAGGGAGAGGTACAGATTTGGTGGCACCCTTCTTCTATGCCCTAATGAGATCTCGGTCCATCTAACAAATCTGCAATGTGACCAGCAGCAAATGAGGGTGGTGTCATAGATTCATAGATACTAAGGTCAGAAGGGACCATTCTGATCGTCTAGTCCGACCTCCTGCACAACGCAGGCCACAGAATCTCACCCACCTACTCCTACGAAAAACCTCACCTATGTCTGAGCTATTGAAGTCCTCAAATCGTGGTTTAAAGACTTCAAGGAGCAGAGAAGCCTCCCTCAAGTGATCCGTGCCCCATGCTACAGAGAAAGGCGAAAAACTTCCAGGGCCTCTTCCAATCTGCCTTCCTTCCTGACCCCAAATATGGCGATCAGCTAAACCCTGAGCATACGGGCAAGATTCACCAGCCAGATACTACAGAAAATTCTTTCCTGGTAACTCAGATCCCATCCATCTAATATCTCATCTCAGGGGATTCGGCCTATTTACCCTGAATATTTAAAGATCAATTAATTACCAAAATCCCATTATCCCATCATATCATCTCCTCCATAAACTTTTCGAGTAGAATCTTAAAGCCAGATAGATCTTTTGCCCCCACTGCTTCCCTTGGAAGGCTATTCCAAAACTTCACTCCTCTGATGGTTAGAAACCTTCGTCTGATTTCAAGTCTAAACTTCCTGGTGGCCAGTTTATACCCATTTGTTCTTGTGTCCACATTAGTGCTGAGCTGAAATAATTCCTCTCCCTCTCCTGTATTTATCCCTCTGATATATTTATAGAGAGCAATCATATCTCCCCTCAACTTTCTTTTAGTTAGGCTAAACAAGCCAAGCTCCTTAAGTCTCCTTTCATAAGACAAGTTTTCCATTCCTCGGATCATCCTAGTAGCCCTTCTCTGTACCTGCTCCAGTTTGAATTCATCCTTTTTAAACATGGGAGACCAGAACTGCACACAGTATTCCAGGTGAGGTCTCACTAGTGCCTTGTATAACGGTACTAAAATCTCCTTATCCCTACTGGAAATACCTCTCCTGATGCATCCCAAAACCGCATTCGCTTTTTTCACAGCCATATCACATTGGCAGCTCATAGTCATCCTATGATCAACCAATACTCCAAGGTCCTTCTTCTCTTCCGTTACTTCTAATTGATGACTCCCCAGCTTATAACTAAAATTCTTGTTATTAATCCCTAAATGCATAACCTTACACTTCTCACTATTAAATTTCATCCTATTACTATTATTCCAGTTTACAAGGTCATCCAGATCCTCCTGTATAATATCCCGATCCTTCTCTGAATTGGCAATACCTCCCAGCTTTGTATCATCTGCAAGCTTTATTAGCACACTCCCACTTTTTGTGCTGAGGTCAATAATAAAAAGATTAAATAAGATTGGTCCCAAAACCGATCCCTGAGGAACTCCACTGGTAACCTCCTTCCAGCCTGACAGTTCGCCTTTCAGTAGGACCCGTTGTAATCTCCCCTTTAACCAATTCCTTATCCACCTGTTGATGTTCATATTGATCCCCATCTTTTCCAATTTAACTAATAATTCCCCATGTGGCATGGTATCAAATGCCTTACTGAAATCTAGGTAAATTAGATCCACTGCATTTCCTTTGTCTAAAAAATTTGTTACTTTCTCAAAGAAGGAGATCAGGTTGGTTTGGCACGATCTACCTTTTGTAAAACCATGTTGTATTTTGTCCCATTTACCATTGACTTCAATGTCCTTAACTAATTTCTCCTTCAAAATTTTTTCCAGGACCTTGCATACATGTGTCAGTGGAGAGAAAGTTCCATATAAGGGAGAGCAAGTGTTGATACTGAGCCTGCAAGGGTACTTTCATCAAGAGCTTCAGGAGACCCTGACACATTAGACTGTCAGTGTCACAGTCATCAGCTCATAGACAGACACATTGAGCGTGGAGGATGGCTGGCTAAAGGCAATGCCATCCTGAACTCCAGTGGAGATAAGATCCCTTAACTATTGAGCTGAATCAGAAATTTAAGAAAAGAAATGGTCAGCTGACTTGGGGATGAATGCTCACAAACAACACCGCTGTGTACCGCATATGAGAGAACTGCCTATAGTGTTATTTATGCTATAACAGTCCGTCCTTGTGAGCTCAATAACAGTGTCTTCCCATTGGTGCACACGGTGTTGCAAATGCAGTGAATAGTTGATCTCAAGACACTAAGCCACAGGTGTGTGGAGCAGCAGCTATAGTTGTGACAGAGTGTAGGGTGTTGTTGGAGAGTTCAAAGTCTCACCGTCACATAGAAATGTCGAGATAACTTGGAACTGGAAGGCTGCTGTGATCAGAAAGTTGCTGAGAGCAGGCACTGTGCTGTTAGGCAAATGTAAAGTTATTAATGAAGGCATTTATTTGTTTAACACCAGTTCTTCTTGTGTGCATGTGGAGAATAACACAACAGATTCCAGTCCAGCTCTGGTAGAGAATGAAGTGATTCCTAGCTGCTGACTGTTCAGATCTTGTGTGATATGAACAGGCGGATCTCAGGGGTATGAAAAATGTGATGAGCCCATACAACAAACTTGAAGGTATGTTGTGTGATCTCTCTGTAGCTTGCATGTTTAGTGGGAGTCTCCAGAGAAGAGTGAGGAGGAGAGAAAAAACTGATTGGCTCTCATAGTGACTCTTTCCTCCAGTTCCTAATCCTGTTACTGAACTGAAAACAAACACCCAAAATGCCCCTACTCTTCCACACAAATGCCCCCACAGTAGCAATTAGGATCATACACACAGCTGTGTATGGGTCGTATCTCCTGCTAACATGTATTACAGTGATTCCACTGCTGTCTCACTGAATATTCTCACTCTGCCTCCCCACCCCGTCCCTGAACAGAACTCTCTCTCTCTCTCTCTCATCACTTCCTGTCTCACAGTCTCTGCCAGCTCTGCCAGAGGTTGGAAGTTCTGATTCAGTCTCAGGCTGTGTGTGTCTACACAGCTGTCTCAGACAGATCCGCAGCCAGTCGTGCAGGTACCCAATGGTTCCCTGTTTGCTCTTCATGGTTGTCCTGTCCCCTTGGGGTAAGTGAGCACCACTGAAATCCATTAAATTAACCAACAGCTCATAAATGAGTGTACAGATCTGTTCACTCTTATCAGAGACAGTAGAGATGGGACAACTTTTAGAGGGCATTTTTCCCATCGCACACAGTCCCCAGCTCCTGTGGTGTGGTTTCCAATGTTATATTCTCTAAGGATGTCTACAGTGAGGTTATAAAATGAAGGAGGTAATGAATCTTCCAACCCGTGGTAGACCCCTCACCTTTGGAAATGTTTCCTGATCTCTAGCCAGAAATCCCCCCACCCCGTTCCCCAATTTCATCACATTAAACCCTCATCTAATTTCATTTCCATTTCCTCACAGGATGGGCCATCCGCCAACCCCCAGACATGGTGGTCAGTCAGGGACAGCCACTGACACTGAACTGCTCTCTATCAACAGCCCAAATCAGCACTATGTACTGGTACAAGCAGGCCGTGGGGAAGGATGCAAGGCTGCAGCTGGTGATGTTTTCTACAGAAGGCTCCAGTGCAAATGTTGAGAAGGCATTTGAAGGTCACTTCCAGAGCAGTGGGACAAAAAACAATGTCCTGTCTCTGTCTGCAGAGAGGGCCCAGGTGCAAGACTCAGGCATATATTACTGTGCTAAGCAAGATCACACAGTGACTCAACTGCCGAAAGTTCTTAGTATAAACCTCCCGGCAAAGGGAAGGGACTTCCCTTCCCCCACGCACACACACCTTTGCATCTTGTATCAGAAACACTCCTTCCTGCTCTAACAGCTTCATCTCTACTCCTCTCACTTCCCTCTCTATCCTCCTCACTTGTCTCCTTTCTCCTGTTTTTAGCACCTCTCCTCCAGCCCTCCTTATCTCTTCTACATCTTCCTCTATTTTTCTGCTCCTCTCTCCTTCTCGTCTCTCTTCACCCTCACTGAGTTCTTTCATCCTTCCTTTCTCTATTCAATTCTCTTACTTTTCATCTCTCTTCTCTCCTCTTCCCTCAATTTACTCATTCTTTTCTCCATACTCCCCTCTCCCTTTTCTGTTCCGTAATTTCCTCTTTCATTCCCTCCTCTCTTCCTCCTCCCTTCAATGGGATGAAATTGAACAATGGGAGCCATTTCAGGCTGGATGTAGGACATAATTTCTCTCTTCTGTGCTCTTCTGCTTTCTCCCCTCGCTGCTCATTCCTCTCATTTCCCCTTTTACCCCTTTCCTCTCTTCACCTCGCCTCTCTCATTTCCCATGTTTCTTTTTTCTCCTTTACACATTAAGGCCCTGGTTGGAGCAACTGCACACCCCTAAGGCCACTGTTCCTCAGAGCACAATTCCAGCCCCAGGGACAGCATCACCGATTTCTGCCCTGCTGAGAGCCATAGCCCAGCAGGCACAGGAGACAGCTGTAATGTCAAAAACTGCTACCAGACAGAATTTGCTGCTCGGCTTGCACTGGGGAAGCACGTATGGACTAAGCATACTCAGTAACATATTTTGAAGCCATTGCCCTTGTTCTGCCTTCACTTGTAATTAAAATCTGCTGCCTGCTGTTTACAGGAGTTAAAGGGGGGCAAAGAGGGGAAAATTGGAGCAGGGAGATGGGCAAAGTCTGTGCAGGAGGCAGACAGGGACTGTGCAGGCGGCTCAAACAGCTGGAGGCAGGGGCAGGAGAGAGGCGAGGGGAAAAATCAGGGAGTGGGGTAGGAGCTGGGGTTAAGCCCAGGGGTGAGGCACTGCTAGGGTTGCCAGGCATCTGGTTTTCAACTGGAACACCCGGGCAAAAAGGGACCCTGGTAGCTCCAGCTGGCATTGTCGACCGGGCCGTTAAAAGTCTGGTCAGCGGCGCAGCGGGGGCCCGGGGCTCAGGCAGGCTCCCTGCCTGCCCTACTTCCATGCAACTCCTGAAAGCAGCCACCAGGTCCCTGCAGCCCCTAGCTCCACAGCTTACATTGGCCAGGAACCGCAACCAATGGGAGCTGCCGGGGTGATACTTGTGAGTGTGAGGGCAGCGCACAGAGCCTCCCTGGCCGCCCATGTATCTAGGGGCTGCAGGGACCGGGCAGCTGCTTCCTGGGAGCTGTGGTAAGTGCTGCACCCCATGCTCCCTCCCACACTCCAAACCTCTGCCCCAGCCCAGAGTCCCCTCCCGCACTCCAAACCCTTCAGCCCCAGCCCAGATTCTCCTTCTGTACCCCCAAACCTTCATCCCGGCCCCACCCCAGAGCCCGCACCCCCAGCTGGAGTCCTCGTCCCCCTCTCACACCCTGACCCTCTGCCACAGCCTGGAGACCTCTCCTGAACCCCAAACCCCTCATCCCTGGTCCCATCCCAGAGCCCTCACCCCCAGCTGGAGTCATCATCCCCCTCCTGCACTCTGCCCCCCTGCCCCAGACAGGTGAAAGTGAGTAGGGGGAGGGGAAAGCAAGCGATGGAGGGAGGGAGGATGGAGTGAGCGGGGGCAGGGCCTTGGAGAAGGGATGGGGCGGGGCGGGGATTCGGGGAAGGGATGGGGCAGGGGCAGGGCAGAGGTGTTTGGATTGTGCAATTAGAAAGTTGGCAATACTAGGCACTACCAGGTGGTGGCAGAGGGCAAAGCCCTGGCACAAGGAGGCACAGAGTTACCCTGGTGGGATGAGCCACCTTCCATGTTTACAGATATAGGGGTGGAGGGCAGAGGGTCTTTTTTTATCTCCCCTTTCACAAGACAGTATGTCCCAGCACCTGCTTCCCAGGGTTGGGTCCTTAAAGGCTGTGCCTAGACACAGCAGCTCTTCCCTTTCTGATATAATGTCCTGAGGCGCTAAAGGAGACCTGATTCAGTGAAATATTTTATGCCCCCTTCCCAAAAAAACCTGTGTGTCACACATTTTGAGTATTTTAAAGATTCCCTTATCAGTTTATACGCCTGCATAAAGTCTCCTAGCAGTTCACAAATTTGTCTTTGCTGCTGCTGTGATTCCCTGAATTGCATTTCCTTTCTTGCAATCCATTTTAAAAATCGTCTTGCTCCTTCTAATTGTTTACTTTTTAAAATATGTATTTATTATTCTTATTACTTTTAGCACTTCATCATTTACCTTTGTCAACATTGTGCAGAGGAATGTCATTGTGCTATTTAATATTTTAATAGCAAATAATCATTGAAAATATTTATAAGTTGCTAGTAGTTTTAGCAATGACACCTATGTTTTTAGTATAGCACTTCCTATGTTTTTACAGTAATTTTTAATTTTTTATTTGGAATTTTTAATTCTAAATTTTCCTTTTCCTTTTTATAGCATATATTGATTCTATTGGATCATATGACTTCAAGTCTGACTGATTTCCTGGCCTGGTATCAAAACTTCTTAATTTTCACCAATGGGGATTGCCTTTCTCAACTGTTATTTTGCCTCTCAATCAAGCCCTCAGTGCTTTTTCACATGGCATGGCTGGTATGTAGAACTTGGTTCCAAAGTATTCACTAAGGGCAGTATATTATCTCATAGTAAATCCTTCTCAAAGGCAAAAATCTACTGTAATTTTTACTGAACATAAGAAAGGCCTTACTGGTTCAGATCAATGGCCCATCTAGCCCAGTATCCTGTCTTCCAACAGTGGCCAGTGCCAGGTGCTTCAGAGAGAATGAACAGCACAGGCAGTCATCTAGTGATCCCCTATCTTCCACTCCCAGCTTCTGGCACTCAGAGGCTAGGGACACCTAGAACATGGGGTTGCATCCATGGCCGTTGATGGACTTATCCTCCAGGAATTTATCTAATTGTTTTCTGAACCCAGTTATAGTTTTGGCCTTCCTGACATAATGTACACACATCTACAACTCCAAGTTTGCTTGACAACCACAAAAATGACCTGACTGACAGAAGGGAGGTGTTTTTCCCCAGGCTGGTTAGACACAGAAAGCAATTATGGGAAAGCTGCTGGAAAAAAGCGTAATCAAAGGGTAAACACACAGAGAGCACAGACCACAGCCCTCAAGGAAAAGGGGGCAGGGAAGGACTCAGTGCTGGGAGGAGGAAGATGTGGGGAATTGTGCACGGGACTTACTTCTTCCATTCCCACCCCTTCATCAGGTGGTCAGGTGTAGACTTAGTGGGGATCCCAGTTCCTTCCTCCAGCAAGTGGGAGATGGTGGAGAGTGGTATTTTCCCTGTCAGGAAGTAGGAGGAAGAGGTCATAAGGGCCTATCCCCCACTGAAGATGTTTCTCTGTGAATGATAGAGTCCCCTGAGAGCTTGTATCATTGAGGGAAACCTCTCAGAACATAAGGCCCAGGCTGCTGCTAGGCATTGCCCATGTAATATGATTAATTGTTACAGTGAGCAATAAGCTCCAATGGCTTCGGGTGGAGGAGTGCCTAGGGGTGGGATAGTGGAACCCCTGGGTGAAGGAAATGTCCCCAGAAAAGCGGATGAGCCTGAATTCTGTTGGCCAATGTTATTCATGCTGTTAGGACCATACCCATCCAGATAAGGCACAGTTGTAGACTCAATAAGGTGGGAATATTCTTCAACTCGGAGTGGTGTTCCAGCTAGAAGCTCCAGCAGGCCTATACCAATTATCTTGACCTTCGTCTTGCCATTGAAGTTATATAGTTTCTGCCAAGAGAGAAGATGGAGGGCCTATGGCAACTCCTTCCTTCTTTGTTTTGCCTAAGTGTATGCACAGAGGGTCTGTGCTCGATCATTGCTCGTTCTGGTGGGGAGGGACTCAGGTGTTTGGCAGGAACCTGGATGTCCAAGCAGCCCTAGTTAGGGGTGGCCTACTTGCTCTAATCTGGGGAAGGTTCTAGAAAAGATGGGCTAAAAAAGCATCCTTCTACCTTCTTCTTTCCAGGCTCTAAACTTGTTGGAACATTTGCATTATGTTAACTGGACTTGAACTGAAAGACTATGAACTTCAGAAAACAGACATAATTGATAGAGAATTACATCAATTGGGCATTGATATTGCAGCCCTCAGTGAGATGAGGCTTTTGGAAATTGGAAGAGAATGGAGATGAGCTGCGGGTAATGAGACGGGAGAAAATACTTCTTTTCAAGAAAGACATGGTGGAAAACTTCCAGTTCCAGTTCAAGCAGAGCCCCAAGGGCTGATTCCTGCACAGGTGGCTAAGTTAAGTATTTTGCTAGAGAAGCATCGAGAAGTCTTTTCTAAGCATGAGGTGACTAATTTGTTGACTGGGGTTTAGGAGAAATATTTTGGTTTTCTTGGAATTGTACAGCTGAAATATAAATGAGTAATAGAGAAGTTTAATTGTAATGTACATTTCAGTCAAGAAAAAATGTTAACTCTGTATCTAAAAATATGTTTAGATGCTTGTTTTTGAAAAAAAGTTGAAATGTAAAGTAAGCTATTTTTACAATATATTATATTACAATAATAAAGTTTCCAAATTTTGAGAAATATCTCTTTTTATTTGTGTCCACATTTAAAATAGAGATTACAAAATTCTAGTAAATTGTGACAGGAACAATCCAGTCTGTCACCATTAGCTACCCCTGGAGCAGAGGACAAGAAAGGGGAGAGGTAGCAAATTGTGGCATATTTGCCACCTCTCACCTTTCTCGTACTCTGCTCCAGGGGTAACAAATTGTGACATATGTTTGACTTCCTGTCAAGAGTGTAAAAAGAAAAGGAGTACTTGTGGCACCTTAGAGATTAACAAATTTATTTGAGCATAAGCTTTCGTGAGCTACAGCTCACTTCATCGGATGCAAGAGTGTGTTACACTGGACCAGAGGATGGGAAAGGTGAGAGATAGAAAATTGGGACAGGGCAGAAAAAGAACATCCATAGAGGCCAGTAACTGCTACTGGTAGCAAAATATGTCAGTAGCGGTTTTTGACATTACTTTTTCAGAGGAAACTTGTACGTACCTGAGCAGTTATGACTAAGGCTATGTTTATGTCACAGAGGTCATGGAAGTCATGGAATCTGTGACTTCCAGAGACCTCTGTGACATTTCTGCTTCAGCCCTTGGAGCTGCAGGACTGGAGCTGGCAGCCAGTGGGGCCCCAGCAGGGTTCCAGTGAGAAGCAACAGCCTCCTCAGGATACCCCTGCAAGGTTCAGTGACAGCCTCCTCAGGGGGCCGTCCTACAGGTTCCAGCAAAGGGCAACAGCCTTGCATGGGACGGGGGCGGGGGCGGGGGGTTGCAGGGACCCCGCAGCTCCCAGCCACCACGGTGGTGGGGGAAACAATGGAGCCACCGCCACAAAAGTCATGGACAGGTCACAGCTTCCATGAACTTTTGTCTATTGCCTGTGACCTGCCCATGACTTTTACTAAAAATAACCACGACAAAATCTTAGCCTTAGCTATGACATATCTCTTGCGGGAGGGGGAAGTGGTGTTCAGGTGCACAAGCCAAAGTACAAAAAAACATCAAAATAACCCCTATACTCCTGCTGAGACTGGCTTGCTTATGGGGACCAGGAATGGGGCCCGCAGCCTTTCACCCCCAGGTCACAGATTTCACCCAGGCTGGGAGTTATTGAAGGTTGTTTCTATCAATGGCTGTTTGGTAGCCTGTGAGAAAGGAGTTTGGAGACCTCTTGCTTCTTCTGTTAGAGCAGGTATTCCCATCACTCAAATCACCAGCACAAACACTGCCCCATTAGCAGTCTCAATATGCTATCAAATGCTGAATGGACCATGGAGAGCTTTCTGTGAATTGGGGGAGGGCAGAGGAATAGCAGGGGGAGTAAAAGGAACTACTGAGACTTGTAGAAGTATGGAGGGTGGGGGCATCAGGCTGGGAAGCAGCATCTTGGTAGTTCCTGCTGCCATTCTTTTGGCAGTTCTTTGGCAGCTGGTACCCTGTAGACACCCCCTCGGCAGCTAGTGCCTGGCACCCTGTACCCCAACCTTCCTTGACAGATGGTGCCCTGAGTACCAATGTCCACCTGCCCTGCACCCAGGTGCTGGTGCCCTGTCCCATCCCCTACCTAACCCTGACTGCTGGTGCACATGCTCCTGCTCCTTCCCTGTGCCCAGTTTCATTCCTGGGACATGCAGTGGCTGGAAGGCAGAAAAAGGCTGGACCGGGACTCCTCCCTGGTACCTGGTGGCCAGCCTGGTCTTGTGTGCCATGAAAGCCATTCCAGCCTGATCTTCTGGTTCAGCTCTCATCTCTGATCTTCATCATGCATGCATGTGGGGAAGAAGCATAGTGGGGGTCCCGTTCTTGCTGCTGTGAGATATTGCGGGGGAAGTGGAAAACACTGTGTGTGTGTGTGTGTGTGTGTGTGTGTGTAAATATAGATTTCCCCACAAGGGGCAGAGCAGACTGCAACAACTATTGTGGGGTATTTTTGCTCAGCATGGTCGGCAAAGTGCTTTCAATGGTCCTGTTGAAAGTACTCCAAGTCCTTGCTGAGAGAGTCTACCCTGAGAGCCAGTGTGGGTTCAGATCTGGATGCTCCATGACTGATATGTCCTTCACATTATACTTGTTGCAAGAAAAAAAGCCATGAACAACAGGCACCTATGTATATAGCATTTGTTGACCTACAAAAGGTCTTCAACATGGGTAGCGTAGGAATGGCTTCTATAAAGTCCTGTTGAAAACTGGCTGACCACAAAAGGTGCTCTCCCTATTCAAAAAGTTCCACAAGGGAGTGAAGGCAACATCCAGTATGAAAATGAAGCATCATCCGACTTTAGTATTGATACTGGTATGAAGCAAGGCTGCATCTTAGTGCCCAGTGGCTTTGGCATCTTCTCTGCTCTTTTTAAGTTTGCCTTTGGAAATGATCAATCTGGCATACTAACTGAATCGAGGATGGACGGCAGCTTAACATCAGACTATTCCAGAGCAGAAGGCATGTCACCCAGCTCACTATTCAGGATCTGCTTTTTGCAGATGATGCTTCATTCATCTCTAATTCACCTGATGAACTTCAGGTCATGATGAACAAGTTTTCCTATGTTTCCTAAGTTTTACTATGCATGCACCAAGTTTTGCATAGTAACCAGTATGAAGACAACAGTTGTCATGTACCAATATTCCACCTAAAATCTATGTCAATAATGAAGTCTGGACAACATGGATCACTTCTGATATTTCGTCTCAATTATCACCAGCTCACTTAACCTTGATAGGGAAGTTAATGCTAGAATCAGCAAAGCTTCTGTTCCCTTTGGCAAACTTACCTCACATATTTGGAACAACAAGTTGCTAACCCTGAAAACAAAGGTGTCTTGTTTATCATGTTTGTGTCCTTAGTACCCTTCTTTAGAGTTGTGAAAGCTGGGTTACGTACTCCAAGCAGGACCAGAGATCGAACAGTTTCCACCTCCACTGCCTTAGAAAAATCCTTGTTACTTGGGACCAACAGATCACCAATAATGAGATCCTTGAGAGAACTGGCCTACAGTCTATGCAGACTTTGCTGGATGTTCGCAAGCTTCACTGGTTGGGACACGTGGAATGCATGCCTCAAGATTGTCTGCCAAAGGCTGTGCACTATGGCCAACCTTGCTGCCATGCAGAGGAAGGCCAAATCTCCGATACAATGACAAGGTCAAGCAAGGCCTCAAGAAATTCAGCATTCCCACTGACCACGGGGAAAATACTGCACACAATCATTCAGTTTGGAGAAGCTGGGTTAAGACTGGTGCAGTCACCATGGAGAGCCATCAGAAAGCCAGGCTGAGGGTCACAGGTGAGCAGGGAAGCAGAGCTTCAACTTCCATCTGGCGAGTGGGCAGGTGGGAAGGTTTGCCACTCACGCATCGGGCTCTTTTCACATACCATTGCTGAGCCCTACTGATGGACTGACTTTGTCGTGTCTCATTGCATCTGTCAAGAGGTTGGAGAGCCATGAGCAATAGGTGGTGTTAGTATTGTACACTCAAGTGATGGCACTCTTCCCTCATGCATGCTGTGCTGCAGGAAGTGTTGAGGGAGAGTCAGTAGGGGGAGCTCTTGCCTCAGAGTCAGCACTGACCCTGTATTCTAGCATGATACTAGTGAGTGCAGTGCTATAGGGGCTACTACTTTCAGATAAGACATAAAACCAAAGCTCTGAGCATTCAGAGTCATAAGAAATCCACAGCACCTTTCATAACCAGAGGGGATTAGCCCTGGAGAGCTGGATATATTCCAACTCAGATAGGTCCCTTTTACCACTGTATGATGCCTGCTCTATGTGGCAAAGTCAGGCTGGACGGCTGCCGGAGGGTCTGGGAAAACAGGTATGTTAGCCCTGTAATGCTAAAGGCCCTTTTTCCTACAAGCTGGTAAGGGTTACTGTTAGGATATAGATATTCAGGCCTGCTTGTAAAGGCCTATACTCTAAGAATATAGGTATATGTTTATCATTTAGCTAGTAATAGAGGTATACAAGAAAGAATCTGTGTAAGGGCCTTCTCTCACTGTGACAGTCTGAGGCCCTGTTCTTAGGCCAATGCCTTTGGCTAAGCAGCAGAGGCAGCCATAAGCTGGGAAGCGAATGGTCACATCCCAAACTAGTCAATATGGGGCTGTTAGGAAGGTGATCCGATCTATCACCTCCAGAGAAAGGGAAGAGCCTAGAAGATGTAAAAGGAAATTTAGGTTAATAGTTTTCTGTCTGGTAAGAACTCACTTATCAATAGACACAGCTGGGAAACCCTTATGTCTTTATAGATGTAGTTGTGAAATCCTCACTTCTGTATTGTTTTGTCATTATAGTTCCCACTTTGCTATTGTTTATTTGCATGGTCTCTGTCTGGTTCTGTGATTGTTTGTGTCTGCTGTATAATTAATTTTGCTGGGTGTAAACTAATTAAGGTGGTGGGATATAATTGGTTAGCTAATCATGTTACAATATGTTAGGATTGGTTAGGTAAATTTCAGTAGAATGATTGGTTAAGATATAGCTAAGATTATTACTATATAAATTAGGGGCAAACAGGAAGTAAGTTGAGATTCGAAAATAAGGAAAAAGAAACTTGGATTTAAGCTTGCTGGAAGTTCATCCCAATAAACATCGAATTGTTTTCACCTTCAGACTTCGGGTATTGTTGCTCTCTGTTCATGCGAGAAGGACCAGGGAAGTGGGAGAGTGAAGGAATAAGCTCTCTAACAGTTACTTCAGGTCAATTAGGGACACCTGAGTCCAATTAAGAGCTGCCTGAAACCTGTTAAAATCTCTCTCCTGGTGCTGGTGGGACAAATTGCTGCAAGGCTGGAGGCAGTAGGAAGATAGGCTTCTCCAGTGTGAGAGACTGCGCTCCTTCCCATAGGGGAGACACCCAAAATCCAGTGCCTGTTTAGGGGAAGGACTGACACCTCGGGGCCAGCGACAGGACAACCCCTTCCCCCAATGAGGGGGCCAGGGAAAGGTATTCCCCTTTTGTTTTGATGTGTTTGGCAGAGGAGCACTCCTCAGGCCTGCCCTGAGGCCTACCAGGAAGGCTCTGAGAAACAAACCCTGAACAGGGAAGACAGACATGCTCTAGATTGGGGGCTGATTTACCCCAGCCCTGTCCCTGCCAGAGGAGGGAGCACTAAGTCTGGTGAAGCAGAAGGGGTGCCTTGCCACATCTGTTTTCACTTGGATAAAATTTTCTTCTTCAGCTGTTCTCTTAAACTGTTGTGCCGCATTAATTTGACTGAGTGCTGTTAAACTGCTTCTGCATTCCACTCCAGAAGTGGTTGCACTTCAATACTGGCTGAGTGAATCCTAGAAATACAGACTGTAAAGTGTTTTGAGACTCTTCCATCTGGAAGGAACTACAAAAATATGTGATTACTTTTGTTTTCAGTAAGGTTACCTGTTCCCATGCAGTATACCTAAGCAGAAAAACAGCCCAAAGAACATTTACACAAACACAATGTTGCATCAAACTCTATTTATTCCATAGAGTTGGAAAGTCTCATACATGGCTGAGGAAATGGGGTATGGAAGATAGTCTGGTCACATGGCATGAGAGCATCTCAATTGGTAGCAATGTTATTTTGGATCCAGGAGACATAGTTGCACACTTTAGTGTAGACCCCGGGGTAACCTTTATGTGCACAACCAATTCCCCAGGAGACAATCCCCTGGAGTCTCCCATTGCAGACTACTGGGCCACCGGAATCCCCCTGCGACAAAGATTGTGAAGTGGTGTTTAGCAGGCATTACAATCAAGAAGGGATTCTGCCTTTTTGACAAAGCAACAGAGATACTAAGTCCTTTTGGTGGCTTATAGGAAAGTCTAGTAATGAGAGGGGCAGTTTGATAGCGCTGATCTCATGTCAGCCTTGATATCACATTTTAAGTGAAAGGTGCTAGATGAAAACCCCACAGGATGGGAATGCTCTGTTTATTCAGAGGGGAAGTATGGCACAGACAGCTTCACACAAATCCACGCCATCTCATATTAATGTGCTGTGGCCTGGAGACAGCATATCTAAGTGCCAAAAGGGAATGTGTTTTTCATGGGTTAGAGACAAAGGACAACCTGCAGGTTACAAGTACTTGGCTGGGATTCAGGAGAAGTGAGTAGTGCTCATGTCTGCCAGGAACTTCCCAAGTCATCCACATACTGATTTGCAAGCTCCCATTGACCCCAAGATAAGTTGAGCTGAAAATTGGGCTATCGAATCATCCTGTGTTTCAGTGTCCCATCAGTACATATGAATTCTGAGGATCAATCCATTCATATGTTCTGTCGGGTTTGAATATACATGATGATACGTCCCTCAGAACAACTCGCAGAGCCAACATTTCTAAAGTGGGCATTGATTTTGGATATCTCCACTTTGGGGACCCACCTCAAGACACCTTGATACCGATTTTAACATATGTTAAGCATCTGCATCTTTTAAGGGCTAGAGTTGGAGCAGCAGGTGTTCACCGCCTCTGAAATGCAGGACCAAGGAGTCTCAAGTATGGCATCAAAAAATGGAGGCATTCAAAATCTATGACTAACATTGAAAATTTTAGTCTAACTAAATAAAAATCAGTCCTTGGCCTCTACTGAGACTGCCAAGAATGAGGCCAAGAAGCACCACTAAAAATGGTTCATTATGAGGTGAGGACGAGTTTCCAACTAGGAAATAGACCAAGAGTCAGCACCGTATCAGCCACCAACAGATTTCAGTCCTTCAGGCAATAACTAGCCATGTGTGATGCCTATTTTGCAGAGGGTTGAGTGAGGGTGGAGGGTAGAGACAAGTGAGAGGTGTGGGGGAGCTATTTTATCTGGCAGGAATCTTTGCCCCCCTCCAGGTATCCGATACAGATCATGTTACTAGGGATTTGTCCTGGATGAGCACTGCTGCACTTGCTGGAGGACAGGACAGGAGCTTTCAGGCACTGCAGGAGGTCAGGGTAGTTAGCTACAAGAAATGGGAGACAAATTAGTAAGGGAAATCCTTGAATTCACTGTAAAATTACAGCTGCCCTTTCAGTAACTGGAACAGTGCCCTCTCTCTAAGTAAGTGGCATTTCTATCCGCTTAGCTTTTTCTCCAGCATCTCCCAGCTTTCCCACAGGATCGTTATCATTGCACAGGGATTCCCTTCCTCCAGAGAGGTCAGAATCCACAACGGGGGATTTGTTCAGCCTGATCCATTGCACAATTAATCTCTGGATTCCAGAAAATGGATAGCCAATTGGACTTAGAAAAGAGCATCCCAAAGATCAGATTTCAGAGTAGCAGCTGTGTTAGTCTGTATTCGCAAAAAGAAAAGGAGTACTTGTGGCACCGTAGAGACTAACACATTTATTAGAGCATAAGCTTTCGTGAGCTACAGCTCACTTCATCGGATGCATCCGATGAAGTGAGCTGTAGCTCACGAAAGCTTATGCTCTAATAAATTTGTTAGTCTCTAAGGTGCCACAAGTACTCCTTTTCTTTTTCCAAAGATCAGAGGAAACCAGTGAATGGAAAGACCAGTTGGATCACTCTGAGCCAGCTTCTGCACTAGAGTCATTGGTGGTGTGTAGCCTATGGATCAGTAGCCAGATACCCCAAGTGGATTTGGCTCATTCTGTCTATCCTTCTTCCTGCTCCCTAGGCTAGTGCAGGAGTTATGTTCTAAAAATGGAGTTCTAATATAATAAACTTTAAATTTGAAATAAAATATTTTCCTCCATCCTTAGAGGTGTGGATAACCCATTGAGTTCACTGATCTGAGGGGGAACTGTGGGTGCTCAGCAACTCTCAGGATCTGGCCCACTGAATGTCCCAAATAATGGGGATGGAGGACTTCTTCCTGAATATCATAGAAAAACGTGTTTGGTGCTTCAGTCTGCCCCATGCCAATAATAAAGAACAAGAGAAAATCAAGGATATTAGAAGAGAACATATTTAAATCAGATAAAAGGCCCCTGCTCTCCACAGGCTTTTCCCTTTGAGCCATGATTCCCCACATGGGCTCTCTCTTCAAACCACCTCCCATACAAGTGCTCTCCCTTCCCCATACTTTCTTCCCTGGGGCCCACCACTGGGTCAATAAATGTTTCCAGTGTCCTAGAGAAGCTCTACACTCCCAAAGAGCACTTACTACCACTGCTGAGGGTGTTGCCCCAGCCAGAGATCAGGCACTGGGTGCCAGTGGCCACACAGCTGGTCAGCAGGGCATTTGTATTGACGTAGGAGTTGAGGGTAGTTGCACTGGCCAGCTTGATGAGCATGATGTCATTGTCCAGCGTCTGAGGGCTGTAATTCTGGTGATGGATGACTTCGGCTGAATTAATGAACTGTTCAGTGCCTTCCCTGACTGCCAGGTTGTGTTCTCCAAGCCTCACTTGGATAGAGCTGAAAAAGAGGATGGAATAACAGCACCCTTACCAGCACTGTCACCATCGTTATTCATCATCATTATCATAACAACCCTCACCATCACTATGGATATTACCACAACTACAGTTGCTGTCAACACCGGCACTAAGGTCTCCGTTGCTCTAGTTCAGTGAGTAGCGTCAAGTCTCTGGCGTCAAGTTCACACACCAGGATTTAGCTTAATACCTAATCCGCAGTGCAGGGAAGTCCTGGGAGTACTGCTTTGGCTGAAGCACAACCTGGAAGGAGACCTGGGTGATATTCTGGTTGGCCTACGCCTCTCTATACATGTCACAGAACTAGTGATGGTCAACTAGGGTGACCAGATGAAACGGACAAAATATTGGGACACATGGACTGCCGAAAGTTTTTGAGTGAGAGATACCTTTTTGCTTTCAAATCTTATTTAACTTGTTTCAGAGTAGCAGCCGTGTTAGTCTGTATTCACAAAAAGAAAAGGAGTACTTGTGGCACTTTTTTTCTTTTGTAACCAATTCTGACCTTTATGCCTTACTACTTGTAAATCACTTAAAATCTATCTTTCTCTAGTAAATAAAGTTGTTTTATTGTTTTATCTAAACCAGTGTGCTTTAATTGATGTGCTGGGGAATCTCTACTCAGGTTAGCAAGGGCTGGTGCATAATCATTACCCTTTGATGGAATGACAAACTGCTTATGAGCTTGTATAGTCCAGTAAGCAACTTGACAGTACAAGACATGTTTCTGGGTGCAAGGCTGGGGCTAGGGAATTTGTAGGTGTTGCCCTGTATGTAGTCCATGAGTGGCTGGGAGAGTATTCATGTATTTAGCTGGGTGTGACTTTGCAGGCTAGTGGCTGTGTGTGAGCAGAGCCTGGAGGGGTTTGTTGTTCACCAGCAAAGCAGTGTAAAAAGCACCCTGGGCTGGAGAGTTAAGGGGACACAGTAGTTCAACAGTCCAGCTTGTGTTCTGGGGAATGTCACACTTCGTTTGAGTGATTATGAGCTAATGCAATTTAAACTAAAAGGATGAATTAAGGGAAGCAGTTAGGGAAGTGTACTGAACTGAAGAACTCTGGATATAAATTTGAAGAATGCTTGGAATTACTTTAATTCAAAGTGGTGGAAGTTCTCTGAAGCCAGCATCCCAAGAAGGAGAAAAATTCATAGGGAAAGGTGGCAAACCAAAGTGGATGAACAACTATTTCAAATAGGTTGTTAAGAGAAAGCATAAAGCCTACAAGGAATGGAAGATGGGATGGATCACAAGGACAGCTACATCTTGGAAGTCAGAAAGTTTAGGGGAAAAGAATTGCCCTAAGCCAAGCAGAATTGGAACTTGCATATGTAGCCCCCCTCCTGTTCACTGGCCCAGGATGAGGTTGTTCAAGATAGGGAAATCTGCCTCGGGGCTTTTTACACAACTTTAGAAAACTGGGCCTGAGGCTCCTCTGTGTGCTCTGGGTTGTGTGTCAGTGTGTGCTTGCTTCAGACCAGTGGTGTAAGTAAGTGGGTACGGTCAAGTACGCCATACTATTAAGACACTTATTGCCAGTACACTCTACCGGAAAGACAGATTTTTCCGAACTGCAAGGCTCTCCTGGGAACTGCAGGGGGAAAAGGGGTGGAGTGTGGGGCTGTGGAGGATGGAACACATCTCACCTGGTCTATGTGCATTTCAGGATCCAGTTCCAAAATTCCCTGCTTGATTTTAAACTCCTCCATGGACTGGTCTAATCACCTCACTGACATTGTGTTTGTACTGCTCCCTCCTCACTTCTATCGTGCATTGACTTCACTGGGCTCCTTTCACCCATTTTCACTCTCTGCATCTCTTCCTTTCTGGGAGCATGAAACTGGCTTTTATTTCCTAACACAGATGAGTCTTTCTGAACCCTAGTTAATTTTATAGACACAGACTAGGTGTCAGTAACACCTGCTAATGTTAATGCCTGCAGCAGAATTTGCACAAACACCCCTATTTAGCCACTAGCGCTAAAATGATGAGTAATTGTTCTCTTGATACATGCTGCTCCTTCCAATAGTTCCTTTGCTCTGCTTTATTTCCAAAGAGCTCCCTATAATGTTCTCTTCACTGTTTGCTTGAAGTCTGAGCACTACTGAACTACAGGATCCATATCAGGCAATGCTAGACAGATGCCAATAAACACTGAAATTCCCACAGTGCCTCCCAGTCTTGAGAACTTCACAGATGACTATAGATTGTTCATCTAGCAGTCTCCAAAATGCAGTTACACATAGGATTTGGATTTTTTCACAATTGCAGGTGGGGAGGTGAAGGAAGATAATTTCTACCGGGAGGGACGGGGAAACAGCAGGAAGTGAAATATCTAGGCAGGAAGATCTCAAGGAAAGCAAAGGAAGATATCTCAGTGGGAATATTTGTTCAAATGTACTCAAAGAGAAGCCTGAGTAACAATGAATCAATATATAAAAAACTACTAACAAATTTAAAACTAATTTATTAAACAACTGTGTATTTCCATTTATGTTTTGACTGTATTTTTTTAAAGTATTGCTGGCTATCCAATGTGTTCCACAGATTCTGAGAAAACTGGAAACATTTCTATGGCACTGCTAATGCGCCACTGAGACTGCAATACACTCAGCATATGGTTCAGTCTTCCAAGAAAGGTAGTGAAGAATAACTTCTACTAACATGGGAAGCAGGCAAAATGAAATTACATGAGTTGGGATTTACCCAGGAGCTGGGGTTAACACCCTTGCATCCTTTGTAAAAAGTGCTGAAGAATTTTTTGTGACTATGAGTGCAGAGGAGATCAGTTTTATATCTCATCTGGAAGAATATTATACATCATTCATCATAAAGGTTTTCCCCCTCCTTAGGGCTTCAAAGGTGAAGTCATAGCAGGGGGAGGGGCTCTGACCTCCTCATCACTTCCTGTCACCTTCATAAGAACCAAGAGGTAAAAAAGAGAAGAATAAATTCGCTGGTAAAAATATGAGATTCCTGCTACTTCTGATGCCTGGTAAGAACCTAGAAATCCTGCCCAAGCCCTACAAAAAACAGAGTCCATCCAGGTGCACAGGCAGAGCATAACTTCCCTAGAGATATGTACAAACTTCCCTGCTCGCTGGACCTCAGAGCCTCCTGCCTGAGTCCAGCCTGAGTCCAAACGTCTAAACAGTGATTTTTTAGCCCTGCAGGCTGAGCCCCGCAAGCCTAAGTCAGCTGGCCCTGGATAGCTGTGGGTCTTTTATTGAAGTGTAGCTGCTGAGAGGCTAAAAGCATACCTGACTTCAAAGAATCAAAACCACAGAGGAATTGTTCATTTCTATGGGAAACAGACTTTTTTGCTGCTGACTGGAACAGACACTGACATTTAAAGTGAAAGGCCTCTCGTGAAAATCTATGTTGTGTGTCACTTTGTGAGATTTGTGTTTGAAATAATAAACTGTGTCATGAGGAAAAGGCCAAAAAGAAACTGAGACACGGCATTAGACTTTCCTGACTGGGAAAAACAGGCCAGCATGCCTCTAGTTGCATATAAATATTGCAGCATGTGATACCAGGGACAACCACTGGGGGTCAAGTATTAGTTAGAATGGCCTTCTCTCTCTCTGTCCCTCTTTGAGAATGTATGTGTGTGTGACTTCGCATATGTGCATGCAACTGTTTTCACTATTGTAATGATCAAGTGACTGTATGAATCCTAGTTTATGTTAACTATAGGCAAGGTGCTCATAACACTTCCTAGTAAAGCTCCCTGTCACAGAAGCAGAATTGTTCACACTGACACTTAAGTTTGATCTTGGCACTAGAATAATATATTTTTATTTTTTATTACAGAAGCACATACAGGCCTCAACCAAGATCAAGGCCTCACTGTGCCAAGCCCTGTACAAAGCCATAATAAGAGTCTGGTCCCTATCTGAAAAGTTCAACATCTAAATAGAGAAGACAGACAAAGGGTTGGGGGAGAAACAGAGGCACAGTTAGGGGGACTGGCCTCCTTGGCCTCCTTCTCCTCCCATGGCTGGGAATGGGCAGTTGGCCCAAACTCCTCCACATCCCTGACTGTCTTGCACAGCTGGTAGAAAGGATACCATGAGAGGGAATAGGCATATAGCACATTCTCTACATGGTACAGTCTGGTGGGTTGGTCTGCAACTGGCATCCAATATCCTCTATGGCTTCAAGAATGGGAATGGGATAGTCCTTCCTGGTTCCCGTCAGCTGGTGAATCTAATAAGATCAGACTTTCTATCACGGCAATTGCGGTGCTCCAGTTCCAAGCCAGGACACACTGGTGCTGAGGCTACCGCAGAAGCAGGGGAAAACTCCAGTGAGAACAAGAGTTAACAGAAACTTTTTAAGACATAATAGTTTTGGGTCTATTCCTATTATATCCACATCTTGGCTCTAGAGCTAACCATAGTGGTCTATTGGAGTGTGCAACTGTCTCTTCAAGAGTTGTGGTGGAAGCCCCATTATTTGGCCCGGACAAAGCATTGCTCTATAGTCTGCAAGGGCCTGTGCCAGCTCTGGCTTTTCCGATTGGTTTGCTTCTTTTCTACATTCTACTCAGTTTGTGATTTCACCAGGCAGTAATTTGCAGGAAGTAAATCATGGGTTCAGCACAAGGCAACTGCTAGAAGAAACTAGGACTGATGGAGAATTTAGGTTTCAACAGGTGATGTCACTAACAAGGGCCATGTGGGCGGCTGCTTGTGGGGCTGTGCAAGATGTATTCCCGAGCAGAAAATCAGATGTGTTCTCTAACTGCCCATTTCCATTTGAAGCACTGGAATGCGTTACCTAGGGAGGTGGTGGAATCTCCTTCCTTTGAGGTTTTTAAGGTCAGGCTTGAGAAAACCCTGGCTGGGATGATTTAGTTGGGGATTGGTCCTGCTTTGAGCAGGGGGTGGGACTAGATGACCTCCTGAGATCCCTTCTGACCCTGATATTCTATGATTCTATGATTCTATTTGTCTTAGGCAGGGGTTTTCAAACTGGGGGTCGGGACCCCTCAAGAGGTTGTGAGGTTATTACCTGGGGTGTTGTGAGCTGTCACCCGCCACCTGCAAACCCGCTTTGTCTCCATCTTTTATAATGGTTTCAAATATATTTAAAAGTATTTTTAATTTATTAGAGGGGTCACACTCAGAGACTTGCTATGTGAAAGGGGTCACCAGTACAAAAGTTTGAGAGCCACTGGTGTTAGGTGACTCAAATGTTCCAAAGTTTAGGATCTCAAGGGTAAATATGGAAACCAGCTACAAATGTTTGTAAGGTCTGAACACCATGGAGGGAGAGGAATTATTTTGGATGGCACACAGGGGACATAATTTGGAGGGAATGAGATTAAATTGGACAGAAGGGAAAAATTTAGTCTAATCAGGAAACATTTCCTCAGATTGAGGTTTTACAGGGCTGTGGAATAATGTACTCCAGGAAAATGGTGGAAGCCACATAATTTAAAAGTAGGAGTAGATAAAGTCCAAGAAAATATATTGTAGGAAAAAAATCCTGTTCTGTCTTGGGGTGAGATGAGCAAGATTTGAATTTTCCCCAACTCTGATTTCTACGACTTTAATACGTGTCTAACAATGCACAGGATGGGCTGGAAAAAACAGCTGTGTTTTCTTGGATAGACTCCAAGTGGCTCATATTACAGCCATTGGGGTATTTTCTAAAGTTCTGGAAATAGCAGTGCTCCATTGTTTTCCATTTCTAGTTGTAACAGTAACAAAAAGCTTTTCTTTTACTGGTGTATCTTGATGTCAGCAAAAGGTACGAGATATGACAGCTCCCTAATCTTTAACCAGAGGACACATGCATTTGTTTGCTTCAGTTGAGACTTGATGAGATCTCAACACATTTCTCCTTCACCTCTCTGGAAAAGTTTCTCTCTCTCTCTCTCTCGTACAACACCCAAACAATATGTCAGACACATAGGTATAATTCAGTAGATATATTAGTGAACAATCCTGCAGCCCTCCTCTGGTATTTATATTGCTGGCATATAGCTGATCATCAATTAAATAACTGAACATTTTTTTAAAAGAACAATAAAGAATAAGGATAAAGAATAATAAGAGTGAGCAAAAAAAGTAAATAGTACCATTCACACACAAAAACTCCTGCTTCCATACACCTAAGCATGGGGCTATTTATTAACAATATGGATTCATCATAGCCCCCCAACCAGACTAAAGCTCTTCTGCTTGAATGTTCATTTATAGCAAATAAGTTGCAGAAAGATGGTTAAACGAAGAGCCATTCAAATATTGTATGAATGAATATTCATAATACTGTTTTGTCTGCATTTGATGAGCTCATTCACATAGATGGATAGGTAGATATATAGATTAGATTAGATTTAGATCGATCATTTCATACCTATATAATTCCTACCCCAAAAGATTTCACAACAATCTGCAAACTCTGAATACAGGGAACATTCCCCACTTCTGGACAGGAACAGGCCGGCCATTCTGGCCAGTACGGTACATGACATTAGCATAGGATGGGAAATCAAATTGAATACTTTATAGCAGGGGTGATTTTGAGAACACACAAAAACCTTTAACCTTGTTGGAATTCTCAGTCCAGATCTGTTGGAGGCAAACACCGCAGTAGATAGAAGGCTCTGGGATCTTTAACCACCATTAATGCTCAGGTCTTAGTTTTAAAGGCTCATTGGGAAGTCTGTAATATAGAGGTAAATATCTGAGACAAAGTGTCATTTCTTTCTTCCCTGAAACACTTTTCAAAGACAACTGGCAGCAATGGGAGGGGTATTGCACTCCTCTCACTTCCTGTTGCCTTAGCATAGCGGTTCTCATACTGTGGGTTGGGACCCCAAAGTGGGTCGCAACCTCATTTTAATGGGGTCACCAGGGCTGGTGTTAGACTTGCTGGGGCCCAGGGCCAAAGCCAAGGACTGAGCACCACTGCCCGGGGCCAAAGCCCAAGGTCTTCAGCTTGGGGCAGCAGGGCTCAGGTTACAGCCCCCTCTCCTCTGGGCTGAAGCTCTTGGGGTTCGACTTTGGCCCCCAGGGGTGGCGGGGATCAGACTTCGGTCCCCCCTCCTTCAGTCTTGTAGTAATTTTTATCAAAATGGGGTCCGTGGTACAATGAAGTTTGATAACCCCTGCCTTAGCAAAATCCAAGCGCTGTAAGAACCAATCCTGTAACATTTGTTGGTAGAAATGTTGAAAATTCTTCTCCTTCTGTTGCTTGGGAATAACCCAGAACTCCCAACCTGCAACGGGCGTACTGCAGTATGGCTGAGTATAGACAGGGGTGGTGTTGGGCAGAGGACCCTTTGGTGCCTGACTAATGTATCTCTGCTCCTTTCCCCCTCGCTCACACAGGTGCTGGGGTTGGAGACCTCATCTCATAGTGGCCAAGAACAGCAATCCAGAAACCAGGGAAGGCTGTGACCATGAGCTGTTACTAGAACAACACTGCCTGCACAAACGTGTTTGGTACCAGCAATCCCAGGGAGCAGTGGCAGATTAGCTACTGGGCTGACAGGGTCTGTGACCAGGAGCTCCGTGCCCCAGCCCTGCTCCCCAGCATGATTCGGGCCCAGCAGCAGGACAGAGCAGCTTTCCCCTGCACTCTGGGTCCAGCC
Source organism: Dermochelys coriacea (assembly GCF_009764565.3). Taxonomy (NCBI): domain Eukaryota; kingdom Metazoa; phylum Chordata; order Testudines; family Dermochelyidae; genus Dermochelys; species Dermochelys coriacea. Next base: position 213,418,066 of record NC_050068.2, on the reverse strand, counting down.
TCAGTAGCTGGAGGCAACCTCCTGGGTTCTAGTGCCGGCCTGTTTCCTCTTCAGCTGTGAGTGCGGCCTGGGCCCATGGTGGTTGGAGGGGAGACCGAGCTTCTCCGATCTTGGGGCCGCAGTGGAGAGAGTGAAAGAGATGCTGGCTAATCAACCTGTACCTGAGATCACAGACTTATAGCCTTTAAAACTATGAACAACAGCAGCATTGGCAGTGACACTAGCTATGGAGCCGCATCTAGGCACTCAGATACCTCTGAGATTGGTGATAGACAGAGAGTAACAACTAACAGGGGCATCAGTCCTCCTGCATAAACTGTTCAGGACCTGGGGACAGAAATAATATTAATATTTAGCAAATAATTGCTCCTCCACAAACCTGCGTCTCCACTCCATGTACAGTATTGTGCAAAGAGGTCAGTTATGGGGGAGTTAACATCTTCCTTTAAGCACTGACAGCTCTCACAGATAGTCCACTCTATCTTTGCCTGTGCTGCTGGAATTTAACTAACTCCCCATTGCCTAAAGTGTGTTGAATTCCCGGGAAAGGAGAAGAAGAAAGTAGCTAGATTATCAGAATGGTCTAATATTAGCCTTCCCCATTCTGGCCACTTGAGGGCAGTGTAGTGCTCACAAACCAAAGCATCCAAGAGCAAAACTAGAAAAAGAATCAACAATCTTCCTGACTGAGTCTATAGCTTCACCCCGTAACATACAGCCAATTATCAAGAGTGGAGGAGAATATCTGAACACAGGAAAGATGGGGAGAGTCAGAGGGGAGGTGTCCTTGTCTGAGAGTTTGCAGATGCAGTGTTATTTAAAGCACCAACATTTATCTGTTGTCTTCCATCTTCCTGACAGATCCTAAAGCATGCTGCATTCTAACAGTAGGGAATTCTCACCCACCACTGAAATGTAGCCAAGACAGGGATGGAATATGGCAGCTGTACTTTGCCAGTACTGCTACAGTGTCATGTGACTTTTCCCTTTGGAACTGCAAGAGGATCTAGAGAGGCAGAAAGAGATCAAGATTTGGCCAGGACACTGACTGAGCAGGAAACAGACATATCCCATAATGCTCACTGTCAGGATCACACAACCCTAATGTAAAAATATTTTCACTGATCAATGTGAAGCAGCAACAGGCTTTGTGTAGAGGGAGAGGGGCCCAAGTCACACATTTTGCATCAGAATGTCTAACCACCACAGTTCCCACTTGTGCAGATCTGGGCTTGGAATTTTATCCATAATGGAATGAGAGGTAGTTGCACACTTCAGATCCACATCTGGACCCTGCTTTACGACCTGTCATATTTGCACTGCCTCATGATCATCAGTTCTTTCCCCTTTGGTGGTTTTACAGAGCTCCGCCTGCTAAAGGCACACAGAACTTTGTTCAATGGAAATTATCACTCGCTTGTCTTTGCTGCAGATGCAATGTGGAGGGCATTGGGTGTCTTCCTTGGCTTCCATCTGCTGGCAGGTAAGAAACTGTCTTTGATAAATGTTTTGACTCCAGGATGGTACAGCTTTACTTTAGCGTCTGACATAAGAAGCAAAATATGGGGAGGAGGGTGTTTGCTGCAGATGATGGAAGCTTCACAGAAGAAGGCTCCAGTACCAAACTGACAAGAACATGTGAAGGGACAAAGGGAGGAAACCTTTGCTAGATGGGTGGTGGAAGCAGGGAGGGATACAGAGGAGCTGCTTCCAGATGGCATGAACTGGGCAGGAGTGGGCTTATGTACTGACTGTGGTAAGGTTGTGGGAAGAGACTGAGGTCAGGCCATTGATAGAAGTGAGGAGAGAGCAGTACAAACATAAGGTCAGTGAGGTGATTAGACCTCATTCTCCATGGAGGCATTGAAAATCAAAGGAGGAGTTTTGGAACTGGATCCTAAACTGCACAGAGACCAGGTGAGGTGTGTTTCACCCTCCATAGCCCTCATTCACCCTGTCCCCACCACTCTTTTTTGCAGGTCTTTGCAGTGGGTGACAGTGATACAGAAGGACAAGTTTTTAACAATCCAGAATGGAAACAAGGCAAGAATCCCATGTAAACATGATGACAACTCTTACATTACTGTCCTTTGGTATCAGCAAAAGACTGCAGAAAGGCAGCTGCAGTTAATAGCCATCTCTGTAGATGGGAATCCAGCAGTAATAGAAGATCAGTTCCAAACCAGATACAGTGTGGCACGGCCAGCAACGCTGAACACCTCCCTGACTATCAACCCGGGGATGGTTGAAGACACTGTAGTGTATTTCTGTGCAGCTAGTAAAGCACAGTGAGAGCTTCGTGCCTCACAGCTGTGCAAAACCCACCAGTGCTGCTCGTCCCTCGCAATACACGCACCTCAGGCCCAGCCACACACAGAAATAGTGTGACAGGGGACAGAGATGTCACTTAGCACTTAACAATGGTGAGGGGTACCTAGTCACCAGCTCTGGAAGCCAAGCCCTTTAGTTAGCCAGAGGCAGAGCAGTGCAAGCTTCCTTTCCTCACACACATACCCCCACATGAATGTGCTGCTCAGTTGCTACCCTGAGGGCACCACAACTACAAGGGAGAGTGTCATTTGCCAGGGAGTCAGTGTAGTCCAATGGACAGGAACTCCAGACACCGGCCTCTGCTCCCACATCTACCACTGACTTGCCCCATGACTTTGGGCAGGTCACTTATCCTCCCTGTGCCTCCGATTCCCCTTGTAAAACAGAACAAATGATGCTCACCTACCTTTGGAAAGTGATTGGAGATGAAATCTGATAAGTATTCATTAGCAGTGACATTACGAGTAAATTCAGTCTGTGGGACTCTGCTTTACTGACATCAGTCCCAGCTGGAACGGGGCTGAGAGCCATCAAATGGTTTCAAACACTCTGACAGACTGTAGTAACTTGGGTTATGATTTATGTGGGTACAGCTAGGAACTGGTGAGCTAGAGGTGAAAAGTTCTGTAAACCATTCTCAACCTCTCTGCCTGCAAGGATCTTTGCCCCAGTATGTGCCCGCCCTGCGTAGCATCCACTGGTAGCTCCTCCACAGGGAACACCAGTGGAAGAACTTGAACAGATTCCAGGAAATAAATAACGCCAAGAACAATGTAACTGGGTCACTTGACCCAAAAGGGGTAGCGAGCCTGGAGCTAACCATCACTGGCAACTGAATGATCCACACCTGGGAGATCAGGTGACTTCCCTCTAAAGAGTGGCAGGACACTGCAGGGAACTGAGGGTGCTCAGGAATGAGGAATGAGGCCCACACCTCTGGGTAAGATGAAATGGGGTAGGAGTGCTCCCCTGGGAGAGCCACCAAGAAAACACAAACTCCCTGCTGTGAGTTCTACAGTAAAGTCTGGGCTGATGGCAGAGCAAGGCCTAGCCAGAGTCTTCAGAGGTACTAATGTGCCAAGGGGTCTCCTTCAGGGTGTCTTGGTACAAGTACAGCATTCACAGGAGTCCATATATGTTTGGACCTCAGCCTGCTTGTAAGCTCATGAGAAAAAACAGGCAATGAGGAAGGAGGTCTTTTGGTGGCCAAGTGACCTGCCAACTGAGCATCACAGCGCAGCCATAGCACCTCCAGTCAGAGGCATATATGTGTACTCATTGAAATACATTGTCCGAGGGGTCCTCAGACTTCATTGCTCCATGGCCCCCTTCTCACAACAAAACTTACTCCATGACCCCAGGATGGGGGACCGAAGCCTGGGCCCACCCAAGTCCCGTCGCCCCAGATGGGGGAGAGGATGACAAAGCCAAAGCCCAAGGGCTTTAGCCCCAGACGGGGGGCCTGTAACCTGAGCCCTGCCACCCAGGGCTAAAGCCCTTGGCCTTCAGCTTCAGCCCTGGGTTGAGGGGCTTCGGATTCAGTTTTGGCCCTTAGCAGTGGGGCTCAGGCTTTGGCCCTGGGCAGTGGGGCTTGGGGTTTGGCTTCAGCCCCAGGACCCACCAAGTGTAACACCAGTCTTGGTGACCCCATTAAAATGCGTTCATGACCCACTTTGAGGTCCCAACCCACAGTTTGAGAACCGCTGATCTAAACTATCAGGAATGTTCATTCCCTCTAGGACACCTGGCATTGGCCAGTGTCAGAAGACAGGATACTGGGATAGATGGACCTTTGGTCTGACCCAGTATGGCCATTCTTATGTTCTTATGTAAATATCTTCTATTAGCCTTCCTGGTGATGGTCACTGGAGGGGGATCAGAGACATGGGGAATCAACGAGAAGCACTTGAGAAGACCTGAAGCCATTTAAATGAGATGTCTGAGGCCAGTGAGAGAGGGTGACAATGCTTGACCACATGCAGAAAGGTGTCTTCAGAAGTGAGACCTGCAGCATTAGACAGAAGTTGCAGAAAAGGAGGCTGCAATGGTATGGACATATTAGGGAGGCACTAGAGACTAGAGTTCATGGGTGGAGAACAAGAGGATGGCCAAGCAAATGGTGGATAGACTATATATGGGAGTATGGAGTGGGCATGGGGTGAGCACTGGACAGGCAAACCTGGAAAAGACTGATCGAGCAACATGTGACCAGCTATCCAGGAGGGGAAAAAAAGACAAGAGAACAAGAATTGATCTGTTGTCCAGTGTTTAGGGCACTCACCTGTGGGATTAAAGATCTCTGTTCAGATCTCTTCCCCACATCCGACAGAGGGGAGACTTGACCTTGGTGTGTCTCCGAAATCCCAGGTGAGTACCTTAACCACTGGCCAAAGGTTATGAAGGAGGTTGTCGTTCTCCTCCTTCCACCCCAATCATTTTGTGTGAAGCTAGGCATCCTCAGAACATGCCTACGGGCTCGGGACCTGCAGGAGTGACAGGCATCCAAACACCTATCTTACCCTGGATCGTTCTGGGCCTTAGGTGTTCAGGCACCTAAAGCGAGGCAGCAGTGGGTATGCCCAGAGGCAGAGAAACATAGGCACCTAGGGAAGGTTTACTCTGAAAATGTAGGTGCCAAGTGAGTTTAGGGATAGGCAGCAGCCAAAAAGGAGTTTTGTGCATCACAGTAGTACCTAAAAATGGGAGTTAGATATCTAAATCTGGGATTTGGGTGCCTATGTACCTTTGTGGATCCAGTCCTTTGTGCTCAAAACACTACCTGATAAAGGTTTGGAATCAGCTAAATACTCCTTCAGGTTAATCTGCCTTGTTAACCCCTTATATTGTCTTTATGAACTCCCAAGTGCATCACTCTTCTTCTTTGTCCCTTGTGTTTTAACTTCTGTTTTTTACAGAATGTGCTTCTTCAAAAAATGCCTTCATGTCTGCCTCTGAGATCTGAACCAGGAAAGTCACTTTATATTTGATCTTTCTTTGTTTCTGTTTTTCTTAGTCTAAAGTAAAATAATCGCTTAGATTGAAAGAGCATTGAACTGGATTTTATGAACTGGAAAAACTTTACCCCAAGGACTGTCAATGCAGTAACTTTCAAGAGCATTAAAATTCCCTAAAACAATAAATGGATTGGAACCTAGGTGTGACCGGGGGTGCCCGGGGCAGCCCTCACTGGAAATGTCAAGGTCAGGGCAGGCTGCAAAAAGGAGAGCAGATACTCCCCAAACTGGTGGGTAACACTGAAGTTAAACCTCTCAACCAGTCGCAAACTGTGCTTCTGATACCCCACACTGGTTATCAAGAAGCAAAAAAAAAAAATAAAAAAGCCCACACAACCTTTATTGCATTCCAGTCTCTGGCTCCCAATCAGCACCTACGTCCAGTACAGTGAGAAGTTATTTTAAACTCTGCTCACATATACAAAATGTTCTTCTGACCCCAAAGGGTCAGCCAAGTCACCAGGTCAGTATAGGTTTGGATCTTGCTCAAAATACCATGCTGCCAGCCAATCCTTTAGTATCTAAAACTAAAGATATATTATAAAGAAAGAACAGGAGAGGTGTTAAGTGGTAAAGCAGTCACATACATACAAAGACTTCAAAATCCATATATCAGGTTCCTGCACTACTGGTGAGTTTGCTGGCTTGAAAGTTCCTCTGGAATGCATCCATAGCTTGGATGGATCATTCAGTCCTTTGTTCAGAGCTTCAGTTTGTAGCAGAGTTCCTCCAGAGGTAAGAAGCAGGATTGAAGACAAAATGGAGAAGATGCAGCTACCTTTTATAGTCTCTTGCCATGTGGCCTGAGCTTCCTTTGTTTCAAACACAAGCTGCCCAGCACATGGCCTGAAAGCCTTAGAGTCCTGTCCATAGGCATGTCCCTGCTTGCCTTGCTGAGTCATAAGGTGTATCTGCCTTCTCTTAATGGGTCAGTTGTATAGTTGATGGTTCTCAATGGGCCATCAAGCAGGCGAGGCAGTGCTGATGCCGAACTATCTGGGGCTGACACCCAGAAGCATAGCACAAGTTTGAAATATGGACATACATATCTATAACTCATAATACAAAGGTGATACAAACACATAAGTGAGATTATTATATCTGGCAAATTATAGCATTATAGCAACACATGGCATATGTGAAATAACTCATTACAATTTTACAATATTAAAATTCATAATATCTTTGTGTGTGTCCCAGATTCCATACAGCATCACACTAGGTCCTAGAGATGAAAAGCTCCAGATCCCATTCTGCAGATTCCTTGGTCCTTTCTAGTCTCTCACAGAAACATTTTAGGTCAGTTTCAAAGTGGTATTTATATCAAAACAATATTTCAAGATGCAATGCCAAGGAGAAGCACTAGAGTCCATGCTTTGACATCATTGGGCTCCTCTCCTCTGCTTTCCTGCTCTGTCTCTCTCTGTAAGTATGAAATTGTTTTGTATTTTCCAACACAGACTAGCCTCTCTGGTTCCTAGTGAATGTTATAGACATAGATTGGGTGTCAGTAACACCTGCTGATATTGATGCCTGCAGCACAATTTGCACAAACATCCATATTTAGCCACAAGCACTAAAATTACATCCCTGTGGGTAAGAGTTCTCCTGATACACCCAGCTATTTCCAACAGTGCCCTTGTTCTGCTTTATTTCCCAAGCACTCTCTAAAATATTCTTTTCCCTTAATATCCAAAGTCACCATAGAACTACAGGATCCATATCAGGCAATGATAGATAGATGCTAATAAACTATTCCTATAGATACTCCCAGCCACAAAAACCCCACAGCCGATAGTAAATTGTTCATTTGTAGACTGTTCATTTAGTGATCATAGCCAGAGTGACCACAGTTGATGTCATCACACCAGACATTATCTAATGAAGTCCCCAGTGTGACGGGTTCGGTCACAGAGACCTCCTTGGGACTGTCACCCGATGTGCTGAAACTACCTCTGAGCCCATTTTCCTTGTCAGCTTGGGACTCCAGAACCCTGCCTTGTTGAGCCAGACATGCTATCCTGCTGCAACATAGACCCAGGGCCTGAACCACGTCCCCCAAAGCTGCAGACTTCACTGAAAACTGCTCAGCAAGTACTCCAGTCTCCAGCATCCAGACACCCAGGTCCCAATGGGAGCCAAACCCCAAATAAATCTGTTTTACTCTGTATAAAGCTTCTTCGGGGTAAACTCATAAATTGTCCCACCTCTATAACACTGATGGAGAGATATGCACAGCTGTTTGCTCCCCCAGGTATTAATTACTTACTCTGGGTTAATTAATAAACAAAAGTGATTTTATTAAGTATAAAAAGTAGGATTTAAGTGGTTTCAAGTAATCACATACAGAATAAAGTAAGTTACCAAGCAAAATAAAACCAAACACGCTTCTCTGTAAACAAGACAGAGCGGGAGGGATAGCTCAGTGGTTTCAGCATTAGCCTGCTAAACCCAGGGTTGTGAGGTCAATCCTTGAGGGGGCCATTTAGGGATCTGGGGCAAAAATTGGGGATTGGTCCTGCTTTGAGCAGGGGGTTGGACTAGATGACCTCCTGAGGTCCCTTCCAACCCTAGTATTCTGTGACTTCTCTAAAAAGAAAAGGAGTACTTGTGGACCTTAGAGACTAACAAATTTATTTGAGCATAAGCTTTCATGAGCTACAGCTCACTGCTACTCTGAAACCTATGACTTCTCTGTAAGCAAGACAGCATCATTGATGTAATCTTGGTTGGCAAACTCTTCTTGACCAACCTTGATTCTGACATGTAGAGCAGCAAGTCCTAATATCTAGTCAATAGCTCAACAGAATAGTGCCAGGGCAAGATTTCATCCCTGCTGCACACTTGAGGTTGTGTAGAAACATGGTAAAAGCTGTGAAAAACACATGCTCTCTCACACCAGTACTGGTGGGAAGATCATGCACCTGATTTAGCAGAGCATTTGGAATACCAGCTCCTTTCAGTGCAAGCCAAGTGCTGACCTGTCTACCAAATCAAAAGCAGCTTTGATGTCAATATATACTATATGAAGCGGGTGGTTAAATTCTCACTGTGGCTCATCCAAAAGCTGAAGGGTAAGGGCAGCATCCATTGTTGACTGCTCTGCAGTGAAAGCTGATTGCTGTGGACAACGGTATCTGTTATGGAGCAGCTGCATCCTACTAACAAGAAATGTGAGCAAAGACATTTCCAGGGATGGATAACAATGAGATTGGCCTGTAGTTGCCACACGTGGTGTGAGACACTTTGCCCTTGCACAGGGACACTATGATGCCATCTTTCCATTCTGCTGGTACTTTGCCTGATGCCCACACTTGTTGAACAGTGACGCAGGCTGATGTTCATATTTCCAAGGCACCTATGAGCAGTTCAGGTGGAATACCAACATGTCCATTCTGTAATTTTTGGATGACCTTTCATAATTCCTTGAATGACAGAGGATTAGTGTTCATCCCTGGGTCTGCAACTCTGTGGTTCACCAGGTCACATAGCTCTAGACAGTCATTAACAGGTCTGTGGATCAGTGTGCTTTCATAATGTGTTTTCCATCTGTCCAGAACCTCATCTGTCAATGAGCAGGGAGAACTATCTGGTTTCATAAGGCAGATGATAGAAGGCTGTTTATGGCTGCCAGCCAGGTGCATAATGGCACTGTAGGCAGGATGAAGATTACTGTTTTTTAGGCTATCTGCTTTGTCAGCCAGGGAGCTGACATAGTTCTCACAGTCAAATTTCACCATGACCTGGAAACTGCCTTTCAGACATTTACATTCTTGGACATCTCCTTGTTTATGTGCTTCTGCCATTTTTGCTAATATATCAAAGGCCTCTTCAGAAAGCTGAGGTTTCTTGCATAACTATGCGAAGATGATTGTTGCAGTGGCAGCATGTGATGTAGCGTTATGTACACCACTCCAGGCAATCTCAACATCATCTGAGAGGGTACCAAAGGTATGTCTGTGACCCTTGATGGCCTGTGTGTATTTCATGGCTTCAACAAGATCCTCAGAAAGACATTGGTCATTGTACTGTTTGTGGACATCTGGCTTGTGAGAAGTTGGAAGAAAATAGTGAGAACTGAGTGACAACTAGTCTATGGTCTGAGTTGGCTTGTGCTTCTGAAAACCCAGTGAGATTTCACTATAGAATGATTTCTGATGAGGATGTGGTCAATTTCCTTCATGGCACATCCACTGTTTGAAATCCAGGTCCAGCAATGGTTGTTAAAGTGCCTAAACCAGAAGCCCATAACAAACAAGGTCTCAGCGGCACACAATGTCAAACACCGGCTTTCATACCCAGTTCAATCACAGTCAGTCATGGCACTGAAATCTTTGAGCACTAGCAATGTGTCATGTGGCAGAGTTGACTGGATTTTTGTTGCTAGCTGGTGGTAGAAAGCATGCTTTTCTGCAAGTGATGCATCTTCTATTGGTCCATAAGCCAAAATGACAGTAAGTGTCCATAATGATATTGGAGCCTAGCATACCATAAGTGTGGAGAGATGGGGTTCCATGTGATTAAACTCTGTGCTAAAGGTTGTCTAATAACAAGAGCCATACCTTGGGTTTGCAGTGGACCACCAGTGTGAAGGAAGGTTGCTCCTTCCACAGTAACTAGATGTGTCAGACAGGCCTCTGTGATGCCAGTGATTGTGATCTCATAATGGGTGAGTTCTTTGACAAGAGCTGTCTTGTACCCAGTCCCTTTCTTTGTTAGCACATTCCACATGGCAACATGGAACACACTTACAGGAAGTTGGCTGTTGGGGCTGTGCTTTCTTTAAGTGGGATTTGGGTCACCCCTGTCCTATGTGTGCAGAGTATGCTTCTCCTCTTGGAGTTGGTAATAGCAGGGGCTTTAACCCTGGTGTAGTTGCAATCTGTTATGGCTGGTTGCCCTGTCATTTCACTTTGCCTCTTTGGCACTGGAGAGACATAGAGGGGTTTGTAGAGGATAGATAGATGCTAATACACATTGACATTCCAGACTGTGATGATGGGAGAAGCTCCAACCCTCTGGCAAATTTCAGCCCTTCCTGGGGGGAAAGCTCCCTCTGATTGGCTGACTTCCCCAGTTCTCTGCCTCCTGGGGCAGGGCAGCCAACCACAGCTTCTGCAGGAAGCAGACAAAGCGCCTCTTGCCACCAGCAGCCAACACCTTCAGGAACAAAGATGGGAACAAAGAGACCAGCAGTTCAGTGTGGTATCACCCCTGTCTCCCCACCCATGAACAATGGGATGGCTCCTGTGATCTTTCCCCCTTCCTGTCTCTTCCCTGCAGCACCCAGTCCCAAGAACCCCACAGTTGATTGTAGATTGTTCATCTACTGAATACCAAAATGCTGTTACATGACAGATTTGGATTCTCTCTCTCTTGCAGGAAGGGAAGAGATGGGAGAAGATTTCCACAGTGAGGGGATGGGGAGACTGAGGGAAGTGAAAGAGCTAGGCAGAAAGATCTCAAGGAAGGTAAAAAAAGATCTCTGGGTGAAAGGGGCAAATATATTAAAACATTCTGAAAGAGAAGCCAGAATGAAAGTGAATCATATAAAAATCTACTAATGAATTTACTGAACAACTGGGTGTTACCATTTGTGTTTTGATTGAATTTGTTTTCAAAGTATCCCCATTTTCCAAAATATTCCACAGATTCTGAGGAGAACATTCTGGAAAACTAGAAACATTTCCATGGCCCTGGTGATGCATCAATAAAACTGTAATACATTCAGCATATGGCTCAGTATTTCAGGAAAGAAAGTGCAGAATAACATCTTCTACACCGCTGGAGGACAGAGCGGAATACCATGAGATGGGATTTGCCCAGGAACCAGGTAACGACTCCTGCTTCTCTTGTATAAAGTGCTGAAGGATCTTTTCTGACCACAAATACTCAGGAAATCAGTTTTATATCTCATTTATAAGAACTTTATACATCATTCATTATACAGGTTTCTCTCCTCCCCAGGTTTTCAAAAGGAAGCCAGAGGCGAAGGAGGGGCTCTGGTCTCCTAACCACTTCCTGTCACCTTCATAAAAACCAAGAAGTAAAAAAAGAGAAGAATAAGATTAATTGGCAAAAATGCTGAGTTTCCTGCTGCTTCTGGTGCCTGGTAAGAACCCAGAAATTCTGCCCTGACCCCTACGAAAGACAGAATCCAGCCAGGTGTTCAAGAAGAGCACAGCTTCCCTACAGATACGTACAGGCCAGGACATCAATATGGATCTTTCCAGAGTTCTGGGAATTGGATGCAGAAGCGATGTCAACAAACTGGAGAGAGTTCTGAGAATATCAGTGAAAGTGTTGGGGGCACCTAGGGACTATCCATTGAAGAAGGGTTAATGGAATTAAACATATTCAGCTCAGCCAAACTGCTAGTGAGAAGAGAACTAGGTACTATGACAACAATATTTGGAGTGTTACATATCAAGGAGGAAGGAGAATTGTTTTGGGTAGGACAAGGTGATGTAACTAGAGGTAAATGGGGTGAAACTGTGTAAAAGGGGAAAACGTTAGTCTAGAAACTAGGAAACCCTTTCTAACAATGAGGATGAACTAGGCCGTGCAATAGTCTCCCAAGGGAAGAGGCAGAAACACTGCCGCTGTAACAATTAGAGCCTGAATTGGTGATGCCATGGAGTTTATGCTATAGGAGCAAATCTACATTGGCTGGGGGAGTGGGAGGCATTTTGAATGAGATTTCATTGGACTTTTCATTGCTAATTTCTAGGGCTTTGGCTCTATTTCTCTCACACAGGCTCTGGACTGGGAGTTCTCATCTCTCAGTTCCCTAGAACTGCAACCCAGAGACTTGGAGAAACCATGAAGATAATGTGTGTCCAGAATGAAACCAACTACCCTTACATGTACTGGTACAAGCAGCTCCAGGGAGATGGTCCAAGGTTAATAGCCCAAAGTGTGGATGGGTCCAATGCTACTTATGAGGAGGGATCTAATGCACCCAAGTTTCCAATCACTAGACCCAATACCAGGATCTCTTCCATGAGCATTGTGGATCTGAGAACCCAGGATTCAGCCAGCTACTTCTGTGCTGCCAGTGAGCACACAGTGCTGTGAGGAGATCAGCAACTCAATCAGAAACCTTACCCCCAAATGAGAGAGAGCTGACAATAATGGAAGAGAGAGAGAGAGAGATGATGCTGATAGGCCAAAGCACACCTGGCTTCAAAACCACAGAGGCATTGTTGGCTTCCCAGAGAAACAGACTTTTTGCAGCAGACACAGGCATGCAAAGTGAAAGATCTCTGGGCACTTGTAGCCTGTATTGTTCAGGGGAACAGCTTAGTTTTTTGTTACTTTGTGACTTTTGTGTTTGAATTACTATAAAGATTATAACAGGGTTCAAAAAAGAACTAGACAAATTCATGGAGGATAGGTCCATCAGTGGCTATTAGCCAGGATGGGCAGGGATGGTGTCCCTAGACTCTGTTTGCCAGAAGCTGGGAATGGGCGACGGGATGGATCACTTAAATGGGGACAGACTGGCTAAGCAGCAGTTCTGCAGAAAAGACCTTGGGATTACAGTGGATGAGAAGCTGGATATGAGTCAACAGTGTGCCCTTGTTGCCAAGAAGGCTAATAGTATACTGGGCTGCATTAGTAGGAGCATTGCCAGCAGATCAAGAGAAGTGATTATTCCCCTCTATTCAACATTGGTGAGGCCACATCTGGAGTATTGCGTCCAGTTTTGGGGCCCCCCACAACAGAAAGGATGTGGACAAATTGGAGAGAGCCCAGTGGAGGACAACAAAAATGATTAGGGGGCTGGGGCACGTGACTTATAAGGAGAGGCTGAGGGAACTGGGCTTATTTAGTCTGCAGAACAGAAGAGTGAGGGGGGTTGATAGCAGCCTTCAACTACCTGAAACAGGGTTCCAAAGAGGATGGAGCTCGGCTGTTCTCAGTGGTGGAAGATGACAGAACAAGGAGCAATGGTCTCAAGTTGCAGTGGGGGAGGTTTAGATTGGATATTAGGAAACACTATTTCACTAGAAAGGTGGTGAAGCCCTGGAATGGGTTACTAGGGAGGTGGTGGAATCTCCATCCTTAGAGGTTTTTAAGGCCTGGCTTGACAAAGCTCTGGCTGGGATGATTTAGTTGGGGATTGGTCCTGCTTTGAGCAGGGGGTTGGACTAGATGCATGCGATGAAGTGAGCTGTAGCTCATGAAAGTTTATGCTCAGATAAATTTGTTAGTCTCTAAGGTGCCACAAGTACTCCTTTTCTTTTTATGAGGGGGAAAGAAGTCCAGGAGAGCTGGCTGTATTTTAAAGAATCCTTATTGAGGTTACAGGGACAAACCATCCCAATGTGTAGAAAGAATAGTAAATATGGCAGGCGACCAGCTTGGCTTAACGGTGAAATCTTTGCTCATCTTAAACCCAAAAAAGAAGCTTATAAGAAGAGGAAGCTTGGACAAATGACCAGGGAGGAGTATAAAAATATTGCTCAGGCATGCAGGAGTGAAATCAAGGCCACATCACATTTGGAGTTGCAGCTAGCAAGAGATGTTAAGAGTAACAAGAAGGGTTTCTTCAGGTATGTTAGCAACAACAAGAAAGTCAAGGGAAGTGTGGGCCCCTTACTTAATGAGGGAGGCAACCTAGTGACAGAGGATGTGGAAAAAGCTAATGTACTCAATGCTTTTTTTGCCTCTGTCTTCATGAACAAGGTCAGCTCCCAGACTACTGCACTGGGCTGCACAGTATGGGGAAGAGGTGACCAGTCCTCTGTGGAGAAAGAAGTGGTTCGGGACTATTGAGAAAAGCTGGACAAGCACAAGTCCAAGGGGCCGGATGCACTGCATCCGAAGGTGCTAAAGGAGTTGGCTGATGTGATTGCAGAGCCATTGGCCATTATTTTTGAAAACTCATGGCGATCGGGGGCGGTCCCAGACAACTGGAAAAAAGGCTAATGTAGTGCCCATCTTTTAAAAAGGGAAGAAGGAGGATCCGGGGAACTACAGGACTGTCAATCTCACCTCAGTCCCTGGAAAAATCATGAGCAGGTCCTCAAGGAATCAATTCTGAAGCACTTAGAGGAGAGGAAAGTGATCAGGAACAGTCAGCATGGATTCGCCATGGGCAAGTCATGCTTGACTAATCTAATTGCCTTCTATGATTAGATAACTGGCTCTGTGGATGAGGGGAAAGCAGTGGAAGTGTTATTCCTTCACTTTAGCAAAGCTTTTGACACAGTCTTCCACCGTATTCTTGCCTGCAAGTTAAAGAAGTATGGGCTGGATGAATGGAATATAAGATGGATAGAAAACTGGCTAAATCGTCTGGCTCAACGGGTAGTAATTAATGGCTCCATGTCTAGTTGGCAACCAGTATCAAGCAGAGTGCCCCAAGGGTCGGTCCTGGGGCTGGTTTTGTTCAATATCTTCATTAATGATCTGGATTTCACCCTCAGCAAGTTTGCAGATGACACTAAATTGGGAGAAGAAGTAGATACACTGGAAGGTTGGGATAGGATACAGAGGGACCTAGATAAATTAGAGGATTGGGCCAAAAGAAATCTGATGAGGTTCAACAAGGACAAGTGCAGAGTCCTACACTTAGGATGAAAGAATCCCATGCACGGCTACAGATTAGGGACCGAATGGCTAGGCAGCAGTTCTGCAGAAAAGGACCTAGGGGTTACAGTGGACGGGAAGCTGGATATGAGTCAACAGTGTGCCCTTGTTGCCAAGAAAGCCAATGGCATTTTGGGATGTATAAGTAGGGGCATTGCCAGCAGATTGAGGGACGTGATTGTTCCCCTCTATTTGACATTGGTGAGGCCTCATCTGGAGTACTGTGTCCAGTTTTGGGCCCCAGACTACAAGAAGGATGTGAAAGCATTGGAAAGAATCCAGCGGAGGGCAACAAAAATTATTAGGGGACTGGAACACATGACTTATGAGGAGAGGCTGAGGGAATTGGGATTGTTTAGTCTGTAGAAGAGAAGAATGAGGGGGGATTTGATAGCTGCTTTCAGCTACCTGAAAGGGGGCTCCAAAGAGGATGGATCTAGACTGTTCTCAGTGGTAGCAGATGACAGAACAAGGAGTAATGGTCTCAAGTTGCAGTGCGGGAGGTTTAGGTTGGATATTAGGAAAAACCTTTTCACTAGGAGGGTGGTGAAGCACTGGAATGCGTTACCTAAGGAGGTGGTGGAATCTCCTTCCTTAGAGGTTTTTAAGGTCAGGCTTGACAAAGCCCTGGCTAGGATGATTTAGTTGGGGATTGTTCCTGCTTTAAGCAGGGGGTTAGATGACCTCCTGAGGTCCCTTCCAACTCTGATATTCTATGATTCTATGAATGAAACATTCAAAGGTTTAGGATCTCAAGGGTGAATATGAAAGCAATGCTGCAACACTGTCCCCACATCAGGTCTAAGCCTGTCTCTAGACCTACTTAACAATTATTTCAATTTATTATCAGCTCTGGTAATCACTAATCAGAAACAAGACCTCCCAACTGAGGCTGATCAGCCCTATCTTTCAACACTGGAGAGGATGAGTCAAATGGTTTGCAGGACTCTTAAACAGAGTTCACACCACCAGATAGGAACAACTGTCCCCAACCCCCTTCAGGCTTTCATTTGGATTTTGCATCCAAACTCCCTGCTTAGTAAGTGTGGTTCAATAAAGGGAGACCCCCTCAGTCAGTGCAGGCCAAGCACCATTCTGCTGCCCTTTACTCGTACAGTAAGGATGACAACATTTCATTTCCCTAGCATTCAATACCTAAAATTGTTTTAAACCAAATCAGCCAAAATTGATCACTTTGGCAAAGCAGCTCTCTCTGCTGAACACCTAGGAAGAATATATGTCTCTAAGCAAATAGACACACTATTACTGAAGTCTTTTTCCCCAGTTCATACTAAATAGCAGGGGATACCTCATTCAGATCCTGGCTTGCAACACTCAAACAGTATGTCAGACACATATGTATAACTAAATAGAGGTAACAGTGGACTGTATTTCAGCCTTACATTTAAATTCATGGCATGTAACTTGTCACTCTGAATGAGTGTTTTTAGAAAGAAGAATAAAGAATAAGGATGAAAAATTATAAGAATTAGTAAATAATCTCATTCACATGCAAAGATTCCTGTTTGCCTACACCTAAGCGTGCAACTATGTATGTAACTGTATTTATTCAGCACAGCTACCACCAAACATTGATACAAACTAAAGCTCTTCTGCCTGAATGTTCACTGATCACTAAAAAGTAGCACAAAAATGGTTAAACCAAAGAGGCATTCAGAATACTGGATGAATTAATATTCATGAATATTGTTTTTGCTTCATTTGACCAGCTCATTCACACTTAGATAGATAGACAGAATGTGTATCACTTTCATTCTCATATAAATTCCTATCCCAAAGGATCTTCTACAGGCTCTGAATACTGGATCCATTCACTCACTTCTTGGGGAGGAACAGGCCTGCCATTCTGGCAAGTACAATACGTGACTTTGGCATAGGATGGGAAATCAAGTTGAATACTGTACAGTATGAAATCGCAGGGGTGATTTTGAGAACACACCAAAACTTTTAACCCTGCTGGAATTGTCCAGGGGTCTGCTGGAGGCAAACGCTGCAGAAGATAGAATGCTCTTGGATCTTTAACCACCATGAATGCTCAGGCCTTGGGTTAAAAGGCTTATTAGGAAGTCTGTAATATAGAGGTAAATATCTGAGACAAAGTGTCATTTCTTTCTTCCCTGACACACTTTTCAGAGCCAAGTGGCAGCAGTAGGAGGGGTATTGCACTCCTCTCACTTCCTGTTGCCTTAGCAAAATTCAAGTGCTACAAGAACCAATCCTGTAACATTTGTTGCTAGAGATGTTGAAAATTATTCTCCTTCTGATGCCTGGTAAGAACCCAGAACTCCCAACCTGCAATGGGCATACTACAGCATGGCTGTGCACAGACTGGGGTGGTGTTGGGCAGAGGACCCTTTGGTGCCGGGCTAATGAATCTCTGCTCCTTTCCCCCTCTCTCACACAGGTGCTGGGGTTGGAGACCTCATCTCGCAGTGGCCAAAAGCAGCAATCCAGAAACCAGGGGAGGCTGTGACCATGAGCTGTTACCAGAATGACAGTGACCGGACAAACATGCTCTGGTACCAGCAACCCCAGGGAGAAGGTCTGAAGTTAATAGCCATTATTTATACTGGGTCAAGTCCCTCTTATGAGAAAGACTTCGATGAGAGCAAGTTCATGATCAGCAGAGAGCAGAAGCTGTCTGTCATGACTGTGAAGAAAGTAACCGCCAGGGATGCAGCCACCTATTTCTGTGCTGCCAGTGAGCACACACTGCTGTGAGCGGATCAGTGACTCTAGCAAAAACTTGCCCTCCCCTTAACGAGAGAATTCAGAGGGGCATGGGGAGGGGAGTGTATGAGAAAAATGTGAGAGATCAACTTGCAGCTGAGATCAATGACTTACAGACTTCAAAACTAGGAACAATAGCAGCCTTGATACTGACTCTAGTATGGATCTCAATCTAAGCACTCAAATAGCACTGAGATTGGTGCTAGACAGACAGAGACTAACAGTTATCAGGGCCATTGATGCTCCTACTCAGGGCATAAGCTGTTCAGGACCTGGGGACTGAAATAATATTTAATGAATTATTGTCCCTCCACACAAACACATCTCCATTTGATATATAGCATTAGGCGGGAGAGATAGCTCAGTGGTTTGAGCATTGGCCTGCTAAACCCAGGGTTGTGAGGTCAATCCTTGAGGGGGCTATTTAGGGATCTGGGGCAAAAATTGGGGATTGGTCCTGTTTTGAGCAGGGGGTTGGACTAGATGACCTCCTGAGGTCCCTTCTAACCCTGTCATTCTATGATTCTATTGTGCAAAGAGGTTAGTTATGGGGGCCTAACATCTTCCTTTAAGCACTAGCCACTCTCACAGACAGTGCACCCTGTCTTTGCCTGCACTGCTGGCATTTAACCAACTCCCCAGTGGGTACAATGCTTTGGATTTCCAGGAAAGGAGAAGAAGAAAGAAGCTAGATTACCAGAACTGTCTTCTATTAGCCTTCTTGGCCCTGGCCACTGGAGGGCAACATAATGCTAACAAAACAAAGCAGCAAAGAGCAAAACCAGAGAAAGAGTCAACAATCTTCCTGGCTGTGTCTGTTTTGTCTCTAGCTTCACCTGTGTAACACATAGCCAATGACCAGGTTTGGGTGAGAATGTCTGGACACAGGAGAGATGGGGAGAGTCATAGAGTAGGGTGACCTTGACTTATTGTAAACTCCAAGCATTTGCAGATGCAAATTACTAAAAACTCCAACATTTCTCTGGCACCTGTGCATTCTAATTAGGAAATTGTCACCTATCACCAAAATGTAGCCAATACAGGGATAGAACATGGCAGCTGTCCTTTGCCAGTAATGCTATAAACAGGGTCATGTGACTTCTCCCACTGGAACTGCAAAGGGGATTTAAAGAGGCAGAAAGAAATCACCACTTGGCCAGCACACTGCTGAGCAGAAAACTGACATTTCCCAGAATGCTCACGGTCAAGACCATGAAATCCTAATGTCAAAATATTGACTCTCTTCAATGTGAAGCATCAGCAGGCTTTCTGTAGTGGGAGATGGGCTCAAGGTGCACACTTTGCATATGAATGTCTAACCACTACAATTCTGGAGTGTGCGGATCAGGGTTTTAAGTTCTATCATAAATGGAACACAACATGGTTGCCAACTTGTTCTGGATGCTTCGTCCCCTCCAATATGTGCTCTGCCTCATGATCACCAATTCCTCCCCTTGAGTGGTTTTACAGAGCTCCTCCCCCTGGAAAGCATGCTGCGCCTTGTTCAATTATTGAGAATCATCACTCTGTCTTGTCTTTCCTGCAGACACCATGTGGAGGACATTGGGTGTCTCCCTTGGCTTGTAGCTGCTGGCCGGTAAGAAACTGTTTCTGGTATACTGCTGACTCCAAGATGGTGCAGTTTTACTTTCTTTAGCATCTGAAATCAGATGCAGCATTAGCGGGAAGATGTTTGCTGAATATGAGAGAAATCACAGAGAAGAAGGCTCTATTACCAAATTGGCAAGAGTGTGTAGGACAAAGTGAAGGGGCCTTTGCTAGATGAGTGGAGGAAACTAGAAAGGACCACTTCCAGATGGCAGGAAGTGCATGGGAGAGGCCTTATGTACTGACTGTGGCAAGGTTGTGTGAAGAGAGACCATTGATAGAAGTGAAGAGGAAGCAGAACAAACACAAGGTCAGTGAGGTGATTAGACCAGTCCGTGGAGGGGTTGAAAATAGGGTGAACAGACAGCAAGTGTGAAAAATCGGGACCGGGGGTGGGGGGTAATAGGAGCCTATATAAGAAAAAGATCCAAAAATCGGGACTATCCCTGTAAAGTCGGGACATCTGGTCACCCTAGTTGAAAATAAAGGCAGAGTTTTGAAGGTGAATCCTGAAATGCACAGAGACCAGGTGAGGTGTGTTCCATCCTCCCTGGCCTTCATTCACCCTGTCCCCTCCACTCTCCTTTGCAGGTCTTTGCAGTGGGGTGACGGTGACACAGAAGGAGAAGTTTATAGCTATCCAGAATGGGAGCAAGGGAAGTTTCCCATGTGAACATGATGACAGCTCCTACTATACTGTCCTGTGGTATCAGCAAAAGAAGAATGCAGAAAGGCAGTTGCAATTAGTAGCCTTCTCTGTAGTTGGGAATCCAGCAGTAAAAGAAGATCAGTTCCAAACCAGATACAGTCTAGCACGGCCAGCAACGCTGAACACGTCCCTGATGATCAATCTGGGGATGGTTAAAGACACTGCAGTGTATTTCTGTGCAGCAAGTAAAGCACAGTGAGAACTTTGTGCCTCACACCTGTGCAATAACCCGCCAGTGCTGCTCACCTCATGTACCTTCCAACACGCATACCTCAGGCCAACTACACACAGAAATGGTGTGACGGGATAGAGATGTCACTTAGGGTATGTCACCAGAGCAAAAAAAAAACCCCACAGGAGCTAACAATGTAGACATTAGGTTCTGAAACCCCATGGTGCAGGAGCATCTCGAAGCCTGATTAGGGTTGGAAGAAACTTCTGGAGGCCATCTAGTCCAACCCCTTGTTCAAAGCAGGACTAACCCCAACTAAATCATCCCAGCCAGAGCTTTATCAAGCTGGATCTTAAAAACCTCTAAGGATGGAAATTTCACCACCTCCCTAGGTAACCCATTTCACTGATTCACCACCCTCCTAGTGAAAAAGTTTTTCCTAATATCCAACCTAGACCTCCCCCACTACAACTTGAGACCATTATTCCATGATCTGGCATCTGCCACCACTGAGAACAGCCTAGCTCCATCCTCTTTGGAACCCCCCCTTCAGGTAGCTGAAGGCTGCTATCAAATCCCCCTCACTCTTCTCTTCTGCAGACTAAATAATCCCAATTTCCTCAGCCTCTCCTTATAAGTCACATGCCCCAGCCCCCTAATTATTTTCTTTGCCCTCTGCTGGACTCCTCCAATTTGTCTAGGTCACTCTGGACCCTATCCCTACCTTCCTCTTCCCCCATCTTAGTGTAATCTGCAAACTTGCTGAGGGTGCAGTCCATCCCATCATCCAGATCATTAATGAAGATGTTGAACAAAACTGGCCCCAGGACCAAACCCTGGGGCACTCTGCTTGATACCAGCTGCCATCTAGACATCGAGCTGTTGACCACTACCCGTTGAGACAGACGATTCAGCCAGCTTTCTATCCACCTTATAGATCAGAAGAACCCTTTGTTTGATTAAACTGGGTTTCAGTAACCACTCATAGTGACTGAGTGGTGAAACATGGGCTGGAATGTCACAGCAGTGGGTGGTGAATTGGCCTCCAACTACTTCCTGTTATCTTAGTATATTCTGAGTGTTAAGGAACATCTGTTGTTAAAAATGCTGAAAATTCTGCTCCTTCCAATGTCTGGTAAGGCCCCATAAATCCCAGGCTCCCCTGGGGGTTAAGCAGCACAGTTGTTTTTCTGCAGCTAATGAACACCCTGAGCATGGTCAGCCAGTGACCCGGCTGTCGGGAGAGGCTAGGCCCCAGCCCCTCCCCTTGTGCCAAAGACTCCATCCTTTCCCATCTGCCCCCGCTCCCCTGCAGGAGCCCATAGCACACCCACCGCAGCCCCTGGCCCCAACGCCAGGCAGCCTGGGAGTGAGGCCTCAGCCCCAGTGCTCCGGGCAGCGTGGTCAGCCCCTGTTCGCCGGGCAGCAGCACTACTGGCCCTGGGGCTCCGGGGCTGCCAGGCAGCACAGGCAGCCCTAGTTTACTGGCTGGCACAGCTCCAGCCACCCTGACTCCCTGGGGCCAGCCAAGGCAGAGTGCTGGGAACTGCAGGAGGGGGCTGGTCCTGGGGCGGAGCATGGGCAGGGCACACTAGGCTGTTTGGAAAGGCACAGCCTACCCCACCTACGATACCCGCTGCCCATGACCCTGAGTATAGTCAGAGGAGGTGGAGGACACTTTGGTGCCTGTCTAATATATTCCTCTTCTTTTACCTCTTGCTCTTATAGGTGCTAGGATCAGAGACGGCATCTTGCAATGGCCAAGAGCAGCAATCCAGAAATCTGGGGAGGATGTGACCATGAGCTGTTACCAGAACGACACTGCCCGGACAAACATGTATGGTACCAAGCAAACCCAGGGAGAAGAGCTGAAATAAATAGCTACTGATATCATTGCATCACCACCCTTCTGTATGAAGGGCTACAAGGAGAGCAAGTTTCTGAACAGAAGAGAAGAAGAAGGGCTGTCTGCT
Organism: Dermochelys coriacea; assembly: GCF_009764565.3. NCBI lineage: Eukaryota > Metazoa > Chordata > Testudines > Dermochelyidae > Dermochelys > Dermochelys coriacea. The sequence continues at coordinate 213,395,911 of NC_050068.2, read as the reverse complement.
ATAAGTGAAGAGAAGATGCTATCTCAGGATGCAGCCACCTATTTCTGTGCTGCCTGTAAGCACACAGTGTGGTGAGGGGATCCAGAACTCAAACTCAAACCTTCCCTCCCCTGAGAGAGAGAGAGGGAGCAACTGAGGAGAGGAGGAGGAGAAGAAGAAAGAGAGAGAGATGGTGAGACCTGCAACAGCACCTGGCATCAAAGACTCATAATTTTCAGACTATAAATAATAGCAGCCTTGACAGTGGCACTAGCATTGGATCTGCATAGAATCATCGGACTGGAAGGGACCTCAAGAGCTGATCTAGTCCAGTCCCCTGCACTCCTGGCAGGACTAAGTATTATCTAGACCATCCCTGATAGGTATTTGTTTAACCTGCTCTTAAAAACCTCCAGTGATGGAAATTTCACAATCACTCTAGGCAATTTATTCCAGTGCTTAACCACCCTGCCAGTTAGAAAGTTTTTCCTAATATCCAACCTAAACCTCCCATGCTGCAATTTAAGCCTAATGCTTCTTGTCCTATCCTCAGAGGTTAAGAAGAACAATTCTTCTCCCTCCTCCTTAGACCTTTAATCATTTTTGTTGCTCTTCTCTGGACTTTTTCCAATTTGTGCACATCTTTCCCAAAATGCAGTGCCCGTAACCAGACACAACACTCCACCTGAGGTCTAACCAGTGTAAGCAGAGTCAGGATGAGCTTTACCCTGATGTCTGGTGGTGAATTGTGGCGAGTTGTGGAAAAGAACTTCAGGGGGCTGATCTTGTTTGCATAGGCACATCCACCCAGCCTAGCATGAGCCCAAATGGTCACTTTGGCTGCTGTGGGATCCCCAGTTTCTCTGTTATTGGGGCAGGAAGAATGAAGTGTTATTATCCTGATTATGTGAATCAAGGACAGTGGAACTGTACTTGGCTTTTTGTTATGATGGAGGGACTCGCCTTCAACTAAGTAGCACTCGCTAGGGAAGGGACATGGGTTCCAAAATTCACTGAATGGAGAGAGGTTGTGGGTGGGTATTTGTGTTTTGTGGCAGAGGTGCCTTTTGAAGGCCATAAATGCGTCCTGTCCTGTCCTAGCAAAGCTAATGTTGAGTCTATTAGAAGTCTGGTTACAGATTACAGAGCTGAATTCACTTTGAGCTAATAGTGCACCAGCAGTGGGCCTCCCCTACTGTGAGCTGAAATCACTGAGTACTGTGTTAAGTAGTAGGGGGCCTGAAAATATATTGGTGAGTGGCTTGCAGGATGGCTACTGGGGAGGAGCAGCTGGTGGTGAAGGCTGCAGCAGAAACCCACAGAGAGGTGGGACAGTTGGCTGTTGGAGCATGTAAGGTGCCTCTTTACTCTTCTTCCCTTCCCCCCCTGCATTTCCAAACAGGCTGTGGAGGTTAAAACTCTGTAGATGAACTTTTGAACTCTAGACTCACCAGAGACAGAGACTTTTGGGTTGCTGGACTTTAGGGTTGCTGGACTCAAGAACCAAAGGGAAAGGACACGGCCCAATTTGCTTGGGGTGAGTTTTTACTCATGGTTTGTGTTATCAATCCTGTTGGTGATGTTTCCCCAAGATAATGCCACATTGTTTTGCTCTGTTATTAAAACGTTTTTGCTACACTCAGACTTTGTGCTTGCGAGAGGGGAAGTATTGCCTCTTAGAGGCACATCGGGGGTGGTATATATTTGTCCCAGGTCACTGGGTGGGGGCTCAAGCCAGTTTTGCATTGTATTATTGGAACGGAACCCCTAGATACTGAACCTGGCCCTTGTTGCTGCCAACTCTGATGGGCAGAAGGGTTACACCAGCATGGAGTAGAGTGGAAGAATCACTTCTCGTGTCTTGCCTACAACACTCCTGCTAATACATCCCAGAATGATGTCTGCTTTTCTTGCAATACTGTTACACTGTTGATTCATATTTAGCTTGTGGTCCACTATGACCCCCCAGATCCCTTTCCTCAGTACTCCTTCCTAGGCAGTCATTTCCATTTTGTATGTGTGCAACTGATTGTTCATTCCTAAGTGGAGTACTGTCCGTATTGAACTTCATCCTATTTACTTCAGAGCATTTTTCCAGTTTGTCCACATCTTTTTGAATTTTAATCCTATCCTCCAAAGCACCTGCAACCCCTCCCAGCTTGGTATCATGAGCAAACTTTGTAAGTGTACTCTCTATGCCATTATCTAAATCATTGATGAAGATATTGAACAGAACTGGAGCCAGAACTGATCCCTGGAGGACCCCACTCCAGCATGACTGAACCACTGATAACTACTCTCTGGGAATGGTTTACCAGCCAGTTTTGCATCCACCTTATAGTAGCTCCATCTACATTGTATTTCCCAAGTTTGTTTAAGTGAAGGTTATGAGAGATAGTATCAAAAGATTTACTAAAGTCAAGATATACCACGTCTATTGCTTCCCCCACATTCCACATGGCTTGTTACCCTGTCAAAGAAAGAAATCAGGCTGGTTTGACACGATTCATTCTTGACAAATCCATTCTGACTGTTATTTATCGCCTTATTATCTTCTAGATGTTTGCAAATTGATTGCTTAATTATTTGCTCCATTATCTTTATGGATACAGAAGTTAAGCTGACTGGTCAGTAATTCCCCGGGTTGTCCTTACTTCCCTTTTTGTAGATTGGCACTATATTTTCCCTTTTCCAGTCTTCTGGAATCTCTCCTGTCTTCCATGACTTTTTAAAGATAAGTGCTAATGGCTCAGATATCTCCTCAGTCAGCTCCTTAAGTGTTCTAGGATGCATTTCATCAGGCCCGGTGACTTGAAGACATCTAACTTGTCTAAGTAATTTTTAACTTGTTCTTTCCCTATTTTAGCCTCTTCTGATCCTACCTCATTTTCATTGGCATTCACTATGTTAAACATCTAACCACCAACAACCTTCTTGGTGAAAACCAAAACAAAGAAGTCATTAAGCACCTCTGCCATTTCCACATTTTCTGTTATTGTTTTTCCCCCCTCATTGAGTAATGGACCTACCCTGCCTTTGGTCTTCCTCTGCTTCTAATGTATTTGTAAAATGTTTTCTTGTTACCCTTTATGTCACTAGCTAGTTTGATCTCATTTTGTGCCTTGGCCTTTCTAATTTTTTCCTCTACATACTTGTATTATTTGTTTATATTCATCCTTTGTAATTTGACCTAGTTTCCACTTTTTGTAGGACTCCTTTGATTTTTAGATCATTGAAAATCTCCTGGTTCAGCCAGCGTGGTCTCTTGCCATACTTCTGATCTTTCCCATGCAGTGGGATAGTTTGCTTTTGTGCCTTTAATAATGTTGCTTTGAAAAACTGCCAGTTGTCTTCCATTGTTTTTCCCCTTAGACTTGCTTCCCATGGGATCCTACCTACCAACTCCCTGTGCTAAAGTCTGCCTTCTTGAAATCCACTGTCTTTATTTTGCAGTTGTCCCTCCTACCATTCCTTAGAATCATGAACTCTACCATTTCCTGATCACTTTCATCCAAGCTGCCTTCCACTTTCAAATTCTCAACCAGTTCCTCCCTATTTGTCAAAATCAAATTCTAGAACAGCCTCTCCCCTAGTAGCTTTTTCTACCTTCTGAAATAAAAAAAAAATGTCTCCAATACATTCCAAGAACTTGTTGGATAATCTGTGCTCTGCTGTGTTATTTTCCCAACAGAATAGTTGAAGTCCCCCATCACCAACAAGTCCTGTGCTTTGGTTAATTTTGTTAGTTGTTTAAAAAAAGCCTCATCCACCTCTTTTTCCTGGTTAGGTGGTCTGTAGTAGACCCTTACCATGACATCACCCTTGTTTTTACCCCTTTTATCCTTACCCAGAGACTTTCCATCTAAACCTCAGTCCAAATGTATACATTTTTAATATATAAGGCAACACCTCTTCCCTTTTTCCCTATCTGTCCTTCCTGAGCAAGCTGTACCCTTCTATACCAATATTCCAGTGATGCATATTATCCCACCAAGTCTCTGTAATGCCAACTATGTCATAGTGGTGTTTATTTACTTGCATTTCCAGTTCTGTCTTGTTTCTCTCTTATCCCTGCTATAACACCCCATGCTTCCCCAAATTCCGACCCTTCTCCCAGGTTTCCATGTTTTTGACTTACCTTTGGACTTTGATCACTTGCCCCCTTCGAACCTAGTTTAAAGCCCTCCTCACTAGGTTAGCCAGTCTGTATCCAAATAGGTTCTTTCCCTTCCTTGATAGGTGGACCCTATCTCTGCTTAGCAGTCCTTCTTCCCGGAACAGCATCCTGAGGACAAGGAAGCCAAAGCCCTCCTGGAAACACCACCCTCGCAGTCAGGCATTCATCTACAGGATGCATCTGTCTCTGCCTAGGACCATACCCTTGACCAGAAGGATCGAAGAGAACACCACCTGTGCACCCAACTCCTTCACCCTTTCTCCCAGAGCCCTGTAGTCATTTCTGATCTGCTGAGAGTCATACCTTGCAGTATCATTAGTGCCCACATGGATGAGTAGCATGGGGTAGTAGTCAGAGGGTCGGATGATCCTCGACAATCCCTCCGTCACCTCTCAGATATGAGCCCTTGGCAGGCAGCATACCTCCCAGGATGCCATGTCAGGGCGACAGATGGGTGCTTCCATCCCCCTTAGAAGAGTCACCAACCACTACTATCCTATGTATCCTGCTGGGAGTGGTGGCTGTGATCCTCTGAGGCTGGGGGTACATAGCTTCTCCTCCTCCAACTTTGGGGGTGATTCCTCATCGCTCATTGCCAGGGCAGCATAACGGTTTTCCATGATGCATATAAGCACGCAGATAGCACTGAGATTGGTGCTAGTCAGAGAACAACAATTATCAGGGCCATTGATGCTCCTGCTTTAGGGCATAAACTACTACATGAATAAATGCCCTTTCCTCCCCACAACACACATCCAGACTCCATGAATTGTGTTATGCAAAGAGGCTCATTATGGGGGATTTACACCTTCATTTTGCACTGACCACGCTGTGTTCACCTGTACTGCTGGGATTTAACTAAACCCCCAGTGCCTACAGTGCTTTGGGTTCCCATGAATGGAGAAGAAGAAAGGACATAGATTACCAGAACTACCTTCTATTAACATTCTTATCTGTGGCCACTGGAGGGCGACGTAGCATCAACAAAACAAAGCAGCAAAAAGCAAACCAAGAGGTTGGAACAATCTTTAAGGGAGTGTTTGTAAATACAGGAGGGGCCTAACACACTGCCAGTGACTGGGTGTGGAGGAGAATGGCTGAACAAAGGAGAGATGGGGAGATTCACAGAGAAAAGTTTCCTTTACTGACTGGAGAGATTGCAAGTTTGGAGATACAGATATAATAAAAGCTCCTAAAAATAGTTTGTGATAATCAGTGGATGGAATCACAGTGCAGATATTCCCCTGCTATATGTATAAACAGTAGGGGAAAGGTCACTGACTGCACTTGGAGACAGACACACTCCTTGCACAAAGTATGTGTCTCAGGAATTTCATTCTCAAGCACATAAGCCTTGACTCCCACAGTCACTCTGGGTTAAGCAATGGCTGAATGATGAATATCACAACAGGAGCACAGACATCATGGCAACTGTGATCTACGGTGATCTTTGCTGTGGCAAAGGGTGTGGCTATTGAGGCAGTTGGTCATTTTTCTGTATTATTCCCTATGCACAGGCAAAGAGTAACATTGTGGAAGAGTACAGGAATGAAGAAGCAGGCAGCACTAGTGCAGGCTTCATCTATACTTGACACATCCACCCACCTCCTCCTCATTAATGTACCTCACTCAAGAGGGTGGAGTCAGAGCTCACTCAAAAAGCCCTGTTTTGTGGTTGATCTCTCTGCTGAGATGATCATTTAGGGTGTCATTGTCATGCCACATAGGCCTATTGACTTGCAGATGATCTGTGTCTCAGCTGGGAATCAAGATCACCGCTCCCAGGCAGGGAGGAACGTGCACAGGCCCCTGTGGTTCAGCTGTTTTGTCTGTGTGTGTCAGAGCCTGGAGCCACACCACAAACAGATCCCTTCTGTTGTCTCCAGGTGTAGGAGGGGAACCAGCCCTACAGAGCACAGTTGTATAAAGAGCAATACTGGGGGAACATCCCTGCTAGTGAGGCAGAGATGGTGATGCAAATAGTCTGGTACGTGTCCATCTGTTTCATGGCAGCAAGTAAGTCATTGGCTGAAAGATGAATCCCCATCCCTGTGTTTGCAGGACACGGCTCTGAACATTTCCCTCTGTGACATTTCTTTTGTCGCCGTCTCACATGTTTTGTCTCTTTCCCTCACAGGATGCTCAGGTGCTCAGATCAACCAAACCCAGAGTCTGGACCTGGAAAAGGGACACCAAGCCCAGCTCATATGTAAACAAACCTATGGGCATAACAACATGTTCTGGTACAGGCAGGTCTCAGGACAGGGCTTGCAGCTGCTCTTCCTCTTTGTTCATGAAGAACTAACAGACAAAGGCAATGTCACTGATCAATTCCAAGCTAAAAAGCTGCAGACTGAGCTCCTTCACTTGGACATTTCACCCGTGAAGCCAGAGGACTCGGCTGTGTATTTCTGTGCCAGCAGTCTAGACACAGTGCTTCAGAGTCACCTCCTTCCCCTGCAAAAGCCTCCTCTCCTTGGAGGGGCTTCCCCCTGCATCTCTACCCACAACCAGTGCAATAAGAGGGAGGAGAAGAGGAGGAAGTCACAATCTATGTCAACACTATATGGGTACCTACAGGAATGAGGAGGGGATTAAGGCCCACTCCTCTGGGTAAGAGGAAATGGGATAGGACAGCTGCCCTGGGAGATCCATGCAGGACACACAAGCTCAGCATTAATATAATCTGCCACTGTGTCCTGGCCCTGTGTACATAGATACATCTGCCCCCCAAATCCTTAACTAACCAGTGGTGTGCAGCATCTGGGAGCAGAACCCACACTCTCGCACTCGAAAAGAGCAGGCCTCAGTCTGCCGAGTGAGCAGAGTTCAACCACTTGCTCTGCCCTCAGTGGGAACTGATAGAAACAGGAGTTTTGGCACATCCAATCCAGTAGGGGGCATCAGCACATACAGATAAAAAATGCACCATGGGGCATGTGGTCCTGTACACAATCCTTAGTACCCTAGAAGACAGAGTCTCATAGCAAAGCAGTAATGGAAGCAGAAGAACATGCATGGGTTTTGCTCAGGAGCCCTCTGCCTTTGGATTTTCCATCAGTGCTGAGTGCACAAGAACATTTTTCTCTGTGGGGAGTAACACACTTCCATCTCCTTTGTTCTCTCCATGTTTGTCAGCACCCTTTCATCCTTGTCTGTTCTCATGTTCCCTCCCACCACCTTGAGAGCTCTTACCTGCTTTCCATGCCACCCCTTCCAAATGAAATACTAAAACTGTATCTTAGTTCCTTAGTTAGTAAACTAAGAGTTATAACTAACAGTTTACTTGTCAAATATTTAGATTGAAAGCTCCTTGGGGTAGGTGCTGTGTCTGTTTTATTTGTCTGTAAAGTGCATAGCACATTTTTGGACCCAATGGCTAAGGCCATGTCTATGTTGCACTTTTGTCACTCAGGGGTGGACAGCTCTCTCTTACCGACAAAGAGCAGCAAAACTGTGTACCTTACAGCGGCATGGCTATAGTGGCACAGCTGTGCCGGTGTAAGGTGCACAGTGTAGACATAGCTTTCGATTGTGTGTTTGAGTTTCTCTGTGTCCACCGTGAGACATCTTAAAGAGGATTTCAAAGGATTGGTTTTCAAAGGAAAGGTACTTAAGACTTTCTGAAAATCAGACTCCTTTATACTGTTTTAAGTTAGATATACATTAGATATATCATGGGGTATTTTGGAAAATCTGTATGTCAGTTTATAATAATAATCAACTTCATCCAGTAGGTAGGTGATTCGCTACATTAAGTTAATAGGGTACTTGGGACAGAGGAAAGATGCATTGTTAGAGTTTTGTCCTTTCAGAAGATACATTAACCCAAACTCCCCTTCTGTGGCTCTGTCTGGACAGATGTTAAAATTCCCCAGATCTTTTCTTAAGGAGATGGGGGATAACCCCAGTCCTTCAGGCTGTATCTACACTACAGAGCCTATGCTGGCCTAGCTATGTAGGTATAGCTATACTGACAGAGCCCCCTAGTGTAGACACAACATACTCTGACAGCAGGAGCTTTTCTGACAGTGTAGGAACTCCCTCTCCCTGAATGACATTAACTATGCTGACAAAAGCACACTTCTGTCTGCATCTCACTGGGGTTTAGCCAGCATATCTATGGCACTGGGGGCTGGTTTTATCACACCCCTGACTGACATAGCTATGCCGGTATAAGTATTAAGTGTAGACCGAGCCTCCTTAAAATAGGTTATAAGCCTGAGGTTGCTGTGAGCTGAGGCTCAGCAGAATGGCCTCTGCCATGTCTACGCAGTGTCTGTACTAGAATGCGCATTGAGCTGATTTCACAATCAGCTCATCCAAATAATGGGTTCCATCTCAGGGCTGGGAATCGAGATCACCTTTCAAGAGGGCCCAGCAGAATAAGCCTGAACCTCCTCAGAAGTCTCTCTTGGGTCTGCCTGTGCAGGAGCCAATGATGGTGACAATGACAACAGGTCCCGCCTATGCGTGCTGATAGAAGAGCCATATAAACGTCAGTGCTGGGGAATACCTCTAAAGATGGAAATGCAGATAGTCTGGTGCGTGGCCATTTGTCTCTTAAGAGCAAGTAAGTTTTTGGCTAAGTCATGAAATCCTTGCCCTGGAGTTTGCAGGGTGCAGCTGTGGAGGTATCCCCATGAGCCACTGGTTTCACTGTGTCTCTCTCATGTGTTTTGTCTCCTTCCCACAGAAGGTGCAGATGTCCGCCTCAATCAGACACTGAGTCTGGTACTGGAGAGAGGAAAAATAGCGGACCTACACTGTGAACAAAATATTAATCATGATTACATGTACTGGTACCAGCAGCATCAGGGCAAAGGATTGCACCTGATCTACTACTCCTATGATACAGCTAAAGTAGAGCCAGGAAATATTTCTGAGAGATTCACAGCCGTCCGGCCGCAAACTCAGCTCTTTCAGCTGAAAATCTCACCTGTGAAGCCTGAGGACTCGGCTGTGTATTTCTGCTCCAGCAGCTTAGACACAGTGCTTCAGAGTCACCTCCTCCCTCTACAAAAAACCACCTCCACTTCCTGAACACCACTTCAGAAAGAGGAATGCCATCTCCCCATCTCCCACAGAGTAAGGAGGTGTGCTGCCACACAGAGAAAAATAGTTCCTGGTCTATATTGAAAGCTCCAGAGATGAGTAAACTTCCTATTATTACATAAGATGGTGCATTCCCCAGAGATCTCCAGCTCCTATTGTGACAGCCCTCTACTTTTTCAAGCACCACAAACCCCGACACAAACTGCCAAACCCAATACTAAGTCCACCCTAGCACCATTGTGATCCTGATCCCCTCTGTTCATTCCCAGTAGCCAAAGCCTCGCCCCATCTTTCCCCCAAATAATCACGCAGGGAATGTCTCGACTGAAATTACAAGGTGTGATTGCAGCTCAAGATGACATCCTCGAGTGAGCTTTAATCTAGCTAGTTTAGGTCCTGGGGCAGTGAAGCTGCAGTAGTGCAAGCTTCGATGCAGGCTAGCCCCACCAGTAATTAGCCAGGGTTCCGGGCGGGTTTTTACTGAAACTCACACGGATGCAGCTTAACTACCCAAGTTAGTAAAATTAAAGCATGGCCATTTGTCTCTTGGGAACAGGGCTGTCCTTACCCATACGCAAAGTACGCAGCTGCAGAGGGCACCGGTACCTAGCGCAGCTCCGTGCTGCTCCAGCCCCTGCTCTGGCTCTTCCCCGGGGCCCCTGCCCCTGCTCCGACCCACCCCCACCCCTTCCCCAAAGCCCCTGCCCCTGCTCCTCCCTGCCTCTTCCCGCCCCCACCCCTTCCCAGCCCTGCCCCACACCCCTGAGGAGTGCAGCAGGGCTGGTCCTGGACTCACTGGCAGGAAGTGCAGCGGCCTGGCCCCAGCCACGCCACCGGTGAATGCTGGAGGGAGGTCCCCCCCAGCCCCCCAAGCCAGCCCCCCCCCATGGAGGCCTGGGGCCACACACACACACACCCCACGGGGGTGGGGCTGCATAGGGCCCCAGAATAGCTCATGATGGCCCAGCTTGGGAACATATATGTCATCAGCTGAGATATTAAACCTCATCCTTGTGTTTGCAGGATACAACTCTATTGCCATGAGCCATTTGCTTGACTGGGTACATCTCTTGTATTTTGTCTTTTTCCCTTCTCAGGACACATAGGGAGTCTGGCAATGGAGAGAAAACAGTGAGGACAGCTGTCTTGGAAACTAAATATAGGTATGATAGTCTACCTGGTACTAGCAGCCTCTGTGAAAGGCTCTGCAATTCATCTCCTGGTCTGAGACCATAGAATATGTAGAGAAATGTGGTGTTCCAGGGGGATTTGCAGGTGCTCACTGGTAGACCCGGTTCTTTCAGTCAAATCCCTCTCCAACAAAGTGAATGATTCAGCTGTGTGTTTGTATATCAACACATAGACATATAGCACTTTAAGAGCTTCCTCCTGTGTAGTAAAACTTCTCCTCCATTCTTTGGGAGAGCAGCTCTATCTCACCAGCCCTGCTGGAAGTGACACTGGCTATGCTCTAGATTAACCTTTAAAACAAGTAAGTTGCAACTGCAGATAAGTCAAGTTGCTTATGTAACACTGACAGACCCCAGTGGGCAGGATTGAACCCGGGACCGCAGGAGGTGTGTGGGTTACACTTACACAGTGCTTCTAAAGCACTCCCTGGCATGCCTCTACCCGCTGTCTACTTCTCCTGCACAGGCCCCTCAATGCCAAGCACCCAAATCCCTGCTCCAAAGTGCTGAAGCTGCTTACAATGCCTTCTTTCCTTCTGGTCTTCATTTCTTCCAGACACTGAATCCTCACTTAACTACCAATAACAACCAGGCCTTGTCTACCCCTGGGGAAAAGGTGAGTTTTTTTCAATTGTATTAGTGCAATCAGCTAGCTGGACTCCACAGAAACCCCACTTAATTCCAGTTTAATGCATCTAGTTCAGTTTTATCAGATCCAGCCGAGGCTCATAAACTCCATCAGTTTAACATATGTTAAAGTACAATCGCTTTGTCCTGACTTGAGTTTTAAGAGGTGTTAATTAGAGTGAACTAGGTAACTGGACTCAACTTCACACCTTTAAATCCTGATCTAAACAAGACCTCAGTTGACAAGCCCTATCTCATCTCCCCTAAGACGCCCCCGAGACAGCTCCAGCTGGTTAACCCTTACTCAGCCCTCCTAACAGACATCTCAAACCTTTCCTCCCAGCTTGAACCTCCCCTTAACCACCTTGTAGGGGTCCCCGCTACCAAGTGGGGAGGGAGGCCACCCCGCCTCGTTGTATCAGGCAACAGCACTTGGGGTTGAGTCTCGCTGGTGGGGCCGAGCCGTAAGCAGTCTAAAGGTCTGTGGCTGCCTAGCAGAGGCAAAACAAGCAGTAACCGTCTGATGCCCTCACCCCTCTTTGGCAGGGCAGAGCACTGAACAGTCTTTAGTCTAAGCCTCCTGGCTTAGGCAGCCAGCAAACACACAGTCTAGGGCTCTAGCCCTGTCCACAGGGCAGAGCATGAGCAGTCTTTAGCCCACAGGCTCCAGCCGGGGCTGACAACAATTAAGAGTCTAGCACGCCTTGGCCCTCAGACAGGGCGGAGCAACAAGAGATCTGGCATATTAATTCAGGCAGACCGCAGACAAAGGTAGGCCTGTTGGCCTACAGTGGGGAGGCTGCTATCCCTGTGTGGGGTGGCAGACGGTATGGGGGACACCCGTCTCCACCACATCCCAGCCCAGAGCCCTAACAATGGTGGAGTGGTCTGCCACTGGATCAGTGGGGAGGATCCAGCCAAAACCCGCTAACTCATGCTCTGGCAACAAAACCGGACTACAGTCTGGTTACCCTGGGCTACTTCCTATCACAGTCTGGGTAGGGAAGTCTGAGGTCCAAAGGTCCTCTGGGTACACAACAGACAGCAGTCCTGGCGACTCCTTTCCAGGGACAGTCTCGTCCAGGGGCAAGACACTGCAAAGCAAAGGTTCAGCTCCAGGGTTCTGCAGCAAAGTGGAGACATCTGTCTCCTACCCTGCTCCCATTCAACTGAGCTGCAGAGCCCTCCCTTTATACTTCCTGTCCCAACCTGGTAACTTCCGGTGAGGGGGGTGAGGTGGGTTCGACTCAACCCTCCAGGGGGAGTGTAGTGGTCCCTCATTCTCAAGTGCAGAAGAAGATAGGCCACTCCGCCTTATTACACACCACTTAAAGAGCATACTGTTCCTTCCTCCACCAGCTAGATGTCTTCTAAATGTCATTAGACAACATTTCTGAGGGTGAACTTGATAAAGTGCCAGGTGCCCAAGAGAAAAATGATACAGACCAGAACTTTGTTTTCTTTTCATTAAAAAATAGCAACATACAATCACATACAAATGTATGGAGAGAGCAGATCTGACAAAGCCTGTACAACGAAAATTCACTCAGTATGTGTATGTATGTTTTTTCTCATCATTGTTCCATGTATGGCCCCAGGCCTTATTTTCTGCACATTGTTCAAACCTTGTTCTGAAGAAAGGATTTGAAATTTCTTCATGTTTTTTCCTAGGGTGCTCATCACTACAGCACCTGAGTGCTTCACATTGACTGATTTATTTCCACAACAGCCCTGTGAGGAGACGGATTATTATCTCCATTTTATAGATCCGAAGTTTGAGACCCAGAGAGATTAAGGTCAAAACGTTTCACTAATTGGTGGGGAGGGGCACTTTGAAATGCTTAGCTCCTGATTTTTCAGAATACTTAGAATATCAGGGTTGGAAGGGACCTCAGGAGGTCATCTAGTCCAACCCCCTGCTCAAAGCAGGACCAATCCCCAATTTTTGCCCTAGAGCCCTAAATGGCCCCCTCAAGAATTGAATTTACAACCCTGAGTTTAGCAGGCCAATGCTCAAACCACTGAGCTATCCCTCCCCACTATTTAGCATGTTGTAGCACTTCATATGTTCAAGCATAACTCCCTTGGACTTCATTGCATCTGTGATCGCTCTGCACCTCTACAAATCAGAACCCAGAGTCTCAAGTTGGGCACTCTGAAAATAAGGAAGCCTGGTTTAAGTGACTTACTCAGCATCACAGAGGAACTCTGTGGCAGAAGCTGGGATGAATCCGGTTCACCAGGGTAGCATTTAAGTTCCTTAATTATTAGACTATCCTTTCCCTTCTTGCAATCCCTGTCCTCATTCACTACACACGTTCTTGTTTCTGCAACAAATGAGGCAGACAACAGGTTCACCTACTCCACAACCTTGATTCATCCCCAGAATAGGTCCATCCTGTGCACTGAATGAGGCAAAGATCCTGTAGGACATTCCACTATGAGTAACAAAAGTCATCAAAGGGAGTGTGGCCACACACCCTTACCACTGGGCCCTACAGTGGTGAATACTCTTCACCTAATCTTCCTGCTCCTCCCACAATCCCCCCAGAAAAAGCCCATCCCTCAAGAGATATGCCCCTCATTTTATTTAATTTGTAATGGGGTATCAAAACGGAAGGGGTTAAAGGACAATACTGGGCCCAGCTAACCTTGCACTTCCAACCCTGCAGAACATGCTCAAGCTGGAAGCAGGTTTGAAAAGGGAACAGCACAGCTCAGAAGGCTGGAGGCTGGGGAGGAATACAGACTTATCCTGAAGGCTCGTGACAAAAGGAGCTAGAGACACCGCCCTGAAGTACCAGGACTATATGCTGAGCCCAGTTGGGGCTGATGGTTGGATTTCCTTTTTATTTTTCCTTATCTGGGGTCAGAATCGAAGGGGGCAGTGGTAGGAAGTGACCCAGGGAGGGTAACTCAGAGGGTCCACCTCCCCCAGGGTGAATGCTGCTGACTCTCCTAGGGCTCTGGGTCAGAGGCTGGTAGAGTGGGTGGGCCTGGGCTCCCCTACTGCTATCCCATGACTGACTGGACACTAACCACTAGGCAAAACAGCCCACCAAGGACCCTACTACATCATTCCATCACCAAAACACTCCCACACCCCTCACATCATCCTCATTCCACCACACACATGCCCAAACACCACTTTTTTCTCCCTTTTGTTGCTCTCTCCCACAGCTCTGTGACAACACTTAGTTGCCCTGGTTTCTATATATAAAATCTGGTGACCATGTGCATCACACATGGCTATGACATCACAGATCAAATGTACTGATGTTTTGTTTGGCATTGATGTATTGTATTCTTTATTGTATTGGTATATTGATATATTCTATTGATTTGTTGTATTTTGTTGATTATTATATTGTAATGATGCATTGCATAGATTATTATATTGCTATACAATACTGTACTAAAGTTTAGATTGTGTTGTATTGATATACTGATGTATAGTATTGTATAGATGTATTGTTGTATTATTGTTTTGATGTAGTCCATTGCATTGATTATCATATAATATTGCATAGATTATTGTAAGGATATATTGCATTGCATTCATTTTTATATTGTAGTGATGTGTAATATTATATTGATGCATACATGTACTGTTTTTATTGATATATTAATGTATTGATTGTATTTATGTATAAAAGTAGTTATCAATGTATGTCATTTTATTGATGTATCAATGTATTTTATTGATGTATTATTCTATATTGATATTTTAACAATATATTATATAGACGTATTGTATGTAATTTACTGATATATTGTATTGATTATTGATGTACTGGTGTATTCTATTCCATTGATTACTTTCCATATTGCACTTACTGTATTGTAATGATGGTTAATATTGTATTTTATTTTGTAGAATTATTGTACTGATGTATTATATTGATGTATTGGAGTATTACATTCCATCAATGTATTTTATGGATGTATTATATTGTGCTGATTATTGACATATTGATGTGTTCATATACTGTGATGTACTGAAGTTCTAGAATATTGGCTTGTCTTGGTGGATTGTATTCATGTTATAACATACTTCCTTCATGTAGTGTATTTATAAACTGATGGATTGATTTGGATTAATGTTGATGGAGTATATTGTAGTGATATACTGATATATTTAACTGGTGTGTTGTATTGATGTATTACTGTAGTCTATTGTATTGATGTATTCTAGAATATAGATTATTGTATTATATTGCATTGAGTATTATATTTTATTGAAATAATGTATTGATAACTAGTATCATATTGAACTGATATGTGTTGTCTAGATGTATTCATGTATTGCGTTAAAGATATATATTGATTCATCTATTGCATTATATTGATATACTTTTGTATTGTATTGTATTGTTAAACTGTACTGGTGTATTGAATTATTGTATTGTATTGGTGTATCACATTAATAATTGTAAAAAGAAAAGGAGTACTTGTGGCACCTTAGAGACTAACAAATTTATTTGAGCATAAGCTTTCGTGAGCTACAGCTCACTTCATCGGATTATTGTATTATATTACACTGATTATTATATTAATAATTTTGTGTTGCATTGCTTATTGTATTTTATAGGTGTATAACATTCTACTGATATATAGCTTTATTGAAATAAATATATGTATTTATGTGTTGAATTACATGTATTGCATTGATGTATTGTGCTGTATTGACATATTTTATTGATGAGTGTATGTATTGTATTGGGCTGATGTATTAATGTATCAAAGTATTGCATTTATTATTGTATAGTTCTGATGTATTACATAGATTATTGTATTGTATTATATTGCATTAATGTAATCTATTGATATACTGTATTGCATTGTTTTATGCTGTATTGGTGGATTGTTGTAGCATATTGAAATGACGTACTGATGGATTGTTTTGTATTATGGATTGTATTCTGTGATGATTGTTATTCATGTATTGAACTACTGCATGATTAATTGTATTGGTGCATTGAAGTATTGTGTTGATGGATTGTTTTGTATTGATGTATTATACTAATGTGTTGTATTGCATTGACTTATTGTACTCAGGTATAATATTGTACTGGTGTTTGCATATATTTCATTGTATGGTATTGTATTAATGAATTCTATATTTTTGTATTATCATATTCATATATAGTAATTTATTGTATTGATGTATTGCATTAGAATACATTGATTATTGTAATGATGAACTCTATTTGTATTGTATTGCAGATGTATATAGGTATTATACTTTATAGATATATTAACATATTGATACTTTATATTGATGTATATTAATGGAGAGCTAAAGAAACTTAGATGTGGCATTGTCAGTGGTTAGGGTACTCCCCTGGGATGTGGCGGCCCTCTGTACAAGACGTTCCTTCACTTCAGGGGAAGAAAGGATTTGAACAGGGCTCTGTCATATGTTAGGTAAGTGCCCGTGCCACTGAACTATGAGATAGTCTTATACAGGTACTACCTCACTCTCTCCTTTTGAAAATGTCACACTTTGGATAAATAATCAAAGAACCACTGGTCCAGATAACAAGAGAAAATAACTCAGTGGCCTGGCAATTAGAGCACTTGGGAAGTGAATGACCTAGTCCCCCTCCTCCAACGACTTTTCAAAATTTTTATTCACAATGGAGCAGCTTCAAAAGGAAACCACAAGAAAAACTCCATATGAGAATATCCTATTGTCCAGTGACTAGGGCATTCACCTGACAGGTAGCAAATTCCTTCTTCCTGCTAGGTGGAGGAGGGCTTGAACCAGAAGTCTCCCACATTCCAACCAGCGGGCTAAAAGGCATGAGGGAAGTCTTTCTTCTCACCTACCTGCTATAAGTTTGCCTATAAGTGCCTGAGCTGGTAAGTGAATTCTGAGCACATTTACTGGATCAGGCCCTGCTGGCAAGTTAGGCAAAGGAACACCTTTATTCCCTAGGTCTTGCATGTCTCTGGGGCTTAGGCAGCTGGATGCCTGGTGTAGGGCAAGAGTGGGCATGTACATAGTCACTGAAGGAACTGCTACTGCAAAAATTTAGCTGCTGGTCAAGTTTAAGTGCCTATGGGGTTGGGTGGCAGCTAAGCATGGATTTTCTGAATTCCAGTGGGGCCTGGGGATTTAGGCAACTAAGCTATTTTGTAAAAAGAAAAGGAGTACTTGTGGCACCTTAGAGACTAACAAATTTATTAGAGCATAAGCTTTCATGAGCTGCAGCTCACTTCATCGGATGCATATATAAAGCTTATGCTCTAATAAATTTGTTAGTCTCTAAGGTGCCACAAGTACTCCTTTTCTTTTTGCGAATACAGACTAACACAGCTGCTACTCTGAAAAAAAGCCATGTTGTGAATCTAGCCTATAATGTATAGTATTGATGTATGGTATAGATGAATTATATTGATTATTGATTATCTACTTATTGATGCATTAATGTATTGTGTTGATATATTGTTGAGACCATTGTTATATTGTATCCTGTTAATGTATTCATTGATTAAATGCTTTGCTGTATTGTATAGAATTGATTATTGTATTATATTGGATTGATTATTGTATTGTAATGATGTATGGGTGCATGCTATGGGGTCTGTCCGAGAGGAGGTATGCTAAGTACTGCATTAGGAGGGCTGTGTTGGTGAGTATCTGAATGTGCGTTCTGGGGACAGTTTGTCAGTTTGACCGTGTGCTTGATTGTTTGAAAAGTGTGAATAGGGAGTGCTTTGTTCCAGATGGGCCTTGAGTGGGCCCGATTGTTATAAAAAGGCAGCCGGTTGCGAAACAGTTGAGTGGCCAACAGAGACAGTTTGACTGGGAGTTCACCTGGGGAGAGCCCCCTGAGGCTTTCATCTTGCAGTCTTCTCTCAGTAGTTACTGCAACAGCTGAGGAAGCTCATAGAAAATAATATGGATGGGGAGCGATCAGCTGTTGTGACCTGCACAGGATGTGCCATGTTTTTCTTTCTTCCACAGGACAGAAGCAACTTTGTCTGTACAAAGTGCAAGCTGGTCTCCATATTGGCACCACATTCTGAAGAATCAGAGCAGGCTGCTCAGCAGGAACAGAAGGACGGTGAAGAAAATTGGCAACATGTGACCTCCAGAAGAAGAAAGAGGAGCATCCATGTACCAGCAATGCTGATACAGGTGAGCAACCATTTTCATGTTCTCTCCACGGGTACTAATGGCGAGAGTGGACTAGATAATACATCTGAGGGAAGGGAGCAGGAGGAGACTCCACCGATTGGAAGGCATGAGATGCACTGTCATAGGGATGAGGGTTCCATGACCACCGCTCCCAAGAGAAGGAGGTGAGTGGTGGTGTTCGGTGGCTCCCTCCTAAGGGGGACTGAGTCATCTATCTGCTGTCCCGACTGGGAAAACTGAGAAGTTTGCTGCTTGCCAAGAGCTAGGATTCACAATGTGACAGAGAAACTGCTGAAACTCATCAAGCCCTCGGACCGCTACCCCTTCCTGCTTCTCCATGTGGGCACCTATGATATTGCCAAGAATGACCTTGAGCGGATCACTACAGACTACATGACTCTGGGAAGAAGGATAAAGGAGTTTGAGGCTCAAGTGGTCTTCTCGTCCATCCTCCCTGTGGAAGGAAAAGGCCTGGGTAGAGACCATCGAATCGTGGAAGTCAACAAATGGCTACACAGGTGGTGTTGGAGAGAAGACTTTGGATTCTTTGACCATGGGATGGTGTTCCAAGAAGAAGGAGTGCTAGGCAGAGACAGGCTCCACCTAACGGAGAGAGGGAAGAGCATCATCGCAAGGAGGCTGGCTAACCTAGTGAGGAGGACTTTAAACTAGATTCACCGGGGAAAGGAGACCAAAGCCCTGAGGTAAGTGGGGAATTGGGATACCAGGAGGAAGCAAAAGCAAAAGAGTGCAAGAGGTAAGGACTCCTGCCTCATACTGAGAAAGCAGAATGATCAGTGAGTTATCTTAAGTACCTATACAAAAATGCAAGAAGCCTGGGAAAGAAGCAGGGAGAACTGGAAGTCCTGGCATAGTCAAGAAATTCTGATGTGATTGGAATAACAGAGACTTGGTAGGATAACTCAAATGACTGGAGTACTGTCATGGATGGATATAAACTCTTCAGGAAGGACAGGCAGGGCAGAAAAGGTGCGGGAATTGCATTGTATGTAAGAGAGCAGTATGACTGCTCAGAGCTCCGGTACAAAACTGCAGAAAAACCTGAGAGTCTCTGGATTAAGTTTAGAAGTGTGAGCAACAAGGGTGATGTTGTGGTGGGAATCTGCTATAGACCACCGGACCAGGGGGATGAGGTGGATGAGGCTTTCTTCCGGCAACTAACAGAAGTTCTTAGATCACAGGCCCTGGTTCTCATGGGGGACTTCAATCACCCTGATATCTGCTGGGAGAGTAATACAGCGGTGCACAGACAATTCAGGAAGTTTTTGGAAAGTGTAGGGGACAATTTCCTTGTGCAAGTGCTGGAGGAAGCAACTAGAGGCAGAGCTCTTCTTGACCTGCTGCTCACAAACTGGGAAGAATTAGTAGACGGAGCAAAAGTGGATGGGAACCTGGGAGGCAGTGACCATGAGATGGTCGAGTTCAGGATCCTGACACAAGGAAGAAAGGAGAGCAGCAGACTATGGACCCTGGACTTCAGAAAAGCAGACTTTGACTCCCTCAGGGAACTGATGGGCAGGATCCCCTGGAGAATAATGTGAAGGGGAAAGGAGTCCAGGAGAGCTGGCGTATTTTAAAGAATCCTTATGGAGGTTGCATGAACAAACCATCCCGATGTGTAGAAAGAATAGTAAATATGGCAGGCAACCAGCTTGGCTTAACAGTGAAATTCTTGCTGATCTTAAACCAAAAAAGAAGCTTATAAGAAGAGGAAGCTTGGACAAATGACCAGGAAGGAGTATAAAAATATTGCTCAGGCATGCAGAAGCAAAATCAGGAAGGCCAAATCACACTTGGAGTTGCAGCTAGCAAGAAATGTTAAGAGTAACAAGAAGGGTTTCTTTAGGTATGTTAGCAACAAGAAGAAGGTCAAGGAAAGTGTGGGCCCTTTACTGAATGAGGGAGGCAACCTAGTGACAGAGGATGTGTAAAAAGCTAATGTACTCAATGCTTTTTTTGCCTCTGTCTTCACGGACAAGGTCAGCTCCCACACGACTGCACTGGGCAGCACAGTATGCGGAGGAGGTGACAAGCCCTCTGTGGAGAAAGAAGCAGTTGGGGGGTGGGGGGATAGCTCAGTGGTTTGAGCATTGGCCTGCTAAACCCAGGATTGTGAGTTCAATCATTGACAGGGCCATTTAGGGATCTGGGGCAAAAATTGGGGATTGGTCTTGCTTTGAGCAGGGGGTTGGACTAGATGACCTCCTGAGATCCCTTCCAACCCTGATATTCTATGATTCTATGACTGGAAAAAGGCTAATGTAGTGCCCATCTTTAAAAAAGGGAAGAAGGAGGATCCGGGAAACTACAGGCCAGTCCTTGGAAAAATCATAGAGCAGGTCCTCAAGGAATCAATTCTGAAGCACTTAGAGGAGAGGAAAGTGATCAGGAACAGTCAGCATGGATTCCCCATGGGCAAGTCATGCTTGACTAATCTAATTGCCTTCTATGATTAGATAACTGGCTCTGTGGATGAGGGGAAAGCAGTGGAAGTGTTATTCCTTCACTTTAGCAAAGCTTTTGACACAGTCTTCCACCGTATTCTTGCCAGCAAGTTAAAGATGTATGGGCTGGATGAATGGACTATAAGATGGATAGAAAGCTGGCTAGATCATTGGGCTCAACAGGTAGTGATCAATGGCTCCATGTTTAGTTGGCAGCCGGTACCAAGTGGAGTGCCCCAAGGGTCGGTCCTTGGGCTGGTTTTTTTCAATATATTCATTAATGATCTGGAGGATGGGGTGGATTGCACCCTCAGCAAGTTTGCAGATAACACTAAACTGGGAGGAGAGGTAGATATGCTGGAGGGTAGGGATAGGATACAGAGGGCCCTAGACAAATTAGATGATTGGGCCAAAAGAAATTTGGTGAGGTTCAAGAAGGACAAGTGCAGAATCCTGCACTTAGGACAGAAGAATCCCATGCACCGTTACAGACTAGGGACCAAATGGCTAGGCAGCAGTTCTGCAGAAAAGGACCTAGGGGTTACAGTGAATGAGAAGCTGGATATGAGTCAACAGTGTGCCTTTGTTGCCAAGAAGGCCAACGGCATTTTGGGCTGTATAAGTAGGGGCATTGCCAGCAGATTGAGGGATGTGATTATTCCCCTCTATTCGACATTGGTGAGACCTCATCTGGAGTACTGTGTCCAGTTTTGGGCACCACACTACAAGAAGGATGTTGAAAAATTGGAAAACGTCCAGCGGAGGGCAACAAAAATGATTAGGGGACTGGAACACATGACTTATGAGGAGAGGCTGAGGGAACTGGGCTTGTTTAGTCAGCAGAAGAGAAGAATGAGGGGGGATTTGATAGCTGCTTTCAACTACCAGAAAGGGGGTTCCAAAGAGGATGGGTCTAGACTGTTCTCAGTGGTAGCAGATGACAGAACAAGGAGTAATGGTCTCAAGTTGCAGTGTGGGAGGTTTAGGTTGGATATTAGGAAAACAATTTTCACTAGGAGAGTGGGGAACCCCAAAATGGGTTATCTAGGGAGGTGTTTGAATCTCCTTCCTTAGAGGTTTTTAAAGTCACGCTTGACAAAGTCCTAGCTTGGATAATTTAGATGGGGATTGGTCCTGCTTTGAGCAGGGAGTTGGACTAGATGACTTCCTGAGGTCCCTTCCCACCCTGATATTCTATGATTCTATGATTCTAAGAGGAAACAAAGTGACAGAGGCAGAGACAAGCACCTACACCAACAGAAGGGAAAGCAATAGCCTTGTGCCTTTATACCACTGAGCCCTGAGGAGGATCGGAGAGATAAAAGCCTTTGGAAAACTCACCAGATGCTCCCAGGCAGGCAAGAATCAGGAGGAACTTCGTAGTGTTGAATTCATTGAGCACTGTTGTCTGTGATAGGATTTGCTGGAGAAATCACCCCACTTTATTCCTCCCAGAAGGTGTTATCTCCCCAATCCCCAGACCCACCTGGCTCCCATTTCCCAGGGCACTGCATGAGCAAGGATAAAGTTAGTTCCTCTATCAGGTTTAGGAGGCAATAAAGATAGCATTTCCAGGAATGGAAAAAAGCAAAAACCCAACTTAACAACTCTGCTGATTAACCTTCCCCATGCTGCAACCCTCTTTCCCCCTGCTATTCCATTCCTGGGCTCCCCATACAGCCCTGCCAATGCCCCCCAGCCCTGCCCTGCAACCGTCTTGCTATTCTAATCCTCAAGTCCCCATACAACTCTGCCCATACCCCTCAGATCTCCTCTGCTATTCCAGTCCGGGGCTCCCCACACAGCCTATACTGAACCTTGTGCTCCAGGCTTAAATCAATCTCTAATATTAGTGATCAGCATGATAAATAGTCTAGGAAGCAGATTATTCCCCATCTGCCTACTGCAGGCTTCCTACACCTTTATCTGAAGCATCTGGTACTGGCCACTGTCATAGACACAATACAGGACTACATGGACCCCTTGTGTGCCTCTGTGCCTTTGTAACATTTTAAATGTAGACACAGCCTAAAATGGCTGTGATGCTGTATGGAATTGTAAGACACTTTATATTATTATTAATATCAATATTATAAAATTGCAGTGAATGGTGCCAAATTTGCTGTGTAAGGTGTCAGTGAAGATGTTATTTGCCAAGTATTATAAAGTTGCTTATATGTTTGTATCACCTTTGTATTGTGAGTTGAAGATATGTATGGTATTTCTATATTTCAAAACTTGTGCTGTATTTTTGGTGACATCCCCAAACAAAATGGCATCAGTACTAAGCCTGCTTGATGGCCCATCAAGGGACATCAGCTGTACAATGGACCCATTGAAAAAAGCCAGGGGCTACACCTTATGAGTCAGCAGGACTTGTAGGGGCATGCCTATGGAAAAGCCACATGGCAAAAGGTGTAAAAGATAGCTGCATCATCTCCATTTTGTCTTCAACCCTTTTTCTTACCTCTGGAGTAACTTTTCTACAGACTGAAACACTGAACAAAGGACTGAATGAGCCATCCAAGTTTTGGATTATTCCAGGGGGACTTTCAAGCCAGCAAATTCACCTCTACTGCTAAGAACCTGATAATGGACTTTGAAGTCTCTGTATGTATTTGATTGCTTTACCATTTAACAACTCTTCATGTACTTGCACTTGCTTTTTTCTTTGAAATAAACCTTTAATTTTAGACACTAAAGGATTGGCTTGTAGCGTGGTATTTTGGGTAAGATCCAAGCTAATATTGACCTGGCAATGTGACTGGCCATCTGGGGTTCAGAAGAACATTTTATATATGGGAGCAGAGTTTTTAAATAACTTCTCACTGTACTGGACCTAGGTGCTGATTGGGAGCCAGAGAACTGGAATTCAATAAACGGGGCTGTGTGATTTCTTTTTTCAGCTTCTCAGTGACCAGTGTGGAGTATCAGAAGCACAGTCTGTGACTGGTTGGTGAATCTAACTTCAGTGTTACTCCCAAAACTGGTGGTTATCAGCTCTCCCTTTTGAAGTCTGTCTGACCTTGGCATTTTCAGTGAGGGCTACCCCAGGCACCAGAGTCACAGTAGCAACAGCTTTTGCATGCAAAAATGGAAGCACCCAACATCAGTGGTCACTTAGGAAAATTCTAAAGTATATCTTTATATTTAAACATAGTCCTCACCCCTTTATTTATCTCTCCATTGTCAATACAGAGGTGACCTGTATCTGTTCATGTCGAGGGACTCCCACTTCCTGTGCTGTGGGCACTGGCCTCTCTCCTGGGAGATGGAGGAATTTGTACAGGGAGGAGGTGATTCTGGAGCACTGTGTAGCTCTGCTGTAGGTCTGCTGTTGGTGCAGAAATACACAGCAGAGTGATTCACTGTCACGTGGGAGTTAGTCAAGTGAAAGAGTGCAATCTCAGGGCGGGAGGCTGTGAATCCCTCTGTGCTATCATCACCCTCTGACTGCACGGAGTTTATTACAGAAGAATAGATCAACTGCAGGCCCTTCCCTTGCTGCAGCTGGTACCAATACATAATGTAATGCTCATCAGTTTGCTCACATCTCAGATGAGCTCTCTGTCCTGTTGCCAGTATCAGATTTGGTGTTTGTGTTAATTCAGCATCCAGCATCCCCTGTGGGGAAAAAGACACCATTTGAGACAGATACAATAAAGCAAATGGCTCCAGTGGAAACATTTAGAGCTGTGCCCTGCAAATTCCAACACAGGGATTCACGTTTCAGCTATTGACTTACTTGCTGCCATGAGACCAACAGCCACATACCAAACTATTTGCATCCCCATGTCTGTCTCACTGAGCATGGGGTGTTTCCTCAGCATTCGGTTATATACAGCTCTGCTCTGTAGCCTCTGATCGTGCCAGAGGCACTGATAGGCAAGTTCTTGTCTTATTGTCAGCACTGACTCTCAGACCTACAGACAGAAAGTCACTCTCTGGAAGTTCCCATGGTAATTTCGGGAGAGGAAATAGACCTTTTATGACTGAATTGTTTCACCATGTCACTGTTACGGGTAGTGTTGTTCAGAAGGCAAAGCAGGCAGCCTCATAGTCAGGATTCTGGGATTCTGCTCGCAGCTCTGAAACTTGCTCACTGTGTTACCTTGTTCAAGTTGCTTTACTGCTTCTTGCCTCAGCTTCCCCACTAGTGTTACTGCCATGATAATAATCCTATAACACCTTTGGCCCATATAGTCTGAAGTGAGCAGAGGTGCACAGAATTCAGGTTGGTAGCTAGTGTTAGAGAGCTTATTCCTTCACTCTCCCACTTCCCTGGTCCGTCTCGCATGAACAGAGAGCAACTATACCCGAAGTCCGAAGGTGAAAACAATTTGATGTTTATTGGAGTGAACTTCCAGCAAGCTTAAATCCAAGTTCCTTTTTCCTTATTTTCGAATCCCAACTTACATCCTGTTTGCCCCTAATTTATATAGTAATATTCTTAGCTATATCTTAACCAATCATTCTACTGAAATTTACCTAACCAATCCTAACATATTGTAACATGATTAGCTAACCAATTATATCCCACCACGTTAATTAGTTTACACCCAGCAAAATTAATTATACAGCAGACACAAACAATCACAGAACCAGACAGAGACCATGCCAATAAACAATAGCAAAGTGGGAACTATAATGACAAAACAATACAGAAGTGAGGATTTCACAACTACATCTATAAAGACATAAGGGTTTCCCAGCTGTGTCTATTGATAAGTGAGTTCTTACCAAACAGAAAACTATCAACTTAAATTTCCTTTTACATCTTCTAGGCTCTTCCCTTTCTCTGGAGGTGATAGATCGGATCACCTTCCTAACAGCCCCATATTGACTAGTTTGAGATGTAAGGATGTGACCGTTCGCTTCCCAGCTTATGGCTGCCTCTGCTGCTTAGCCAAAGGCATTGGCCTAAGAACAGGGCCTCAGACTGTCATAGTGAGAGAAGGCCCTTACACAGATTCTTTCTTGTATACCTCTATTACTAGCTAAATGATAAACATATACCTACATTCTTAGAGTATAGGCCTTTACAGACAGGCTTGAATATCTATATCCTAACAGGTAAGACTACCACACCACGAATCCTGGAGGCAAGAGCTATAAGTGCTCCTATTAGAACCACATCAGAACTTTATATGTAGCGAGATTGCCCAGGAATGTCACTTAAACTCAGAGGTCACATAAACGGTTTGGCAGAGATCTAGTAATAGATGCAGGTTACCTAGAGTGTAGGGAAATTCAGCTACAGGGATTACACTAAACAACCTGAAACTGTGAATAGTCTAAGAGCAACACCCAGTTCACAGTATTAATAGAAACTGGCAGTTCTCAGCTAATGTTTTTGGTCTGCACTTAGGCTAAACCCCCATAGATATACATGTTCCACAGGATTTGGGTTAAGACAGACTTTCTCCAAATTAGAATCCTAAAGTCTCTGGAGTGTGTTTCTTCTTGCATGCATATGGTACAATAGTTACCTAGCCCACTGGGGTGTTGTCAGGCAGAGTTAAATAAATAAAGCATGTAGGAATCCTCATGTTGCAGTATTATCCTGGGTAAGTGAAAAACATAATAAGTATTATTACTATTAGTGACTTTTTATTGCAGGAACTGCTTAGGCAAACAGTATGACTGAAGAACAGCTGACAAGAATCCTCAGATATTAGACCCTGTGGGATACCAAACCGATCAACTTTCCTCTACCCCCATCTAATTGTAGAGGAAGTTTAACTTTCACCTGGACAGCCCTGCAGGGATTCAAGCTCCACCATAGAATCATAGAATCATAGAATATCAGGGTTGGAAGGGACCTCAGGAGGTCATCTAGTCCAACCCCCTGCTCAAAGCAGCACCAATCCCCAACTAAAAGGTTGATACCACCACCAGCACTTCAAAACCTCACTACTTTGCTGAAATATGCAACTGTTCCTCTAGACATGTATAGATGGGCTAGTGTGTGCCACTTCCCTCCACTGGATGGAGCATGTCAGACCTTATGATGTCAAGTATCAGGGGGTAGCTGAGTTAGTCTGTATCCACAAAAACAACAAGGAGTCTGGTGGCACCTTAAAGACTAACAGATTTATTTGAGCATAAGCTTTTGTGGGTAAAAACCCCATTTCTTCAATTACCTGAAGGGGGGGTTCCAAAGAGGATGGAGCTAGGCTGTTCTCGGTGGTAGCAAATGACAGAAAAAGGAGCAATGGTCTCAAGTTGCAGAGGGGGAGGTCTAGGTTGAATACTAGGAAAAACTCTTTCACTAGGATGGTAGTGAAGCAGTAGAATGGTTACTTAGAGCAGTGGTGGAATCTCCATCCTTAGAGGTTTTTAAGGCCCACCTTGACAAAGCCCTGGCTGGGATGATTTAGTTGGGGTTGGTCCTGGTTTGAGCAGGGGGTTGGACTAGATGACCTCCTGAGATCTCTTCCAACGCTAATCTTCTATGATTCTGTGATTCTAAGAGGATTTCAGGAGCTGACCTTGTTTTCATGGGTTCACCCACTCTGCCTAGGTGCTCAGCATGATCGGACTGTTTGGCCCAAATGATCGTTTTTGGCTGGTGTTGGATCACAGGTCACTTTACTTTTGGGGCAGTGGCTCTAAAGGGTTGTTGTCCTTGTTCTGTGAATCAAGTGCAACAGAACTGTGCTTACCATACCCTGACCCTCAACTAAACTGCACTCACTAGGCAGGGAACATGGGTGCCAAAGCCCAGTGGAGTTGAGAGAGGGTGGAGACAGCTACTTGTTCTGGATGGGGTGTGCTTTGCTTAAGGTCCTAGATACCATTTGACCCTTCCTTTCTCCACTGTGGAGTAAAAGAGCTGATTAAGAGTCAAATGAGAGCCTTGTTACACACCAAAGAGCTGAACTCACTGATAACGGGGTCTAAGCCTTAGATCTGCTTTGGGACAGTGCCTCTGATGCAAGAGGCTTCCCAGTGTGCATTAGCAATGAGGTTCCCACACTAACAGTAGAAGTCACTCAGAGCTGTGTTAAGTGGCAGAACCTCAAGACATCCTGGAGCCGCCAACAGATTGGAGAGAGTGGCCAGCAGGGTGTCTAGCAAAGTGGAGCAGTGAGCAAGCACTCAGACAGCAAAGCAAGCAAGATGCCATCTTGCTGGACTTAAGAACCTGAGGCAAAAGGACACTGCCCAGCTAACTCTGGGGTGGGGGTCTTGTTCATGGGTTTATATTTATGAATCCTGCTTGTGGTGTTTTCCCAATTTATGATGGGTTACTTCCCTCCTTTTGTTAAAAGTTTCTTCTCTATGCTCAAACTCCGTGCTTGCGAGAGGGGAAGTATTGCCTCTGACAGGTGACCGGGGGTGGTGCATAATTTCCCCAGGTTACTGGGTGGGGGCTCAAGCCAGTTTTGTGTTGTATTGTTGAAAAGGAACCCCTATATATTGAATCAGGCCCTTGTTGCTGCGGACTACAACTGGCAGAAGGGTTACATATAGAAAGAATCCATAATCTCAAACTGGTATCGATAAACAGTATATAGACAGATTCCCCAAATCACCACAGTGAGAAATTTGCTTTTTTTTTTCAATGAAAGCTGAGATTCTGTCATAATCACAGGACTCCAGGAGCTGGGGCTTAAGGTAAAAAATAAAATATTGCAAGACTCATGTCTGAAAAACATATTTTTCAAATTGGAACAAAATGATGGAAATGCCAAGTTTTCCACAGAACAGAAATGTTCCAAAAATTCCAACATGGTTGGTTCCAAAAAACCAACATGGAATTTTTTTGAAAATTTTTGTCTGGACCCTGACTCTTCAGCTGGCAAGCCGGCCGTTAGCCCGTCAGCCTGGGGAACTAGTCAGCCTGCCCATCCGTAAATGGTTACCCTGGGGAGTCTGGCTGCCAACCCACCCACCAGGGTCCAGATAGCCCAGAGAGCTAGTCAAGTGGGCAGCCTGCCTGGCAGGCTTTGTGGGAACAGGGAGGTTAGGAGCACAAGACTGATACATGAATGCAATATATCATTACAATACCATCCATCGATACAATCAATCAATTCAATACATTAGTCCATCCATAAAATAAATCAATCTGCCAAATCAAATAATCAATGTAAGGCATTGGTAAATCCTTACAATACATCAATACATCACATGAGACAGTACAAAGCATTAATATATGAATACCGTACAGTGCTGCAAAATTATAGTATACACCAATATAGTATACACCCATACAATATGTCAGTCCATCAGTAAAAAACATCAGTATAATACAATACATCAGTACAATAGAATATTTCAATAAAATACACCAGTACAATGCAATAACCAATGCAATATAATATGTCAGTTCAATACATCAGTGCAATACAGCAATACAGTAGAATACATCAAGACAAAACATTAATACATTTATACAAAATAATTCATAAATATATTACAATATTATACATCAAGAAAATGCAATAGACCAATTCATCAATATCACACAACACAATTTATTAATACGTTAATACAATTTAACAGTATACATCAACACAATACTATATATCAACACAATACATTCATACAATAGTATATTTCAATACATCAGTGTAATACAGAAATGCAATTCATTATATGAAAACATTACAATACAATACATCACTATAATGCAATTCTTCAATACCTTAATAGAATCTATGATCAATCAACACAATACAGCACTTCAATACATTATCAATACAATTTTCTATATCAATAAAATACATTCACAAAAATCAATACATCAATAAGTCTATATAATTAATCAATACATCAATAAAATAAAAATGCTACAGTACATCAGTACAATACAACAGAATACATCAGTACTATGGGGGGGAAGCAGTAGATGTGGTATATCTTCACTTTAGTAAGGCTTTTGATCAGGGGTACTGGAGCAAGGGGCCAGGGGCCATGGTCCTCCCACTTTTTGAAAGTGGACAGGCCCGGCCTCTTGACTTTTCGCCAGGAGCCCCACGCTGCCCCTCCTCTTCCTCCTGAGGCCCCACCCCCTGGCAAGACCAGCAGTTGGAGCTCAGCTGGGGAGCCCATGCATTGGGGACCTGCAGATCCTCGGCATTGACGGGGTGGAAGGGCCTGAGAGCAGCCCCTAGCCTATGTTCCCACCCCCTGGACTTCCCTCTCAGGGCAGGTGGAGGGTCCATGGCTCCCCACAGCTACCTGGGCAGCTCTTATATGGCTGGGCTGTGGCTCCAAGGTCCCGCCCCCTAGCCAGAGCCAGGTCAGGGTAAGATTCTCCACCTGCCCTGGATGGCAGGCCCAGAGGGCAGAGACACAGCCTGGAGGCTGCTCTCGACCCCCCACCCAGGGAAGGTGTAGAGGCCTGGTCTCTCTGGCCCTGCTTCAGCTTTTGGCTTGGCCAGGGGCAAGGCCTCAGGGGGAAGAGGCAGGGCAGGGGTGGGGCCACAGAGGGAACAGGGCCCCTGCCCCCCCCCCACATTTTTGGGATGGCTCCACCACCCCTGCTTTTGATACTGTCTCAAATGACAGTACTAGGGAAATACAACCTAGATGGAGTTACTATGAGGTGGGTGCATAACTGGTTAAAAACCATTCCCAGAGCATAGTTATCAGTGGTTCACAGTCAAGCTGGAAGGGCATATCAAGTGGGGTCCTGCAGGGATCAGTTCTGGGTCCACTTCTGTTCAGTGTCTTGATTAATGATTTAGATAATGGCATAGAGAGTACACTTAAAAGGTTTGCGGATGATACCAAACTGGGAAGGGTTGCAAGTGCTTTGGAGGACAAGATTAAAATTCAAAATGATCTGGACAAACTAGAGAAACTGTCTGAAGTAAATAGGATGAAATTCAATAAGGACAAATGCAAAGTACTCCACTTAGGAAGGAACAATCAGTTGCACACATACAAAATGGGAAATGACTGCCTTGGAAGGAGTACTGAGGAAAGGGATCTGGGGGTCATAGTGGATCACAAGCTAAATATGAGACAAAAAAGTGTAACACTGTTGCAGAAAAAGCAAATATCATTCTGGGATGTATTAGCAGGAGTGGTATAAGCAAGACACAAGAAGTAATTCTTCTGCTCTACTCCACAATGGCTTCAACTGGAGTATTAGCAAAAACAACCAGGAGTCCTTGTGGCAACTTAAAGACTAACAAATTTATTTGGACATAAGTTTTCATGGGCTAAAACCCACTTCATTTTTTCACTCTATGCATCTGATGAAGCGAGTTTGAGCCCATGAAAGCTTATGCCCAAATAAATTTGTTAGTCTCTAAGGTGCCACAAGGACTCCTCATTGTTTTTGCTGATACAGACTAGCACGGCTACCGCTCGGAAAACTGGAGTATTATCCACATTTCAGGAAAGATAACCTGGAGAAAGTCCAGAGAAGAGCAACAAAAATGACTAAAGGTCTAGAAAACATGACCTATGAGGGAATATTGAAAAAATTGGGTTTGTTTAGCCTGGAGAAGAGAAGAAAAAGGTGGGAAATGATAACAGTTTTCAACTACATAAAAGGTTGTTACGAGGAGGGAGAAAAAAATGTTCTCTTTAACCTTTGAGGATAGGACAAGAAGCCATGGACTTAAATTGCAGCTAGGACAGTTTAGGTTGGAAATTAGGAAAAACTTCCTAACAGTCATGGTGGTTAAGCATTTGAATAAATTGCCTAGGGAGGTTGTGGAATCTCTGTCACTGGAGATTTGTAAGAACGGATTAGACAAACACCTGTCAGGGATGGTCTAGATAATATTTAGTTCTGCCTTGAGTGCAGGGGATTGGACTAGAAAAGGTCTGATCCAGTCCTATGATTCTATGAATAGCATAGATTAATAATTAGTCAAATCTAATAGAATTCATCAGTGAAATATATCAATCCATCAGTACAATTAAACACAATACCTCAATAACCACAGGTTTCAGAGTAGCAGCCGTGTTAGTCTGTATTCGCAAAAAGAAAAGGAGTACCGGTGGCACCTTAGAGACTAACAAATTTATTAGAGCATAAGCTTTCGTGAGCTACAGCTCACTTCATCGGATGCATTTGGTGGAAAAAACAGAGGAGAGATTTATATACACACTCACAGAGAACATGGAACAATGGGTTTATCATACACACTGCAAGGAGAGTGATCACTTAAGATAAGCCATCACCAGCAGCAGGGGGGGAAAGGAGGAAAACCTTTCATGGTGACAAGCAAGGTAGGCTAATTCCAGCAGTTAACAAGAATATCAGAGGAACAGTGGGGGGTGGGGTGGGAGGGAGAAATACCATGGGGAAATAGTTTTACTTTGTGTAATGACTCATCCATTCCCAGTCTCTATTCAAGCCTAAGTTAATTGTATCCAGTTTGCAAATTAATTCCAATTCAGCAGTCTCTCGTTGGAGTCTGTTTTTGAAGCTTTTTTGTTGAAGTATAGCCACTCTAAGATCTGTGATCGAGTGACCAGAGAGATTGAAGTGTTCTCCAACTGGTTTTTGAATATTATAATTCTTGACGTCTGATTTGTGTCCATTCATTCTTTTACGTAGAGACTGTCCAGTTTGGCCAATGTACATGGCAGAGGGGCATTGCTGGCACATGATGGCATATATCACATTGGTAGATGCGCAGGTGAACGAGCCTCTGATAGTGTGGCTGATGTGATTAGGCCCTATGATGGTATCCCCTGAATAGATATGTGGACAGAGTTGACAACGGGCTTTGTTGCATAGACTGCTTCCGCCGACGTGCACGAGCTGAAATTGTGGAAAAGCAGCATCGCTTACCCCATAACCTCAGCCATGCAGAACACAGTGTCATCCACAGCCTCAGAAAAATTCTGACATCATAATCAAAAAGGCTGACAAAGGAGGTGCTGTCGTCATCATGAATAGGTCGGAGTATGAACAAGAGGCTACTAGGCAGCTCTCCAACACCACTTTCTACAAGCCATTACCCTCTGATCCCACTGAGAGTTACCAAAAGAAACTACAGCATTTGCTCAAGAAACTCCCTGAAAAAGCACAAGAACAAATCCGCACAGACACACCCCTGGAGCCCCGACCTGGGGTATTCTATCTGCTACCCAAGATCCATAAACCTGGAAATCCTGGACGCCCCATCATCTCAGGCATTGGCACCCTGACAGCAGGATTGTCTGGCTATGTAGACTCCCTCCTCAGGCCCTTCGTTACCAGCACTCCCAGCTATCTTCGAGAGACCACCGATTTCCTGAGGAAACTGCAGTCCATTGGTGATCTTCCTAAAAACACCATCCTAGCCACTATGGATATAGAAGCCCTCTACACCAACATTCCACACAAAGATGGACTACGAGCCGTCAGGAACAGTATCCCCGATACTGTCACGGCTAACCTGGTGGCTGAACTTTGTGACTTTGTCCTGACCCATAACTATTTCACATTTGGTGACAATGTATACCTTCAAATCAGCGGCACTGCGATGGGTACCCGCATGGCCCCACAGTATGCCAACATTTTTATGGCTGACTTAGAACAACGCTTCCTCAGCTCTCGTCCCCTAATGCTCCTACTCTACTTGCGCTACATTGATGACATCTTCATCATCTGGACCCATGGAAAAGAAGCTCTTGAGGAATTCCACCATGATTTCAACAATTTCCATCCCACCATCAACCTCAGCCTGGACCAGTCCACACAAGAGATCCACTTCCTGGACACTACGGTGCTAATAAGCGATGGTCACATAACCACCACCCTATATCGGAAACCTACTGACCTCTATTCCTACCTACATGCCTCTAGCTTTCATCCAGATCATACCACTCGATCCATTGTCTACAGCCAAGCACTACGATATAACCGCATTTGCTCCAACCCCTCAGACAGAGACAAACACCTACAAGATCTCTATCATGCATTCCTATAACTACAATACCCACCTGCTGAAGTGAAGAAACAGATTGACAGAGCCAGAAGAGTACCCAGAAGTCACCTACTACAGGACAGGCCCAACAAAGAAAACAACAGAACGCCACTAGCCATCACCTTCAGCCCCCAACTAAAACCTCTCCAACGCATCATCAAGGATCTACAACCTATCCTAAAGGAGGAGCCATCACTCTCACAGATCTTGGGAGACAGACCAGTCCTTGCTTACAGACAGCCCCCCAATCTGAAGCAAATACTCACCAGCAACCACACACCACACAACAGAACCACTAACCCAGGAACCTATCCTTGCAACAAAGCCCGTTGCCAACTCTGTCCACATATCTATTCAGGGGATACCATCATAGGGCCTAATCACATCAGCCACACTATCAGAGGCTCGTTCACCTGCGCATCTACCAATGTGATATATGCCATCATGTGCCAGCAATGCCCCTCTGCCATGTACATTGGCCAAACTGGACAGTCTCTACGTAAAGGAATGAATGGACATAAATCAGACGTCAAGAATTATAACATTCAAAAACCAGTTGGAGAACACTTCAATCTCTCTGGTCACTCGATCACAGATCTTAGAGTGGCTATACTTCAACAAAAAAGCTTCAAAAACAGACTCCAACGAGAGACTGCTGAATTGGAATTAATTTGCAAACTGGATACAATTAACTTAGGCTTGAATAGAGACTGGGAATGGATGAGTCATTACACAAAGTAAAACTATTTCCCCATGGTATTTCTCCCTCCCACCCCACCCCCCACTGTTCCTCTGATATTCTTGTTAACTGCTGGAATTAGCCTACCTTGCTTGTCACCATGAAAGGTTTTCCTCCTTTCCCCCCCCGCCCGCTGCTGGTGATGGCTTATCTTAAGTGATCACTCTCCTTACAGTGTGTATGATAAACCCATTGTTTCATGTTCTCTGTGTGTGTGTATATAAATCTCTCCTCTATTTTTTCCACCAAATGCATCCGATGAAGTGAGCTGTAGCTCACGAAAGCTTATGCTCTAATAAATTTGTTAGTCTCTAAGGTGCCACCGGTACTCCTTTTCTTTTTGCAAATACCTCAATACAATCCATCAATACCTTACAACACAATACTTCAATATAACAAAATGAATTATGAATACATCAATACAATACATCAATATGTAAATAATCAATAGAATACACACATAAAATACATCAGTACTATGCAACAAATCAATAAATGAATAAAATACATCTATAAAATACAATACCTTAATAGAATCATAGAATATCAGGGTTGGAAGGGAGCTCAGGAGGTCATCTAGTCCAACCCCCTGCTCAAAGGAGTACCAATCCCCAACTAAATTATCCCAGTTCGGACTTTGTCCTTCCTGATCTTAAAAACCTCTAAGGAAGGAGATTCAAACACCTCCCTAGGTAACCCATTCCAATGCTTCCCCACCCTCCTAGAGATATAGTGTTTCCTAATATCCAACCTAGACCTCCCCCACTGCAACTTGAGACCATTAGTCCTTGTTCTGTCATCTGCTACCACTGAGAACAGTCTAGATCCATCCTCTTTGGAACCCCCTCTCAGGTAGCTGAAAGCAGCTATCAAATCCTCCCTCATTCTTCTCTTCTGCAGACTAAATAATCCCAGTTCCCTCAGCTTCTCCTCATAAATCATGTGCTCCAGCTCCCTAAACATTTTTGTTGCCCTCTGCTTGATGGTTTCCAATTTTTCACATCCTTCTTGTAGTGTGGTGCCCAAAACTGGACACAGTACTCCAGATGAGGTCTCACCAATGTTGAATAGAGGGGAATGGTCACATCCCTCAATCTGCTGGCAATGCTCCTACTTATACAGCCCAAAATGCCGTTGGCCTTCTTGGCAACAAGGGCATACTGTTGACTCATATCGAGCTTTTTGTCCACTGTAACCCCTATGTCCTTTTCTGCAGAACTTCTGCCTAGCCGCTCAGTCCCTATTCTGTAGGGAGTACATGGGATTCTTCCATCCTAAGTGCAGGACTCTGCACTTTTCCTTCTTGAACTTCATCAGATTTCTTTGGCCCAATCATCTAATTTGTCTAGGTCCCTCTGCATCCTATCCCTACCTCCCAGCATATATACCAATCCTCCCAGTTTAGTGTCATCTCCAAACTTGCTGAGGGTGCAATCTATGAAATCCTCCAGATCGTTAATGAAGCTATTGAACAAAACTGGCCCCGGGACCGACCCTTGGGGCACTCCACTTGATACCGGCTGCCAACTAGACATGGAGCCATTGATCACTACCCTTTGAGCCCGACGATCTAGCCAGCTTTCTATCCACCTTATAGTCCATTCATCCAGCCCATACTTTAACTTCAGGCAAGAATACAGTGGGAGACCATATCAAAAGTTTTGCTAAAGTCCAGGAATAACACTTCCACTGCTTTCCCCTCATCTACAGAGCCAGTTATCTCGTCATAGAAGGCAATTAGATTAGTCAGGCATGACTTGCCCTTGGTGAATCCATGTTGACTGTTCCTGATCACTTTCCTCTCCTCTAAGTGGTTCAGAATTGATTCCTTGAGGACCTGCTCCATGATTTTTCCAAGAACTGAGGTGAGGCTGACTGCCCTGTAGCTCCCCGGTTCCTCCTTCTTCCCTTTTTTAAAGATGGGCACTACATTAGCCTTTTTCCAGTCATTCAGGACCTCCCCTGATGACCATGAGTTTTCAAAGATAACGGCCAATGGCTCTGCAATCACATCAGCCAACTCCTTTAGGACCTTCGGATGCAGTGCATCCGGCCCCTTGGACTTGTGCTTGTCCAGCTTTTCTCAATAGTCCCGAACCACTTCTTTCTCCACAGAGGACTGGTCACCTCTTCCCCATACTGTGCAGCCCAGTGCAGTAGTCTGGGAGCTGACCTTGTCCATGAAGACAGAGGCAAAAAAAGCATTGAGTACATTAGCTTTTTCCACATCCTCTGTCACTAGATTGCCTCCTTCATTAAGTAAGGGGCCCACACTTTCCTTGACCTTCTTCTTGTTGCTAACATACCTGAAGAAACCCTTCTTGTTACTCTTAACATTTCTTGCTAGCTGCAACTCCAAGTGTGATTTGGCCTTCCTGATTTCACTTCTGCATGCCTGAGTAATATTTTTATATTCCTCCCTGGTCATTTGTCCAATCTTCCTCTTCTTATAAGTTTCTTTTTTGTGTTTAAGATCAGCAAGGATTTCACTGTTAAGCCAAGCTGGTTGCCTGCCATATTTACTATTCTTTCTACACATCGGGATGGTTTGTTCGTGCAACTTCCATAAGGATTCTTTAAAATACAGCCAGCTCTCCTGGACTCCTTTCCCCTTCACATTATTCTCCAGGGGATCCTGCCCATCAGTTCCCTGTGGGAGTCAAAGTCTGCTTTTCTAAAGTCCAGGGTCTGTAGTCTGCTGCTCTCCTTTCTTCCTTGTGTCAGGATCCTGAACTCGACCATTTCATGGTCACTGCCTCCCAGGTTCCCATCCTCTTCTGCTTCCCCTATTAATTGTTCCCGGTTTGTGAGCAGCAGGTCAAGAAGAGTTCTGCCCCTAGTTGGTTTCTCCAGCATTTGCACCAGGAAATTGTCCCCTACATTTTCCAAAAACTTTCTGAATTGTCTATGCACCGCTGTATTACTCTCCCAGCAGATATCAGGGTGATTGAAGTCCCCCATGAGAACCAGGGCCTGTGGTCTAATAACTTCTGTTAGTTGCCGGAAGAAAGCCTCATCCACCTTATCCCCCTGGTCCGGTGGTCTATAGCAGATTCCCACCACAACATCACCCTTGTTGCTCAGACTTCTAAACTTAATCCAGAGACTCTCAGGTTTTTCTGCAGTTTCATACCGGAGCTCTGAGCATTTATACTGCTCTCTTACATGCAATGCAACTCCCGCACCTTTTCTGCCCTGCCTGTCCTTCTTGAACAGTGTATATCCATCTAGGACAGTACTCCAGTCATGTGAGTTATCCCACAAAGTCTCTGTTATTCCAATCACATCATAATTCCTCTTCTTCAATCTTCCCCTCAACCATTCCCTTCTGCTTTCTCTCTCCTACTATGTCCTTCACTTTCTCCCACACCCCTCTGTCTTCCTCCTCATTTCTCTTTCTCCTTCCTCCCAAACACCGGGCTATCTATACTGTTTCAGTTGTATGTTATATTCATGTCATGTCCTAAACATTTGTGTAACATTGTTGTGCAGTAATAAACAACTACCATGTTCCAGCCAAAAAGTGGTTGCATTTTAGTGGTATGGTGGGAGAGGCATGCTGGTATAGACTCCTAATGTCTAGAGCATTTGGGATATTTCAGGATATAATGAATAACAAAATGTTCATCATCATGTCACTCTGGCTGTTATAGGAGTGAAGGTGGTTGACACCAATCCCATTCTCCTCGTAAACCAGAAAAGTGATGGTCACATCCATAGGGCAGAGTGGAGGAGAAGTCTGGAAAATTTGAGGTGGTTCATCAGAACTTTAGAGACATGAGATGTGCAGAAGGCCTTTGACAACATTTAGGTATTTTGCTAAAGTGAGCTAAAGGCTCAGTTTAAATATTCTTGTTTTAATCCATGCTAACTTTGATCTCCCCATTTCTTTCAATTGCTCTCTGTTTTTATGATAATGACAAGATTGTAGCAGGCTACACCTGCCAGGAGATCTCTGTCCCCTACCATGTGACCTTGAACATCAGAGGTTCCCTCATTAACAGCAGATGGGTCATGTCAGCTACTCATTGCTATCAAAACAGAGTGAAAAATATTAATACTGCTATGTTATATACATTCCAGTGTCTATTGCCCTGCACACATGCTCCTTTGGGCAGTTTTTCCATCCAACATAAGCTAAATAAGGCCAGCCCACATAAGTGCTTGGATGGGATATATCCAGTGAAAACCACAGTGTTTCAGGAGGTGGTTGTGGTGTTCAATGATCACTCAGTGCTTAAAGTAAGTCCAAGTATGCAGCTTTATTCAGTGTCAGGTTCTTATTGGCTGTGCATAGCAACAAGAGCACCACAGCATCTCATCCAGACTTTCTCTCTGTAAAGCTCAGCCCTTAAAGGCACAGTTCCCAAAACCTCATCTTCCCCTCCAAGCCAAAACCTAATAACATTTAAAAAAATACAACATATAATTGCAAGTCTTTCTAACCAAACTCATAACTAAACTTTTTAGCAATGTTCAATTAGACTGTGTGGTGCCCTGGACTGTCACTTGGATCTGCAGGCCTCCACTGGAATATCAGCACTACTGCTGTCAGGAGGTTGCAAGTCCACTTGTTCTGATTTTTCTATGTCCTAGGGCTCCATTGTGTCAACTCCTGGAAGCTGGAAAAGGTGTCACTTACTCATTTTCAGTATACTGTCTCTCTGGGGTGACAACTTCATACTAGCACAGGGCAACCTCATATGACACTACTGCTGTTGCAATCATTGATTTTCATGACAGATGTGAATTGTATCATGTTCATGAAGTGGTGGCAGCAACTAATACCTCTAAATCATATTGAGTGATTTATTTTGCCTTCTCTGTCTCTTTACACTTCTGCTAGTCACCAGTGACTCTGAGATCAATTTCTAACAGATTTCCATTTTCTGTTGTAAAAAA
Organism: Dermochelys coriacea; assembly: GCF_009764565.3. NCBI lineage: Eukaryota > Metazoa > Chordata > Testudines > Dermochelyidae > Dermochelys > Dermochelys coriacea. The sequence continues at coordinate 213,356,743 of NC_050068.2, read as the reverse complement.
GGTCAGCAGGTGACAATCCAAACTTGTCTGGTATCATTCTTTAATTTAAGAGTACTAAATATGGATCAGAGTCTGACTCTGCTGCCTTTTTCAGTGGGTGGTTTATTATTTTGCCATCGTTTCCCACCAATCTATTTGATTGGGGATGTGATTATTCCCCTCTATTCGACATTGGTGAGACCTCATCTGGAGTACTGTGTCCAGTTTTGGGCCCCACACTACAAGAAGGATGTGAAAACATTGGAAAGCGTCCAGCGAAGGGCAACAAAATGATTAGAGGACTGGAACACATGACTTATGAGGAGAGGCTGAGGGAATTGGTATTGCTTAGTCTTCAGAAGAGAAGAATGAGTGGGGATTTGATAACTGCTCTCAACTACCTGAAAGGGGGTTCCAAAGAGGATGGATCTAGACTATTCTCAGTGGTAGCAGATGACAGAACAAGGAGTAATGGTCTCAAGTTGCAGTGGGAGAGGTCTAGGTTGGATATTAGGAAAAAACCTTTTCACTAGGAGGGTGATGAAGCACTGGAATGCATTACCTAGGGAGGTGGTGGAATCTCCTTCCTTTGAAGTTTTTAAGGTCTGGCTTGACAAAGCCCAGTCTGGGATGATTTAGTTGGGGATTGGCCCTGCTTTAAGCAGAGGGTTGGACTAGATGACCTCCTGAGGTCCCTTCCAACCCTGATATTCTATGATCTCATTGTGTTGGGAAGAGGGGTTTTGAGGTCTCTTTTCACCTTTCCTCCTTCCAACCCATCTGACACATCAGAGCCTGTTTAGTTTAAGTGTCTTACCCAAAGCTTTCAAAATTCTCCTCTAATTAATTGAAAACAAGCCTGAATTAGCTTGTGTCTGTAACACCCAAACCCTTTCCCTCGCTGGGCAATTCTGGTGGCCCAGTTGTTTGCAACGGTGAGCTCCAGGGAGTCATGTCCTGGGGGATTGGGTGTGTGTGACGGGGTCCCCAGGGTGGAACTTGGAATTGTGGAACACTGTGCCCCCTTAACTCTGCAGCCTGGGCTGTCTCTCACAATGCTTTGCTAGCGACCAGCATCAAGCCCCTCCAGGCACTATTATCACTCAGCATAACTGCATATGGACCCCACTCCCAGCTAGATTGAATGAATGCTCCCACAACCACTCATAAATCATACAGAAAATTGCACCAGCCAAATCCCTTCAGCTCTTAGCCTTGTACCTCAGGAATATTCTGCCTTGCACTGCTCAAGATGAGCAGTGCAAATTTATTAATTGGTTCACCATTTCATCAATGGAAAGTGGATATGCACCAGCCTTTGTAAACCTGAGCAAGCACCCTTATCAAACACTTCAGGCAAACTCACTGGTAAAGATAAGTAATTAAACAAGTTTATTGACTACAACAGGTATATTTTAAGTGATTATAAGTAATAGGCAAAAAGTCAGAGTTAGTTACCAAAATAAAATATAAGCATGCCATCTAAACTCTCAACCAATTAGACTGGGAAACATCTAGATTAAGCAGTTTTATTCACCCCAATGGATATTGAAATACACAGGTTTCACCCTTGAAACCTGGGCCAGTCCCCTCTATTGGAGTCTTCAGTCTTCTCAGTGTCCTTGTTGCTTGCAGCATAGGTGGAGGAAGGAGAAAGGCCAAGTATAGGACCACTGCATTCTGTTTTATACCCTTGGTCCATGTGCTTGGAGAACACAAGTCCAGGCAAGTCTGGTGGGCATTGCTCAGTCACAATGTGAAGCAATATCCCAGTGTGTCTCCTGTGAGTGAGTCATTGAATTGTAACTCCTCTGCTGGATGATGGCAGGTGACGTCTGTTCAGCACCCAGCTGGGTGTTGGTTACTTTTCCTTGCTGTTGTCTCTGGGAAACTAATATCTGGCCGATTACCCCATATACAGCATGTTTTACTGATAACCATACAACACAATCTCATAACTTCATATGCACTAATGATATCCTTATTTAGATAGAAAAGTGACTTTCACCAGATCATAACCTTTACCCTGATACCTCACATGGCATGCTTTATATACAAGATCACAATTATAAATAAATGAGGAATATGGGAGTTACAGGGCATTCCCCCAAGGTATAGAATGTCACAGTGTGCTCTGCAGGATTACCTGGGAGTCCACACCAAGGTCTGCAACTATGTTGACTGGATTGAGCAGACCATTGCCAACAAGTAAAATATCCATCTCCTGCTGGTTTCCTGTATGACCCATTTCAAACAGAAAGGAAATAAGCTGTTTAACAAATTAAAAATGATACAAGGTTAGCTCTCTATATAGCTACAGTGTCTTTTTATCTCAATGTTTTCACATCACCAGCCAAAATATTTTTATTCCCACCCAAACCCTGATGGGATTTTTGCTCCCTGATGGACTTCCTTTCATCCACCAGGGATGGGTGCCTATCAATCAGCCTCTAAAGAATGCCTGTTGTTTCTGTGGAATTTGCTGGCTAAGACAGCCCCTGCCCATTCTCTTTGAATGGGGAATTTGGCTTTATAACAACTTCTCCAGCCTCCAATTCCACAACTACATTTTCAGATATGGAGGGTAGCCACGACCAAATTCTCTCTCCCAAACCGTAAGAACTGTCAATTGTTTAAAATATTAAATGGGTCTTGAAACACATATAGGCCAAGACAGGAGCAGTCCCAAGAGCCTTTTTCAACTCTGAAAATGCTAAATCACACCCTTCTGACCACTGAAATGGTTTTTCTTTTTTACTATTTACTGCTTGCCAGAAACATTCAGCAAATGAACAGGGATCCGTTTTTCTTTCAGATCTACAAGAACTTTAGCAGCTAATATTCTTCCAAGAACCTGGATTTCAAAAGAGGTTTCAGCTATTCCCCATCTCTCCCTTGCTGGAAAGCTACCATAGCATGTATAATTGCAATGATTTCTGCCCCTGGGGGCAGGACAATTCACTCACTGCAAACCAACTGTCAACAAATCATGTGCACCTGGGCCATATCTTAAAGGAATTTACAAAGACTGAATTTGTAAGACACCTTTCCTGGCATTGATTGCACATTATTAGCCATAACTTACCCACTATTTCAGCCATTCAAACTTCTTGCTGAAATTCCAGAGGTCCAATCTTTAAACCCAATTTTCCCAGTTTTTGGATGGGGCCCTTGCCCCAGTCATTGTCTGCATTTGAGACCAATTAGATGGTTCAGTTTTGGATCCCCTATTTCCCAGCCTTTTTAGCATGTCTGGTCTAATACCTGTTATGTTTGAGCTATCTTTGTGTCTATGTATCTTTGTCTGAACTATCCTTGTATATATCACAGATCCTAAAACTCTCTTAATAGCCAAACTCCCATTGTTGTTTAACTGCCCAGAATGAAACAAAACCTGTGGGGCTGATTCTTGTACATGTAAACTTTGCCCCTTCAGCTTGGTGTTCCTCCGGTTCCCAAACTGGGAGAGAAATTTTCACTGGACGCTTGTGGTAGCCTGCCTTGTCTTTCTCTAAAATTATAACACTCCTTTTTGTGGCCAGTTTTGTCACAGTCCCAGCATTTAATTGAATGGTTTCCTTTAATTTTTGCATTATTGCCAATTTCCCTTGTTTTACAGACTAAATTTATCATTTATTACAATGGTTCGATAAAGTCATGAACCAGATTAGAATCTCCTCTTTCATCATACATATACACAGAGCTCATGATGATCAGCTTCCATCTCCCTCACTAGCAGCTGCCTCCAGATCAAATGATATAAAAGCCTTAAGAGAGGGGCTGGATTAAGTAATGTGGCATATGTAAACCAGATGAGAGATTAAATGGATAAGTGGGAAAGGGTGCTTCAAGCTTTGAAGAAATGTGTGATCTCAGGAACTCTGCCTGAGTATATGTAGCAATGATGTAAAAGTGTCTATGGGATCTATTAGAAATAAATCACAGGCAGAGGGATTAAGTTTGGTGGGAAGCAGGGTTCCATTTTAACCCTGAGAAGCAGGAGGGTGGAGGGGAGGCTGGACACCCACCTCCACAAATCCATTCCTCTAGTCCTTGTCCTAAATCTACCATAAAAGCAGAAGAGTCTAGAAGGTGCTATCATTGTAACTCCACTGAGCACCTGAGGAATAAATGCCCTGTGCTGAGTGGAAACAAGCAGCAAGTAGCTCATGGAAATGCTGCTACCCAGAGCACAGACTCACCTCAGGCAATTGCCACTTATCACACAGGGTTTGTAAAAGTAGCCTCTGCACAGCCAGGCAGGAAGCACATAAGGGCTGTCAACATTAATGGCAAGGAACTCCTTGGGTGGAGGGATATAGGTGCAGAAATTTCTGTGGTCAGAAGAGATCTTGTTTGGAAGCTGAATTAACTGTGGCAGCAGTACATAGTAAGCCAACACAATTGTTAATTGGAAATGATTTTTTCAATGCGGCTTGGGCTGTCAAGGGGTCTGTCTGCAGTAAGGAGGAATAATATGCTGGGATCCCAGAGGGAAAGGATGAAGTCCCAGGAACTTCAGAAAGAATGGGAGAGTGTCTCTTTAATTCCTTTGCAGCAGGGAAAACAGGCTGCTACCAGGGGTGGGTGTGGTTGAGACTAGCTCCTACCACCCCGTGGCTAAAGGCAGCATTTACTCTAGAGGAGAGGGGAGTGTGTTTCCTGTCAGTGAGAAAACTGTCTAGGTTGCTGACTGCTAGTAGCTTACAGTTAAGCAGGGGATTTACCTCACTCTAGGGGGCATAAGAAGATGTGTCCTAGAGAGAGGGAGGTGAGTTTCATGAACTTATGCTGTACAGTTCTCTGTGCAGAGCAAGATGGTATAATTTTAGCTTTACCCTCCTGAGGGAGGTGTGCACTTAAGTAGCTGGGCATTTCCTTAGCTGATGCCTTCCTATGCAGAGCTGATCTGAGGGTCTGTATGAAGCTGCTGCTAATGGGTGTTTCCCTAACTGTATGTGTGCTGGAGGGGGCTTGGTAGGCTGGTCACAGCAGCAGAATGTGAGAGGGAGCCCAGACTTATGAGTTAGAGGGCTCAGTGGTACCCCAGTTCCAGGTGGCACCCCCATGGGGGACCCAACACAATCTCCTTTTATAGCTTCTTGTAATTTCATCTGGAAAATTCCAGTACTTGTATCTAAGTGCAAAACATCTTCTGCTTTACCAGTTTGTGTAAGACATGTTGGGCCATACATTGAACACCTGCTGGCTCAGCTCTGTTCAGAAACCTACGTCCACAAGTTACGTTCCATGAACCCTTTTTCACTGAGGCCCTGTCATACATATAAAGGGAAGGGTAACCACCTTTCTGTATACAGGGCTATAAAATCCCTCCTGGCCAGAGGCTAAACCCTTGTAAAGGGTTAAGAAGCTAAGATAACCTCGCTGGTGCCTGACCAAAATGACCAATGAGGAGACAAGATACTTTCAAAGCTGGGGGGGAGGGCGTGAGGGAAACAAAGGGTTCTATCTGTCTGTGGATTGCTTTTGCCAGGACCAGAACAGGAATGCAGGTCAGAACTCCTGTAAAGAGTTAATAAGCAATCTAGTTAGAGATGTGTTAGATTCTGTTTTGTTTAAATGGCTGATAAAATAAGCTCTGCTGAATGAAATGTATATTCCTGTTTTTGTGTCTTTTTGTAACTTAAGGCTTTGCCTAGAGGGATTCTCTATGTTTTGAATCTGATTACCCTGTAAGATATTTACCATCCTGATTTTACAGAGGTGATTCTTTTACTTTTTCTTTAATTAAAATTCTTCTTTTAAGAACCTGATTGATTTTTCATTGTTCTTAAAATCCAAGGGTTTGGGTCTGTGCTCACCTATGCAAATTGGTGAGGATTTTTATCAAGTCTTCCTCAGGAAAGGGGGTGTAGGGCTTGGGGGGATGACGTCTCCAAGTGGGCTCTTTCCCTGTTCTTTGTTTAACACGCTTGGTGGTGGCAGCATAGGGTTCAAGGACAAGGCAAAGTTTGTACCTTGAGGAAGTTTTTAACCTAAGCTGGTAAGAAAAAGCTTAGGGGGTCTTTCATGCAGGTCCCCACATCTGTACCCTAGAGTTCAGAGTGGGGAAGGAACCTTGACAGGCCCTTTGGCCAACTTTGCCCAACTCCATGATCTTTTCATCAGCACTTTTAGCTTTATGCAGAAATGTCTATTTTGAAGTTAGAGCCATGTCTTTATGTACAGCATCTTCACACTCCTGGATGGTTCTGTCTTTGTTTGCTCATCATGCAGCAATATAAAGTCTTCGACTCATTTTCCTCTGTGACCAGGTGCCTGGGATGGACCACCATGAAAATGTCACACTCAGGGCAGACTGTAAGAAACAGGGCAGACAATCCTCCAAAACAGCTGGTTTATTCTATAATTAGATTAACCAAACCAGTAAAGAAAGAGCTTCGGTAGCAGCACACTGATTAAGAAGGCAAACACAGTCCCCTTTAGACATCCCAGTTCTTGGTTCCCATCAGGCAAATTAGTTAAAAATAGTGAGAGGTTATTGAAAACTCAAGTCACCATATATGAGGTCCTACCAATTCCAAAGGATTAGACACTTACCCCCAGGTCAATATGTATCTCAGATCTCACCCAAATATCATGCTGTCAGCCAATCCTTAATAAACTAACTAAGAATTTATTAATAAAACAAAAGAATAGTTATAAATGATTAAAAGACCATAGGTTTCAGAGTAGCAGCCGTGTTAGTCTATATTAGCAAAAAGAAAAGGAGTACTTGTGGCACCTTAGAGACTAACAAATTTATTTGAGCATAAGCTTTCGTGAGCTACAGCTCACTTCATCAGATGCATTTGGTGGAAAATACAGAGGGGAGATTTATATACACACACACAGAACATGAAACAATGGGTTTTATCATACACACTGTAAGGAGAGTGATCACTAAAGATGAGCCATCACCAGCAGCGGGGGGGGGGGAGGGAGGAAAACCTTTCATGGTGACAAGCAAGGTAGGCTATTTCCAGCAGTTAACAAGAACATCTGAGGCCCAACAAAGAAAATAACAGAACACCACTAGCCATCACCTTCAGCCCCCAACTAAAACCTCTCCAACGCATCATCAAGGATCTACAACCCATCCTGAAGGACGACTCATCACTCTCACAGATCTTGGGAGACAGGCCAGTCCTTGCTTACAGACAGCCCCCCAATCTGAAGCAAATACTCACCAGCAACCACACAACAGAACCACTAACCCAGGAACCTATCCTTGCAACAAAGCCTGTTGCCAACTCTGTCCACATATCTATTCAGGGGACACCATCATAGGGCCTAATCACATCAGCCACACTATCAGAGGCTCGTTCACCTGCGCATCTACCAATGTGATATATGCCATCATGTGCCAGCAATGCCCCTCTGCCATGTACATTGGTCAAACTGGACAGTCTCTACGTAAAAGAATAAATGGACACAAATCAGATGTCAAGAATTATAACATTCAAAAACCAATTGGAGAACACTTCAATCTCTCTGGTGACTCGATTACAGACCTGAGGGTGGCTATCCTTCAACAAAAAAACTTCAAAAACAGACTCCAACGAGAGACTGCTGAATTGGAATTAATTTGCAAACTGGATACAATTAATTTAGGCTTGAATAGAGACTGGGAATGGATGAGTCATTACACAAAGTAAAACTATTTCCCCATGTTATTTCTCCCCCCTACCCCCCCCCCCCCCCCCCCCACTGTTCCTCAGATGTTCTTGTTAACTGCTGGAAATAGCCTACCTTGCTTGTCACCATGAAAGGTTTTCCTCCCTCCACCCCCCCCCCCGCTGCTGGTGATGGCTCATCTTTAGTGATCACTCTCCTTACAGTGTGTATGATAAAACCCATTGTTTCATGTTCTCTGTGTGTGTATATAAATCTCCCCTCTGTATTTTCCACCAAATGCATCTGATGAAGTGAGCTGTAGCTCACGAAAGCTTATGCTCTAATAAATTTGTTAGTCTCTAAGGTGCCACAAGTACTCCTTTTCTTTTTTTAAAAGATCAAATACATACTAATCATAGAAGATTAGGGTTGGAAGAAACCTCTGGAGGCCATCTAGTCCAACCCCCTGCTCGAAACAGGACCAACACCAACTAAATCATCCCAGCTAGGGCTTTGTCAAGCTGGGCCTTAAAAACCTCTAAGGATGGAGATTCCACCATCTCCCTAGGTAACCCGTTCCAGTGCTTCACCACCCTCTTAGTGAAATAGCGTTTCCTAATATCCAACCTAGACCTCCCTCACTGCAACTTGAGACCATTGCATCTTGTTCTGTCATCTGCCACCTCTGAGAACAGCCAAGCTCCATCCTCTTTGTAACCCCCCTTCAGGTAGTTGAAAACCCCCCTCATTCTTCTCTTCTGCAGACTAAACGAGCCCAGTTCCCTCAGCCTCTCCTCATAAGTCATGTGCCCCAACCCCCTAATAATTTTTGTTGCCCTCCACTGGACTCTCTTCAATTTGTCCACATCCTTTCTGTAGTGGGGGGCTCAACACTGGATGCAATACTCCAGATATGGCCTCACCAGTGCCCAATAGAGGGGAATAATCACTTCCCTCAATCTGCTGGCAATGCTCCTACTAATGCAGCCCAATATGCCGTTAGCCTTCCTAGCAACAAGGACACACTGCTGTCTCATATCCAGCTTCTCATCCACTGTAATCCCCTGTAATAACTGCAAAGTCCTCAGATCAGGTTTGTAGCAGTGATGCAATAGTCTGCTGGCTTGCAAAAGTCTCTCTGGTAACTTCCAAAGGAGTGGGAGATCCTCAGTACATTGTTCAAATTACTCCTTTTAGTTGTAAATTAGTCCAGAGAATTGGAACAGGAATGAAGCAAAATGGAGATGTCTCGGGTGTCTTTTATATCCTCTGCCATGTGCATGGAAATTTACTATCCCAAACAACAACCACAGCCACTTTATATGGAAAGTTACTGACAAAGATGGAGTCCAATGTCATGTGTCCACATCACATGTTCTTACGTGCTTTTCTGAATCACAGCGGTAGCCATTGGCTTCTTGCTATCTGAGGCTTCCTCAGAAAAAGCTATCCAGAGAGTTGATTCTTTTAATGGCCCATCAAGCTTGAATAGTCCATTCACAATGGGCTGGTGAGACTGGATTTAAAAGACTTTGTGGTGTCACCCCAAAAACACACACATCTGAGACACAAATACATAGCCAATATTCAAACTTCAGGTACAGTGATGAAACAGATTTAACAGGATAATCATAATTGAGGGATTGTAACTTTTCCATTGACACCTTACATGATACACTTTGTATCACATTTAGTGCAATTGTGCAACATTGGTAGCAACAATGATATAAGTGGTCATCTTCAATCATACAGCATCAGAGCTTCATACATCACCAGTAAGAAATAATGATTAATGAAATAACACAAAAAACTTGTATACACCTCTGTACCAGTCTTTTATTATTCCCTTCAGGGAATAATATTATTATTATACACTTCAGGGATAAGATCAGTAGGATTGCTGCATATGCAAAACTCTCTGTGCCACAGTCAATCATACAGATAATCAGGCTTTACAGTCTTATAACATTTTGTTCGGTTAGCCATAAAGATTTATAGTTCACATTGGCTTCTCAACATACCATTTGAATGTATCAGCTTCTTTAATACAAAGCAAATATGTTTTATATATACCTTCGTTAAACATCAGTTATCTATTTCTTATTGATCCATTTCTATTTAAAATAGACTGCATAGTTGATATTTGCAAAAAATTGTGTTTGGGTTGCCTAGGCAGCAAAACTTCCTCAAATTGAAAGGGCTTGTTACAGAATGGTTCTAGATAAACTATATCAGAAAATTTAAGTTCTCAAATCTTTTTGATTTGTTTTGTTTAAATAATAAAATTATACTTCATCAAATAGTCTAGATTGTTCTATTGTATCTCTATTAAAAAACTTATAGGAATATGGCATATAAAATAGAAGAAAACTATAAAAAAGAGGAAGTTACTTCACAATTTAGTAAGTTTGTGATTAAAATCTAGCTAGTTAGCTGTTGTAGTTGTTCAACCTACATCTCCTTTGTATGAATCACAGAAATAGCATCTGTTGTTTAACAAATTTTAAAGGCTTATGTCTAAGTTATGCCAAGCTTCTGGCCTATGTGTAAATATCTATAGCATTATTGTTATTAAGATCCGTATTTTCTGTATCATCATTAAAATGACGCATGTGAAAATAATAGAAACATATGGTTGCATATATTAGCTAAATCTACAATTTGGAGACTTCATTGTGATTTGTTTTATTTTTAACATGAGATAAGTGAAGAGGAGATGTTAATGACTCACTAGCAGGCCACCTGTCTAGCCTTTATAATTAGACAGCTTGCCATGTGTATCAGGTGTCAGTGCCTGCAGAAAGCTCTCTCACTCTACTGTATTTCAATGGCGTTCAAACGTATAGCTTCCCATCTGCCCCCTTGTTGAATATTTCCATTGCTAGGTTTGTAAAGATGATCAAAGGGGAGGCCAGATGGTGCTAGTATGGGCACCAGTCCCTCAAGGAGTTGGCGTAAGAACTACCAAGGCAGTTCATCCTGATCAAAAAGCCATCAGGTGGTAGCAACATATGATCACTATTGATATGGACCAAATACCAATCCTAATGCTAATGGCAGTGAACGTGTATTTAGCTTTGCTTTCCATGCTCAGCAAATGTCATTTTCCCCCACCTAGTGCTGACCTTTTTATGCCACTGTTTTCAATAGCATCTACATCAATACTGAACAACTCTCTGCACGTATATTAAATAATGTTCCTCACTTCGTTAAACTGGAAACCTTCCATTGCTTACCTTTTTATCTTTGTTTTCTAATTTCTTATGTTTAGCCAGGAGACCTTTCCCCTGCTAGTACACTTGCTCTAGGCTCTCTGCTGTTTTAAATCCCATCCTCATTGCTAGAATTCTTGTTATGGATTTTTTTCAGACACAAACCTTATTTTGTCAGTCAGATTCACCTTTACTTTAGATTAAGTTAAAAAAAAAACAAAGAACAAAATAAAGTCTCTATGGGACAAAGCGAGAGTGCACATTGTGTTTTGTGTATCACCACAATGACAGTCTGAGCATGAAACAAAAAATGACTATTTCTCTGATATCATCATCCTTAGAATTTTAAAGGTGCAACACACAAAAAAGAGTGACATAACAATGTGTGACAAAGCTCTGTCCTTGACTCCATGGGTCCCCCATTTCCTGGCGGATTTCACTAGCCTCAGAGGCTAACTGTGACCCTTCATGCAGCTCTTCACTCTCTAGAGGCAAGGGTCACAGCCTACTGAGTTCCTATATTATGGGATCCATGCCTGGGTTTTCTCTACCTCTAGATGTACTCCAAACAGGTGACTGTGGGTGAGGCTCAATATAGCTTTTTGATGTTTTCATGGCACCAGAAGTTGTATCTTTTGCTCCTGCATTTGCACCACCTTGTACAGGAGATCTTTCTTTACTATAAAGTAAGGTCCTGGACCCTGGTCCTTCCCATCCACTGGTATCCCGTCTATCTTAGCCACCTCTTTCCTGGTGTTATCATATCTGGGGTCCTCTGCCTGGTCCCTCCCAAAAGTCTCTCTCCCAGGACTAACTTGCCCAAGCTCCCAGGGGCCCACTTCTGCTTCTTCCAACGTCTCGCTGCCGTCACGGCTAGGGCCGGCCTCTGGCTTACCTTCTGTGGTGGTAGTTTCTCTGCTGGCTGTTCATGTCCATCTGCCTACTAGGGTGGTCTTCTGGCCCTGGATCAGGATCCAGGTACCCAAGGCTTTCGTGGCATTCCTCTCTTTTTTGGTCTTCCAGGTCCTTTGGGGGGCTGAGAACAGATCCTGAGAAATCTCAGCAAACATCGGGAGTTGACATTCTCCTGGCAACGAGTTGCTTCCTTCAGGGTCCACACCTCCCTCCAGCCTCTCCAGGGTGAGTAAATTATCAAACCCAGGATAGTCCCAATGGCTACATATGGGAGAACATAAGAAGATAAGAATGGCCATACTAGTTCAGACCAAAGGTCCATCCACCCCAGTATCCTGTTTATCGACAGTGGCCAATGCCAGGTGCCCCAGAGGGAGTGAACCTAACAGGTAATGATCGAGTGATCTCTCTCCTGCCATCCATCTCCACCCTCTGACAAACAGAGGCTAGGGACACCATTCCTCACCCATCCTGGCTAATAGCCATTAATGGACTTAACCTCCATGAATTTATCCAGTTCTCATGTAAACCCTGTTATAGTCCTAGCCGTCACAACCTCCTCAGGCAAGGAGTTCCACAGGTTGACTGTGCGCAGAGTGAAGAAGAACTTCCTTTTATTTGTTTTAAACCTGCTACCCATTAATTTCATTTGGTGGCCTCTAGTTCTTATATTATGGGAACAAGTAAATAACTTTTCCTTATTCACTTTCTCCACACCACTCATGATTTTACAGACCTCTATCATATCCCACCTTAGTCTCCTTTTTTCCAAGCTGAAAAGTCCTACCCTCTTTAATCTCTCCTCATATGGGACCCGTACCAAACCCCTAATCATTTTAGTTGCCCTTTTCTGAACCTTTTCTAATGCCAGTATATCTTTTTTTGAGATGAGGGGACCACATCTGTACGCAGTATTTATATAAGGGCAATAAGATATTCTCCATCTTATTCTCTATCCCTTTAATTATTCCTAACATCCCATTTGCTTTTTTGACTGCCGCTGCATGCTGTGTGGATGTCTTCAGAGAACTATTCACAATGACTCCAAGATCTTTCTCCTGATTAATTGTAGCTAAATTAGCCCCCATCATATTGTATGTATAGTTGGGGTTATTTTTTCCAAAGTGCATTACTTTACATTTATCCACATTAAATTTCCTTTGCCATTTTGTTGCCCAATCACTTAGTTTTGTGACATCTTTTTGAAGTTCTTCACAGTCTGCTTTGGTCTTAACTATCTTGAGCAGTTTAGTATCATCTGAAAACTTTGCCACCTCACTGTTTACCCCTTTCTCCAGATAATTTATGAATAAATTGAATAGGACTGGTCCTAGGACTGACCCTTGGGGAACACCACTAGTTACCCCTCTCTATTCTGCAAATTTACCATTTATTCCTACCCTTTGTTCCCTGTCTTTTAACCAGTTCTCAATCCATGAAAGGATCTTCCCTCTTATCCCATGACAACTTAATTTACATAAGAGCCTCTGGTGAGGGACCTTGTCAAAGTTTAGGAACTACACCCACTGTCACCTCCACGGGGTTCCCCTGAACCTTTATCTCCACCAGGGTGGTGGGGTAATGGCTCATGGCCCCATGCACACACGTCACTGCTATGCATTTGGCTTGTAGCAGCTGGCTACTTTTTACCATCTTACCCGATATGAGGGTGATAGCATTCCCAAAGTCCACAAGCGCTGTAGTCTCTGCTCCATTTATCTTCACCGGCCTGGTGTAGTTATGAGGGGTTAATGCGACCCCCGCAAGGTGGATAAGGGAGCACGGGCTCTCCCAATCCCCCAAGTTACATTGCATAGGCTCCTCTATGCTGGGACACTGTGCTGCTGTGTGTCCCCACTTCCCTCATGCATAACCTCTATAATTGCTTCTAATCACTCCCCTATCATGGGAGCTAGGGGGTTTAGGCCCCCTTAGGCCAATCCCTTCCTTCTGGGGTCCCCTCTGGTTTTCAGCCCACCCCTTCTTCCACCTAGGACTGCCTGGGGGTTTGGTTGCCCAACCTTCCAGGGTTGGGTTCGAGTGCTTGCTCTGAAAGGGGCCTTCCTTGGGTAGTCTGATCAATTCCCTGGCTGTCATCCATCTTTCTACCAGCGTGATCATCTCGTTGTAGGTGGATGGATCATTCTGGCCTACCCATTTGTGGAGATCTGGCAGCAGTCCCCACATGTAATGGTCCATGACCAGGGTCTCCAAAATCTCGTCTGGGCTGCACGCCTCGGGCTGTACCCACTTCTGTGCGAGGTGTATGAGGTTGAATAGCTGGGACCTTGGGGGGTTCTTCTCCTAGTACTTCCACTCATGGAACCTCTGGGCCAGTACCGCAGCTGTCACCCCTGACAGTGCTAGGATCTCTGCCTTTAGCTGGAGATAGTCAATGGCGTTCAGGGCAGGCAGGTCAAAGTAGGCCTTCTGGGCCTCTCCACAGAAAAAAGGGGCGAGAATGCTGGCCCACTGCTCCTGGGGCTATGCCTCACATTGAGCAATCTTCTCAAATGAGAGGAGATATGCCTCTATGCCATCTTCTGATGTCATCTTTGACAGACAACCAGTGGCTCTCAGGGTTCACGTCCCATCAGAACCCCGGGCCTGGGTGGTGAGGATCTTCAGCTGGTCCACTACCTCTCGCAAGAGGGCATGATCTTGGGTCACCTGGCCCATCAATAATGGATTGATTTCCTGCTGTAGCTGCATAGACTTCTGTTGCACCATTGCCTGAACCCGGGTGGCCTCCGGCTCGGCTGCTGTGGCGTGTCCCAGAGCTCTTACCACCTCCTCCATTGTGGTACAAAGCAAACAAACAAACCAAAGCAAAAAAAAAAAAATCCAAAAACCCAGTGCACGTTTTTTTGTTAACCTCTTTCTTCCGCCATGCTGTGAATGATTATCCCACTCCTGACATCAGTTGTGACAAAGCTTTTTGTCTTTGTCTCCATGGGTCTCATATTTCCTGGAAGATTTTGCTAGCCTTAGAGGCTCACTGTGACCCTTCACGTAACCCTTCTCTCTCTAGAGGCAAGGGTCACAGCCTACTGAGCTATTTTCATCATAAGCCAGCGGGGGAGATGATGAGGAGAAGCTATCCTCCCTTGCACAGACTCTGTGGTCTCCCAGTCTAAGTGATTAATCAGGGGGCAAAAGGAGGAACACAGGCCCACCCTCTACTCTGGGATCCAGCCCAGGGACCCTAATAGTATCAGCTATGGTAGCTGACTTTTTAGAAACAGGATGTGTACAATTCCCTGGGCTACTTCCCCCACAGCAGCCCCCACTTCCTCAAGCTCCACTTCACCTTACCTCAGGGCCGCCTTCCTTGTGCCTGATATGGTGTATACTGCTCAGTCTCTCCAACAGCACAACTTCCTCCTACAGCTCCTGATGTGTGCCTTCTCACCTGACTAACTGGGAGATTTTTAACTAGTTTCAGCCAGCCCTTGATTGGCTTCATGTGTCCAATCAACTTAGCTGTCTCCACTGCTTTCTGGAAGGATCTTAATTGGCCCCAGGTGTCTGGATTAGCCTGGACCAACTGCCATTTGGTTACCATGGTAACATGGATTTGTTTAGCCTGGGACTTTCATACCTGTTTCTCACTACTTTCCTATAGCCATCTGGCCTTGCCCCGTCACAATAGATAGATACACCATATACCCAGCTCCTATGGAAATCAGTGCTTAGCATCTCTCAGGCTCAAGGGCAGAGCTGGACAAGCCTAAATTTCTCTGTGACCTACACTGGTAACTCACAGACAGCTGCAGCGGCACAGGAGCTAGCAAACAGAGCTGTAAACAGGGGAGTTTGAGTGGGAGTTTGTAAGGGAAGTTTGTATTGTGGAGCTTGTTTGGGATTTGCTTTTGCTGGGGAGGGGGGTGGTCTTTTTGGTGTGACTTGTGTTTCCCAGATTAACAGGACTTAGGTGGGAAGGCGATGACAGATACGGAGGCAGCTGTGGGAGTGACTCATGTGGTGGAAGACACATTGAGGATGACTGGATGTGGAAGCTGTGGTATGTACATGATCCTGGAGGGGGGACCTGGTAAGAGTTTTTTCTGCATGAAAAGCCGTCTGATAGAGCTGATGGAGGAAAAGATCCAAGGTTTAGAGATGCAGGTGGAAAGTCTGATTGAGTTTAAGAAGGGGTTTGAGCAGATGATGGAGCAAAGATATGAGGTATCTGAAGGGAAAAGCTCAGACTCACAGATGGAAGCAGGGCTGGGGAATTCTGAGACGAGACTGGGTGAGGAAAGTGGTCAATGGAAGCATGTGACTAAAAGGACCAGGCAGAGGAAAAGACGGGCTAGTGAAGGAGAAATAGAGTTTAGGGAAAGGTTTGCAGAGTTGGAAAATGAAGAAGGGGCTCAGCAGGTACTTGTTGAAGGTGGAAGGGTAAGGAAGAAGAGAAGAGAGGCTAGTCCTATAGGAAAAGCAGAAGAGTCAAGGGAGACTACACCAAATATGAGCCCCAGGAGGATACAGGATGGGTTGAAGAGGATTATAAGGGAAAATAGGAATGGAAAGAACTTGCAGCCAGAGGGAACAGGGGAGAGACTGGAGAATAGCACTGTCACCAGGAAATGGCAGGTCTATGTGATAGGGGACTCTTTATTGAGAAGAATAGACAGGCCTGTAACTAGAGCTGATCCAGAGAATAGAAGGGTGTGCTGTCTTCCAGGTGCTAAGATACGGGATGTAGACCTGAGGTTGAAAAGGATCCTAAAGGGAGCGGGAAAGAATCCCCTAATTATCCTTCATGTGGGAACAAATGATACAGCTAGATTCTCGCTGGAAAGTATTAAGGGAGACTATGCTAGGCTGGGGAAGATGCTTAAGGAAATTGAGGCTCAGGTGATCTTTAGTGGGATTCTGCCTGTTCCTAGAGAAGGGCAACAAAGGTGTGACAAGATTATGACTGTCAACAGATGGCTTAGGCAGTGGTGCTATAAGGAGGGCTTTGGGATGTATGGCCACTGGGAGGCATTCACGGACAGAGGACAGTTCTCTCGGAATGGACTTCATCTGAGTAGGGAAGGAAATAGACTTCTAGGATCAAGGCTGGCACAACTGATAAAGAGAGCTTTAAACTAGGAATTAGGGGGATATGGTTGGGAGATGTCCAGGTAATCTCCATGCCAGATTTTAGCATTGAGAGGGAAGAAGACAAAGTAAGAAAGGATACAGCCGTGGGTAGGAGAATGTATATAAGGAGCGAGGGCGGTGTGGATACTAGTCTAATAGGTTATACTGGCTGTAGAATGACTGTGCCTAATAGGGTACAAAATGTGAGCGAGGCCAAACAGCAAAAATTAAGATGTTTGTACACCAATGCGAGGAGCCTAGGTAACAAAATGGAGGAACTAGAGCTACTGGTGCAGGAAGTGAAACCAGATATTATAGGGATAACAGAAACATGGTGGAATAGTAGTCATGACTGGACTACAGGTATTGAAGGGTATGTGCTCTTTAGGAAAGACAGAAACAAAGGTAAAGGGGGTGGAGTAGAATTGTATATCAATGATGAGGTAGAATGTAAAGAAATAAGAAGCGATGCAATGGATAAGACGGAGTCCATCTGGGCAAAAATTACATTGGGGAAGATAACTAGTAAAGCCTCTCCTACGATAGTGCTTGGGGTGTGCTATAGACCTCCGGGATCTAATTTGGATATGGATAGAGCCTTTATTTTATGGATAGATCACTGTGTGATCATGGGAGACTTTAACTTCCCAGATATAGACTGGAGGACCAGTGCTAGTAATAATAATAGGGCTCAGATTTTCCTAGATGCGATAGCTGATGGATTCCTTCATCAAGTAGTTGCTGAACCGACTAGAGGGGATGCCATTTTAGATTTAATTTTGGTGAGTAGCGAGGACCTCATAGAAGAAATGGTTGTAGGGGACTATCTTGGCTCAAGTGATCATGAGCTAATTCAGTTCAAACTAAATGGAAGGATTAACAAAAATAAATATGCAACTAGAGTTTTTAATTTCAAAAGGGCTGACTTTCAAAAATTAAGGAAATTAGTTAGGGAAGTGGATTGGACTGAAGAATTTATGGATCTAAAGGTAGAGGAGGCCTGGGATTACTTTAAATCAAAGCTGCAGAAGCTATCAGAAGCCTGTATCCCAAGAAAGGGGAAAAAATTCATAGGAAGGAGTTGTAGACCAAGCTGGATGAGCAAGCATCTTATAGAAAAAAGAAAAGGAGTACTTGTGGCACCTTAGAGACTAACAAATTTATTAGAGCATAAGCTTTCGTGAGCTACAGCTCACTTCATCGGATGCATTTGGTGGAAAAAACAGAGGAGAGATTTATACCACTCGATCTATTGTCTACAGCCAAGCGCTACGATATAACCACATTTGCTCCAACTCCTCAGACAGAGACAAACACCTACAAGATCTCTATCATGCATTCCTACAACTACAATACCCACCTGCTGAAGTGAAGAAACAGATTGACAGAGCCAGAAGAGTACCCAGAAGTCACCTACTACAGGACAGGCCCAACAAAGAAAACAACAGAACGCCACTAGCCATCACCTTCAGCCCCCAACTAAAACCTCTCCAACGCATCATCAAGGAGCTACAACCTATCCTGAAGGACGAGCCATCACTCTCACAGATCTTGGGAGACAGACCAGTCCTTGCTTACAGACAGCCCCCCAATCTGAAGCAAATACTCACCAGCAACCACACACCACACAACAGAACCACTAACCCAGGAACCTATCCTTGCAACAAAGCCCGTTGCCAACTCTGTCCACATATCTATTCAGGGGATACCATCATAGGGCCTAATCACATCAGCCACACTATCAGAGGCTCGTTCACCTGCGCATCTACCAATGTGATATATGCCATCATGTGCCAGCAATGCCCCTCTGCCATGTACATTGGCCAAACTGGACAGTCTCTACGTAAAAGAATGAATGGACACAAATCAGACGTCAAGAATTATAACATTCAAAAACCAGTTGGAGAACACTTCAATCTCTCTGGTCACTCGATCACAGATCTTAGAGTGGCTATACTTCAACAAAAAAGCTTCAAAAACAGACTCCAACGAGAGACTGCTGAATTGGAATTAATTTGCAAACTGGATACAATTAACTTAGGCTTGAATAGAGACTGGGAATGGATGAGTCATTACACAAAGTAAAACTATTTCCCCATGGTATTTCTCCCTCCCACCCCACCCCCCACTGTTCCTCTGATATTCTTGTTAACTGCTGGAATTAGCCTACCTGCTTGTCACCATGAAAGGTTTTCCTCCTTCCCCCCCCTTGCTGTTGGTGATGACTTATCTTAAGTGATCACTCTCCTTACAGTGTATATGATAAACCCATTGTTTCATGTTCTCTGTGTGTGTGTATATAAATCTCTCCTCTGTTTTTTCCACCAAATGCATTCGATGAAGTGAGCTGTAGCTCACGAAAGCTTATGCTCTAATAAATTTGTTAGTCTCTAAGGTGCCACAAGTACTCCTTTTCTTTTTGCGAATACAGACTAACACGGCTGCTACTCTGAAACCATCTTAGAGAAGTGATTAAGAAGAAGCAGAAAGCATACAGGGAGTGGAAGATGGGAGGGATCAGCAAGGAAAGCTACCTAATTGAGGTCAGAACATGTAGGGATAAAGTGAGACAGGCTAAAAGTCGAGTAGAGTTGGACCTTGCAAAGGGAATTAAAACCAATAGTAAAAGGTTCTATAGCCATATAAGAAAGAAGAAGTGGGGCCACTAAACACTGAGGATGGAGTGGAGGTTAAGGATAATCTAGGCACGGCCCAATATCTAAACAAATACTTTGCCTCAGTCTTTAATAAGGCTAAAGAGGATCTTAGGGATAATGGTAGCATGACAAATGGGAATGAGGATATGGAGATAGATATTACCATATCTGAGGTAGAAGCAAAACTCAAACAGCTTAATGGGACTAAATCGGGCACCCAGATAATCTTCATCCAAGAATATTAAAGGAATTGGCACCTGAAATTGCAAGCCCATTAGCAAGAATTTTTAATGAATCTGTAAACCCAGGAGTAGTACCAAATGATTGGAGAATTGCTAATATAGTTCCTATTTTTAAGAAAGGGAAAAAAAGTGATCCGGGTAACTACAGGCCAGTTAGTTTGACATCTGTAGTATGCAATGTCCTGGAAAAAATTTTGAAGGAGAAATTAGTTAAGGACATTGAAGTCAATGGTAAATGGGACAAAATACAACATGGTTTTACAAAAGGTAGATCATGCCAAACCAATCAAATCTCCTTTTTTGAAAAAGTAACAGATTTTTTAGATAAAGGAAATGCAGTGGATCTAATTTACCTAGATTTCAGTAAGGCATTTGATACTGTGCCACATGGGGAATTATTAGTTAAATTGGAGAAGATGGGGATCAATATGAACATCAAAAGGTGGATAAGGAATTGGTTAAAGGGGAGACTGCAACAGGTCCTACTGAAAGGCGAACTGTCAGGTTGGAGGGAGGTTACCAGTGGAGTTCCTCAGGGATCGGTTTTGGGACCAATCTTATTTAATCTTTTTATTACTGACCTTGGCACAAAAAGTGGGAGTGTGCTAATAAAGTTTGCAGATGATACAAAGCTGGGAGGTATTGCCAATTCAGAGAAGGATCAGGATAATATAGAGGAGGATCTGGATGACCTTGTAAACTGGAGTAATAGTAATAGGATGAAATTTAATAGTGAGAAGTGTAAGGTTATGCATTTAGGGATTAATAACAAGAATTTTAGTTATAAGTTGGGGACGCATCAATTAGAAGTAACGGAAGAGGAGAAGGACCTTGGAGTATTGGTTGATCATAGGATGACTATGAGCTGCCAATGTGATATGGCTTTGAAAAAAGCTAATGCGGTTTTGGGATGCATCAGGAGAGGCATTTCCAGTAGGGATAAGGAGGTTTTAGTACCGTTATACAAGGCACTAGTGAGACCTCACCTAGAATACTGTGTGCAGTTCTGGTCTCCCATGTTTAAAAAGGATGAATTCAAACTGGAGCAGGTACAGAGAAGGGCTCCTAGGATGATCCGAGGAATGGAAAACTTGTCTTATGAAAGGAGACTTAAGGAGCTTGGCTTGTTTAGCCTAACTAAAAGAAGGTTGAGGGGAGATATGATTGCCCTCTATAAATATATCAAAGGGATAATTACAGGAGAGGGAGAGGAATTATTTAAGCTCATCACCAATGTGGACACAAGAAAAAATGGGTATAAACTGGCCACCAGGAAGTTTAGACTTGAAATTAGATGAAGGTTTCTAACCATCAGAGGAGTGAAGTTTTGGAATAGCCTTCCAAGGGAAGCAGTGGGGCAAAAGATCTATCTGGTTTTAAGATTCTACTCCATAAGTTTATGAAGGAGATGGTATGATGGGATAATGGGATTTTGGTAAGTAATTGATCTTTAAATATTCAGGGTAAATAGGACTAATCCCCTGAGAGGGGATATTAGATGGATGGGATCTGAGTTACCCAGGAAAGAATTTTCTGTAATATCTGGCTGGTGAATCTGCCCATATGCTCAGGGTTTAGCTGATCGCCATATTTGGGATCGGGAAGGAATTTTCCTCGAGGGCAGATTGGAGAGGCCCTGGAGGTTTTTCGCTTTCCTCTGTAGCATGGGGCATGGGTGACTTGAGGGAGGCTTCTCTGCTCCTTGAAGTCTTTAAACAATGATTTGAGGACTTCAATAGCTCAGACATAGGTGAGGTTTTTCGTAGGAGTGGGTGGGTGAGATTCTGTGGCCTGCGCTGTGCAGAAGGTCGGACTAGATGATAAGAATGGTCCCTTCTGACCTTAGTATCTATGAATCTATGAATCTGTAAACTCCAGGTAAAAGGTGTTACAGTTTTCCAGCCGTTGAGGAACAGGGTTGATAAATCCCTGCTCTTCAAGCAATGGGTGTAATCTCCTGTCTCTCCACAGGGGGAGAGTTGTTTCTGGACCACCTGGTTCCCAAAGAAGAGGGACAAGACTAGCCTTTGGACAGATGCCCTCAATGAAGGGCCCACTTTTGGGTTTTGCAGGCTCCTCGAATTGTTTCCCAGCTTCACTTCCAGCTCACATGGGTTGAATTTCAGCCAGGTGTATCTTTTCCAGGTGCGTTATCTCTCATGGACACCATTACATCAACGTGATAGTGTTGGCCAACTCCACGGAGAATAAGATATGAAATTATTTATATAATTTTCTACAAAAAATGTTAAAAATTCTATCGCTGAGAAATGCTTGAATTACAGTTGCCTGTGCAGCCTCAATTCAACCCCTTGTATGTATGCATGATCGTACATATATTGTGATGCAGTGATTACATGATCACATGCTATTTTTCCACACACCCCCTGCCCCTTAATGGATGGTGCTCAGGGAACGAGGCAGCTGTTCAACTTTTCTTTTTATGTTCATCATTCACTAGGTAACACCTGCCTTTTCTTATCAAAGCCCGCACTGAAAACAGCATTCTGAATTTCTTCATGGGCTTTCCTACAGCTCTCATCTGCACAGAATCTAAGAGCTTTACAAATGGTACATTTCACTCTTTGTGCATGGAAATGCAGCAGAGGGAGGCAGGGGACAGAAGGGACAGGACCAATGTTGATCAGAGGTGTGCAAATGATGCTGCTACAAACTCCATCTCACCAAGCTTGGGGAGTGCTGAAGACCTGTCACTTAAGAGGAGGGTGGCTTTTGCTCCAGTGCCTGCACATTGACCCCTAAGGACATAATGGTGCTTGTGACAGGTTGGATCACAGAAACCCCCTTGGGGCTGCCAACTGATGTGCCAAGACTACTTCTGCCCCTACTTCCCTGCCCTCCCAGCTTGGGACTTCAGTGCCCTGCCTGGTTTGAGCCAGACCCACTAGCCTGCTGCAAATCCTGACCCAGGTCTAAACCACATCCCCTAACAACTGTAGGCTTAACTGAAAGCAGATTAGGAAGTGTTCCTGTCTTTAACACTCAGATCCCCAACTCCCAATGGGGTCCAACCCCCAAATAAATCCGTTTTACCTTGTATAAAGCTTATACAGGGTAAACTCATAAATTGTTCACCCTCTATAACACTGATAGAGAGATATGCACAGCTGTTCGCGCCCCCACCCCAGGTGTTTATACATACTCTGGGTTAATTAATAAGTAAAAAGAGATGTTATTAAATACAGAAAGTAGGATTTTAGTGGTTCCAAGTAATAGCAGACAGAACAAAGTGAATTACCAAGCAAAATAAAATAGAACACACAGGTCTATGTCTAATACAGTAAGAAAACTGAATACAGATAAAACCTCACCCTCAGAAGTGTTCCAGAAAGCTTCCTTTTACAGACTAGTCTCCTTCTAGTCTGGGTACAGGAATCACTCACACCCCCTGTAGTTATTGTCCTTTGTTCCAATTTCTTTCAGGTATCCTTTGGGGTTGAGAGACTATCTCTTGAGCCAGCTGAAAGACAAAATGGAGGGGTCTCCCAGGGGTTTAAATAGACTTTCTCTTGTGGATGGATACCCCTCCCTCCCTCTGTGTAGAATTCCAGGTCCAACATGGAGTTTTGGAGTCACATGGGCAAGTCACATGTCCACGCACGACTCAGAACTTACAGGTAGCAGCTATAGTTCACATGCTACCTTGAATGTCCTCATGTAGACTTCTTACGTGGATTGGAGCCTTCCAAGATCCATTGTCCATTACGTGCTTCTTGATTGGGCACTTAACTTGCAAACTCCTTTCTAAAGAAGCTGACCAAATGCCTTACTAAGGCTATTTAAAATCAAACAAGTATACAGCCAATATTCATAACTTCTAATACAATAATGACACATGCATACAAATAGGATGAATATATTCATCCTATCATAACCTTTACATAGATATGTTACATGGCATATGTAGCATAAGACATATTTCAGTTATGTCATATATATACATTCAGAAGCATATTTCCATAAAGCCTTATGGGGTGCACCGTCACAGTGTTATTGGAGTTTGGGGGGTTAAGTCCAGCTAGGGGGAATCTGGAAGTGCTGGAAAGATAGTTATTCAAGTTCACATCTCCCTTGTGCTCGTCAGAAGAAACGTCAATTAATCTCTGATCTTGCTGTTTAGTTTATATTTTAATATGGAAAGGCAGGTTTGGTGTAATGAAATTTTCCCTCACCTCATTTGCCCTACCTGGCTTTATCCAAGGTTAACTCTTTCATTTACAAATCACCTTTCTCAAACTGCTCTACATGCATTAATTAAGCCTTACAACACACCTCTGAGATGGGCATTATTAGAAGGGAGGAAATTGGAGGCACAGACAAATCTGACCAATAACACACAGCAATTCAGTGACAGAGCTGGGAATAGTGACTGACTCCCAGTCTCCTGCTCCAACTAGGTAACATTGCTTGACTCATAAAAAACTAATCACTGTGGACTTGAGGTCCTTTCTGGATGCAGGTGGGGAGACAAATGGGAACCATTCACTGCATATTTTCCTGTTGGGATGATACTTCACATGGTATCTGAGATTACAAATTAAATGAGCTTGTTGAGTCTCATACGAGTCTCTCATTTGTGAACATCACAAAAGCTCTACCACAGGATTTTGCAGTGACTGAGCAATAGTGGCCCAAGATGGGTTTCAAAGAGTAGGAGTCAGCACAGAGTGGCTTTAGCAGAGTTCTGAAGGTTCACATGACTGAAATAGCCAAACACACTGCAAGTGATAATTAAGTTAACAGACGGTGCTGCAGGTCAGAATTCAAATGCTTCAAAGGAGTTGTGTGGAACCCTGTTTCATGTCCCATGTGCTGGGCAAAAACATGAAAGGACTCCATGCTTGTAAAACTAAATAGGCTCTTTATTGAGAGAACTATTTACAGAGATGCTGCAGCTAGCATTCCAGCCATGTGCACATACACTGACTTCCTGACAACTTGTGCTCCTCCCTCCAAGTACTATGCAGGTTGCTACAAGCCCCATGGCTCAGATGGCAAGAAGTCCTGCAGGGTAGGACTGAGGGTCATTGGCAGAATGGTGTGGGGAACTGCAATGTACTCAAAGGTTCTGCACTATGCCATGGTCTTTAACCAGTCTCCTGGGAGTAACCCCTTTAGTGAGCTGGATCCCAAGATCCACAGTATTCCACAAGGACAGGTCCATAGCCTCCACGACTCTGAAACTGGGTCTTCAGGTGCCAGCAATTCCTGTCTCTCTCTCTCTCTCTGGAGCAGGTCCAGCTGAGCCAGACTCCTGTGAGAGCCTTTTTCCCGTCCTTCAGGGTGCAATGCTCTTCAGTAAGTATCTGCAGCAACACCAGGCACTCTTTTGATAATAACATAACCTTTTTAGTCACCTGGAATACAGCACCAAAAGTCTTCATGTTAGCATGAGAGAGGCTGGTTTAGGACAGAGTTCATGGCAGTGGAAGCCAGGGCTTTGCCATGCTCTCCTTCTTCCTGAACTCCATCTTCACTCTCCCCCAGACCTTTGTCCCTGTGCCCGTCCCAAATTTCCCACTGTTTGTCTGTGAACCCTCTTCTTAGCCCAGGCTCCTGATATCTTTTGTCTAGTGTCCTCCTGCTGCAAGCCACACTGAGTTCACAAGGCCAGCCAGCCTTGGACTCTCAGTTGCTAGGTGCTAAAATTCTGGTCACCAGCTCTTCCTTTGTCTCCTCCAGATTCTCCATTTACATTTGTAGGTCATATGTAGTTCATGTTAATGATTCTGGTCTCCATCCATGCAGCTAAAGTGACTCAAACACCCATTGCTTCCCTTTACACTCAGTGTATGGCAATACAAAGCTCACAGGGAAACCAAGCTACACCTATGGACCAAAAATAAATTTTGCCAACAATTTCCATGTTCATCACAGGAGCCTAGGACTGGCATAGCAGGGGGCTGCAGGGCAGGACTGAGGGGCATTGGCAGAGCTGTGTGGGGAGCCCAGGACTGAAATTGTAGGGGTGTGCAAGGCAGGACTAAGGCACATCAGCAGGGCTGTAAAGAGCAATTGTCCAACTCTATTAATTTCATGAAATGCTTGTTTCGATCTCTGTGGCACTGCAGTCATTTTATTATCTTTTTAGCTTGATAAAGTAACTATATTTGTCTGAACTGATGTAAGACCCTGGGAAGTAGAAACCTGGTAGGACTTTGGGTTGGGGAGATAACATCCTCTGGGAGGTATAAAGGGGGGTGATTTCTTCAGCAAAACCTGTCACAGCTGACAGTGCTCACTAACAGTGACGCCATGAAGTTTCTCCTGATTCTTGCCTGCCTAGGAGCAGCAGGTGAGTTTTCCAAAGCAGTTTAATTCTCTTGATCCTCTGATTCACTCCAGGGATCATTGGTGCTCTACCACAAACCTAATGCTTTCCCCTTTTCTTTGGGTTTCCCTATCTCTCTGTCTCTCTTTCAGTCTGTCCCTTCTGTCTCCCTTTCCGCTTTTCTCCCTTTTTCTGCCCCCTTCAGACTTCTAAATTTTTGCTCCCTCTCTGACACACTGTGTTTCTCTCTCTCTCTCTCTCTCTCTCTCTCTCTGTGTCTTTCCCTCTGTCTTCTGTCTCCTTGCAATGAAACAAAAAATTCCATTGGCAGTTTCAATTGGTCTTGACATTCTTCTTCATTCCTTGCCCTAAACTGATGTTTATTGTTTCTGTTCACTGTTAAACAGCTATCATGTTCCATGGTAGTCCATGGTAGTGCAGTAATTCCCATATAATATATATAGTTTTGTAAAACACTTTGAGGTCTTTCAGGGTTGGAAATATGAGAGAAATCCCCATCATTATTTTACTGGGCAATGAAGGAGCAGAATTGGTGAGCCCAAACATGATTTCTTCCAGAACCAGGATAGTTGTTACAGCCTCATGCCTTAGAGCAGGGGAGGGCAAACTACGGCCTGCGGGCCAGATCCGGCCTGACAGGGCTTTCAATCTAACCGGTGGGATTGCCAGCCCTATAGCCCCGTGGGTCTAAAGCAGGCTCCCTGCTTGCCCTGGCCCCTCGCCATTTCAAGAATTGGCCAGCACCGCGTCCCTGCAGCCCCTGGGGTGGGGGTGGGGGGGGCAGAGGGATTTGCACAAAGCCCTCGCCTGCAGGCACAACCCCCGCAGCTTGCATTAGGAGGGAATGGGGAACCGCAGCCAATGGGAGCTTCAGGGTGGTACCGCAGGCGAGGGCCATGCACAGCATAGCTGCCTGCCCCAAAATACCCCCAAGAGCTGCTGCCAGACATGCTGGCCATGTGGGGCCAGGCCAGGCAGGGAGCCAGCCTTAGCCCCACTGCATGTTGCTGCCACCCCGGAGCTGCTCAAGGTAAGCCGCACTGGGGCTGGAGCCCACACCCCAAACCCCTCCTGCCCCCTGGACTCCAAGCCCCTGCTCTGAGCTCCCAACCCCCTGCCCTGAGCCCTCTGCCATACCCCGTACCCCTCCTGCACCCCAACCCCTGCCCTGAGCCACCTCCTGCATCCCTCCTGCATCCCAACCCCTTGCTCAAAGCCCTTTCCTACACACCACACCCCCTCCCGCATCCCACACTCCCTCCTGCACTGCAATCCCCTGGTCCAGCCCTACATTCGTGGCCCTGCTTACAATTTCCCCACCCAGATGTGTCCCTCAGGACAAAAAGTTTGCTCACCTCTGCATTAGAGGGTGGTGGGCATGAAACATGGAAAATTTGAGGAGGGCAGGGCTTTAGGGATGTGGAGAAGTCTTCTGTAAACAAAAGCTTTTAAGGGTATGGTTAAATAATTTGCTGCTCATTAACTGCTGCTGCACTTCAAGTCACTGGGTCCCAAGTTATTTTTTTAACACCTGATTTCCCCATTTCCCTCAGTTGCTGTCCCTGTTGATGATGATGACAAAATCGTGGGGGGCTACACCTGCTCTGTCCCCTACCAGGTGTCCCTGAACTCTGGGTACCACTTCTGCGGGGGCTCCCTCATCAACAACCAATGGGTCGTGTCAGCTGCTCACTGCTACAAATCGTGAGTGAAGATTAAAACATTATGTATTGCCTGTGGCCATGCAGCCTCTGTTTGAGATCTTGTCAGATCTAATCAGACCTGCCCAGTATGTGGACAGCAGAGCAATAAAGGAAAATCCATGTTGCAGGGTGACTTCCCAGTGCCCAAGCATGGTGTCAGGAGGTGTTTCTGACCACCAAGAAAGTTCCCAAGACACTTTTCTCTGTAGTAGGGTTGACAGTCCATCTGTCCAGGCCAATTTCCAAAATTGTTAATTACTTTCTGTTCTCCTTTATGTCCCCCAATTTTCAATTGGACCCATTCTTCTTCTTTATTTCCTGACCTAAAGTGTTAAGTAATGCTGCTAGGTATTGCTAGACAGCTGCCCCATGCTTCCCTGAGGTGGCTATATATCTGTGGAGGGGGTGATGTGATCCCTATATATACTTTCTATAAAGAGCCTAGTTCTGCCCTTCAGTATCCAGATGCAATTGCCATACTGGCTGAGGACAGAACTGGATCCACCTTCAGGGACATAATTGACCTTGGGATAAAAGTTTGCTAGTGAAATGTAATATGTTATTGCTATACCCACAACACTAAAGAAACTAAACCAGTCACCATTCCTGGGTTAGGAAGGATCTGGAGAGCTTAGCTGGTTGCGTGCTATAAGGACCATCCTGAGCTGACTCTGGGGATGGTCTAAATCAGGGGTTCTCCAGCGTACTCATTCTGCAGAGCATTTCACAAGTGAAGGGTCCTCTCCTGTACACACCCCACCAATGGTTTCTCAGAACCTTTCATTCTTTTCACCCTGGGCCACAGCTGGAGATCTACTGGACAGGTAGGGATTTCCCATCTCTATCTTTCTCTTTTATTATTAGAACTGACAGAGCTCATGAATTTCACTGTTATTGTGTCATGTAAACAAATTATTCAACCAGAGCAAGAATCAGTCCTCCTGCTTCTGGACATCTGTCACTCACTGTTTGGGATCAGCATCAAAATTCCTCTTCCTGGTATGCTCTTACACAATTAGGCTCACTAGGAGGATTTAAGACCTTACTCTGAAGCATCTAGCTTGTGCCCCTGATGCAGATGGGATACCAAACTGAATGGCCCATTGGTTTGATTTCAGTACGAAGACTATTATGAAAGCCAGTCATAATTATTTTTCACTTGTGATCTATGACAGAATTTGAATGTCATCACTACATAGCGCACTGAACTATGTAGTGCCACCTAGTGATCACATCTCATCACGATATTTGTGGTTAACTGCCCTCCATGTTGTCTGGTTGATTTTGCAGCCGTATCCAGGTGAGGCTTGGGGAATTCAACATTGATGTATTGGAAGGGGACGAGCAGTTCATCAACTCCGTTAAAGTAATTCGCCACCCCAAATACAATTCGTGGCTCCTGGATAATGACATTATGCTGATCAAGTTGGCAACCCCAGCTGCCTTGAACTCCCGTATCGCAACCATCCCTCTTCCCTCTGCTTGTGTGGTTGCTGGGACTCAGTGCCTGATTTCTGGGTGGGGAAACACCCTCAGCAGTGGCTGTGAGTATGAATGTGCCTCACACATGACATACAGCCCCCTTATCTTATTATTACAGATATGGGACCCAGATATATCCCAGTCTTGACCTGCAGCTCTTTTTGCTCTTGCAGTCTTTGGGTCCACACGCTCAGCTCTGCCAATTACCCTCACTCCTTACTAGCAGTCCCCCTTGCTATTCCAGTCCTGGGTTCCCTACACAGCTCTGCCAATGAGATTTGGATATATTTAGACCTGCCCTGAAATAACCCGTTATTCTATTCTAGTCATTGAGGTCCTCCTCAGAGATGGTGCAGTAGTTCTTACTGCCCTCTTCTTTATTGGATTCTCTAGTTCGGAAATCTACAAGTCTTTGTATTAATTGGCCTGTCTGCTTTCTAAGATGAATCTTAGTGTTCTCCCCTCTCTATTGGCAGCTAACTACCCTGAGCTTCTCCAGTGTCTGGATGCTCCAGTCCTGACTGATGCTGAGTGCAATGCTGCTTACCCAGGACAAATCACTACAAACATGATCTGCGTGGGATTCCCTGAGGGTGGCAAAGATTCCTGCCAGGTGAGCTGCCTTTCATTTTCTCTTGTTCTGCAGAGACAGGGCTCAGCTGCTCTTGTCCCTCCTGTTCCAGCCTTAGTGCCAGAACTCTGAGAACCTGCAAAGAATTAATCACAAGATATGATGAGGAAAAGAATGTGCTCAGGAGTTTGGAGGGCATGTTTGGGGGTGTAAACTGGATGGCTCAAGGGATCAAGCTGTGAACTGCAGGACATTTCACCTCTGGATTATAAATGCAGTTCAGTCTCTGATTGGGGGTGGGGATGAACAGGATGGACAAAACAAGGACAGAGGCACATGTCTGCATCCAATTCAGTCTCAGATCAGCAGATTTGGATATATTAGGCTTTTAACCACAGTTAGCATTTTAGTTCCAGGTACTGCTGATGAGTGTTAGGTGTGTGATGGTCAACAGAGAAAACTGGGAATTTTGAGCTATCCCCTATTTCCTGCCCATCAGACATATCTGAGTATATGGACTCTTTTGCTCTTTACCTAGTGCTTTCAAGATTCACCTGCAGCTAGTTGAAACCTTTCCTGATGAGCTGAATAGATTTCTGTGCCTGAATTAGCTCATGTCTGTAACACCCAAATCCTTTCCCTCACAGGGCGATTCTGGTGGCCCAGTCGTGTGCAGCGGTGAGCTCCAAGGAATTGTGTCCTGGGGGATTGGGTGTGCTCTGCAGGGTTATCCTGGAGTCTACACCAAGGTCTGCAACTATGTTGACTGGATCAAGAAGATCATTGCTGCCTACTAGACATTCATCTGCTGGTTTCCTGGTGACATTTCCTTCCCTCCCCCTTCAATTCATCTTTGAAAAGAATATGGCACAAATAAAAAGATATATTAGCTGTAGCAAGTGCTTTCTTGGTGCCAGTGTTTTTTTTTTCTCAGGGTTTTTCATAACAACACCTTACTGTGCCCTAGCACTTCTCATTCCTATAGTGCTGTATAGACGGTGCATAATGGAATCACTGCCCCGGCACTGAAGTGATCCATCCTTGAGTGAAGCATAGCACACAGCAATACTCTGCATGACAAACTAGCTCAGGAAGTGAGGCAGGATAGTGGATCCAGTTGTACCTGCTGGGGGAAATTTAGGGAGCCTGCATTTATTCAGGATGGACTATGGCCAGGACTTGTCTTAAACATACAAAATGGTTCCTGGGTCTTTTAAAATGAGAGTTAGTAGCTGTGCAAAGTGGTGACTGTTAGCCCTAAAGACTGATCCACAATAGGAGGCAAAACACAGGCAGAAACAGAATAGGCATCTCTCTCTCTCTCTCTGTCTCTCTTCCCCTCCCCACTCCCTCCAGACAATGCAGGATTGTCCTACCTGAGTGATGGGGCCACCATGTCCCTGGGAGACCATTCCACAATCTAACCGATCTGTTAGAAAATATTTTCAGAAATGTGTCCCCTTTGCTCAGTTTTATACCATTTATTTGTATACTTGTGGTCCCTTCTCCTCATCAAAATACGTTTAAGATGTCTTGCATGCAGCAGTTCCCCTGAAGGTACACAAAACATAACTGAAGCCCTCTCTTCCTCCTCACCTTTTTATGTCTCTCTCCCTGTCTCCTCTTTGAATTCATGCAGGATACACTCAGTGGTGCGGGAACACTTTTTACAGTGGGGGTGCTGAAAGCCAGTGGTCCCCAAACTTTTTATGTCACCCTCCCTTGCCCCGTCCATGCCTCCTTTCCTCAGAGCTGGGGCCATGGCTCTGGGAATGGGGGGCCTGGACAGGGATAAGGAGGCTGAGGCTGGGCGAGGGGCCAGCAGCAGGACCCCAGGTGCATGGCCAGGAGCAGCGCCCCAGGCGCAGGGCTGGCAGCACCAGGACCCTGGGCATGGTGCCAGTGGCCGGGACCCAGTACAAAACCTGGGGGTGCTGCAGCAGGTCCCGCACCCCTAGTTCCCACGCCTATGGATACACTTGCACTCCAGTACCTCTGACTGTCACACATACAACCTGAAACCTTGACAATTTCAAACCCAAAGTGGAGGAAGGTTTCTCTCTGCTGGTGCTCTGGAGAATTACCTCTTAAAGTTAACATCCAAGTGAAGCGCCAACATCATCCACAGGAATCATGATACAAAGTTAAATTGAAATAAAGGGAGCAAAGTGATTGGCCAAAAGATCTCCATCTCAGAGGACAGGGGCTCATTAGTGACATTAAGGAAATAACAGCCACAAAGTCACTTCATTATTATCCTGAAAACTGTCCTTTTCCCTGACTACAAAAAACTTGACAACGGTTACGCTGCTGCTGTGCAGAAACCACAGCCTGTCATGCTGCCCAATATTGTTTTATAGTTTCCTTGTACTTACTGTAGCCATCTGTTTTCTCTTGGTTTACACTTAGATTGTAAGCTCCTTAGGGCAGGCACTGTCTTTTTGTTTTGAGTTTGTACAGCACCTGGCACAATGCAGTCCTGGTGCATGACTGGAGCTCTGAATACAAATAATGCAAAAGCCTCTTTATATAATAATAAGAATAATAGTTATTATTATTATTATTTATTAATAAAGTAGTAGTAGTAGCAGTCCAGAGAAGGTAAAATCAAAGCATAATTTTATAAAGACTTTGCTATTGTGATAATGGTCCCTTTATTAATACCTAGAGAGACAGAAAGGCAAAGTCAGATAAATAACACACTGTCCAGAGACGAGACAGTGACAAATGGGCAGTTTGATAATGCCCCAAAATAATAGTTTTGTAATGTAATCCACTTTGAAAAGGCAAACATACACAATTGTTCCCACAGGCTAGTGGCCCACACTTGTGCAGAAGCATGTAGCTTTGGTGGTGCAGAACATTTGCTGCTGCAGAGATGCTTACATTTCACTAGTGCTGAAAACCCTTCGTTACTGCAGAGACGCACACGTAGCGCTCATCCAGCCAGTGCTTAAATTGGTCTGAAAAAAGTGTGTATCTATCACAATGTGCGAATGGCGGCTTTGGTAAGACTGTTAAGGTGTGCCCCTTAACAGCCCAGCTCTATTTATTTATTTATGGGGGGCAAATCTGTGACCCCCCTTGCAACACCCGTGTGCACGTGCACACACACACACACACACACACACACACACACACACACACACGCTTTAAGCACTGCATTTTGCCAGCATCTCAAATGCCCAGCTGGACCCCCTGCCGTGATGCTAAGTACTGCTGCTAGCCCCTCTGTCCTCTGCAAACCTGCTGAGGCCTTACCAGCTGCTCCCTGCTGAATAAGCTATGTCAGGGTTTCTAGTGCTGGCTGCCTGAGAACAGCTGGTCCAATAGGTAAGAGGGCTGGACTGGCTTGGGGGTAGGGGGTATGCCCCCTACTGGATGATTCTGTTAGAGCTTTTTCATGTGTGAAAAATGAACCTACCCCTTCCCTTGGCTGCCTCAGTGTGAGCAGGTTTTAGACTTAGCTGACATGACATCTTCCTTCCTGGGATGCATCACAGCTGCCCTGTAAACGAACCTCTGGGGAAGGGCTCACTTCCAAGGGCTATTTTATGTGTGATGTAGGTAGACAGGATGTCATGTGACCTGACCTCATGCCCACTCCGAATGTCTATATAACGGTGGTGCTTCACAGAATCGATCATCATCTCTGTTGCTTGACCACATAATTGATAGTCTCAGGAAAAAAGTGAAGGACTGAATGGGCCACGGCAGCTCTGCTCTCTTCATGTTCCCAGATGAGATCTCTTCAGGGTAGGGATTGCAACACACAGGGCGTCAAAGAAACCTGCATTGTCGCTGCCTATGGTATGCCACTCAGAGGTTTGCCATTCTGAGGATAAACAGAAGCCTGAGACTCCAGGGACGGTCAATCTAGCGCATCTCTCTAGCACTGTGCTCACACTCTGGGCATAAACAAGTACAACACAGCCCAGGTTTTCAGAGAAAATATCAAGACTCAGGAAAAGCTGTGAACAAAGGCTCCAATCTGGCAGGCGTGCACAGGGCCTCATGGCTCAGTGCTAACAGGTCTATGGTGGATTTGAACATGGGTTGCCAATCTCACAGGGAATGGGAAAGGCAGAGGGAGAGAGGAGTGCAAAAGGAACACGCAGAATGCTGTGGAGACAGAAAACAGCTGTCTCTGAAAACAGCTCACTAACGAAAAAGCTTGCCACTGACTTATTCTAGCCATGGAATAAGGCTTCTGTGAAAAATATGTGTTATGAAGAGATGGCTACAGTGAGACATAATCCTTCCTTTATATATATATATATACACACACACACACACACACACCCCATTTCCTCCACAAATACAGTAACAGAGCAGCTGAGGAAATAGATTGTGGTTTCGGAGAAGCTCTCTGATGGCAATTGGCAGAAGTCATGGAGGGGTGGAGCCTTGGGTGAGATTGTTTTTGTATGAGATTGTAACGTCGTGGGGACAGGGGGCCCACGGTGATACATTCCCTAGGGAGGCCTTTACAAAAACCTCCCAGGTGGGTGTCCCATTTGAGAGTGTGCCAGGACGGACGCAGCGCAGTCTGCCGCCCAGCAGGCGCAGGTGACCTGGGCTGGGCCTGGCATGTGCCATAGCGAGGCAGGTGGACTGCATCTGGGACAGACTTAGACCCTTCTACAGCAGAGCAGGAACTTTCCACCTGCGTCTGATATATCTAGAAGACTGCTGCACAGCACGGGTTCTCTCTGGGGTGTACCTAGAGCATTTGGCTCCACTCCAGTGGGGATGCAACAGAAAGATCAACAGCTCTGCTTGCATATTCTACCTGAGAAGTATTTACGTTTGGTAGGACAGCCAGTCCTGGGTTGGAGCTAAAACATATGTGAGCCGAACAGATTCAGCTAAAACACGTCAGTGCAAGAGGGAGAGACTCCATATTTTGCTGATGTGATAACGTCTTGCAATAAGTATCCCTTTATTCATGTGAAAACCCTCACAGAAAAAGCCAATCCAAAACATAACAGAGACCTGATAGAAACGTGACTTGCTGTGTCGGATGCAAAACACAGAGGCAGTAGCGATGTAAGCGTAAAACTCTGTTGGATCTTTCACTCTCCAGTTCAGCTTCCTGTATCCTTTGGGCTTGGCTGATCATGGTGACAGGCTCAAGGCTTCTCTTTGACCCTCCTCATTATTAACTCAGGGATGGCAGAAGTTAGACTCTCAGTGACTGAACCTCCTGGACTATCTTTGGGGCTTTGGATTGATTTCTTTAATCTATTAGGAAACCCCATAGTTTTCCTAGGACTTTGGCACTCTGACAGCAGAGGAGATGAAGTCAGAAGCTCTTTGCTTGAATTCAGGGATAAAAAGATGAAAACATCGCACTCTTTCGAAGCACCTGTTTGTAGTTATTCCTAGGTCCCATTAAGTAACTACTTCATTGACCACTGTACACCCACTAGTTACAGAGTGAATGGCTGCCTACTCCTTGAAGCACAGGACTGGGAATCTGGAGCTACTAGTCACCAGGAGGTTCTGTTCTTGGCACTGTCACTGACTTGCTTGATAATCTTGGGTACATCAGTTTCCCCATCTGTAAAATGTGGACAACATGTATTGATCTCACAGGGGTAGGTGAGGACTGTTTAGATCAGGGGTTCTCAAACTGGGGGTTGGGACCCCTCAGGGGGTCACAATGCTATTACATGGGGGGTTGCGAGCTGTCAGTCTCCACCCCAAACCCTGCTTTGAATCCTGCATTTATAATGGTGTTCAATATATAAAAAAGTGTTTTTAATTTATAAGGGGGGTTGCACTCAGAGGCTTGCTACATCAAAGGGGTCACCAGTACAAAAGTTTGAGAACTACTGGTTTAGATAATGTCTACAAAGCAATTGGAGTGTGAAATATAAATAAAACAAATAATAGGATCAATAAATAATGAACAGTGCTCTAGTGAATGCTGAGTGTTGCACAGAAGCAATGCGGACGGGTTTTATGCCAATGATCACTAAACCGGAGCTGAGTAGCCCTCACATCTCTGGGATTTTAGATAGAGTAAACACCTCCTATGTATGTCCACATCACCTGGAGCATGTCCCTTTCTTCTGCTTATGATGCAGCCCCTTGTCACTGTGACCAACGATAAAGTCTATTTTGGCGCAGGCACAAAACTCACTGTGTTAGGTAAGAAAATCCTATTTTTCATTATATCCCTTGAAATCCCAGATCTTCCCCTTTTGGGAACAACCCCATCCACATCCCCCTTTGGTTATTGAGCTGGTATTTTCCCAGTGTGCTAATTACCAAGCCTACTTCGGAGAAGGGACTAAACTCACCGTTCTAGGTAAGGACATAAAATTCCTTGTGGGTTGCTGAATGAATGTAATATATGTGGACAATGGGGCTGCCCTGGCAAAGAATTAGGAAGGGTGAGGGGCTGTGATATATTTGTGTATCCTAAATTTGCATTAATATAACAACCTCTGAAAAATCTCTCTGATCCACAAAGGTGTAAGTATTCCCCTAGAGAGCTAGTTATTCTGGGGCTACAGAACATTAAAAACCAACACATGCATCAGCACATCTATCCAGAGGGGACTGAGTTACAATCAAGTTTTAGACAGCACAAACAATAGTGTATAGGAATCAAACCAGAGTCCATTAACTTCAGTAACTCTGGTCCCTATGGGATTGAACATACACATATTTTGTCTGGGATGACAAGGTAACAAACAAATATGCATGATATTTTTAACAGACAAAATAGAACAACAAACAAACAATCCATTTTATCACAAGCTGTGCTCCCAGATGCCTTGTGCTCTAATTCCCAGTTGCTCTTTTTCCATCCACTGGGACACAGGGCCCTAACAACAGACCAAATGGGGCAGACTTCTTGGCACAGCTATCTTAGGAAAAGGGATCATTTAACCAATAGGAAAGCTTAGTGCAATGAGAATCCAAAAATCCCAGAAGAAGATGCTGCTTACTGACAATAGAAAGCCAGGTCTAATGCATGTGGTTCAAACACAATAAAAGGCTTTTAGGGGATACTCCCATGTAGGCCCTCCATTTGGATTTGGAGTCCCCAACTTTGATGGACAAAACTACGTTGCCTTCATAATCCTGAAAAATGGCCATTGTGTTGTCATTGGCACACAGTTCTCCCCAAGGTCAATGTACTTGCTAACACCAGTCTTTTGATTGCACCAGCCCCCTTCTAATGAGGATATAGAAGGATTACAGGTTATTGATGGTTTCAGAGTAGCAGCCGTGTGAGTCTGTATTCGCAAAAAGAAAAGGAGTACTTGTGGCACCTTAGAGACTAACAAATTTATTTGAGCATAAGCTTTCGTGAGCTACAGCTCACTTCATCGGATGCCAGGTTATTGATGGTGATTTCCACAACAGGGACAGTCACAAAGAGTCCTATAGTAATTTTTCAGTGATTAATAAATCTTTATGAGATGTGAGTAAGTCTCAGGTACCTGGCCTGAAGGAATTCAAGGTGTAGGACCCAGATTGACTGCAGCCAACAAAGTTGCAAAGTATACTTTGAAGATTTCTGGTCAAGACAGGAAAGAAAAACTAATGGAGCAGAGAGGGTCTCCCCCCGGTGCTTGAGGAGCCATTATCCTTACTGTGTTTAGGAAACTCTGAACAGCCTGGGGGATGGGACAAGCTGCTAAGGAATGATGTGGAATCACTACCTCTGGAGATCAAGGCAGAGACTAGAAGCCCGTCTATTAGGGATGGTTTAGGGGCAGTGAACTCAGTCCTGCCACAACAGAGGGGAATGGACTGGAAGGCCCCCGCCAACCTTAAATGAATCAAAATTTGTTTTAACAGAGCATAAACATCAAGAGAGATAAGACTTAGATGGGGGAGAGGGGGCGAGAGATGACCATGAGCAAAGCGAAGGATTCTGGATGGATATTAGAAAGTATTTCCTACAGTGAGTCTGACTGAGTTTCCCATCAGTTGAGTTATTTAAACCTGGAGTAGATAGAGCCCTGAAGAAGACACTGCAGGGACCTGTCCTGCATTGGCCCCCAGCAGGGATGGATTTGGTGTGACCTAACAGATGGTTTCCGTCTGTTATTTCAATGGCATTATAATTTGCTGTGCCTTTGGTTTCTCCTTCTTTTGGTGCATGACGAGGAGGGGGATAGATTGCAGGGTGGGTTCAGCAGAGAGAGTTTGGAGGTAGGTTTTCCTGCAGCTGCATAATGGTGTGAATGCTGAAAGACAATACTTCGGTGATGGCACCAAACTCACTGTCCTAGGTAAGAGAGAAGCCTGAGTTGTATGTTGTTTGTGATATTATTGAGGTATTGCCATACGAGACCTGACCAATGCTTCACCTAGTCCTATGTCCCACTTACAGGAACAGGCCTCTGGTCCATCTAGTCTAGTGACCCACAGCTAATATCAGATGCTGAAGAGGCATGTGTGACCCCCACCCCATCCATAAAGTAGCTGCTAGTGCCATCTTGTATCATAGTGGCAGGCTTGACACCAAGCAATGGCCAACACAAGCCTTGGAACCTATGGATTGATAGCCCTTGTGTTTTTGTCCTAGCCGATGTTACTGCATGTTGTATTCTGAGCCATATGTGTGTCTAATTCTTTTTGGATTCAGCCATAGGACTAGGTCAATCTCCTCACTCTGCAGAGCAATTACATAGGGCCAAAAAAGATAAAATGAGATGGTGGGGGGTTGCAGTGACTCACTTCTTGTGTCCTCTCTGGGCTGAGGTGTATTATAACATGAACACTCACTGGGAGTCCTATGACAGGAGAAAGGAAGAAGTAACAGCTCTCTCCAGCCATTCCTGAAGGGAGTAAGGAAGTTGGGGTTGGGGAACTCATCCCCAGTCCATGTGGTTTTTGCAACTCTCCTGCCTCACTGTGTAACAACCGTGAGCAGTACTTCGGAGACGGGACCAGGCTCACAGTGTTGGGTAAGGAACGGGCTACTGGCTTCTGGGCTGTGGGCTGTGGGGGGGGGAGGATAGTTAGGGAGAGCATAGCCTGATGAAAAGGAGTACTTGTGGCACCTTAGAAACTAACAAATTTATTAGAGCATAAGCTTTCGTGAGCTACAGCTCACTTCATCGGATGCATTGGATGCATAGGCTGATGGCATCTCTGGAACGGTTGTGCTCCACAACATTCTTCTCTCACTGACACCAGTAAAATGTCTGACTGCCTGTCTGTCACTCTATCTTTTTCTTGATTTTCCTGTCTCTGTAATGTTCTTATTCCCTCTCTCTCTCTTTGTCTCTCTATGTCTCCCATATACAGTTCCTCTCTCTTGTCCTTCTCTTTCATCCTCTCTGGGGGCTGTTTTGAGATAGATAACATAGGAAGGACATTGTAGAATCATACGCTCCTCTTTGCCTCCTTTCTTTTGCTGTCGAATGCCAAAGATTAGGCTGATTGCAGTCTCCAGTGATACAATCTGGCCATGATTGCTACAAAGTTTCCTGAATTGGGGAGCAGTGGGGGCTGGGCCAGGCTTTAGCTATTGTGGGTTTTATTCTGACAGTTTACAGCTGTGTTCTAATACCTCTCCCCTTATCTTCGGAGCTGGCACTGTGCTCACTGTTACAGGTAAGAGGTCATGATTTATCTCCTCACTCCCTTGAAGAATGCTTAAAAGTTTCCCTTATGCTAGTGACATGTAGCATTCACACAAGTGGAAGTGAGGGAAAACTGGCAAGACAATTATTCAAGGCACAATCTCTACCCAATTGGTCTTGCCGTGAAGATAAGGGGGAAAAAACCAATGATCGTGTACTTACACATCAAAAAACATTGACTTTGGCAAGTGGGTATATAAAATAAACTATTCCTAAGCTACTGTATCAATGGATTTCTTTCAGATTCTCTCTTTCTATGTGTCTGCCTGTATGTCTCAATCTCTCTGTTTCATTCCTAGTCCACCCATTTCTCTGGCCTTCTATGTTTTCTGTGTGTTTTGCAGTGTTGTTGCAGCTGTGTTGGTCCCAGGATATTAGAGTGACAAGAGGGGAGAGTTAATATATTTTATTGGACCAACTTTTGTTGGTGAGATAGGCTGGTTCCAGGCCTGAAGAAAAGCTCTGTGGAGCTTGAAAGCTTGTCTCTCTCACCAACAGAAGTTGTTCCAATAAAAGATATTAGCTCACCTACCTTGTCTTTTTGTGTTTTGTCCTTCTCTAGCTCTGGCTCTTTCTTTGCCTTTCTTTCTCTCTCTCTCTCCATCCCTCTTTGTCCTCCTTTTTCTCTGTCTGTCTCTTTGTCTTTGTTTCTCTCTCTGTTTCCATGTCTCCACTCTCTATTCCTTGAGGGCAGGATCTGATAAGCACACTGAGCATTTACGTTTGCCAGAGAGGCTTTGAAGACAACAGAAAACAATTTGTAAAACAAAACACTAATTATGATGGTGGGAACAATAAAAGGGATCATAGCTCCCCCATAGTCACAGTATTGCTTAAGGGGAAGGGGAGGCAGCTGCTCAGTTTCCTACCAGACCCCTACTACTGTGCTCTGCAGCCAGCACACTAAATTTTGTGAAGGGAACCCATCTCACTGTACTAAATAAGCACTGACTATCGTGGTTAATATTAATCACTGAAATAAAGCACCAGGATTTGGAATCCAAATTAAAACTTCCAAGCATTTTGAGTCAGGCTCCACATCAGATAAAAACCTCCACTGACTTTCTCGCACCCTAGAAATGGTTCCTCTACAGGAGCCAGTCAGACCCAGTGAGCTGTGCGATTTGCTGGCTCTCTGAAATGGACATATCCCCGAAGAATATGTTTAACCTATGGCCTTTCATTCAGTATGGTGCTTCCAGGGATCTTGTAAAACATCCATAATGGAACCCATTTCATTAGGGGATAACAGTAATTATAGTTTTCAGAGTGGTAGCCGTGTTCGTCTGTATCAGCAGAAAGAATGAGGAGTACTTGTGGCACCTTAGAGATTAACAAATTTATTTGAGCATAAGCTTTCATGGGCTAAAGCCTACTTCCTCAGATGCATGAATTGGAAAATACAGTAGGAAGATATATAAATATACAGAGAACATGAAAAAATGCAGTGTGCATTTTCATGTTCTCAGTAATTATAGTGGAGCTGCA
Source organism: Dermochelys coriacea (assembly GCF_009764565.3). Classification (NCBI taxonomy): domain Eukaryota; kingdom Metazoa; phylum Chordata; order Testudines; family Dermochelyidae; genus Dermochelys; species Dermochelys coriacea. The sequence goes on along the minus strand of NC_050068.2, from coordinate 213,315,853 downwards.
AAAAGATCAGTGATTTGTTTGATTTTGCTGCACAACTCTTCATTGCAAGGGTTCCAACAGGGAGAAACTTAGTACTATAATGGTGGGTGCTTTAGAAATGCTCCCTGCCTAAATTTGTCACTTATACAATATTTTCAAAACAATACACAAATCTTAAGTAAGGGTAAAGTACTGAACACAAAGTGAGCCTAACCTGCTTGTGCAAATGTATGTGTATGTTTATGCATGATGACGTGGTTAAGTCTTCTTCTGATGCCTGACTTGGCCAGTGTTGGAGACCAGACTGCACAGACCATTGATATGGCAACTTCTATGTCCCAAACAAAATACATAAAATCCCAGCTAACTTCTACTGAAGTCTCTTATCCTATAGACTAAATGTTATTGAGCAAGTAGACCAAGGACAAAGTTGTATGTCCTCATCACTCTTGTCCCCAAATCTACAGGAAGGATATTCTTATTTCAGCGAGGATATAAAGGAGAGGATAAAGCTAATTTAGGGTGAAGAATTTAAAAATGTAGAGATGGAAATCATATCTAGGTCACATCTTGTCCATCCCCTGGTTCATTCCCCCCACATTTTCACCAATGCAGAATCGTTCCCTTGGGGTTTGTCCAATCTCAGTTTTACATGATTTAAGTAATGAGGCTTCCAGCACTTCTTCCCTGGGTTGGACTATTTCATGCTATTCCAGAACCTTGGTATCAGGTCATGTTTCCTGCCATTCAGGAAATGTTTCATTTTGCTCATTTTCATCCCATTGCTCCTAGCTATTCACCTCAGGTGTCCTTGAACAATTTCTCTCACTCCTTGGGCAACATGAAATTTCTCATCTTATGGGTTTTCTCATATGGCAGAGAGGTGCCTACAAGGAAGAGGAAAATACTAGATACTGTGGCTTCAAAACTAATGCTAACATTTTAAGATGATGTCAGCTTATCATCAGTAACTCAGGGCATGTTGCATCTCAGAATGCCACGTTCCCAAAGGGGTGTTCTCTATCTGTATGCCTCTATCTGTATCCATGTCTCCACTCTCTATTCCTCAAGGGTTTTCCACAACAGGCCAGCCAAGGCAGGAAAAGATTCTACATCTCTAGCAGGAGTTTGGCACCTTTGTAATAAAACAGAGAAGCTTCTGTAAGGAATGTGATGCCCCTTTAAGGGCCAAGCACATATACAACAGCCAAAACTGAAAGTCAAGATGTAAGGCTGTGCCAGTTAAGGCCAAAGCAGTGATCAGGAGTTGCTCACTTTGGTGAGGGTCTATCTCTCTGCTCAGCTTCAGGCCTTTTCCTGGAGAGCCTTCCTCCAGCCAGTGGGGGAAGGTTAACCCCTTTCCTGCCAATGCCTGAATGGGGCCTGTGAACCGATCACACTGTAGTATAATTCTGAGTAATACACTATTGTGTCTTATTACACCTCCCCAAAACACTCTGTAATTGCTACGAACATATTGCTTCTTGTGTCTTACGATGCAGCACATTGCCCACAAGGAACACACCGCATGTTTTGTCTGATAACACCCATGGATACTTTTCCCTGTCAGTATGGAAGCATGAGTTTGGTAGTATCCCTTTAAATAATTTGGGAATTTGGAGTCCCCTAGTGTGCCTCCCAGTTTTCTGTTGCAGAAGGCACCAGAACTCTGTCTCAGCCATAGTTTGTATGTAGCTAGGCCTGCTATGTTCTGATCTAGTTAGTAAACATGGTACCTTGGGGTCCAGCTGTGTCTGTGTGGTTTCCTTGCATTATCAATGTTGTATAGAGAGCAAAGACACAATCAGTACCCTGAGGGGTTGTTGGCACAAGGCAGGAGAGGGTTTGTGCAGGGCGGTCTGTGCCATATTGGTTTCTGTTCCAGAGGATGAGCTCACTATCACCTCCCCCGAAGTGGTCATCTTTCCCCCATCAAAGCAGGAGATCAAAGAGAAGGGGAAGGCCACTCTGGTCCAGCAGGGGAAGTGGATGGGGCTCTATGCCCTAGGCCATGCTGAAGGGCTAGTGTCACGAGAGGAGCATCTCGTAAGCAATGTCAGGTGCGAAAAAGCCAAAATCTGAGTGAAAATCAGTAAAACCAAAATACTGGCTTTTTGAACACCTGGGAATTTTTCAGTGAAAATCAATAAATAGCAAAAATGAAGGGCATTGAATACTGTATCATTAGGTGCTTTATTATTTATATCTAAGATTAGACTCTTAGCTCTCCTGTGCATGGATTATATCTTTCTATTTGGCAAGGTGCCTTATATAGATTGGACAAAGTAAAAAAATAATAATAAGAGATGTACTGCAGTTTCCTTTGAAGCTTTCAGCATTTATCCTATCAGAGACAGGATACCAGATGAAATGGTCATTGTATGCCTAGATGGCATTCTCCCAGGGCTTTGCAGTTGGGGAAGCTATACAAAGACCAAGATCCTCAAAGATCTTTAGGCACCTACTTTCACTTACCTACTGAAAAACTATGGAAAATGTCCTATTTGAAGACTGTGCTTTTTTTCTTCTCTTCTGCTTTGTTCTATATGAACAAAGGAATGGATGGGCTCAGGTGGATCAGGATAGGAACATCTTGGGCCCAGTTCTCCCTTGCACCAGATATGAGCTGAGCATAGGGAACAAGGGGAAGGGGGAAAAGATGGATTTACACCACTTCAGTGCCTTTTGTATTTTAGGCCAGGCCCAGCCACGGATGGCATAAGGGCAGGCTCAGAAACTAGCCTGTGGATGCCAAGACCAAGGGGTGAAAGTAGATCAGAGAGCTGGATTAGTAAAAAGGGACAAGCTGGGAGACAGCTGAAGTAGGTACAGTAACTCCTCACTTAAAGTCGTCCTGGTTAACGTTGTTTCATTGTTACTTTGCTGATCAATTAGGGAACACGCTCGTTTAAAGTTGGGCAATGCTCCATTATAATGTTGTTGGACAGCCGCCTGCTTTGTCCATGGCTTGCAGAAAGAGCAGCCCATTGGAGTGGGGCTTGGAACCAGGGTGGGCCAGCAGCCCCACTATCAGCTCCCCAGTACCCTAAATTCCCTGTGCGGCAGCCGCCCAGCAGGCTATCAATTGCCAGGCAGTTCAGCTGTCCCTTCCCCCACTGCTGTGTACTGCTCCTGCCCTCTGCCTTGGAGCTGCTCCTGGGAGCCTCCTGCTTGCCGTGCAAGGGGTGGGGGAAGGGGTGCTAATGTCAGGGTATCCCCCTCCCCCGCTCCTGCTCCCCGCTCCTTTACCCCATACACAGAGTTGGTGGGAGAACACGACAGGGCTCAGGACCTGGCAGCAGCTGCTGTCTCAACTTGCTGATCTACTTAATCAGGCAATGTACTTAGAGTGAGGTCAGCATGCAAGTCTCTCTCCCACACACAGTGTGGTGTGTGTCTTTTTCTCTCTCTGCCATGCTGTCTCCCCTCCCTCCATTCATGCTGCCTTGTAGAGTGTGAGGTTACATTAACAACAATATGTTAATCCTTGAGGGTTCAGCCAAGTGCTAGTTCATCATTTAGCAGTAACGCATACCCTGAGAAATAGCCCACCCCCTTCCTCCCTCTGACTTCACCACCTCAACCAAGCTTCACAATCATCATTGCTGTGTACAGTATTACATTGTTTAAAACTTATACTACATAAAATATAGTCTTTTGTCTGGTGAAAAAATTTTTCCTGGAACCTAACCCCCTCTATTTACATTAATTTTTATGGAGAAATTGGATTTGCTTAACATCGTTTCGCTTAAAGTAGCATTTTTCAGGAACATAACTACAACATTAAGCGAGGAGTTACTGTAGTTTAGTCTCCATTCTGTGCTCCAGTAAGACCCACACAAGATGCCTGACTTCCAGCTGTCTAGACAGCACAAGCCAGCCAAAAGGATCAGAAGCAAATTTCCAGCTAGAGAGTCAGCCAAGATCTGAACTTCCTGCAAAAAGGTGACACCTCACCCAAGCATCCTTCAAGACCACTACGGGCAAATAGACAGACAGACAGACAGTGCTCTCCTTGTTCTTTTGTGACTGGACATCCCTTGTGCAATTATTTGATGTAATCTCTCCAAGATACATCATTGGGCCAGGGGTGACTATGTACAGGTTTCAGAGTAGCAGCCGTGTTAGTCTGTATTCGCAAAAAGAAAAGGAGTACTTGTGGCACCTTAGAGACTAACAAATTTATTAGAGCATAAGCTTTCGTGAGCTACAGCTCACGATGCATCCGATGAAGTGAGCTGTAGCTCACGAAAGCTTATGCTCTAATAAATTTGTTAGTCTCTAAGGTGCCACAAGTACTCCTTTTCTTTTTATGTACAGGTTAACTACTTAACAGCCACTGTCTAGTAACCACGCTTACATGTGCGGTTTTGTCATCGGCCACCAAGTAGCTCATGAGCACGTTTGGCTACATTCAGTGTTTTGGATTGTTACTATGGGGTAAGTCTCTGCTTTTGTCTAGGGAGCCAACTGGGACAGGGTAGTCTGCCTCCAACGCTAGCGAGCGGGGATGGGGCCATGTACTAGGAAGCCCATGGCTATTCCTCAAAACCTCATGGTGTGTACAAGCCAAGAGGTGGAGAGGAAGGGCAACTAACCAAGGAGGGAGTGGGGATGGAAATGCATCTGTACCATGGCCTGTGGGTGCCACAGAAACACACATGAGACTTGGAGTGACACTGTCTGGTGTGTGAATGTGGCATGGGACCCAGAACTACGTGGGCCAATGCAACTGCACAGGTTACATAGTCCTAAAGTTGCCACAGCATGGGATCTCCAATTATTAGAAATAATTAGTATCTTCGCTTTACCACTCAGTTCTAGCCACACTGTTTTACCCAGCAATATGGTGGGACACTGGGGTCAGTGTTGACTTAGATGGGAGAAAGTCACCTCCTGAGTCATCCACACCCTTTCTTGCAGCCCTGCACCCCTTAGCACCATGCAGGGGCCTTTGGGTCAATGCTGACTTACAGGAGAAAAGGCCCCTTACTGAGTCACCCAAACCACTCCCTGTACCAATTGCTTTCTCCTTGAAAGTCTTCCGCCTAAGTACTGACCCTTCCTAGCACGAGAAACCTGACACAATCTTAGCCCAAGTCAGTTAGCCTGAAGACAGGGGAAGGAAGCCAAGAAGATGTGTGGTGGGGAGCAGCAGAGAGCTGGGAGGATGTGGTGAAGGTAGAGAGCATAGCAGATGTGGGGAGGAGCTGTTCATATTGTGTCAGTGCAGAATTGAAAAGGCAGCAGAAGTTTCAATGACAAGGCCCTGGGGGGTTGGTCTCTGCATGTGGTTAAACACTCGGAGTCACAAGTGATTACAGAGTCACCATTCCATTCCACTTGTCAGCCAGTGTAGGTCTTATTCTCAAAACCACATGCAACACTGAGATGACAATGATACAAAGCATTTCCCAGAGGTCACAGCACAGGTGGTACTGTTCTGTGGGCCACGCTTCCAAGCATTGTTCTATCTGTGGTTTACAGATAATAAACAGGGTGTCACTTGACCCAGCATCGCTCTCACCCTGGTCATGCAAAACCCTGCAATCTATATACCAGGCATGCATCACAAACCCCACCCCTACAGGTGCTATTATTTGGCCTCCTTGCTGCCATTCTCAGCAGAGAAGCCGTGGAGTAAATGGGTCATGGAGACTGAACACCCCTTTTACTTATGGAGGTGGTCACTGCAAGTCAGGGATGGGATATGCTGACAGAGCAGTGTGTGAAGAAGCCTGCACCAACCACTGCCCATGTTGTCCCTGTTGGGTGGACTTCAGGATCCAAAGAATGTCAGTCCAGCATCTTTTCCCCGCACCAAATTCACTGTAGCCTTAAAACCAATCAGTGGACTCACTAAACCACTTCAATCGTCATCTGTGATTGACGGTTTTATGGTTATCTGTTTCCTGGAAAAATTCCAGCAGGTGCACTATATTCCTCTGACCTCAGATTTCCCTTGCAGCATCAGGGGATATGGTGTTAACTCCTCTCTCTCTCTCTGTGTGCTAATGTTGTGCAATGTCCTTCCAAGCGAATGGCCCCTGTGTATTGTCTGTAAAGCACTTTGTGAATCTCTGGGTTTAAAGACACTATAGGAATGCTGGTCCCTCAGTCATGTGGGCCCAGATCCTCAAATGTATTTAGATTTGAGGAGCTAGGCCATGGTGCTTATACAAGTGGATGGAGAAACCACATGAGTAAGAGAGACAGGCGTCTTGGGATGAAATGAGCAAGCGTAGGAAACCATGCCCTGCACACACACACACACACACACACACACACACACAGTTGTTAAACCTCTACATTGGCTCAGTGGGTGGCTTTTTATTTCTTCTGACCTGGCTCTCCCTATCCCTGACTTATTCCATTAAACTAAGCACTGAGAGTCTGATTTCATTCTCAAAGAATAACAAAGCCATAGTGTCTTCCCAGTATTCTCACCTGATCTCATGGATTCTGTATGAATAATCTCCTGTTCTCCTGGGATCGCATGTGTTAGTCCATGGGCTCCTGGGTGGGAATATATGCATCTGTAGCTGTGCTGAATTTCTAGAGCTAATCAAAACCCAGGAAACATTTTTATTCAAAGATTTGTCAGATAAAATTCCCTATGAACATTTTCTGACCAGCTCTGTTAATTTCTCTGTGGGTGCGAGTCTGACTAGATATGTGCATGTTTGTTTGTGACTCTACAGGTGCATGTAGACATATTATTCTATGGGGAGAGAGGGAGGCCATTCATGTGACTCTCCATACCTGCCTCTGACTGTGTGTGACAGGACATATCCTTCTGCAGTGTATTTGTGCCTTTGCTATTCTCTGCATGTTCTTGGGTGTGCATTTGCACATTCCTCTGTGTGTATATGTGTGTGACTGTGCCTGTTAACCACTCAGTATTATGTGTCATTGGTATCATGTGTTTGTGCTTGTATTCATGTCTCTATGTGTATTTGAGAGATCAGGTGGGTGAAGTGATCCAACTTCTTTGGGTGAGAGAGACAAGTTTTCCAGCTACACAAAGCTGTTCTTCAGGGCTGGGAAAGTTACTTAAAGTGTCATAGCTACATATAATATCCTGGGACCAACATGACTACAACAACATTGCCTACAATCTATGTGTATCTGTGCAGCTGTCTGTACACGAGTGTCTAGGCTGGGTACCTCTGTGTGGTTTCCCGCCTCTCACAGCTCCCTTCTCCCTCTTGTAAGCTATAAATACCAGTTTGGTTTAGTGAGGGGTAGTGCAGAGGGAGCATAGCAAGTTCCTGCTCAGAGAAACCCAGGAACCCCTCTATCCGGCCAGGTGTCTGTCTGATATGATCACCCCGAGCAACATCATCCGTTTTCCCTTGTTTATTCAGTATAAGCACAGACCCTGCCATTTCCCCAGGCCCTGCCTCTGCTGGGTGACTCTGGGGCGGGGCTGAGGGAGGACATGTTTTTGTATGAGGTTGAACGGTTGTGGGGACAGCAGGGCCACGGTGATACATTCCCTAGGGAGGCCTTTACAAAAACCTCCCTCATGTAGTGGATAGGATGCAAGGCCCCCTGGGGTATGTGCACTTCTTGGCACCCAGGGCTCCACTAGGAGCTGCCTGCACATTTTCAAGGTTTTGTTCGTCCTAACCCTGACGTGTTCCTGGGCGACAAAGGATGACTCCTAACCAAGACCACACAGCAGACCCCGGTGGGAGGAGATTCCCTTTGGCTTACCCAATAGCTTTTCTATCTATGGGACCCCCCCAGGATAGGACAGTCTGCACCAGATGGGCATCCTCTGTGGAGGAATAAAATGCGGATGGTTGCCTTTGAAAATCAAGACACATGGCAGCCATGTTCCTCCACATGCCATCTTTCTGCACCTTCCATCAGTGTCTCAAAGTATCTTTCCCAGAGGGGCCAGTGTTGCTGGAATCCCACCCCAAGGTGGCTAGGGAAAACTGTGGTTGATTTCGCCAGGCCTAGCAACACCGTGTTCTGACAGCACCATGTACTTTGGAGAGGGGACCAGACTCACTGTCTTAGGTAAGTGACTTCTAGGAATTAGGGATCTAAAAAATGCCTATCACCTCCCATCTTCTCCATTCTCCCACCCCCAACTCTCTCAGGTGAGAATATACTCTACAGAAGATTCTCCAGGATTCTGTCCAGACCAGTTTTCAATGTCTCACATGAGGGGCTTCCACCACTTCCCTTTGGGAGACCATACCACAGCCCAATCCATCTTATCATTAGACAATATTTCCTAACACAGCCAGCCATACTTTGGCCAGGGGGCCAGGATGACAGTGTTTGGTAACTTTCCTTTGGGCCATTCTGTCTATTACCCCAAACAGGGTCTCTTCCCTCTCCACCCTGGATATTACAAGATATTATCACAGTTACCCCTCCCCACCTTTGCTCTGGGGGGGCGGTGTATTTTGAGATGATCTCTGTAGCACTGTGATTCATCTCCAGCACAGTTTGGTTCCGGGACACGAGTGACTGTATTAGGTAAGGAAAAGAAGCCCAGGCATTAAATAATTGGTGACAATGAAATACCTTTTTCAAGAGTAAATGAAAAAGTCGTGTGTGCAAATTTGTCCAGAACAGGGTCTGAAGGAACAGGTTGCAGCATGGGGTGGGTGAAATCCAGAAGAAGATCCTCTCCCTTCCCCATGCACACCACCACCACTGCCCTTTGACCGCAGGAAAGGGTCACTGCTTCTAAAGTTACACGAGAACAGGAGTCTCAGCCTGGACTCAGTTGCAGGGTGGGGTTGAGATTGTGGAGATAGATAGATATTCCAAGTGAACACAGGGGTTTTTCATCAGATCCGTCTTCCATAAAAACAGCATTTTCTAACACTGTACTCAGTGCTTGGAGGTTGGGGGCTGGGGGGGGGAGCGGCAGACACATTATCTTATATAAAATTACCTAAATCTGTTGTGTCTCCTTGGATAATCCACACCCCCTCCCCCAACTTGTAACTTCCCTGCCGCTACCTTATTCCCATAGCTGAAGGCAGGTGATTCCTGTACCCCTTCATAACACTGTGTAAACACACCACAGTACTTTGGCGAGGGTACCAGGCTGACAGTGTTGGGTAAGTTTTTTCGTAGCCATTCTGTCTATTATCCCAAACACAGTCCATTAGTGAAGGGATGTCTGATAAGAGCAACTGACAGCAAAAAGGAGTTGATTTACTAGACAGGAATAAATGAATGTAATAGCTTGGATAAAGGTGGCTAACGGTAGGTATGAGAACCATTTGCAAGGGTGCAAAGAGGGAAAGGAGGCCCCATCTCTAGGACCATTTAAAGTGAGTACTGCGACAAAGACCTAGAGACTGCACTGTAGGGGGTAATCCTGCCCTGGCTATGGGATTGGGGAAGGAAGGTAAGTCTTTGCCATCTGTAACTTCTATGATGTGACTCAAACACCCAAATTCCCAGAGATCTGCAAATAGGCAACAGGCTGACATTTCATCAGATAAATTCAGGATTCAAGGAAGGGTAAAAGGAGCAGAGAACAGAGTCCACCTGAGAAATGGCAGCCCCTTGGGGAATAGTGGTGTTTCTAGGCTGTGGGTCTATCACTGTGTAACTACGCTGAAGCTAACTTTGGCGAAGGCACCAGGCTTACAGTGCTAGGTAAGTGAAATCCAAGTAGATTAAAAGTCACCACTGTAAAGGCACTGACAAATTTTGGAAGTTTGGGGAGAATCAGGGGTGTCCTGGAATATCTCCTCTAGTGCCTGTATAGCTTGAAACTACTTAGTGTTGGGAGGCAGATGGGAAGATCTAGAGAAGGATTTTTTTCTCTCAAAGCTTGTCATTTTCCATGTCTCCCCAAAGCACTTTAAGTGCAGCGCATTGAATATTGTGCAAACAAATGTAGCTGATGTTCTGAGCTCAACTATCACTGTTATGTAGCCTCCGGTATTACAATGTGTTTTAGCTGAAAGAGAAGAAATGTTGTCTGGACAGGAGCTCTTTCCAATAAGTGCCCTGTGGGTCTCAAATCTTCACCTAGAACAACCCATGAGGGCTGAGCAGAAGGGAACTCAGTTTAATGTCTCCTCCAAAGCAGTTTAATGTGCCTTCCAATGTGGCATCATCCTCTCTTCCCCATAGCACTGATGCTATGCCAGCACTGGGTGCTCCAATTAGAAGTTAGAAGGAAGCCTGGTTTAATGTCTTCTTCACCTTAGCAGAAGTTTCAGGGTAATAATCACTGCCATTTGGGCTGCTGCCTGGAGGTTTTAGCAGTGAGCAAATTGTCTGTGTAAACACACAGCCAGTATATTTTGGAGAGGGGACCAGGCTCACAGTTCTAGGTAAGAAAATGCATCTTCCAAAGTATCTCTGAACCAAACTTAGCAAAATCTACAATTCCTGTCTGGGGGAATTTGTCCCCATATAACTATTTATTTTTTGGTTAGACACATTGCAGGGAGAGTGGGCATTTTCCCATTTAACTCCAATAAGATCAGTGTCTACTAGCCTCCAGCAACTGCTGGAGGAGATGAGATCAAGGCTCCCTTGGACTTTACATTTTGGGCTGCCTCTGCCTTTGAAGATGTTCACTTAGATTATAACAGTTTCACGCTGTGTTCTTACAATTCCCCGCTGAACTTCGGCCAAGGGACCCAAGTGACTGTCTTAGGTAAGTGGAGGCAGCCAGAAAAACTGTAGGGATCTAACAATTGTCTCCCACTGGCCCTGGGAGAGGCTTCTATGGTGACATATTGTCATCTTCCACACAGATAGACAGAGACCAGTATTTACCAGTCAGTGGTGATCAGACCCTAATGAGAATGCTCTTCATGGTATAGACCCCCCTCTACAGCTCCGCTGAGAACCTACCTCAAAAACTACATTCATTTCTGGGTCCCTCAATGCCAGAAAGATATTGACAGAGGAGGAGGGGACTGAAGGATGGGAAAATATTAAGATAAAATATGTTTCATTTGACTAAATGCCAGCTAAGCATTCTATGTGCATGGGAAGAGTAGGCAGGGGGAGGAATTATTAAGGGTGCTCCAAGAGGGTAAGTGTAGGGTCAACAGGATGAAACTGAGGAAAAGGGGGGAATGCCAGGCTGCAAAGGTGTGAGTATGTCTTGACAGGCAGATCAGAAGATCTGTTAGGCTGTGCAATGGCAGGATATGGGATGGGGAGTGGCCCAAGAGAAGTGGGAATTGCTTAGGACAATGAAGGCTAGGATTGCATAAAGCACGATACAAACAGGGTACAAGTAACTCCCATTGGGAGTAATTCCCACTCCTTATGCAAGGAGAAGCCCTCCTGTGTGGGCTTGAAGGAGTGGGTAGAAAGAAGGTGGAAGGCTGGAAAGGGTTAAATCTGAATAGAATGTGACCTGATTCTAGGACCACAATGCTGTGTTCAGCACTCCCAAACAGGCAGATTCCCTCATCACCCAGAGGCCAAGAATTGCTCTCCTGGGGGAGGAGAGATGGAGATTTCAGGCTCTTTCGCTGACAGTAAAGAGGAGGAAGAGAACCTCTCCTTTACTGCAGCCCACCGCCTCCTTCCCTCCCTTCCCCTCTCCAGAGAGGACTTTTCTGATAAGGGTGTCAGGCTGTGTTCTGCAAATGTACTGTACTTCGGAGAGGGAACACGGCTCACAGTTCTAGGTAAGAGATACCAGCAATAGTGTCTGGGCCACAGCCAGATCAGGCTGGCAAATACACCAAGAAAAGGGTTTTGGGAAAGACACTGTGAGAGACAGAGGGAAAGGAAGGCAGTTGATGACTTGGGAAGAGAACAAACCCATTACTGCTATTAAATTTGTCCTGGGCACAGACAACTGCAGTGTTAACTTTGCCAACATTTTCTTGCCATGCTAATAAAGTTACTGACAAGAAAGAAAGAAAGAAAGAAAGAAAGAAAGAAAGAAAGAAAGAAAGAAAGAAAGAAAGAAAGGTTGTTCTAATCTCATGTGGTTAAGGCTAGAGCATCTCCTTCAAGTCTGGAATGAGAGGAGATCTCAAATCTAATCAGAGAAAGAAGGGAGAGCACACAGGCCCCTAGAGTGGTATTCTATATCTAGATTGCAATATAAATCTGGTGGAAACTCCTGGAAGCCCTGCTCAGTGCCCACTTAGGGTGCTGGCTGGATTCTCTTAGAAATGAAGCCCATGGAGTGCCAGCACCCCACAATTAGACTACACCTATTCAGAAGTGGTGCATCTGCCCCCTCTCCCACCGCGATCCAGTATAATCCCTGGGATGACTCTGTCTTCCCATTGCAATATCTAAGGGAGCATCTGAAAAGGGGATGAGGCGAAGAAGACTGAGGTCAGGATCCAGACGTTCATTAGCAATAGGACTATCCTGCAGCAGCTGGGAGAACAAACAGAGAGATTGGATGGGGGTATAAAGCGGGGGGGGAGGCGGGAGAAGGAGCTTGAAGGATAAACACTGACCCTGGGAGTGTGTGGCGGTGCTGAGGTTCAGAAGCAGAGGATGAGGTACTTTACTGTGGAAAGGGAAATAAGGGATCTTTTGAAATATGAGGTCTGATCCAAATCATGACTGGGGAGCACATACAGGGTATTAGTCTTCTAAATGCTGTTGAGACAGCACAACTAGATGGATACTTTCTCCTGAGCATGTATTTGGCTACGATTCTGGAAGAGTCCAGCATTTTAAGGGTTTACAATGGCATCTCATGGGGATCAGCCCAGGACTGGGTAGTGTGTAGTTTTGGTGTTGCAATGCGAAGCTGTGCTCCACAAACATCCAGTATTTTGGAGCTGGAACTCGACTGACAGTTCTGGGTGAGTGAAAATGATAACAAAATAACATAACATACACCCCACGCTGGGATAGGACTGGGTTTGGGAGTGTGAAAGGGGTAGGATTCTTGAAGCATGAATCGGTGAAACTGAATGAAGAGGGAAGCCTTTGGGGTGGATAGCAGAATGTAGAATATTCTCCGCAAGTGAACTGTAGGATATCTCATTGCTTGAGTTATTTAAAGCTAGGGCAGGACAAAGTCCAGAAGAGTAGAATATAGAGAACAATTCTGCACTAGCTAGGAGAAAACAGACTAAATACAATCTAACGGCACTTTGTGGAGATGGCAGCATTCCCTAGCCGCACCAAAGCAACCCTGTTCTGCCCAGTCCCTAAAGAGTGTAGAGTGGTTTTGGTGTGGTTTGGATGGGGAGGAGGATTGGGAGGGATGGTTTTGGTGCAGCTCCAAGAGGCTGTGAATTGGAGCACAGTATTTTGGAGCAGGGACACAGCTGACAGTTCTGGGTGAGTGGAAACAAAGAAAGAAAGAAAATAGCAGGCAAAGAGACTTGAATAAAAAACAGTTTTTAGAAGCATTTCTGGTGGCAGCCAAATTGATGAACTTGTCTCTAATGGGGTTAATCTAGAGAAAAGAGGGACAGAGAAACAGACAGATAGAGATTAAGACAGACAGTGAGGGACAAAGCAGAGAAACATAAAATAATGAAACACAGGTAAGTAGAAATGAGTCCCGGTTCCAAGGCATTTGTAGCATGGGAGGAAAACGCTGTGTTTTGGTTCTGGCTCAGTGCAATATTTTGGAGACGGGACAAGACTCACAGTTCTAGGTAAGAAAAATAAATACTTGTATCATCTCATGATCTGTCTCTAGCAGCCCAGTGGGATCTGTACATTTCCTAAGAAACCCATAGCCATTAAAAGGCATTTTCATTTTGGGAAGTTAGGATCCGCAAAAGGAAAACACTTGCATGAAATCGCAGCTCCCCTGGAGTCAATGGCAAAACTCCCACTGACTTTAATAAGGCCAGCATTTCACCCCCAGAGTTTTTTTCTGGCTGGTATGTGATTGTACCAATCTATGTCAGAAAGAAGATAATTCTGTGCCTAACATTATGTGATCTGCCTGGGACATGTCTGGAAAGCATATTTAAGGAGAGTATGCTGGATTTGTAATAAAAAGGTGACAGGAAAAAAAGGAATAAAAAGGGAAACAGACAAAGAAGACACACAAGAGAGAAAGACAGGGAAGGATGAAATACTAAGGAGGAAGATGATTTTTTTTTAGTGTAGTCCATGAGGGAATAGCTAGGGATAAAGGGGCTGGAACTGGATTAAAGAGAAATCCTTCACATAGTGTATCGGGAATAATTTCTAGTGTAGGGGGGAAGAGATCTTGAAATAGTCTCCAAAGGGAAATGGTCAAAGCCCCTTGAGAGTGTACTGTAAGGCAGTGGTTCACAACAAGGGGTACACATACCCCTGGGAGTACACAGAGGTCTTCCAGGGGGTATGTCAACTCAGCTAGATATTTGCCTAGTTTTACAACAAGCTACATGAAAGTCTCTAGCAAAGTCAGTACAAACTAAAATTTCATACAGATAATGACTTGTTTATACTGCACTATGTACTATATCAGTATTTCTCAAACCGGGGCTCATGATTTAGTTTATAATTACATGGTAAAAATGAGAAAATGAGCAATTTTTCAGTACTAGTGTGCTGTGACACTTTTGTATTTTTATGTCTGATTTTGTAAGCAAGTAGTTTTAAAGTGAGGTGAAACTTGGGGGTATGCAAGACAAATCAACCTCCTGAAAGGGGTATAATAGTCTGGAAAGGTTGAGAGCCACTGCTGTAAGGAGTAGCCTTTCTCTGCTTGAAAAGAGAGGGTACAGTAGGTGTAATGAAACAAGTCTTTTCTCCACGTCTAAGGGGTGGGATTCTGCTCACTCAGGCACACTTATTTGTAGACACAGCTTAATAGACTCTCACCATGAGGAAATGTTGTTGAGTGGTCAGCCTTATTTTTTCTTTTCACAATTCTTTCCCTTGTGCTCTTGGTTCTGCAATATATTAGAGCAGCCCATACAATCCCTCTGTAATGCTGGTAGAAGAGACACAGGGATGGTTGGATGAATAGGAGCACTAGTTAAAAATAGAAATTCTTTTCTCAGAAAAATGTTGAAGGAAACAAAAAAAATTATTTCAGTCAATATTTCTACAGAATGTTTCCAATTGTTTTATTAAAAAATTGGAAATAAAAAAAAATTTTAACCATCCATAATTAATAGCTTGATTTTTAGGCTATATTCATAGAGGTCCACAGATAACATGTTAATTTAATAATATATACTAGGAAGCTGTAGCTCACGAAAGCTTATGCTCAAATAAATTTGTTAGTCTCTAAGGTGCCACAAGTACTCCTTTTCTTTTTGCGAATACAGACTAACACGGCTGCTATTCTGAAACTCTTCATAATAATATTTAGTATTTTTCATCCATAGATTTCAAAGCACTTCACTAGGATGGGTGGACATTACAAGCCTCATTTTACAGCTTGGGAAACTGAGGCACAGAGCAGTTAAGTGACTTGCCCAAGGTTACATAACAAGTGTGACCTAGTTGGGAACAGAACCCAAGCCTCCTTATTCATGGCCCAATTTTCAAAAGAGCTCTCCACCCACCGTGCTGAGCCTTTGAAAATCTAGCCTCCTAGTTTGCTGCATAAATACGAGTTGAGCTCTTTTGAAAATCTGGCCCACAGAGTCTGGTACTCTGCTCATTGCAACACACTGCCTCCTCTGTCCAGTAAGGCACTGTCTGGACATCATTCCCTTAAAGAAATAATATATGTGGAGGAAGAATGGGGATCTCTTTCAAAAGATGGCAGGACAAAGATGGAAAACCTAGGATCCAGGAAGAAAAAGCTAGTATTAAACAATAGGAAAAATTTATTATGAGCCAGAGGAAGTGGGTCATGGAATTGACTCGTGGAGTGGGTGAAGGATCCCCTCTGCCACTGCAAAGTCAAGAGCAGGATAAAGAAAACTGTAGTGGAAGCAATGGAGCTGATGAGTCCTGTGAAAGTGGGAAGTACATCAACAGCAGAGATCCTCCCTATGTGCTCATTTCATGGTCATATAGGTCTGTACTCACATGTGTTCACTTTGTCTCTATAGAGAGACACCACAGGCCTAGCCCTGCAGTTTTTGCCTATTCAGGCAAAACTTCCATTGACTTCAATGAGAGTTCAGCCTGTGTGAGGAGTGTGTAGAGTCAAGCCCTTGAACCGTAAATTGCTACTTTGCTCAGTTTTATTACTGCCCTTTGTCTCTGTGCTCTGCATATGAACAGTATTTTGGCACAGGAACCAAGCTGACTGTCCTGGGTAAGGAAGGGTTTGTTTGTTTGTTTGTTTGTTTGCTAAATAACAAAACATTCACAGTCTTGGGCTTCTGTCTCAAGCTTCTCTTTGGATATTTGTGGGCTAGATTTTTTATTTCTTTTGTCCTTTTTAAAATTGTGGGAGAGAAAGCAAAGAGAGTTTGCTGAGAGATTGGAAAGTTTGGGTTAGCAAAAGGAGGGTGCAGTCTTCAGCATCTTTTTCTGAGGTGAAACACAGGGCACCTCAATGCAGTAAGGAATTACAGAGCAACGGGGCTCTATGAATGACTAGATATAGAGACTTTACATTTACTCTGTAGCTGTCTTTTTTAAATATTGGGGCCAGATTCTGCAGCCAACACTTTCTATTGACTTCAGTGGAAGTGGTACATATACAGTGGTTACTGATTCAGACTCAAGTACAGTATAGTCATAAAATATAATTTTCTCTTTTGGTTTAAAATGATGGGCCTCCTGTGTAGATTCTAAAGAGGGCATTGAATCTGCCTCTAGAAGCATCTCCCTCCTCACACAACACATACAGAGTCAAATACATGGATCCGGGAGGGGTTGTTGGCACAAGGCAGGAGAGGGTTTGTGTAGGGCTCTCTGTGTCATCTTGATTTCTGTTCCAGAGGATGGATTCCATATCACCCCCCCCAAAGTGGCCATCTTTCCCCCGTCGAAGCAGGAGATCAAAGAGAAGAGGAAGGCCACCCTGGTGTGCCTGGTCACAGATTTCTACCCTGACCACATCAAGCTGGTTTGGCGGGTGAACAATGTTGAGAGGAAAGAGGGGGTGAGGACAGATGAATCTATCAAGAACGAAACCTCAAAAAAATACTCTCTGACCAGCCGCCTGAGGATCTCACACCAGGAATTTTCCAACTCCAAGAATAGATTCCACTGCTTTGTTGAGTTCTACGGGAATAACAAACAAACATATGATAAAGTCATCAGTGGTGTAGCTGGTGAGTACTGAGCACAAAAGCCCTAGGGTCCTGGGGTCTGGCCTCTGCAGCATTCCCATCTCTGGGGTTAGGAGTTGGAATGGAAGGCAGGGCTCCTGCCCATCACATCAGGGCATCACCACTTAAATCACTGCTGTCCCAAGAGAGAGTCCAAGAGTGGGAATTGTCACCTCAGAGTTCTGCAAAGCAGAACAATTTGCTAAACCCTGGGGCACCAAGACCATTGTATGCCACACTCCAGCTTCTGCCAGCCCTTGGGATCTGAAACTGGATCTGAAATCTGCTCTCCTACAAGCTAATGAATAGATACATAATTCTCCCTTCTGCCCTTCCCCAACCCAATTAATTGTGGGAAATTGGAAGTTCCTTGTAAAAGGCATAGATAGCTGGGCTCAGATACTAACTTCTGTTTGTTTCTCCTTTCAGATTGCAGGGTCTCAGAAGGTCAGTTAAAGCCCCTTCTTCCTCTGTACTGTATGCATGTGTGCATGTGCACATGAATGTTCAGATGTATACACTGATGTACTGCTGTGGATGTTTGTGCATGTGGGTATGTGTATTCATGCTGTCAGGCACAGGTGTGCATGTGCTTATGTGCATATTTGTATGTGTGGGTGCACATGCATGTACATATTTCTTGTTTCACAGAGATGTGGGTGTGCATGTGTGAGTATGTGCGTAGGCACACACACTGGGACTCACACCTCTGAACTCATAAAAATTTCTGTGGGACTTGTACTAACCACCAGTGGCCAGGACCTCAGCTTTAGATCTCATCCTAAAGATATCACCTTCAGTCCCACAGAGACCCTAAGACCATACTGGGTCATTAGGGTCAGTATTGACTCAGAAGAGAGAGTACCCCCTACTGAGTCACCTCTCTCTGCAGCACAGCACCCCCTAGCACCACACGGATGTATTGGGATCAATGTTATCTCTGGGGGAAGGCTGCCAACTTCAGAGTCACCACCACTTCTTCAAACTCTTAGGTTTTCTTTAGCAGTCTCCAAACCAATTGCTGGCCAGGGCTGACAATCTTTAGCTTTGGAGATCCAGCCCTCCTTGGTGGTACAGCCATAGGCAGCCAAATGGGCAGAAAGTGGATTTTACAGATAAGCATTGCACCATCTTCTGCTAATCTGCAGGATTAAAAGAACCCCCCTGGGTTGGGTAAATTCTCCAAAGAAATCTTTCACTTCTCTGTTAGTTTTGATGTATTATTTTCCCCCTTGCTTTTCAGAGTCGTATCTGAGAAGTGCCATGGCAAGCAAGAGTGTGTATGTTCTGCTCATTTTCAAGAGTGCCTTGTATGGGGTCTTTGTGATGGGGCTAATGCTAAGGAACAAGGTGAGAGGTGTTTTCTTATTCTATGCACTTTGGGCCAGGTGCATTCTAACTAGAAGAGAGGTGGTGGGTGGGGAGGGGACTATCTTGGACAAAATGAGAACCCACCATGAACCTCTATCTCCCCCCCCCCCAACACACACACACACACACAAAGAAATCTCCACAACTTTTAAGATGCAAAAAAGTTCAGTGAAGTCTTTTTTCTTTTTCCCCATGTCTCTGCACCTCCTGGTTTGCAAGACCATAAGCTAGAGTGATGGAGAGAGTGCAAGTGTTGAGAGAGAAGGGGAGAGAGAGAATGCAAGAGAGAGACAAAAGAAGGAAGAGGAAGAGTGAAATGTGACATAGACAAATGATGGGGAATGAGAGAAAACTGAGAGAAGAGGAAGAAAGACGAGAGAGAAACAACAGAGGAAAAATGAGAGAACAGAAAGAGAATCAGAAAAGATGTGAGGGAAAGAGAAAGAAAAAGAGAGATAAATAGATATGTAGAGAGAAAGAATAAAAAATGAAATAGAGAGTGAGTTAAGAAAGCTTGTTTATCTAGTGGTGTGCTTGTAGTCATCCATTCTTTCTTATTTTTAACAGTGCTTATCAGAAATATCTTGAGACCTTCTGAGCTGACTCTTTCTTTTCCAATCCACATGAGGCCTTCAGCATAGTCTAGCAAAACCACACTGTTTCTGTTGTGCAGAAACTTTCATAGCCTTAGTGACTACATGGGAAAATTCAAAGTAAGATTTCACCCATCAGATATGCCCCGACCACTACTTAACAGGAAGCTCCAACTGTAAAATAGCAGTGAATCCCCTCCAGCTAGAGCACTGGCTGGTGGCAGTGGGAATCTGAGAAATTACAGGTAAAAAGATACATTTGGACACAATTTGTCCATTTTCTTCCCTCTCACCAGCCAATAGAGGGGTTGTTCCCTGAGGTCTAGTCCCAGGTTCAATTTGTGTCTATCCTTGAGGTGTATACCATTCAAACACAGTGACCCTGATTTTTTTGTTACTAAGGGTTTGTCTACACTTAAAACTCTGCAGCGCTTCAGTGAAGACACTACCTACTGATGAGAGTGGTTCTCCTGTCAGAGGAGGTAATCCACCTCCCTGAGAGGTGGTAGCTATGTCAATGGGAAAATTCTTCTGTTGACCTAATACTGTCTACACCAGGGGTTAGGTCAATTTAACTCTGTCACTCAGGGGTGTGGATTTTTTACATCCCTGAGCAACATAGTTATACTGACCTAATTTTCTACTGTACACCAGCCCTTAAGCCAGTGTGATGATGTTGGTGTGATCCCATTAATGTAAATGGAGTTATCCCTGATTTACACCAGCATCAGTGAAAGGAGAAACAGCTGATCTATCTATCTATCTATCTATCTACTGAAATATTGATATAATTTGATCAACCTTCTGTCAGTAAGGTACCCAGTACATATTTAGTTCCTTTAA
Source organism: Dermochelys coriacea (assembly GCF_009764565.3). Classification (NCBI taxonomy): domain Eukaryota; kingdom Metazoa; phylum Chordata; order Testudines; family Dermochelyidae; genus Dermochelys; species Dermochelys coriacea. The sequence continues at coordinate 213,295,944 of NC_050068.2, read as the reverse complement.
TGTCTCCTTATCAATTAATCTATCTAGATCCTTAATTTATGAACCAGAATGGAGATGGGGATGGCTGTGCATGAACAAGCTGCAATATGGAAAATTTGACTGTTTGCTCCTCCCCCTGGTGTTTCAATCACAGGATGATCATTGCTTGGTTCTCAGGGGTTAGCAGTGGCCCATGACTAATCTCCAGTTCTATTCCCTTCCCTCCCACAGCAAGTGCAGTAGAAGAAGCTGGCCTGAGGCGGATGGCACAGCTGCCTGGAGAAAGAAGGAGCTGCAGCTGCATTCATTTTACAAGTCCTGATTTGTTTCAGAAACCAGCACAACACTTAGGCTTTTGTTACAATAAATATACAAAGATCGCAATTTGGAGTTGTCTGGCTATATTTGCTTGTTTGAAACAGCAGCTTTTAATAAACACTTATGGAATCCTTAATGAGGTTTTCTGCATTTTTTTTTGTCAGCTGCTGAAGTATGGAACAAAAATGCCTGTAACATTCACAGAACTTAGAGAACATAGTGTATTAGACTGGCTTTGTTTGTGAATACATAAGCGAATGATGTCAGGCCACAGAAAGGATAAGGGACCTAATGCTACTGCCAGCTAAGTGGGGGAGTGGGGTTGGGTTATCACTCTTAGTGTAAATGGAAGAGGCCTGTGTTTCTTGAGCTGAAGGGCTAGAATTATAGTCCAATCTCCCAAGGGGTCTCTATGTGTGAATTATGTAGCAATTGTATTGGCTGCGGTATATGAGTTTGTTACAATAGGGAGTTTCCATGTGATGTCATCCCACTGTGCACCTACTCTTGTATCTCACCCTCTGCTTTGCCAAAAGGAACCCACCTCCTGCTTTACTGAAAGAAACTCAGTGTTCCCACTAGTCAGTTTTTCTCCTTCCTGTTACAGTGGATCAAAGCACTGGACCATCTAGTCCAGTGTCATCCCATCTACTAGTTTACCAGGAGAGAACCATGCATCCATCTACACTAGTATCTTACTTCTTGCTGTGTTGGAAAAAAACACTGTTCCATCTCATCCCGTCCTGTTTTTGATAATGGAAAATATCACATGCTTCAAATGAAAACTTAACTCTCCCTCCCCCATTTTGTCCAGCTATCTAAATATCTATCTTAAGTATCTCTACACAAACACATAGGAGTGCATGGCACTCTACAGGTAAAAAGACAAGGGTCCTGACACTAGGCGCTTACACTCTCAGGCTTGATCTATACTTAAAAAGTTATATCGGCATAGTGACATCAGTCAGGGGTGTGAAAAAACCAAAGCCCTAACCAACATATCTATGCAGACAAAATACCCAGTGTAGTTGCAGCTATGCCTATAGAAGATAGTTTCTGTTGATATAGCTAACATAGTTGACGAAGGTGGTGTTCCTACATGGACAGAAAAACTCCTGTTGGTATGGGCTATGTCTACACAAGGAGGCTATGCTGAGATAGACATAGGCAAAATTTGGAAGATAACAAATAATGACACCAGGCTATGGTGAGTTTTGTAGTGAAGAGGCAGCCATGTTTGCTCACTTCTTTTACCATGTAGCATTTTGAGTTGCACCACATGTAAAGTAGCATTGCTACCACTAGAAGGGCTCTCATAAAAGCTAATAATGGCACATTTCGTTTCAAGCCATTTATCGTTATAGTGGTGTGGAACTAAGAAAGGGAAAGAGACAATAGTGAAAAATGGGAGTCATATACTGCTCAGCAGCCAGTGCTATTTTAAGCTTGAAAAATGGATAACACAAGTTGTTCCGTTTCATACATTTCTTAGTTTTTAATGGGGATTAGTAGTGGAAACCATCCATAAATGGTACAATATTGTACAACAAGAGGAGTTTCTTCCTAATCACAGACAGTGAATCATGAGAACTGATAACCCCAGATAGTGTCTCTACAAATATCCTTACTCATAAGATTGTCTAATCTTTTTTTTTTACTCTTACTAAATTAATATCCTTTGGCAATGAGTGCCTCAGGTTAAATATGGAGTGATTCAGAGGCAGCTCACTCAATACCAAGGCACACTGAGGGGAAGCAGGGACATCTTTTATGTAGAGATGCGTCCTAGCCAAAGCCCAGGATCCAAACACCCCCAGATTCTGGAAGTTCAAATCCTGATACAAATTTTGTGACTCATGCCCATCTCTAGTTTTATGTTTTCATAGATTCATAAATTCCAAGGCTTGAAGGGACCATTGTGATCATCTAGTCCAAAATTCTGTATAACCCAGGCCATAGAACTTCCCCAAAATAATTCGTAGAGCAGATCTTTTAGAAAAAAACCTTTAATTTTGATTTAAAAATTATCAGTGATGGAGAATCCACCACAATCTTTGGTAAATTGGTCCAATGGGTTAATTACTCTCACTGTTAAAAATTTATGCCTATTTCCAGTCTGAATTTGTCTAGATCGAATTTCCAGCCACTGGATCATGTTATATCTTTCTCTGCTAGATTAAAGATCCCATTATTAAATATTTGTTTCCCACATAGATTCTTATAGTTGTAATCAAATTACCCCTTAAACTTCTCTTTTTGAAGATAAATAGATTGAGCCTTTTGCATCTATCTCTATAAGGAAAGTTTTGTAATCCTTTAATCATTCTCGTGGCACTTCTCTTAACCCTTTCCAATTTATCAACATACTTCTTGAACTGTGGACACCAGAAATGCACACAGTATTCCAGCAGCAGTCGCAAAAGTACCAAATACAGAGATAAAATAATTTCTCTGCTCCTATTCGAGATTCTCCTGTTTATACAACACAGATCACATTAGCTTTTTTGGCCACAGAGTCACACTGGGAGCTCATGTTCTACTGATTATCCCCAATGCCCCCCAAATCTGTTTCAGCGTCACTGCTTCCCAGGATAGTCTCCCATTATGTAAATTCTTTATTCCCAGATATATAAATTTTTCATTCTTTGTTCCCAAATGTATACATTTTCATTTAGTCATATTAAAACACATTGTTTGCTTGTGCACAGTTTAGCAAGCAATTCACATTGTTCTCAACCTGTTGTCTTTGTTATTTTTGTATCGTCTGCAATTTTTGTATCATCTGCAAACTTTATCAATGATGATGTTATATTTTCTTTCAGGTCATTGATAAAAATGATAAATAGCATAGGGCCAAGAATTGATCCCGTGTGACCCCACTGGAAACACATCCACTTAATGACTATTCCCGGGTTACAATTACATTTTGAGATCTATGCAATGTAGTTGTAGCTGTGCTGGCCCCAGAATATTAGGTAGTCAGGAGACAAGATGGGTGAGGTAATATCTTTTATGGACTAACTTTTGTTGGGGAGAGAGACAAGCTTTAGGCCACTCTACCTTGAATGGTCCCTTTCAATATGTGTTAACTACTTATACTAAACAATCTGTTCCACTTTGCATTTTGCTGTGATGCTGGGAGTTTCTTTCCCAGACCTGAAAAAGAACTCTGTATAGCTTGAAAGCTTGTCTCCCTCACCAACACAATTTGGTCTAATAAAAAATATTACCTCACCCACCTGATCTCTCTCATTTTGAGACCTATCCAGTTTTTAATACATTTGAGACCTATCCGGTTTTTAATACATCATTCTAGTCTTTTAATACATCATTCTAGTCATTCTAGTCTTTTAATACATCATTCTAGTTTTTTAATCAAAATGTTAGGCATTGCCAAGTTAAACACATTAAAGAAATCAAAATATATTATGTCATCCTATTACCTTTATCAAAAACTTGTAATCTCATCAAAAAAAGATATCAAGTTAGTTTGACAGGATCTATTTCCCATAAACCCATGGTGATTTGCATTAACTATCTTATTCACATTTAATTCTTTATTAATCAAGTCCTGTATCAGCCTGTCCATTATCTTGCCCAGGATCGATGTCAGACTCACTGGTCTGTAATTACCCAGGTCAACCCGTTTACCCTTTTTAAAAATTGGCACAACATTAGTTTTCTTCCAGTCCTCTGGAACTTCCCGAGAGCTACAAAATCTATTGAAAATCAATATTAATGGTCCACTAAGAGCTCTTCAGTGAGATCTTTTCAAACTCTTGCATGCAAGTTATCTGGACTTGCTATTTAAAAATATCGAACTTTAGTACATTCTGTTTAATATCTGCCAGAGATACTGGTGGAATGGAAAGAGTATTATCACTATATGATTAGACTGCATCATCTGTTTCTTCCCCAAATAGAGAACAGAAATATTCATTGAACACTTCTGTCTTTTCTGCATTATTATTGATAATTCTATCTTTTCCATCTAGTAATGGAACAATATCATTGCTATGTTTGTGGTAATGAGCAGGGATTCAGATGGCAGTACTCTCCCTTGAGAGGATAAATTCTTACTTACAGAGACATGACTTCCATATCTTTTTAAAGAGTTCAATCATTATTGTTGAAGGACTTCAATGCAATAAAGATTTAAGGACAGCAGCAAAAAGGCTAAGGGAAAATGAAAACTAGGGTCCAAAAATGTACAAAGCTGCCTAGACAGGCTTGGTTAAAATCACCCTAATCCCCATTTGTGCACTTCAGTATTATCAATAATCTCTCCTAAAAAAGGAAAGTGAATAGCAGGGGTTGGAATAGCAGGGGGCTGCAGGGCAGGACTGAAGGGCATTGGCAGGGCTGTGTGGGGAGCACAGCACTGGACTAGCAGGAGGCTGCAGGGCAGGCTGAAGGGCATTGGCAAAACTGTGTTGGGACCCCAGAATTGGAATGGCAGGGGAGCTACAGGGCAGAACTGAGGGGCATTAGCAGAGCTGTGTAATGAGCCCAGGACAGGAATAGCCAGGGGCTGCAGGGCAGGATTGAGGGACATTGGCAGAGCTGTGTGGGGAGGCCAGCACTGGACTAGCAGGGGGGTTCTAGGGCAGGACTGAGGGGCATTGGCAGGGCACTGTGGGGAGCCCAGGGCTGCAATAGTAGCAGGTGCTGCAGTTCAAGGGTGAGATGGAGCTGGAGAGCTCAGCATGGGATGGCAGAGAACATTTCAAAAGGCCTCATATGCAGATTAAGAGAGGAAAGGGAATGGCTCAAATTATGAGTTTAACCAACCTTGATATTGTTCATTTACGAGAATAGCAGTTGAGTTTTATACATAACAGGATGCGGTTTAACATTTGCTTGTGAAACCGTTTCTGTAACTCATCATCACATCTTTCCACAGAATCCCCCACACCTCACTCTGAGGCACATGTTAGACTGAAATAGCAGTGCCTATCTGTCCCAGCTAGGCTGGTGGTTTTGCCGCCTTGTGTTATCACATAATCTTGCTGCACAGAAGGCTGCAGCAGGTGTTTGCAGAAGCAGTCGTTGCTCCTGATGTGTCACATGACAAACTAGGGGGTTTGGGGTGTTTGTTGGTCACTGACCTGTTTCCAAAATTAGAAAAACAAGATTTTTCTGGGTCTCTTTTGAATGACAAATATGAGGGATTAAAAGAGAACTGCTGATTGCATATTGCCTCAGCACCCACGCTTTCCTCACAGTCACTGCAGGATTGTTCCCTACTCTCTGTTCTCCAGGGCTGCTTTTGGGCTAGTTTTAAATATCTAAGTAACACAGCTTCCACCTTTCCCCCGGGGAATTAGAGCACAGGATAATACATTTTCTCACTGTGAGGGAATATTTCCTAGTTATCCAGCCTGAAATTTTCCCTTATAGCTCAATGTCATTATTACTATGTATATATGAAACAGCACCATAGATCTATGATGCTTTATGGCATGAAAAAATTGACTTAAGATCTCACAATTTAATTAGACATAATTTAGCAAGGGATGACAATAAGCAAACAATCTGAAAGTGCTGTACACATGTCTATAACTGTTAGGATTTTGTTTTCCATGTACTGCACCTTTATCTTTCTAGAAATCTACAGTTTGCTGCAGCCAGGTGCTTCTTTGTGTTTAATTCAAATGCAGCATGCTCCAAAGATGACACACACACCATACTCTCTTATGGAGACTTTATTTTTGTGCTTTCTTATTTTGCAGCGATTTTGGGCCATTTTTTGGCTCCCTAACATCAAAGAGTACTTTATACCATGAATAGTACCACTGAAGTCAATGGCACTACTTGTGAAACATGGTACTACGCAAGGGTGCTATAATCTACCTCTTACACTGAAAACTTATGACAGCTCTTGAGGTATGGAAGGCATTTTGGTGGGGACAAAGGGGAATGAGAATTCCAGCAGTGAGAGATCATGGTATGCATATAATTACATATGCATCTTGTTGGTTTCACCCTTTGTTTTTTTGTCTTCAGCACTGGAAAACTGTTCCCAGAGACTAGTTTTCAGTGGCTCACAGTCATTCTGGAAGGGCATAATGAGTCGGGTCCCGCAGGGATCAATTCTGGGTCCAGTTCTGTTCAATATCTTCATCAATGATTTAGATAATGGCATAGAGAGTACATATATAAAGTTTGAGGATGATACCAAGCTGGGAGGGGTTGCAAGTGCTTTGGAGGATAGGATTAAAATTCAAAATGATCTAGACAAACTGGAAAAATGGTCTGAAGTAAATAGGATGGAATTCAGTAAGGACAAATGCAAAGTACTCCACTTAGGAAGGAACAATCAGTTGCATACATACAAAATGGGAAATGACTGCCTAGGAAGGAGTATTGCAGAAAGGGATCTGGGGTGGTGGTGGGGGGGGAGTCATAGTGGATCACAAGCTAAATATGAATCAACAGTGTAACACTGTTGCAAAAAAAGCAAACATCTTTCTGAGATGTATTAGCTGGAGTGTTGTAAGCAAGACACGAGAAGTAATTCTTCCACTCTACTCTGCACTGATTAGGCCTCAAGTGAAGTATTGTGTCCAGTTCTGGGCACCACATTTCAGGAAGGATGTGGACAAACTGGAGAGAGTTCAGAGAAGAGTGACAAAAAGTGACTAAAAGTCTAGAAATCATGGCCTATGAGGGAAGATTGAAAAAACTGGGTTTGTTTAGTCTAGAAAAGAGAAGATTGAGAGGGACATGATAGCAGTTTTCAAGTACATAAAAAGGTTGTTACAAGGAGGAGGAAGAAAAATTGCTTTTTTTAACCTCTGAGGATAGGACAAGAAACAATGGGCTTAAATTGCAACAAGGGAGATTTAGGGTGGACATTAGGAAAAACTTCAGGGTTGTTAAGCACTGAAACAAATTACCTAGGGAGGTTGTGGAATCTCCAGCATTGGAGATTTTTAAAAACAGGTTAGACAAACACCTGTCAGGAATGGTCTACATAATAAATAGTCCTGCCACAAATGCAGGGGACTGGACTAGATGACCTTTCGAGGTCCCTTCCAGTTCTATGATTTTGTGATTTCTATGATTATAGCGGAGTGTCAATTAAGGTTAAGAGTCACTTGCTCTTGCAAAGGATGATGCTTTGAAGTGCTTGAAATTTGGTGTGCCTCATGGGAATGTGGGGTAGGATTAGTGATCCAAATTTACAGTCATTTGACCAAGGGGTTCCCAAGATACAGACCCTGAAAAAAACAGCTTTTCTTAAAGTTCACAGATTTTACAAACTTTTTGATTGCAGACTGGGCTTTTAAAGTACTAATGGCTTAATGGAATGGGAAGGGGAAGGTGAGCTGGAAATGATGGTGTGAAACTATATGTTGTGGGGGATGGTGAGGGAGGAGGTGGAGATGGTGAGAGATACACCAGTTTTTTCTCTTATGCTTAAAGTGACTATAACGCCCATGTAAAAAACAGTCAAGTTTTGGGGATGGAGACCATACTTGAGTTTTCTCTCACCAGCCTTGTAAGAAACGACGCACTCCAAACATTTCAAAGCCAGACCATTACCCCCATTCTACAATAACAAAGGGAGCAAGGGAGGAGGGACACTTAGCAATCACATAGCAGCTGTGTGGCCTAGTGGGGTAACAGTAGACTGAGAGTCAGACAGTGTGGACTCTGTTCCTGGCTCTGCTAAATGGCTTTGGCTAAGTCATTTCAACTTGCTTTGCCTTAGCTTCCCCATTTATACAAGAGGGATAATGATGTTTCCCTCCTTGGTAAAGTTTTTTGAGATGTACTGATGAAAAGCACTATGTCAGAGCTAGGTATTATTCTCATTACCTGGCCACAGTAGCATCTCAGCTGCATACGTGCATGATAACTACAGAAATCTAAATGACCACTAACTCCTACTTTTCTCTTTCTGTTAAAAAAACAAAACAAACTGGGACATTTTGTGCCCTTCAGGAACACTGAGTGCCACAAAACACAAACTTGTGAAAACCAGGAAAGGAAAAGTTAAGGTAAATGCCCATGTAACCTTAACTCTGTCTTCTCCCCAATGCACCAGGACATATACTCACCACCCTGCCTTTGTACTGCATTGAAGAGGAGCTCCATACACCTGTCCTACACTTGAATGATTAGTGTACACACACAGACAGAATGCCAGGACTGCTAAATTTTACAACTCCTTTTACGACCCCTTCACTGTTATACACAAGATGCCATCTATCGTTCTGCTTTCACTGACCTTTCATTAAACCCACAGCACACACTCATCTCCTGACTCCCACCTAAATGCTGACAGTCCCCAGGGCAAGAAGACCCCTGTGCCCTACAGCTGACATGACCTACACAGTGCTGAAACAAGGCATTCTGGATCTCTCAAGGTACGTGTGCATCACTTTCCTTTGATCACACACACGGGGGTCAGGGAGAGGGGCTCTCCCCCAAGCAGCACAGCTTCCCCTTAGATACCCTCATCTCACAAACACAGTTCTGCCAAGCTGCTCCAATTAATCCCTCTACCATTCATTATGGCTAACCCTAACCCAGTGGTTGTAGCTGGACCACATGCAGTTCATTCCCAGTAGCTATTGCCAACTCCAGGGAGGTGGAGTTAAGGTTGTGCTAAGGGTGACTTACACATACTTAGTTCTTTTCAGTTTTTCTGCTACAGCATCTTTCCTGAAGACAACTTAATGAGTTTTGTGGTTGTTCTCTAATTTCCCACATCGATTGAACTCTTCCTGGTTGGGGTGAACTTTCAAAGTGCTGTGCAGAATGTATGTCCTGAGATTGCCTTGACTTGTAACATTCTGACATGTAGGTGTCCATAGATGGCTGTCTCTGTCCCTACTGGACAGGCTGTTTCAGACCTGTAACCTTTTATCATTCACTTTATTACCCATTATTGCAGGGGTTCCCAAACTGTGGTATGTGTATCCATGTGGGTAAGTGAGACATCTCTGGGGGATACATGGGAGAAGTTGTGTAATAGTAGATTTTATTTATTGCATTTTCATAATAGGCTACTCAGACGAAGCTTTAAAACTCTGTAGGAATTCGTTATATAAAATACGGTAATTAATTTACTTCAAGATGCACCAGCGATAATTCAGATACACAGGAACGCTGATGTATAGAGCCCTCACCTCCAATCACCATACAGCGCAGGTTCAGTTGCCTAGCAATTGTCTGGTCTAACTGAGCACAGAACTTAGTCAGGGTTGTTGGGTTTTTTCCAATTGTGTACATTGCACTATAAGTATCTCTGTACATAACAGTGAAATAGTGACAGATGGCTAAAGACAAGTAGTGTTAAGAAGAACACAAGGTCAGGGCGCTGGGGGTTCCCCTGCTCCCTACAGGAGTGCCGGGTAGGCAGAGAAAGGCAAGTCCCCGCAACCCGACCCCGCTTCCTGGCAGGAGCACCATGGGGGAATGGAGGGGGGACTGCAGGTGGAAGGGGTGGGGAGGGGCCCCCACTTGCTGTGGCCCAGGGCCCCACAAAATGTTAATCAACCACTGTGTGTAAGGGGATACACAATAAGAAAAGTTTGTGTACCTCTGCTCTGTTGGCTATGAGAACGGCTCTAGGGAGAGTATTGGGTTTTTGGAATACAAAGTTATGATTTCTATTTGCCTTGTCTCCTGCCTGCATGATGGGAACTGCATGATTGCAACTGTGACATCTTGAAGAAGGGACTAGCCAGGTGAACACCGCGGGCGGGGGAGGAGGAGAGGCAGGAATATGGTTTGGGAAATAACCCATACTTAAGGGAGCTGCTCTGCCTTTGATTCTCTTCTTCCCCAGCAGCACTTTGCTAGTATTTCTATGCATAATAAGCTGTTCCTGTCTGCATGAAAGCAGCCTGATCTCCCCTTATGTGGAGATGGGAGGAGAAGATCTCTTGGAAGGGGGAAGGTTTTTGTAGAAGGAGAAGGTGACTCTGAAGCACTGTGTCTAAACTGCTGGCACAGAAATACACAGCCGAGTGCTCCATCTTCACAGAGGGGATGTTCAAGTCAAAGTCTTTGATCTCTGGCCGGGAGACTGTGAAATCATTTTTAATGTCACTGTCACCATCTTCCTTGTTATCTTTACCAAGAGAGTAATAGATCAGCTGCAGTCCCTTCCCCTGCTTCTGCTGATACCAGTACATAGAGTTATGATTATCAGTTTGTCTGCATGTCAGCAGGGTAGTCTGTCCTTTCTTCAGTACCAGACTTGGTATTTGGGTGATTTTAGCATCTGTGTGTCCTGTGAGACAAAACAAAAGAAACAAACATCGTAAAACAAAGAAGCTGTAACCTGCAGACACCAGAAAGGGGATTTCATGGCTATACCAAAGACTTACTTGCTCCCAAGAAGCACAGGGCTGCCATGCACCAGACTAACCACATCCCCATCTCTGGGGCCTTTCCCCAGCGAAGGGTTTTATATGGCTCTGCTCTGTAGGGCTGCTTCTGCACTGATAGACACCAGAGGGGGTGCACACATGAAAACTGATGTAGGCAACCTCAGGGCCACCCTCCCATTCCTCCCTATTTCAGGGAATCCCTGAAATTCTCATCCTCATACCCAGAACTTTGTGTGAACCCCATTTTCCCTCCCGCATTGCAGGGTTCCCACTTCTCCCCCTCTCATACCAGTAGATCTGTATTATGTATCCACCCCCTTCCTCCATGCCATACCCCCTATTTCCCCAATCTTCTCCCCTGTCTGCTGTGTCCCCATTCTCCTTCCTCCCCATTATTCTCTTCCCCTCTATGCCAGGGGCTCTGCGTGGCCTCTCTTCCCCTATGTCCCCCATTCCCTCTCCACCCCTGCATGGCAGGGGCTCTATGTGAAAACGTATTCCTCTATTCCCCCATGTCGCCATTCTCCCCATGCTAGGGTCCCCCATTCTCGCTCGCATGGAAGGGGGTTCTATGTGACCCCATCCCTCCTGCCCTCATAGCAGAGTCCCCCATTCTTCCCCTTGGCAGAGTCTCTGTGTCTAACCCCATTCTCCCCTCTCCCAGTTTTCTTCTCCCCCCCATTAAGGGGCTCTGTCTGCCCCCAGTTCCTCCTTTCTCCTCTTTCCACCTGCCCACCCATGCTAGGCACTCTGTGTGTTCCCCTGCCTCCATATCAGTATTTCCCAATCTGACCCCATAATATTTCAATTTGCCCCATTGTCCTCTGCCCCCACACTAAGGCCCCCATTCTTTCCCCATGCCAGAGGCTGTGTGCGTGCCCCCCTTTTCACATGCCCCTCATTTTCTCTCCCCCCACCACCATCATTATTATTCTTTCTGTCTCAGGTTGTCAGTATGTTAAACTTTATTGGGAGGGTGAGCAGAGATGAGATGGGGTACTGATATGCTGGAAGCCATTGATGGGTGCCATCAACCAGTTGTTCTTGAATCTGCGGCTGTGCTAATGAGCTGGCAGGGGCTTCATATGTTACCCTTTTGGTTTTCCAGTCCTCCCCGAAATCAATAGGGTTCTCACCATTCATGTATAGAACATTCCCTGAAATTATGGAACAGATCAGATGTGGTGTTGAAAAGTGAGAGAGAGAGAGATGATGTTGAGTTAAATGTAAGGCCTTTGCAAGTTCAGCTAAGAACTATTATAGTTAGATGGAAAACCAGATTTTCTCCCTCAAAAACCCAATAATTTTTGTACCCATTTTTCCTATTAACATAATGCAATATTTTTCTATTGACATCAAATGTCAATTTTCATTTCATTTTGCCTTACAATGTCGTTTATTTTTAGTTATCCAGTTTAAAAAAAACAAAGTGACATTTTAAGTAGGAAAGAAATTAAAATTCTTTTTTCAAATCAAAATTTTGACATAAAATGTCCTTTTCTTTTCTCTTTTTTAACCAAAAAGCCAAAATGAAATAAGTTTTACTCAATACAAAAAGAACATTTTAATTTTGACAGTTCCTGTGAGAAAATAGAAAGTTTTCATTGGAACTGACATTTTCCCATTAAAAAATATTTTTACTAAACCTTATTTTTGGATGGGAAAACTTTCCAAATGAAAAATGTTGTCCCACTCTAGTCACTGTTGACTAGCTCTTTCACTTCCCTCTGAACAGCCCACCAGATACAGGAAAACCAGAACCTATCATCTCCTCTTAGGGGCAGCCCATGGCTGTGTGTGGGACACCCCTGCAACGTGAGCACAGAGCACCCACCAAAAGCAGAAGGGACCTGGGCTGGATACCAAAAGAGAGTAATTCTAACAAACCCTTTCTCCTTAGGGCTGTCCTGCCATGCCAATGTTCTATATATATCCAAGTCCCGGTAAGTCTACAGTCTTCTGGTCCATATGTAAGAGCATTATCCACTAACCTGCAAAGTCACTTTAAAACCTGTCAGAAATGCACACTGGACTGCGCTGAGGTTTTCCATCTCTGCCTTTGAAACGAAACCCAGTTCCCTGCCCTACTGCAGAAACCAGAGACATCTAGAGTCTCCTCTGTTCAAATTCTCTCTCCATTTCAAAAGGGAAAGGGCGCCACCTCTGGGTTTGGATGGATTTTACATTGATACCTAATGCTGTATTTCTCATGGTCCTCCCTCCACATGAGGAAATCTACTGACAGCCCTGACTGGACAAGGGCAAAGAGCATTCAAAGGCTGGAGAAAATTGTAGCCCTGCATTGAGATGGTCACCCTGAAGTGCTGGGTTGAAACTGCTGGCTCGGAAATTCACAAGCCATGTTTCTGTCTCCGCAAGAGAGAGTCAAGCAAAAGATCAGTTTCAGAGTAGCAGTCGTGTTAGTCTGTATTCGCAAAAAGAAAAGGAGTACTTGTGGCATCTTAGAGACTAACAAATTTATTTGAGCATAAGCTTTCGTGAGCTACAGCTCACTTCATCCGAGGAATGCATCCGATGAAGTGAGCTGTAGCTCACGAAAGCTTATGCTCAAATAAATTTGTTAGTATCTAAGGTGCCACAAGTACTCCTTTTCTTTAAGCAAAAGATCATATTCTCCAGTCAGGAGGTTGTGACTCCCTTCCATAAGGTCACCATTGAAGTGTCATTATAGGCCACAAGCCACATTCTGACCTCATCACTGAGAGATGAAAGTGACAGACACGTGGAGTATATCAATGGGTTTGTGAACCAGTCCCAGTCAACAGCCCTAAATAATTGGCACCATTGGTTCATATTTTTAGCCCCTGTGGATTCTTATTTGCCCTGCCCCCATCCCACTGACAGTGCATCTCTCAAGCCAGGCATCAATGCTTGGGAATCTGCACCTTTGAGCTCCCGCAGTTTTGCCACCTGAAACATGAGGGCAATAATCCTTCCCTACCTCCCAGACTGGTGTTGTGAGGCTATTTTCACTAATGTCTGCAACATACTCCGAGATCCTCAGATGGAAGACCTTGTGAAACTGTTGTTCTCACATGACAACTGGGGATATTCATACCAGGTGAGTACATCCCAGAGAGAATGATTCCCCCCACCCCAGTCCCTTCTCCCACCTTGCACCTCTCCAATGCTAAGAGAGGCAACTAGCTTGTTGCCTACACTGGCAGCCAGCCTCTTGCTTCTGATGCTGGGGGCTGCAGGGAAGGGGAGGGAAGACAAAATTTTTGTAGCGGAAGAACCGATGACTGAACCCCTGTGTCTGAAATGCTGGAACAGAAATACACAGATTCAGTGTCACAGATGAGATGGTGAAGCAGAAGAGCTGAGCTTGCAGCCAGGAGGCTGTGATTCTCTCTCTAGTGTCACCGCTCTGCACATCTTTTATATCAAGCGAGTAAAAGGGCAGCTGCAGCCCCTGCTCCTGAACGGGTCGGTAAAAGAGCATCCGAGTGTGATTGTAAGTTAGTTTGCATTTCAGGTGGGCTGGGTGCCCCTTCTATAGGACCAGACTTGGGTTTGGTTGATCTGAGCATCCTGCAGGGGAAAGAGACAACGCACATGAGGAAAAGACCATAAAACAAATGGCTCAGAGGGAAACATTTTCAGCCACGCCCTGCAAACACCTTGATGGAGATTTCATGCCTCAGCCAATGATGTATTTGCTCCTAAGAGGCACACAGCCAGCACTAGACTATCCCCATCCCCACCTCTGTCTAACTGAGCAGGGGAGTTTCCCTGAGCACAATTTTATACAGCTGCTCTGTAGGCCTGGTTCTGCCCTCAGGAGCAAGAGATGGGTCTCTTAGTTGTATTATTATTGGTCAATTATGTTGTCACTTTTTTCTGCAGCCACAGAGCTGGATTGCTCCAGGCTTATTGCACAGGGACTTGATGAGGGGATCTGGGGCCTTGACTGGGAGCTGAACTGTTGAGACTGGGATGGGCGTGTGGGGTATCATTACAGTGAGGCATTTCTGAGTGCAGGGACTACAAAGCTCAACACAACAGCTGTTCTACCTTCAGCAGTAGCTCACGTGCTGCCTTGGATGTTACAGGTTCATTTACATTCACTGAAACACTCTTCCAGGTCCGGGAAGGTATGTTGTCACCTGAGTCTTAGTGGCCACTAACTTATGCAAATGAACCTGTCTTCGTTGTTACTTTGCCCTCTCCAGGACTCTTGGCACATGGTTGTCTTTATTTACTTTAAGGTTGGTGTCAACATCTGAGACTGAGTCCTCTCTGGTGAAGGGATTGACTTTGTGTTACCTGATTTACCATTGCCTGCACCTTTAGTGTGCTACACTGGTGTAAAGTAGGTATCAAATGCTACCATTCTGATTTTGGTGCTGTTTTGTATTCACTTTTAATGGTGTAAATCACTGTACAAGGCTCAGGGCACTGGTGAATAAGACCAGGTATCTCTGGTGTAAAAGCTCCATCTCTATTGCCATAGAGAGAAGTGCAATAGAATAGAAATGGATTTTCACATAGGACTTCACCAACCACTCCAAGATTTACACTCACACATAATCCAGTGGGAAGGGATGACTGAAATGGTGCCAGATAAAAGCTCTTCTTTTGAATGTGAATTGAATCTAGGCTGTTAGCACACTTTGGAGTCCATGGTGGTTTGATGTCAAGCAATATTTCACATTAGTATGGTGTGGTTTTATGGGCAGACTTAACGAATGTGCGTGTGTGTGGGCACAGCTGTTCCTTACTGGACTGGTAATGGCAGTTGAGTTATTTACATGCAAGTGAGTTTTCATCACTACCAAAATAACTAGAACTGTAGCTTAACATAATGGGGAAGAAACCTGTATTTTGGGAAGGTTGTGAGTTCCTGTGTCCATTCATATGTGTGTGGTGAGCTGAGGGCCACAAGGCCAGTTGTTTACAGACATATGGAAAAGGATCATGGTGGTTAAAGCACAGAGCTGGATGTCAGAATACATACTATTTATTCCTTCCTCTGCACCTGACTTCTTTTTTAACCTTGGGAAAGTCACTTAACTGCTCCGTATCTCACTGTTCCCATATCTAAAGGGGAAAAGAAACTTTTCTTGCATTGTAGGATATTGTTGTGTAATTATATTCAGTGATGTCTGTAAAGCACTTTGGGATCCTCAGGTATTAAATGTATGACAAGGGTTAAATATTGTTATTCTCACACAACTGGCCGTGTGTGGGGGCCTTGTTGCTGTCCATGTGGTGGCAGCCAGCCTGGGGCTGCAGAGAGACAAGGAACAGTTAAGGTTTTTGTAGAGGGAGGAGGTGATTCTGAAGCGCTGTGTCTAAGCTTCTGGCACAGAAATACATAGCTGAGTCCTCTGGCTGCACAGACGAGATGTTCAAGTGAAAGAGATCATCCTGCGGCTGGTCAGCTTGAAAGTGACTAGAACTTGTGCCTTTCTCTTTTTCTTCTTTATAGTAGAAATTAAAAGGCAGCTTCAGTCCCTGCCCCAGATCCTGCCGGTACCAGAACATGTTTCTGTGCCCATCAGTTTGTTGACATGTGAGATAGGCTGTGTGTTCTCTCTCCAGCACCAGACTCGGTGTTTGCGTTATTTTAGCATCTGTTTGTCGCATGGAGGAAAAAGACAAAACACACAAGACAGACAAAAGCAATCAGCTCAGAGTGAAAAAATGTAGAGTCAAATCCTGCAAATGCTGTAACATGGATTCCATCTCCCAGACAATGACTTACTTGTTCCCAACAGACAAATGGATATACACCAGACTATGCACACCCCCATTGCTGTCTCTCTGAGCTGCCACAGTCCCCCAGCATGGGGTTTTACATAGCTCTGGTTTCTATCCAGCACTGGTGGGCAGGCTCTGTTTGTGTTTCCCACATTCCAGGGGGCATGCACTGGGGAGGGCTTGTTATCTCCTGCAATGACCCTGACTAGGTGTTCAAGATTCCCAACTGAGGAAGTTGGGCAGGGCAGCAGGTTAATCCCCATTTATATCTTGGGGACAGAATAGCCTGAATAGCCCACCTGAGGCACTGCCAAAGCAAGTTCAACTGACCATCTTTTCAAAACACCACCACACAAGTCCTTGTGTAGGGACTTTAACCCATGACTTTCTGATAAGGGCGCTAACTGCTGAGCCACATGTCCATTAAGGGTACAATGCATTGGCTGAGTTTGAATGGAAAGACTGGCATGACAGATGGTAATCTGTGTCTCCTTCACTGGAGCTGGTTGGAACATTTTCACCAAAAAGTTTTGTCATCAAAATATGCTGTTTATTCAAAGCTGAATTATTGCAGGGAAATGTTTCATTTCAAAAATGTTTTTGATGGGAAGGTGTCTGAGGTCCAGAGTAGATTATACAGTCACCCCCAGAAAGAGAGAGAGAAAAGGAGGGTATTTCTAGACTGCAATCACGGAATGGGTTGCAGCTCCTGTAGATATACCCAAGTCAGCTTTACTCTCACTAGCTTGGATATGGGAAGAGTGAAGTCATGGTAGCAACAGCTTCGTACAGGCTAGTCTTGTGAGCTATTATTTAGGTTTCCAGGTGGGCTTTTACAGAATGGGCTGAAGCACATGCTGCCGCACATGCCGGCATGGAAAAGGGCAAATATAGTGTCTAAAGAAAGGAATGTTTTAAATTTCTGTACTGTGCTGAAAATTCTTTTCCCCTGGGTTTATAAAACATTAATTTGTATTTTTTGTTTTACTATTTTTTTTGTTTTAAATCAATAGGTAATCAAATCAGTCTATGAAAAAGGAAATAAGGACAACCCAGGGAATTACAGACCAGTCAGCTTAACTTCAATAGCTAAAATGATAGTGAAGAAAATAATAAAGCAATCAATTTGCAAACACCTAGATGATAATAAGATGATAAATAACAGTCAGCATGGATTTGTCAAGATTAAATCATGTCAAACCAATCTAATAGCTTTCTTTGACAGGCCAACAAGTCTAGTGGATAGAGGGGAAGTGGTAGATGTGGGATATCCTGACTTTGGTAAGGATTTTGATACTGTCTTACATGACTTGGAGGATTGGGCCAAAAGAAATCTGATGAGGTTCAACAAGGACAAATGCAGAGTCCTGCACTTAGGAAGGAAGAATCCCATGCACTGCTACAGGCTGGGGACTGGCTAAGCAACAGTTCTGCAGAAAAGGACCTGGGGATTACAGTGGATGAGAAGCTGGATATGAGTCAGCAGTGTGCCCTTGTTGCCAAAAAGGCTAGCAGCATATTGGGCTGCATTAGTAGGAGCACTGCCAGCAGATTGAGGGGAGTGATTATTGCCCTCTATTCAGCACTGGTGAGGCCACATCTGGAGTATTACATCCAGTTTTGGGCTCCCCACTACAAAAAGGATGTGGAGAAATTGAAGAGAGTCCAGCGGAGGGCAACAAAAGTGATTAGGGGGCTGGGGCACATGACTTACGAGGAGAGGCTGAGGGAACTGGGCTTGTTTAGCCTGCAGAAGAGAAGAGTGATGGGGGGTTTGATAGCAGCCTTCAACTACCTGAAGGGGGGTTCCAAAAAGGATGGAGCTCAGCCATTCTCAGTGGTGGCAGATGACAGAACAAGGAACAATGGTCTCAAGTTGCAGTGGAAGAAGTCTAGGTTGGATATTAGGAAACATTGTTTCACTAGGAGGATGGCGAAGCACTGGAATGGATTACCTAGGGAGGTAGTGGAATCTCCATCCTTAGAGGTTTCTAAGGCCTAGCTTGACAAAGCCCTGCCTGAGGTGATTTAGTTAGTGTTGGTCCTGCCTTGAGCAGGGGGTTGGACTAGATGACCTCCTGAGGTTTCTTCCAACCCTAATCTTCTATGATTCTATGACTTTCTCATAAACAAAATAGGGAAATACAACCTAGATGGAGCTACTATACGGTGCATAACTGGTTGAAAAATCATTCCCAGTCAAGCAGGAAGGGGTCCCGCAGGGATCAATTCTGAGTCCAGTTCTGTTCAAAACCTTCATCAATGATTTAGATAATGGCACAGAGAGTACACTTATAAAATTTGTGGGGGTTGCAAGCTGGGAGGGGTTGCAAACGCTTTGGAGGACAGGATTAAAATTCAAAATGATCTGGACAAACTGGAGAAACGGTTTGAAGTAAATAGGATGCAATTCAATGAGGACAAATGCAAAGAACTCCACTTAGGAATGAACAATCAGTTGCACATGTACAAAATGAGAAATGAGTGCCTATGAAGCAGTACTGTGGAGAGGGATCTGGAGATTATAGTGGATCACAAGCTAAATATGAGCATAACACTGTTGCAAAAAAAGCAGATACCATTCTGGGATGTTTTAGCACCGTGGTTCTCAACTCTGGTCCACCACTTGTTCAGGGAAAGCCCCTGGCGTGCCAGGCCAGTTTGTTTACCTGCTGTGTCCACAGGTTTGGCCGATCGTAGCTCCCACGGGCCGGGGTTCGCTGCTCAGGGCCAATGGGGGCTGGAGAAAGTGGTGTGGGCTGAGGAACATGCTGGCTGCCCTTCCCGCAGCCCCCATTGGTCTGGAGCGGCAAACTGCGGCTGAACCTGTGGATGTGGCAGGTAAACAAACTGGCCCGGCCTGCCAGGGACTTTCCCTGAACAAGCGGTGGACCAGAGTTCAGAACCACTGTTTTAGCAGGAGTACTGTAAGAGAGACGTGAAGCAATTCTTCTGCTCTACTCCACGCTGATATGGCTTCACTGTTCAGGGACCCAAGTTAGCTAAATTAAAGCTACCTCACATATTTCAATTCAAGCTCTAATCAAACCCTGTGACTTCAATCTAGACATACCCAGAGAGAGACCCACATTGACTCACTTTGAAAACTACACCTTTTCAACACCAAAATGGACATTTTCGCACAATCCCATTTTTCAGAAGCCATTTGAAAGGTTTTGTTTTTATTCCAATGCATAACAAAAATGAATTTTAAAAGCTCAAAAGTTGTGGCAGAACAGAATTGTCGTTCTCTGGCCAGTTCTACTCCTGACTCAACAGCTCTGATTCCCTCAGATAGAAAAGGAGCACCACCTAGTGGCTGGAGATGGATTTTTACAGGAAGATATCTTTCCAGCAGGTTTCAGAGTAGCAGTTGTGTTAGTCTGTATCCACAAAAAGAAAAGGAGGACTTGTGGCACCTTAGAGACGAACAAATTTATTTGAGCATAAGCATCCAATGAAGTGGGCTGTAGCTCATGAAAGCTTATGCTCAAATAAATTTGTTCGTCTCTAAGGTGCCACAAGTACTTCTCATCTTTCAAGCAGTCATTCTTTCTAGTTTTGGCCCAGTCTAGGGCCATTTATTACTTACCAATGCTTTTCTGACCAATTACATTTTAAAAAGTAATAATATCCAACCCCTCTGCTGCTGCTGCTGCTGCTGCTTCATGTCTTTCCTTGTTGGGATTTTCCTTGATGTCAATTCAGCTGTGATCAAATGTGTGTAAGACACTGAAAACAGCATGTCAGCAAATAGCCAGGGGAACAGAACTGAAGTACAGTGATCTGGACAGACTGCAGGCAATGGGAGGAGACACATTCCCAGTAGATATTAAGTCACAACACAAGTAAAAATTGGAGGCTTGTAACCAGGCAGCCTCCCCCATCACGTTTAAAGCAAATTCATTTTCCTCTTGTCTTCTTCATACTGTCCTCTTTATTGTAACCCACTGTGATAGTGGCCACTGGCAAGAAGTGAGATAAGTCAGCTTGGAGGAGGTGTCTGTGACATGCTATAACTTTGGGGGAGTGTCTTGTAACCTCCATATTCCTCATCTGTATATAATTGTGATATTGCATATAAAGCAGGCCATGTGAGGTATCAGAGAAAAGGTTATGATCAGCTGAAAGGCACAGTTCTATCTGTATATGTATATCATTAATGCATCTGAAGTTATGAGAATTGTGTTGTATAGCTGTCACTAAAACATGCTGTAAATTGGGGAATCAGCCAGATATTAGCTTCCTAGAGGCAACAGCAAGGAAAATAACCAACGCCCAGCTGGGTGCTGAAAAGACATCACTTGCCATTGTCCAGCAGAGGAGTTACAGTTCAATGGCTCACTTGATGAGGCCACACCAGGGGAATAGCTCAACCTTGCCAGGAGACTGAGAAATGTCCACCAGAAATGTCTGGACTTGTGTTTTCCAAGCACATGGGCTGAGGGTATAAAACTGAACACAGGGGGGCCATGCTTGGCCTTCCTCCTTCACCCACCTACACTGCAAACAACAAGGATACTCTGAAGGCTTCAACTAAGGGGACCGGCCCATATTTCAAGGATGAAATCTGGGTACTATGGACTGCAATATCCGTTGGGGTGAGAAAAACTGCTTTATCTAGATGTTGCCCAGTCTAATAGGGTTGAGAGTTTAGACTGTGTACTAATATTTTATTTCTTCTGGTAACTAACTCTGACTTTTTGCCTATCACTTAATATCACTTAAAATCTATATTTTGTAGTCAATACATTTGTTTTACTGTTTATCTTTACCAGTGAGTTTGCCTGAAGTGAATGGGAAATGGGCTCAGCTTTTATAAAGGCTGGTGTATGTCCACTTTCCGTTGCAGAAGTGATGAACTAATTAATAAATCTGTATTGCTTATCTTGAGCAGTGCAGGACAGTATATTCCTGGGGTACAGTGCTAGGAGCTGGGGGGATTTGGCTCTGGTGCTTTTCTCTGTGTGATTCATGAGTGGCTCTGGGAGCACTCGTGCCATCTAGCTGGGTGTGGGGGCTCCACATGCTGTTGTGCTGAGTGATAACAGCACCTGGAGGGGTTTGCTGCTAGTCACTAGCAAATTATCGTGAGAGACAGCCCAGGCTGGAGAGAGTTAAGGAGGCACCTCAGTCCCACAGTCCCAGGCTGCACCCTGGGGATCCCATCACAGTGTCCATGTGATAAGAAGTGGTCTATGAATGGAATAGTAATTTGAGAACGGCAACCATACTGCCTATTCCCCAAGGCTTTATCCAATCTAGTTTTAAATGACAAAAAATGGAGTTTCCAGCCCCTCCTTTAGGGAGTAATAGATCATGATGTTATAATATATTATCTTGTTTTCCTGCCTGTAATTTCCCCTCTTTTCTTAGTTCCATCACATCAGCTATCCCCCTCAGCCCACCCTGTCCTCCCACTATGAAAATAATCCTCTTCCTCCTTGATTTAAAAGGAGTCTATTGTGGAGACTCTCTTGCCAAGAGATTCTCCGCTGAAAAGCTCAGAGGGGTTTATCATCAATGAGTCAGGGACATGGCTGATGTTGCGTCCATTTCCTGTGACTTTACTCAGAGTCTTACTCTTCAAAGCTGTGTTCATAGCCAGCTTTGCTATTCCCTCTCTTCACATGCAGCTGCTGCTTGCTGCACTACAAGGGATGGGCACACAGGCCAATGCATGGGGAGGACGGGGAGTTTTTGTCCAGGTGCTGCACACACTTGTCTCAGTGTGCGGCTCCAAGCACAGTAATATACTCCTGTGTCATTAGCTAAGAGGCCCTTGATGCTGAGAAGAAACTCCTTGTCCTTGGTTCTGCTTGTGCTGAAGTGGCTCGGCCCAGTATTATCTACTTGACCAGTGCTTACTGAGTAGGCGAGCATGTGGATCTGTCCACCAGGAAGCTGCCTATACCAGTAGATGTAAAGGTTAGATGTCCCTTCCAAAGAACATTCTAGGGAAACCTGTCTGCCCAGCTGTTCCACGACTGACTGCGGACTCTGGACGATGGTTGCAGAATGAGTGCCTACAATCCAAAAGGGAAACCAGGAACTGTTAGCACATAGAATGAGATGCAACCTCTCTTCCCATGATGATTAAAGCAATGGTAGAAAATTAAGTGCAGAAGAGATTATTAATTAATTAACCATCAATTATCAATAATTATTGGCCATTAATTATTATGTACTTATTGTTTCTCAGGGTTGGTCAACACACAAACTTAAACCAAATTAACAATATCATTTGTATGTTACGCCTTTAGTTATTTCAGGTAGACAATCTTATTAGGGAATAAAAGTGTTCTATCAATTTAGCTGAACTAGTAAAAAATAATGTCATGGTTTTACAATGTAATGGGCGTAGCCAGTGTAGATTCTTCCTTTCCTATAAAGTAAAAAAGGATACAAATTGCTTAAAGCTTTGCAGGATCAAGGCCAGAGTTTGTAGCATCTTGCATGACAGAGCCCTGGATGAACTGCTCAATAACTCTTTTATCCTTTAAACCCTACTTGTAAGAAAGGGGCGACCTTAAATTCATATATATTGTATTAGAATATTATACCTTCTCAACTTTGTAAAACATTTTTGGATATATAATGTTACACAAATATATGTATTATAACACTTGATATAGAAATTGCATTACAATCATAAATAATAATTATATTTTAATTAATAAAATAAAATGACTACATATATTTAAGAAAGCTATGGTAATATAATATTACAAATATTCAAATATTAGATAGATAGATAGATAGATAGATAGATAGATAGATAGATAGATAGATTTTCAAATGCCAGAAGGATAGTTTTAAAAATCTTACCAATTAACAAAAATATAAATGAGAAAATTGTTTTACTTACATGAAACAATTGCTAGAAACCAAAGCAGTGCAGGGACTGAATACATTGCCCCCTTCAAGTCGTCTTCTCATACTTTCCTCTGACTAAAGCCTGAATCCTCCCCTCTCTTGTCTTTAGGTCAGGCAGCTGTGTAACTGCCATCTCCTACACTGAAACCTGCTGTGCATTTT
This sequence comes from Dermochelys coriacea, assembly GCF_009764565.3. Classification (NCBI taxonomy): domain Eukaryota; kingdom Metazoa; phylum Chordata; order Testudines; family Dermochelyidae; genus Dermochelys; species Dermochelys coriacea. Next base: position 213,272,533 of record NC_050068.2, on the reverse strand, counting down.
TGAGGTAGCAGGGGCATGGAGTGGCTCAGGTCACAGACACACACAGTGAGTGATTGGAAGTACTGGCAGAATCACCATCACCAGGGTATAATTAAAGAAAGGGACCTGGTTCAGCAACAGTATCACAGGTATAATCAGAGTTATGGTCTGACTCTTGCAAGGTTCTGAGTGCCTTTAACTCCCCCTTACTTCAGTGAGGGCTGAGGGCATACAGCGCATTATAGGATTGCTCCCTAAATGCTTAACTGCTAGGGAATCTCTTACCCTCATCTTCAGGATTCAGTTGATCATTTGATTTCGTGTCTGGGAAGAATGCCCCATCTGCAGGGGATATCAGCATGAATAAGGGAGTGTCTGTGAAGCTGGTGAATGTATCACAGGGAATAATCCTGCAGTGGCTGGAAAGGGGTTGGATGTCAGATGAGGCCTCAGACATTTCTTGCATCGCGAATAGCTATGATGAAACATGACACAGATATTCCCCCTTCAAGGAAAGAATCATAGAATATTAGGGTTGGAAGAGACCTCAAGAGGTCATCTAGTCCAATCCCCTGCTCAAAGCAGGACTAACACCAGTGTGGCCTCACCAGTGCCGAACAGAGGAGAATAATCACTTCCCTCGAACTGCTGGCAATGCTCCTACTAATACAGCCCAATATGCCATTGGCTCCTATCCCTGTCCTCCAGCTTATCTACCTCTCCCCTCATCTTAGTGTCATCTGCGAACTTGCTGAGGATGCAATTCATCCCATCATCCTGATCATTAATAAAGATGTTAAACAAAACCAGCCCGAGGACCGACTCTTGGTGCACTCCACTTGATACTGGCTGCCAACTAGACATCGAGCCATTGATCACTACCCGTTGAGCCTGACAATTTAGCTAGCTTTCTATCCACCTTATAGTCCATTCATCCAATCCATACTTCTTTAACTTGCTGGCAAGAATATTGTGGGAGACAGTATCAAAATCTTTGCTAAAGTCAAGATATATCATATCCACCACTTTCCCCATATCCACAGAGCCAGTTTATAGATTCATAGATTCATAGATACTAAGGTCAGAAGGGACCATTCTGATCATCTAGTCCGACCTCCTGCACAGCGCAGGCCACAGAATGTCACCCACCCACTCCTATGAAAAACCTCACCCATGTCTGAGCTATTGAAGTCCTTAAATCATGGTTCAAAACTTCAAGGAGCAGAGAAGCCTCCCTCCAGTCAACCATGCCCCATGCTACACACGAAGGCAAAAAAGCCTCCAGGGCCTCTCCAATCTGCCTTGGAGGAAAATTCCTTCCCGACCCCAAATATGGCAATCAGCTAAACCCTGAGCACATGGGCAAGATTCACCAGCCAGATACCCAGGAAAGAATTTTCTATAGTAAATCAGATCCCATCCATCTAATATCCCATCTCAGGGGATTTGGCCTATTTTCCCTGAATATTTAAAGATCAATTACTTACCAAAATCCCATTATCTCATCATACCATCTCCTCCATAAACTTATCGAGTAGAATCTTAAAACCAGATAGATCTTTTGCCCACACTGCTTCCCTTGGAAGGTTATTCCAAAACTTCACTCCTCTGATGGTTAAAAACCTTCGTCTGATTTCAAGTCTAAACTTCCTGGTGGCCAGTTTATACCCATTTGTTCTTGTGTCCACATTGGTGCTGAGCTGAAATAATTCCTCTCCCTCTCCTATATTTATCCCTCTGATATATTTATAGAGAGCAATCGTATCTCCCCTCAACCTTCTTTTAGTTAGGCTAAACAAGCCAAGCTCCTTAAGTCTCCTTTCATAAGACAAGTTTTCCATTCCTCGGATCATCCTAGTAGCCCTTCTCTGTACCTGCTCCAGTTTGAATTCATCCTTTTTAAACATGGGAGACCAGAACTGCACACAGTATTCTAGGTGAGGTCTCACCAGTGCCTTGTATAACGGTACTAAAACCTCCTTATCCCTACTGGAAATGCCTCTCCTGATGCATCCCAAAACTGCATTAGCTTTTTTCACAGCCATATCACATTGGCAGCTCATAGTCATCCTATGATCAACCAATACTCCAAGGTCCTTCTCCTCTTGCGTTACTTCTAATTGATGCGTCCCCAACTTATAACTAAAATTCTTGTTATTAATCCCTAAATGCATAACCTTACACTTCTCACTATTAAATTTCATCTTATTACTATTACTCCAGTTTACAAGGTCATCCAGATCCTCCTGTATAATATCCCGATCCTTCTCCGAATTGGCAATACCTCCCAGCTTTGTATCATCTGCAAACTTTATTAGCACACTCCCACTTTTGTGCCAAGATCAGTAATAAAAAGATTAAATAAGATTGGTCCCAAAACCAATCCCTGAGGAACTCCACTGGTAACCTCCCTCCAACCTGACAGTTCGCCTTTCAGTAGGACCCGTTGCAGTCTCCCCTTTAACCAATTCCTTATCCACCTTTTGATGTTCATATTGATCCCCATCTTCTCCAATTTAACTAATAATTCCCCATGTGGCACGGTATCAAATGCCTTACTGAAATCTAGGTAAATTAGATCCACTGCATTTCCTTTATCTAAAAAATCTGTTACTTTTTCAAAAAAGGAGATTAGGTTGGTTTGGCACGATCTACCTTTTGTAAAACCATGTTGTATTTTGTCCCATTTACCATTGACTTCAATTTCCTTAACTAATTTCTCCTTCAAAATTTTTTTCAGGACCTTGCATACTACAGATGTCAAACTAACTGGCCTGTAGTTACCCGGATCACTTTTTTTTCCTTTCTTAAAAATGGGAACTATATTAGCAATTCTCCAATCATTCGGTACTATTCCTGAGTTTACAGATTCATTAAAAATTTATGGGCTTGCAATTTCAGGTGCCAATTCCTTTAATATTCTTGGATGAAGATTATCTGGGCCCCCCGATTTAGTCCCATTAAGCTGTTTCAGTTTCGCTTCTACCTCTGATATGGTAATATCTACCTCTATATCCTCCTTCCGATTTGTCATGCTACCATTATCCCCAAGATCCTCTTTAGCCTTATTAAAGACTGAGGCAAAGTATTTGTTTAGATATTGGGCCATGCCTAGATTATCTTTAACCTCCGCTCCATCCTCAGTGTTAAGCAGCCCCACTTCTTCCTTCTTAGTTGTCTTCTTATTTATATGGCTATAGAACCTTTTACTATTGGTTTTAATTCCCTTTGCAAGGTCCAACTCTACTCGACTTTTAGCCTCTCTCACTTTATCCCTACATGTTCTGACCTCAATTAGGTAGCTTTCCTTGCTGATTCCTCCCATCTTCCACTCCCTGTACGCTTTCTGCTTCTTCATAATCACCTCTCTAAGATACTTGCTCATCCAGCTTGGTCTACAACTCCTTCCTATGAATTTTTTCCCCTTTCTTGGGATACAGGCTTCCGATAGCTTCTTCAGTTTTGATTTAAAGTAATCCCAGCCCTCCTCTACCTTTAGATCCATAAGTTCTTCAGTCCAATCCACTTCCCTAACTAATTTCCTTAATTTTTGAAAGTCAGCCCTTTTGAAATCAAAAACCGTAGTTGCAGATTTATTTTTGTTAATCCTTCCATTTAGTTTGAACTGAATTACCTCATGATCACTTGAGCCAAGATTGTCCCCTACAACCATTTCTTCTATGAGGTCCTCGCTACTCACCAAAATTAAATCTAAAATGGCATCCCCTCTAGTCGGTTCAGCAACTACTTGATGAAGGAATCTATCAGCTATCGCATCTAGGAAAATCTGAGCCCTATTATTATTACTAGCACTGGTCCTCCAGTCTATATCTGGGAAGTTAAAGTCTCCCATGATCACGCAGTTTCCATTAGTATTTACTTGATTAAAGACATTAAAAAGGGCTCTATCCATATCCAAATTAGTTCCCGGAGGTCTATAGCACACCCCAAGCACTATCGTAGGAGAGGCTTTACTAGTTTTCTTCCCCAATGTAATTTTTGCCCAGACGGACTCTGTCTTATCCATTGCATCGCTTCTTATTTCTTTACATTCTACCTCATCATTGATATACAATGCTACTCCACCCCCTTTACCTTTGTTTCTGTCTTTCCTAAACAGCACATACCCTTCAATAGCTGTAGTCCAGTCATGACTACTATTCCACCATGTTTCTGTTATCCCTATAATATCTGGTTTCACTTCCTGCACCAGTAGCTCTAGTTCCTCCATTTTGTTACCTAGACTCCTCGCATTGGTGTACAAACATCTTAATTTTTGCTGTTTGGACTCGCTCACATTTTGTACCCTATTAGGCACAGTCATTCTACAGCCAGTATAACCTATTAGACTAGTATCCACACCGCCCTCGCTCCTTATATACATTCTCCTACCCATGGCTGTATCCTTTCTTACTTCATCTTCTTCCCTCTCAATGCTAAAATCTGGCGTGGAGATTTTCTGGACATCTCCCATCCATCTCCCCCCAATTCCTAGTTTAAAGCTCTCTTTATCAGTTGTGCCAGCCTCGATCCTAGAAGTCTATTTCCTTCCCTACTCAGATGAAGTCCATCCCGAGAGAACTGACCTCTGTCCGTGAATGCCTCCCAGTGGCCATACATCCCAAAGCCCTCCTTATAGCACCACTGCCTAAGCCATCTGTTGACAGTCATAATCTTGTCACACCTTTGTTGCCCTTCTCTAGGAACAGGAAGGATCCCGCTAAAGATCACCTGAGCCTCAATTTCCTTAAGTGTCTTCCCCAGCCTAGCATAGTCTCCCTTGATACTTTCCAGCGAGAATCTGGCTGTATCATTTGTTCCCACATGAAGGATAATTAGGGGATTCTTTCCCGCTCCCTTTAGGATCCTTTTCAACCTCAGGTCTACATCCCGTATCTTAGCACCCGGAAGACAGCACACCCTTCTATTCTCAGGATCAGCTCTAGTGACAGGCCTGTCTATTCTTCTCAATAAAGAGTCCCCAATCACATAGACCTGCCTTTTCCTGGTGACAGTGCTATTCTCCAGTCTCTCCCCTGTTCCCTCTGGCTGCAAGTTCTTTCCATTCCTATTTTCCCTTATAATCCTCTTCAACCCATCCTGTAACCTCCTGGGGCTCATATTTGGTGTAGTCTCCCTTGACTCTTCCCCTTTTTCTATAGGACTAGCCTCTCTTCTCTTCTTCCTTACCCTTCCACCTTCAACAAGTACCTGCTGAGCCCCTTCTTCATTTTCCAACTCTGCAAACCTGTTCCTAAGCTCTATTTCTCCTTCACTAGCCCGTCTTTTTCTCTGTCTGGTTCTTTGAGTCACATGTTCCACTGACCACTTTCCTCATCCAGTCTCTCCTCAAAATTCCCCAGCCCTGCTTCCATCTGCGAGTCTGAGCTTTTCCCTTCAGATACCTCGTATCTTTGCTCCATCATCTGCTCAAACCCCTTCCTAAACTCAACCAGACTTTCCACCTGCATCTCCAAACCTCGGATCTTTTCCTCCATCAGCTCTATCAGACGACATTTCATGCAGAAAAAACTCTTACCGGTTCCCCCCTCCAGGATCATGTACATACCACAGCTTCCACATCCAGTCATCCTCAATGTGTCTTTCACTACAGGAGTCACTCCCACAGCTGCCTCTGTATCTGTCATCTCCTTCCCACCTAAATCCTGTTAATCTGGGAAACAGAAGCCACACCAAAAAGACCACACACCCCCCAGCAAAAGCAAACCTCAAACAAGCACCACAAGCCAAACTCCCCTTGCAAACTCCCACTCAAACTCCCCTGTTTAGAGCTCTGTTTGATAGCTCCTGTGCCGCTGCAGCTGTCTGTCAGTTATCTCATCATAGAAGGCAATCAGGTTGGTCAGGCATGACTTGCCCTTGATGAATCCATGTTGACTGTTCCTGATCACCTTCCTCTCCTCCAACTACATCAAAATGTATTCCTTGAGGACCTGCTCCATGATTTTGCTGGGACTGAAATAAGGCTGACCGGTCTGTAGAAGGGAGAAGCTGGGGCTGTGACTCACAGTGTCTGTGGAAGAGGACAGGGATCTCAGCTCAGCTCCTCACAGCGAGGGGGGAGGGAGTTTTTGTCCAAGGGCTGCACCCACTTGGCTCTGTGTGTGGCTCCAGGCGCAGTAATACACCAGTCTAAGTTCTCTGTAAACTGTGCAGGCACGCAGCAGCCTATTTAACCTATTCAGGAAATGCACCCAGGGACCAGAGGCAGAAGATGGGTGCCTGGCTGTAATGAGCATAGTAGAGAGAGAAAGAGGCTGGAGCACTGGGCCTGGTACAAGACCGGTGGCCTGACACAGAGTCACAAAGTCAATCCATGCGTCATGGAGTCATCAGGCCAATACTCCAGAACTACTCCATACAAAGCCAGTCAGGAATCTGGTGTAGCATGCCTCCTCTCTCTGAGCATACTGTCTCCAGGGCAAGAAGCTTACACAGCTTTGACCTTCCTGGATCTGACCTCGGAGCTTCCTGCAGCGAGTCCACCTGGGCGGGGCTCCCAGGGAAGCCAGAGGATCCTGCACCCGACTCCTCAGTCAGCAGTGACTCTCAGCCAGCATGTAGAACAGAAGGGGTTATTACCTGACAGGAACACAGCATAGAACAGAGCTTGCGAGCACAGAAATCAGTGACTTTCAGCCAAGTCCATCTTGGGGAGTGAGGCGGCCTGGACTTCCCCTCTTCCAGTCCCCCCAAGCAGAATGCCCAGCTTCCAGGGACCTGACCTTCGACACCTCCATTGCTCCTCCTCCTTCTCTTTGTCTCTATTCCTGGGCAAAGAGTCACCTGGTCGTCACCTGGTTGCATCCCCCTCCTGGATGTCAGGTTATGAAGGGCACTGGTCATAGCGTACATGCAGGCAGCTGGAGCAGCCTCACCTGCCCAAGAGGTCTCAGCCAAAGTCACACATCCCTATTCCCACCACTGAGTTATTGGTGTGGCACACAGAGAAACTGAGGCACACACAGTATTCATGCAAAACAGTAAAACTCACATAGGCTCAACAGGTTTCAGAGTAGCAGCTGTATTAGTCTGTATTCGCAAAAAGAAAAGGAGTACTTGTGGCACCTTAGAGACTAACAAATTTATTTGAGCATAAGCTTTCGTGAGCCAAATGCATCTGATGAAGTGAGCTGTAGCTCATGAAAGCTTATGCTCAAATAAATGTGTTAGTCTCTAAGGTGCCGCAAGTACTCTTTTTCTATAGGCTCAACAGTAAGACTCACATAGGCTCACATACAACATAACAAGGGAAAATCCCCACTTCATCACACCATGTATTAAAGCAGATGCTTATAAGTTCACTGTCTGGTGCATGAACTTGGCAAAGTTGCTGCTAGGCCGGCCTAAGAATTACTAGGCACTAGATATATACGTAAATACATTCCAGAAGGCTAGTAAAAATAAACCCCAATCTAGTACAAGATAAGATGGTTTGACAGAGCAATGAAGAGGGATGTTGTGTCTTAGATATCAGGAACAACTGAGGTAACAAACTGATGTCATGAAACACTTAAGGTGGTACGTAAGTTGTTTGTCTCAGTCTATAAATGTTGGGGTACTTCACCTTAATCCTTTGTATGGCCGAGGGGACAGCAGAAACTCCTACTGTTGACTGAACCACTCCTTGCCACAGGGCACTCATGTGTTAATGTACTTGTGCAAGTTGTTAGAACAGTGCCTTGAGGGTTATAAACCTGGCCGAGCGCCTTTGTCACTGAACCATGCCTGTGGTCTTTCTCTGAGTAACATCGAGGTCTGCTGAATTGGTAGGCTACACTCTTTGCTCATGCTCATAATACTGGAAGTCCAAGAACAGAAGCATTGAGCAGCTGTAACAGCTTAAGCAGCCTTGAAAGCATCTTGCAACAACATTCCACCCTTCTACGATGGGACGGCAGGTAGATGGGGAACTTATATGGGGAGGGCAATCTAAATATGGGAGACTACAGATGGGAAGGGGGATCTAAACTAGGAAGGGGGCATGTTTGGCTTGGCCTGTGCTTGTAGAATTGCATCCTAAATATATAATAACATAAGGTCAGTCTCTGGTCCCACTGAAGTTAACAGCAGAAGCAGAGCTTCTATGATTCCAGTGGGATCAGGAGTTGCAAGTCTCCCAATACTCCTGTGAGGTTACCAGTGTTTTATAGGTGAGGACACTGAGGCACAGAAATGTCCAGTCGGTGTTTGAACTGGGAGAAGAACTTAAAAGCTCTGGGCATCACACTTACCAAAACATTTTTAATGCCGACTCACAGACAGGTAGAAAGGGGTAAAGAGGGGTACAGATGTCTCCTGAGTCTGGTATGTACATTCTGGTTCACCAAAGAATATCATGTGAGGTCTCAAATGAAAGCCGATGTCACATAGTTTATTAATATCATGGTGAAATGTATGGACTGATGTATATATACTGCAAATTAGACTCTTTGTGGAAGTGTTAGTCATCAGCAGAGGTTAAAAACAGGCTTTCTGTCAGACAAGAGATGGTTATTCACCTGTCTCTCTGTTGGGTTGTAAATTAAGCAGTGTAAGGTAGATGTCCATTTACATACAAAGTCAAATGTTAACAAAGAGATGTGAGGTCAACAGGGAAGCAGCACACAGGAAAAACAAGCTATGCATAGTCATCCTGCCCATGAGCAAGAACAATGCTGGAAGGCAAAGAAGACACCCCTTCATCCTGCAGCGAGGAAGTAAGCAGAATCACAAGCCTTGTTTGAAAATACTGCAGAGGATTTGTGGTGAGATAAATTTCTTTAGACAGGAGATTAATCTGTTAATTAAATTTCATCTCTCATAAGCATTTTATGATTTTGTTTTATAGGTAACCATTTGTTTCCGGTACCCTTACTCACAATCACTTGAATCTTTAATTTCTGAGAATAAATTTATTGATGGTCTCACTATAAATATATCTCAGTGCTGGGGTATTAAGCTGTCACAGAATCACAGGCCCAGCACTCTGGAACTGCACTCTATGAAGCCAGACAGTACTCTGGGGTAGCGTGACTCCCCTCAGGGCAGGCCGTCCAGGGCAAGAAGCTTTTTCAGCTATGGCCTTCCTAGGTCTGACCTTGGAGCTTTCAGCATCCCTGTTCTCACCATGCACTTACCGCAGTGGGTCCACCTGGACGGGACCTCTTGGGAAGCCAGAGGCACCCTGCACCGCAGCTTTGCAGTCGGCAGTGACTCTCAGCCAGCATTGTAAAATGGATCCAGGGCCTGGTGTCCTGGACTCCCCTCTCTGACTCCCAAACAGGAGACTGAACTGTATCCAGCTGCCTGGCCTCAGACCCCCTGTAGCCCCTCCTCATTCCTTTGTCTCTTTCCTGGGCCAGCAGGTCACCTGGTCTGCACTGGCACCTCCAGCTGATTCTTGCAGAGGAGGGGGCCAAGCCATCAGTTGCCAGGCTACAGAGTGTCAGCCCTTCTCTGTCCCAGGCAGCCAGTAAGCAGTCACACCTGCCCCCTATGGGTCGCTGCAATGATCACACACTCTCGTCCCACCACCTAAATATTTGAGTAACAGACTTGAATCAGAGAAGACATTAAGAATATCCCCACTTCGTCACATCAGCCAAGTGCTGATCCTGAATGGAATCTTACAAACTGGTGTTTTCTGTTCCTTCTGGAACAATGGGTCTGGTAGTTGTGGGAGGAGCCCATAAGAGAGGCTGGATATCACTGAGGAACACTTCAAAGGAACTCCGGAACTGGGGTGCATCTGTTATTAATCTGCAAGGTGAAGACAGGGCTGGCACTCAGGAGTGCTTGAGTGGCTGACAGGTGGTGGTACTGGGTAACTAACAACCAGCTAAGCACAAGCAAGACTCCCTTACAAGATGGCTCACAGTCTTGGGTACTCTGAGAACTGTCACACAGAGCTTCCATAATTCCAGTGGAATGAGTAGTTGAGAGTCTTCCAATATTCCTGTGATGTAACAAGTGTTACAGATGAAGAAACAGAGGCACAGAGATGCCTTAAATGTCAAGTCAGTGGCTGAACAGGGAGAAGGTCCTACAAATTCCTGGCTCTTGGCCTCACTCTTCAAAACTAAAGCATCCCAGTCTAAAACCAGATTTCTTTAGCAAAGCTGTTTCACCATCATATCCAACATAGACTATACCTACTCTATGAACTAGGGCTGTGATTCCCCTATGCGTGCACACATACTCGCCCTAGCTTTCTTCAATCTAGCATGAGTTTAAACAGCAGTGTAGTAGTAGCATGGGCTAGTACTTGGCACTACAGAACTGTTCCTTTGCTGCCACTACCCATGCTACCACAGCCACTCTGGTATTTATACTTGTGCCAGCTTGCTGAGACTATATGTGCTGTAACTATCATTGACTTGTACCATTCTGACATTAATGTGTGCATGGGTGGATTCCACTGCCCTTTACTGGACAGACTATTTCAGATCTGTCACCTTTTGTAGTTCACTTAATTTTCCTCTATTGGCTAAACTAATGTCACTAGGAAGAGTCTTGGGTTTTTGGAAGACAGTTGCATTTTCCATTTGTCCTACCTTAAATCTGCATTTGACTGATAGGAATGGCATGACTGCAACACTGACATCTCGATGACTAGTTAAGTGAACACCAGGTGGCTATATGTTATGAGGCTCTTACAGGAAAATAATCCGGACTCAAAGGAGCTGCTCTGCCTTTGATTCTTTCTGTCCCATCAGCACTTTGGTGGAGTTTCTATGCATAATCCTATTGCACAAAAAGTGAATACCATTCTGGGATATATTGGCAGGAGTGTTGTAATTAAGACATGAGAAGTAAATCTTCCACTCTACTCACCACTGATAAGGCCTCAACTAGAACTCAACTAGAGAGTACTGTGTCCAGCTCTGGGCCCCACACTTCAGAATAGAAGTGAACAAACAGGAGAGTCCAGAAGAGAGCAACACAAATGATTAAAAGTCTAGAAAACATTACCTATGAGAAAAGATTGAAAAAAAGATGTGTGTATTTAGTCTGGAGGTGAGAAGACTATGGGGGAACATGATAACAGTCTTCAAGTATGCAAAAGGTTGTTATAAAGTGGAGGGTGATAAATTGTTCTCCTTAACAGCTGAATACAGGACAAGAAGAAATTGGAACAAGGGAGAGTTAGATTAAACGTTAGGAAAAACTTCCTAACTGTAAGGGCAGTTTAAAATAGGAACAAATTAGCCAGGGAAGTTGTGTAATCTCTCTCAGTTGGAGGCTTTTAAGAAAAGGTTAGCCAAATGCCTGTCAGGGATGGTCTAGAACAATGCTTCTCAAGCTATCTGATGTGGGGGACCGGCACTTTTTTTTCCCAATATGCGCGCAGACCAGCAGCTGATGGCTCACAGACTGGGACCGGTTTGCGGACCACCACTTTGAGTAGCACTGATCTAGAAGATCAGCGCTTCTCAAATGCAGCTGCTAGGGATTTTTTCTGTGGCCATGGCAGCCTCCTGGGCAGAGATGGGGGAGGATGCAAAGCAGTGGCCCTTCCCTGTAGTGCCATGGGACTCCAGGGGCAGGCTTCAGTGCTCTTCAGCCATGGGGCTCCAGGGGCAGGTTTAACTCACTTCCCCCACTTAATCACTGTTTATAAACAAAATTCGGACTCCATGGAAGCATGTATCCTGTCTCCTCTGCAGAACTCCTTACATTGCACACTCAGGTTGCCTGCCTGAGGCTTGCAGTTTGGGGGAACGTGGTAATGCCTTCCCATGCCCCCCACTCTGCCTATGCTGATGGGGGGTCCCAGTGAGCAATAGGGGGCCCAGGGGAATCTGTGTGGGGCCCAGGGGGAGGCAGTGAGGGCCAGAGGTGATTGGTGGGGGTCATGGGAGGCAGCGGGGGCCAGAGGCATCAAAATAAAACTATATATTATTTTTGAGTCTACAAAAAAACCCTACATAAATAAATTACAATGATTTGGACATGTATATGTGAATATTTATTTGTTTTTCTAAAGCTAATTAAGTATTTTAGGAACATTTGTCAGAGGGGTCAATAGCAAGGGTTGGTGGCCGCACCCAGAAGCCACCAAAAATGTTGTTGTGAGAACCTCTGGTCTAGATAAAACTTAGTCCTGCCTCAGTACAGGGAACTGGACTAGATGACCTAGCAAGGTCCCTTCCAGTCCTATAGAGCTATGATTCTATGCGTAATAAACTGTTTCTTTCTGTATGATAGAAGCCTGATCTCTCTCTTATGTGGAGATCCCATTTCTGACCCCATTTCAGAGTCACCCATTCCCTTTCCTATCCCCGGGACCCCGTGTGCACCTTACCCCCCATTTCCCTCTATTCCCTACTGCTATACAGGGGTTCTGTGTGCCACCCCATTCACAGTTTGACCCATTCCACAGTACCTCATAGTGCACCCCCATGGCATGTGCTCTGTGCACCCTGCATTCCCTCCTCCCCCTATAGCAGGATCCCCATTCTTCCCCCAAAGGCAGGAGCTTTGTGATAACCCTCATTTCTCCCTTTCCCCTTGCTAGAGGCTCTGTGTGCCCCGCTCCCCTGCACCAGGGGTTCTGTGTACCCAATCCCTCCCTCTCCAATGTTAGGGTTCCCTTTTCTCCCCCGTCATACCAGGGGCTATGTACACATCTATGCCCTTCTTCTCCCATACTCTCTTCCTACCCTCACCCCCCATTATTCTTCTTTCTGTCTCTGTGATAGGTCATTCAGGGTATCAACATATTGAATACTGTTGGGAGGAGGAGATGGAGTATTGTTATGCTGGAAGTGGCTGCCATCAACCAGTTGTTTCATCTATAGACAATTGCAGAGGTGCTAGAGACCATAGGTGTTAAAGAGCCGACCACAGATTCATGTGTCCCACATTTTCCTCCTTGAGGTTTTCAATTTTTCACCAAAATCAAAAGGGGCCTGGCCATTGATGACTAGAGCATTCTCTGAGATTTTGGAATCGATGCAATGTGACATTCAAAAGTTATCATGTTACAGACACACAAACATAGAAATCCCATTGACTAGAGAAGACCTTTGCAAACCCAGATAATAATTTACCTTGTCTCACTATTATAGGTATTCAGAAAACCAACATTTTTCCTGAAAAAAATTAAAACAAAAACACTTTGTTCAAATTTTTTCTGTCAAAAAAAATTCTGTTTACCTACTGAAAGTTTTGAACTGACTCAAGATGAAACATGGGGGGGGGGGTCTAAAAATTGTTGACAGAAAATGACAATTTTCATTTAGTTTTGACTTAAAATGTCATTTCATTTCAGTTTTTTTAGTTTGAAAAAATTAAGAAACATTTTAAGTCAAAACAAAATAAAAATTCTTGTTTCAAATTGATGTTTTGACATAAAATGCTATTTCCTTTACCCACAAAGGCAATGCAATGGTATGTTAAGTGACATTTTAGATTTGACATTTCCTGTGGGCAAATTGAAAGTTTTCATTGGAATTGACATGTTTCCATAAAAAATACTTGTTTTGACTAAAACATATTTTGGGTGGGAAAATTTGGCTTATGAAAAATGTTGCCCCATTCTAGTCACTATTGACTCCTACAGCCCCAGAGATGCCCTCTAGAGGAGTCTAGGTTCATTCCATGGGACCATGGAGAGAGCTGATCTGCAGCCCCCAAAATCAAGTACTTGCAAAGGGCTTCTGTGGCACAGTTACAGTAAGGATGAGGCAGTGTGGATTAATGGATAGAGCACTGGACAGAAGACTCAGCAGATCTGGCTTCTATTCTTGGACCTAGCCTGTTGGGTGACATCGGGCAAGTCCCTTCACCTGCCTCTGCCCCAGTTTCCCCATCTGTAAAATAGGAATAATGACACTGATCTCCTTTGTAAAGCACTCCAAGATCTACCAATGAAAGGGTTAGATCAGAGCTAAATATTATTAACAAAATCTTAATGTCATGGTTGTATGGGCAAACTCAGCAGCCATTCTGCCTTTAGCATTAGCTCACAGTGTCCTCAGCTCAGACGCTGTTTGCTCTTTCACAACCCTCTGAACAGATCACAAAATAAAGGAAAGTGAGAGCTTACCATCCCCTCCTAGGGGCAGCACATGGGTCTCTGTGTGGGATACCTCTGCAACATTAGCACAGAGTCCCCACCAAAGGCAGAAGAGAGCTGAATTTGATTCCAAGGCAGAACACCTCTAACAAGCCCTTTCCCCTACAACTGTCCTGCAGTGCCACTGCTATGTATAAACCCATATCTTAGTATGGAGACAAAAATCTACAATCTTCTAGCCCATATGTAAGTGCACTATCCACTAACCTGTGATGACACTTTGAAATCTATTGGAAATGCAGACTGAGATGGGCTGAAGGTTTCCTACTGCCAAAACGCAGAGAAAGCCAGTCTGCTCTGCTGAGACTCTCTTTCTATTTTAAAAGGGTATGTATGGATGTATTTTACATTGATACTTATAGGCCCATACTTACCACAGTATTCAATATGAGAAATTCCATTGACAGTGAGCAAACAGTGGTTGAGGGCAAAGGGGCTGAAGAGATTTGCAGACCTGTTTTTAGGAGGTCACCCGAAAACACTTGGTTGAAACTGCTGGATCAGAAATTCACAAGCAAATCCTCTGTCTCCACAGGAGAGATAGTCAAGCTGTGACTCCCCTCCATAATGTCACCATTTTTGAGGCTATCTGGACAGTTTCAGGAGCTCTCAGGACAGAGAGACCAATGGGCTATTCTTCCTTCTCAGACTGTAAAGCTGCTGTCACCATGAGTATGGTCACCAGGGCAGTTATGAGAGTTACTGTTGAGTTGGCTTTACAAACTGCACTAAGAAATGCCATTCATGACATCCAGCACCCAAGTAGGGCAGAGTCATTATAGGCCTCAAGCCAATTTAGGAATTTATCATCCAGAGATGTATGTGATACACAGACATGGAGTATATCAAAGGGTTTGTGATCCAATCCCAGTCAGGTTTTAGAGTATTTATTTATTTATTTATTTTAGAGCTCCAGCCCATCTCAGCTAACTTCTTCTCTTTTCTCCAAAATTGGATGGGGCAGAGATGGTCATTGTTTTTAAAAAGACTCTCAACTGAAGGAAAAGGATGAGTGATTTTATATCAGCCCATTTGGAGACAGCTCCACTGCCTGCAACGTAAAACTGCTCCAGTGCATAGAAAGCATACACTGCCAACAAGAGATACAAACAGACGGGATAAATTCAGCCATAACATGAGCTGGCATAGACATTTAAAAGGACATGCAACTGTTTAAATCTTGGCAAAAACTGGTTTTCATTACTTCAGCTCATTTGTCAATCTCCAGCACATCCTACATCTAATAGCTCATACCAATTCAAAAAGGGGTAGTTCTGCTGGGAAGGGCAGGAAACTGGGAGTAAGGACTCCAATTTTTATCCCCTAGCTCTGTCAGGAAATCATTGCATGACCTGGGGCAGTTTAACCCACTTCATATGCTCGATCCCTCTGAGGTTTCTTTCATGAGTCCCTAATATCAAACTGAAATCTCCTCTTGACTCCATCTCTGGTCAAAAGATCATAGAACATGAGCAAACTGAGCAAAGGGGACCATTTCATCTGGTCTCTACGTAAAAGAATGAATGGACACAAATCAGACGTCAAGAATTATAACATTCAAAAACCAGTCGGAGAACACTTCAATCTCTCTGGTCACTCGATCACAGACCTAAGAGTGGCTATCCTTCAACAAAAAAGCTTCAAAAACAGACTCCAACGAGAGACTGCTGAATTGGAATTAATTTGCAAACTGGATACAATTAATTTAGGCTTGAATAGAGACTGGGAATGGATGAGTCATTACACAAAGTAAAACTATTTCCCCATGGTATTTCTCCCCCCCCCCCCCCCCCCACTGTTCCTCTGATATTCTTGTTAACTGCTGGAATTAGCCTACCTTGCTTGTCACCATGAAAGGTTTTCCTCCTTTTCCACCCCCTGCTGCTGGTGATGGCTTATCTTAAGTGATCACTCTCCTTACAGTGTGTATGATAAACCCATTGTTTCATGTTCTCTGTGTGTGTGTATATAAATCTCTCCTCTGTTTTTTCCACCAAATGCATCCGATGAAGTGAGCTGTAGCTCACGAAAGCTTATGCTCTAATAAATTTGTTAGTCTCTAAGGTGCCACAAGTCCTCCTTTTCTTTTTGCGAATACAGACTAACACGGCTGCTACTCTGAAACATTTCATCTGGAGAAATGGGAAATTTTCCCTGAAGGCGAGGTGTGTGTTAGAAAGGCAGTAGTCCCCCTGGAGGGAGAAAATAATGTCCATTTGTACCTAGGCTGGTGAATACACCACAGGGAATAATCCTGCAGTGGCTGGAAAGGGCTTGGATCAGATGAGGCCTCAGATATCTCTTCCATCGCTAATAGCTGTGATGAAACATGACACAGATGTTCCGCTTCAAGGAACGAAGGGAGAAGCTGGGGCTCTGACTCACGGTGTCTGTGGGAAGGGACAGGGCAGGGGACTGAGCTAGTGGGTGAAACCTGATCTCAGCTCAGCTCCTCACAGCGGGGCGGGGAGGCAGAGTTTTTGTCCAGGGGCTGCACCTGCTTGGCTCAGTGTGCGGCTCCAGGCGCAGTAATACAGCCCCGTGTCGTTGGGGAAGAGGCCGTCTGTGCTCAGTGAGAAGTTCTGCTCGGTCGGTCGGGCAGCCCGAAAGTGTCTCTCCGAACTGTGGTCAATCAAATCCTTCCCTCTGGAGAGAAAGAGCATGTGCAGGGCTCCACCCTGGGGAGGCTGCCGGTACCAGTACATCCAGGGGGTTGAACTGTATCCCTGCAGGTAGCAGTGCAGCTGGACAGAGGAGCCGGGGGGCAGAGAAATGAATCGGGGGGTCTGGTGGAGAGTCTGAGAGCGCCCATCTGTGAATGAGACACTGAGATGAATGGAGAAAGAAAGAAAGAAAGAAAGAAAGAAAGAAAGAAAGAAAGAAAGAAAGAAAGAAAGAAAGAAAGAAAGAAAGAAAGAAAGAAAGGAGGCAGGTCAATTGCAATGAGAAATATCACTCCGTTCTCCCCTTACAGTGCGGGAGGGTCAGGAGAGTGAGAAGCAGCCACAGACGCTCCGGCATCTTCCTGCCCTGATCGCAGAGGCCGGATACGCTGCTCTTCAGACATTTGACACCAATATTCAAATTCTCCTTTCACACGTTCCCTCTCTCCCCCTCTTGACCCACAATTTGTGACGCTCTTTTCCTGGCCCTTTATATACCTTACTCTCTCCTTCTCTTTGACACTCCCCTCTGTTCCACTTTTTCTTTCCAGTCTGCTCTCTCTGTCCTATCTCTGTCTCTCCTTTTCCCTCCCTCGAACTGCTCAAGCACAAATCATTTTATTTTTGTGCCTCTTTCACAGTTCTTGTCACCCAGACCTTCCTACCCAAACCTCGCCCACCAATGGGCCCTGCCAACCCCTCCAGGTTTGGTCAGGTTATAGAATTTCACCATCCAGCTAACAGAGTATCCTGTCCACCTCCCTTGTTCCTGAACCTTTCCCTCTAAAGCTGTTTGATATTATCCTTCCCTCTCACACACACATACATGACAGAACAGGAAAATGCTGCTGCCCTCTTCCCCTCTGGGTAGTGCAAGACACTCCAACCCCCAATAACAAGCCCCAATAACTCTATTTAGGGGTTATGCATTGAAAGAGATGGATGTCCTGGGGAGCCTTCATAAAACAGTGACAAGCACCTTCACCACTGTGTCAGCCCAGCCACCAGCAACCAATGCCAGCATAGGGCCACTATTTAAATGAGGGAAGAGTGGAGTGGAAAGGCAGAATATGAGTGTCTGGTTGCCATGGGAGGGCAGGTAGATGGGCCCCTATGTTAGGGAGGGATCAAAATGTGGGATAATAAGGAAGGGAAGGGTCTCCAGTGGGGAGGGGCACGTCTGGCTTGACCAATGTTTGTAGCACGGCTTCCTGGCCTATGACCCAGCAAATCCTGCCCTGATATCATTGCATTACTGAATACTACTTAGCAATTAAATGTTAAGTAATTAAAGCCTGCCCATACTCCAACTGATTCTAATGGCAGTGTCCATGACTCCACCAGGCTCAGGAGTTGCAAGTCTCCCAACAACCCTTTGAAGTAACAAGTGATTTACATGTGAAGAAGATGAGGCACAGAGATGCCTTTAAATGTCTAGTCAGTGACTGAACTGGGAGATGAACTTAGAAGTTCCTGACTTCTGGCCTCACTCTTCAAAACAAAAGCACCGCAGTCTGAAACCAGGTTCCTTTAGCAGATCTGTTGCATCAGCACCTCCAACCGAGAGACGAGCCGTGTATGGAGTGAGGGTGACACACACTGGCAGCACAGTGGAAATGTAGCCTCTGAATCCTAGAGCTGTGGTTCTAATATTGAAGTGAATGGGACTGTTCCTTGGGCCACGGGGATCTATGCTAGCTTATTACATTGCAACATCAGGGCCCAAGATAAAAATAGTTGTGGGTCATTCATATGTTTTCTGTACATATTTTATATATTTGGCATGGATAGAAAATTTTGTTTATTGTGGGAATTAAAAGCAAAAGAGAATATTTTAAATGTTACAATATTTCTTTGTATAACCAGTCTCTATTTCTGTGTCAGTTTATATAGTCTATACGGATGAAGATAAAAGGGGAACTAAACAGAGGTAGTGTCATGGTAAAGATCTACTTCCGGCCACCAAATCAAAAAGAGGAGTTGGATGAGGCATTTTTAGAATAAATAGTAGAAGAATCCAAAGCACAGAATAAATGAGGGACTTTAACTACCCAGATATCTGTTGGAAAATAACTCAGCAGCACACAAACTGTCAAACAAATTCTTGGAATGTGTAGGGGACAACTCTTTGTTTCAGGAAGTGTAGGAAGCACCTAAGAAGGCAGCTATTTTTGGTTTGAATCTAACTAATAGGGAGAAACTGGTTGAGAATCTGAAGGTGGAAGGTAACTTGGGTGCAAGTGATTGTGAAATGATAGAGTTCATGATTCTGAGGAAAGGAAGGAGTGAGAGCAGTAGACTAAAACAATTAACTTCAACAAAGAAGACTTCAACAAACTCAGGGGACTGATAAGTTTGATTCCATGGGAAGGAAATCTTAGGGAAACAGGAATTCAGGTAAACTGGCAGTTTCTAAACCTGACTACACTACACAGTTTTGTTGACAAAAGCCAGTGGGGAACAGGGAGCCAAGAGGAGAGGCAGCCCCTGCGGGGTAGCAGGGCTCCCATCAGGGAGCTGCCAGCAAAGCTGAGAGACCTGGCTCTCAGCCCCCACACTACCCTTCTTAGGTCAGTGGAAATATTCCTGGTGAGGACATGCAACACCGACCCAAGGAGGGTAGTATGTATGGACATCAGCCATTGCAGTAATTAATGCAATGGTTGTAAGTCAACCTAACATAGGTTGGATTATCTTTGTAGTTGTGGCAAATTGCCAGCACAATTATGATGGATCCCATGCTTCCTCTTCTTGTGTGTGTGTGGGGAGGGGAGGGGGGGTTCAGGGTGCAGTTTCCTGCCCCTGAACTAGGGTATCTACCATCCCTCTAGTAACCCAGAGAAGGGTAGTGAAGAGGGAGGGACCTAGGCCCACCCTCTACTCTGGGTCCCAGCCCAGGGGCCCTAGGGATAGTGGCAAACCACTTGAACTAGTGCTTCCTTCCCCTGGGCTACTTCCCTCTCCTGCTCTTCAGCTTGTGGCTTCCTGCCCTCTCTCTGCACAAGCCAGGTGTCTCTTTATCTAGGGTCTTGGTCTTCTAGCCAGCCATGGAACTCCTCCAAACTGCTCTCTGCTCTAACACCAAACCACTCTGCTCCGACTCCTTCCCCTGGCTGATTGAAGCAGGGGGTTTTTTTATCAGGTGACTGGCTTCAGGTGCTCTAATTGGCTTCAGGTGCTTTTAATTAATCTATAGCAACCTTTCTTCCCTCTATAGGGAATAAGGCTTCTCCTCATCCTGGGGCTTACATATCTCTCCTAGATCACTCTCCTGCTGCCTTCTGGCCATGCTGTATCACATAGTGTAGACATAGTCTAAAAGAAAATATATTAAAGGAACAACAGCAAAATATCCCAGTGCAGAGAAAAGATAGGAAAAATAGTAAGAGACCATTATGGCTGTATCAGGAGCTCTTTAAGGATTTGGAAATCAAAATGAAATTCTACAAAAAGTGGAAACAAGGAGAAATTGCTACTAATGAGTTTAAAAGCATTATAAAATCACAAATATGTAGGAAAAAGTTTGAATGGCTAAATGTACAAAAAAAGTAATAAGAAGAGGTTCTATAAATATATTAGAAGTAAGAGAACAACAAAGGAAAGTGTAGGTCCATTACTTAATGGGGAAGGAGAGCAAATAACAGATGACACAGAGAAAGCTGAATATTAAATGCCTTTTTTACTTCACTCTTCCCTAAAAACGTTGATTGTGATTATATGCTTTTCACAATAAATATTAACAAAAACAATTAATATCAACAAGACAGAAGGATTTCAGACTAGAATAAGAAAAAAGCAGGTTAAGGAATAGATAGACTGGTTAAGGAATAGATAGACTTCTGTTGGTCCAATAAAAGCTTTTAAGCTTACATAGAGCTCTTCTTCAGGTCTGGGAAACGTACTCAGAGTGGAGTGTCACAGCTAAATACAAGATGGATCCATGGGTCCTACACATGCCTTTCACAATATGTTGTGTACCTCATCCAGTGCACTAAATGCCCCAATAACAACTATGTGGGTTAGATCAGATGATCACTATGCTCTCAAATGACCTCACACTGGAAAATGATAAAAGACAAAAACACCTTGTCATGTGTGGGTGAACATTTTTCACAAAGCGATCACTCCATATCTGACCTACCAGTCCTCATCCTCAAAGGAAACCTGCACAACATTTTCAAAAGATGAGCCTGGGAGCTTAAATTCATAACTTTGCTAGACACTAAAAATCACGGACTGAATAGAGACACTGGATTTATGGCTTATTACAACAATCTGTGACCTACTAACAAAACCCCTCCCAGCTGCCTTACTCCCCCCCATCCTTTCACTCCTGTGGATGAGGGATGTTATCAGGTCATTTCACTGTGAATGGTCCCTTGAAATATGTGTTAACTACTTATGCTAAACAATCTGTTCCACCTATTTAACTGTCATACTCTGAAGGTATGTCTAAACTGCAAAGTTGTCGACAAAACTTTTGTCTTTCACGGGTACTTTAAAAAGCCCCCCCCCATGAAAGACAAAAGTTTTGCAGACACAAGTGGCAGTGTGAACGCAGCTTTGTTGGCAGGAGTGCTCTCCTGCTGACAAAGCTAACGCCACTCGCCACTCGTGGGGATGGAAGTATTTTGTCAGCAAAAGGGCAGACAAAGAGCATTTATACACGCTGACTTTTAGCGACAAGGCTGTGTTGACACAGCCTTGCCGCTAAAAGCTGTGTGGTGCAGATAAGCCCTCTGAAAAGAAGAGCTCTGTGGACCTTGAAAGTTTGTCTCTCTCACCAACTGAAGTTGGTCCCATAAAATATATTACCTCACCCACCTTGTCTCTCTAATACCCTGGGACTGACACAGCTACAACAACATTGCACATAACAACAGTATGTTAAGGAATATTGAGATGAGATAGATATATTCAAGTTGGCAGTGTCTGATGAAATTCACTATACAATACCTAAGGAACTAGCCAAAGCAATATCTGAATAATAATAATTTTGAAGAACTCACAGAGAACAGTGAGGTCCCAGAGGACTGGAGATGAGTAAACACAGCACCTGTCTTGTAAAAGGGGAAGAAGGAGGACCCAGGGAATTATATACTGGTGACCATAACATCCATATTTGGAAAGATACTACAAGAAATTATTAAACAATCATTTTGTTTAAACCTGGGGGATTATAAGGTGATAAGAAATAGCCACCGTGAATTTGTCAAGAACAAATCATGCAAACCAATCTAATTTCCTTCTTTGACCTGGTAATTGGCCTTCTCAACGGGGAGGAGCAGTAAATACAATATATCTGGACTTAAGTAAAGTTTTCGACACAGTCCCACATTACATTTTTATAACTAAACTAGGGAAATATGGTCTAAAATTACTATAAGGCAAGAGAGCACGGGAGGAAACACAAGGAGGAGGGTGCAACAGGGAAGGCCTCATGATTCATAGTAAGAAAGTAGGGCAATCAGCTAGTTATCTTAGGTGCCAGTACATGAACGCAAGAAGCCTGGGAAACAAGCTGGAAGAACTGGAATTCCTGGCACAGTCAAGGAACTATGATGTGACTGGAATAACAGAGACTTGTTGGGGTAACTCACATGACTGGAGCACTGTCATGGATGGGTATAAACTGTTCAGGAAGAAGACGTGGGGGAGAAAAGGTGGAGGAGTTGCACTGTATGTAAGAGAGCAGTGTGATTGCTCAGACCTCCAGTATGAAACTGGAGAAAAGCCTGTAGAGAGTCTTTGGGTTAAGTTTACAGGAGAGAATAACAAGAGTGATGTTATGGTGGGCATCTGCTATAGACCGCCAGACCAGGAGGATGAGGTAGACGAGGCTTTCTTCGGACATCTAAGAGAAGTTTCCAGATCAGAGGCCCTGGTTCTCGTGGGGGACTTCAATCACCCTGAATCTGCTGAGAGAGCAATACAGCAATGCACAGAAAATCAGGGAAGTTTTTGGAGAGTGTTGGGAACAACTTCCTGGTGCAAGTACTGGAGGAACCAACTAGGGGCCGTGCTCTTCTTGACCAGCTGCTCACAAACAGGGAAGAACTGGTAGGGGAAGTAGAAGTGGGTGGCAACCTGGGCAGCAGTGACCATGAGATAGTCAAGTTTAGGATCCTAACAAAAGGAACAAAGAAGAGCAGCAGAATACTGATCCTGGACTTCAGAAAAGCAGACTTTGACTTCCTCAGGGAACTGATGGGCAGGATCTCCTGGAAGCTAATATGAGGGGGAAAGGAGTCTCGGAGAGCTGGCTGTATTTTAAAGAAGCCTTATTGAGGGCACAGTAACAAACCATCCCAATGTGCAGAAAGAATAGCAAATATGGCAGGTGACCAGCTTGGCTTATCAGAGAAATCTTTAGTGAGCTTAAACACAAAAAGGAAGCTTACAAGAAGTGGAAACTTGGACAGGTGACTAGGGAGGAGTATAAAAATATTGCTTGAGTATGTAGGGGTATAATCAGGAAGGCCAAAGCACAATTGGAGTTGCAGCTAGCAAGGGATGTGAAGGGTAACAAAAATGGTTTCTACAGGTATGTTAGCAACAAGAAGAAGGTCAGGAAAAGTGTGGGACCCTTACTGAATGGGGGAGGCAACCTAGTAAAAGATGATGTGGAAAAAGCTGAAGTACTCAATGCTTTTTTTGCCTAAGTCTTCACAGAAAAGGTCAGCTCCCAGACTGCTGCCCTGGGTAGCACAGTATGGGGAGGAGGTGAGTAGCCCTCAGTGGTGAAAGAACAGGTTAAGCACTACTTAGAAAAGCTGGACATGAACAAGTATATGGGGCCAGATGCAATGCATCTGAGGGTGCTGAGGGAGCTGGCTGATGTGATTGCAGAGCCATTGGCCATTATGGTGTGACTGGGGGAGATCCCGGATGACTGGAAAAAGGCGAATATAATGCCCATCTTTAAAAAAAGGTAGAAGGAAGATCCGGGGAACTACAGAGCGGTCAGCTTCACCTCAGTCCCCGGAAAAATCATGGAGCAGGTCCTCAAGGAATCCATTTTGAAGCACTTGGAGGAGAGGAAGGTGATTGAGAACAGTCAGCATGGATTCACCAAGGGCAAGTCATGCCTGACCAACCTGATTGCCTTCTATGATGAGATAACTGGCTCTGTGGATATGGGGAAAGTGGTGGATGTGATATACCTTGACTTTAGCAAAGCTTTTGATACGGTCTTCCACAGTATTCTTGCCAGCAAGTTAAAGAAGTATGGATTGGATGAATGGACTATAAGGTGGATAGAAAGCTGGCTAGATCGTTGGGCTCAAAGTGTAGTGCTCAAAGACTCAATGTCTAGTTGTCAGTGTCCCAGGGGTCGGTCCTGGGGCCAGTTTTGTTCAATATCTTCATTAATGATCTGGATGATGGGATGGATTACACCTTCAGCAAGTTCACAGATGACACTAAGCCGAGGGGAGAGGTAGATATGCTGGAGGGTAGGGATAGGGTCCAGAGTGACCTAGACAAATTGGAGGATTGGGCTAAAAGAAATCTGATGAGGTTCAACAAGGACAAGTGCAGATTCCTCCACTTAGGACAGAAGAATCCTATGCACTGCTACAGGTTGGGTACCAACTGACTAAGCAGCAGTTCTGCAGAAAAGGACCTGGGGATTACAGTGGATGAGAAGCTGGATATGAGTCAACAGTGTGCCCTTGTTACCAAGAAGGCTAACGGTATATTGGGCTGCATTAGTAGGAGCATTGCCAGCAGATCGAGGGGAGTGATTATTGCCCTCTATTCGGCACTGGTGAGGCCACATCTGGAGTATTGAGTCCAGTTTTTGGCCCCCCACTACAGAAAGGATGTGGAGAAATTGGAGAGAGTCCAACGGAGGGCAACAAAAATGATCGGGGGGCTGGGGCACATGACTTACGAGGAGAGGTTGAGGGAACTGGGCTTGTTTAGTCTGCAGAAGAGAAGAGTGAGGGGGGATTTGATATCTGCCTCCAACTACCTGAAGGGGGGTTCCAAAGAGGATGAAGCTCAGCTGTTCTCAGTGGTGGTAGATGACAGAACAAGGAACAATGGTCTCAAGTTGCAGTAGGGGAGGTCTAGGTTGGATATAAGGAAAATCTATTTCACTAGGAGGATGGTGAAGCAGTGGAATGGGTTACCTAGGGAGGTGGTGGAATCTCCATCCTTAGAGATTTTTAAGGCCCAGTTTGACAAAGCCCTGGTTGGGATGATTTAGTAAGGGTTGGTCTTGCTTTGAGCAGGGCGTTGGACTAGATGATCTCCTGAGGTCTCTTCCAACCCTAATTTTCTATGATTCCATGATTCTAAGTTATTGAAAGACCATCTCAAAGAGTAGTTATCAATGATTTGCTGTCAAACTGGTAGGACACATGAACTGGAGTCCTGCAGGATCTGTCTTGGGTCCTGTACTATTCAGTATAATGACTTTCCTGGTAGAGTGGTGAGTATGCTTATAATATCTGTGTATGATACCAAGCTGGTAAATGTTGCAAGCATTTTGGAGGACTGAATTAGAATTCAGAATGATCTTGATAAATTGGAGAAATCAGTAAGATAAAATTTAATAAAGACAAGTGAAAAATACTGAACTTCAGAAGGAAAAATCAAATGCGCAACTTCAAAATGAGAAATAACTGACTAGGCAGCAGTTCTGCAGAAAAGTATCTGAGGGTTATAGTGGATCACAAATTGAATATGAATCAACAGTCTGATGCTGAAATGAAAAAGGTGTTACCTGTCAGCTCTGTGTTCTTGGGGAACCAGGGTGCAGTATCCAGCCTGTCTGACTCACGAAGGATACCCCCACCCCCCGCCAGCCTCTGCTTGAACCAAAACTGTTCAGAAGAAAGATTTACAAAAAGCAGCGAAAAGGCAGTGGGAGACCCCTCCAGACAAGGGTGTCAGGATTAAGGCAACTCCCCTTGCCTCATTTGCATCGAAGATGGAACAGGGAGGCATCTCCATTAGCATACAGAATGGAGAACAGAGATTCCAAGGCAAGAACTGGACCAGAAAAGCACGGAAGCACTGCATGATGGGGGATCTCTGCTCCAGACATTAATGAACCCATGGCTGCACACACCCAGCTCAGTAATTATCAGACCAATTCTAGTAATAAATCCTTTATTGGTATCCAAAATACTGAAACTGCCTAATTGCATTGTGAGCTCCCTCAAAGGAACACCACCCGTAGCCAGGAATGATCAATTCTTATTGTGTAGCCTGAACAAAACAACTTTGGTATACTCCCTTGAGGCATCAATTTACCCATAAACAAATCTAGTCTTCTCCTTTGAACCATTGTTGTTTCCCTACAAAAAACCCCTACCCACGCTCAAGTAAGTGTTCTGATACCTGGATCCAAATCTGAATGAGTTCCATTGGGACTTCGTCTTCTCCTGACTGATCGTGCTGGAGGCTCTGCTTGTCTCCAGCACTCCCGACTCTCAGCCACCACAACCTGGGAACCCCAACAGGTTCAAGCATCATGGAGTGTTGAGAACCCAACTCTCTCTCTCTCTCTCTCTCTCTCTCTCTCTGTTTTTTTTCTACTCTATGTATAGCTTTCTAACCCTGACTTGTGTGATCAGTTATAGTTTTCTAAACCTGACTTTTAAAATCAAATTTAAGCTAGATTTAATGTTGTAACTGTTTTGTTTGTTTGGCTCTCCTTGTATGGTCATTACCTGGTAATAAATAACTTTTATGGTTAGGCTGGCTGCTTCCCTCTCTCTCACTCTCTCTTTTGTGTTTTTGGCCTCCCCATTTGCTCTGCAGCAATGCTCCTCTTACCTAAGCTAAAGATCCCTGCAGCATCCAAAAATCCTGTGCGGTTTGCTCATCAAGTGGGTTACTACCAGAAAAATTGTAATGTGAAAGTGGGAATGGGGACGTGCTGAAACTGTGGCATAGGAGGGTGGCAGCTTGGAAGTGCTATTTGACCCAACCTACTGAGTCCAGGGACATATAAGGGATCAGCTTAGGAGTACTGATTGACCCGGTCCTCTCAGATGCACTCTGTTAATGTGTGTGTGTGGGTTCATCTGATTCTGGGGCTAGAGGAACCTAGCCCTGGGAAACCTAGGGGGGGATAGCTCCATTGGGAGGGACTTGCAGAAGGGAGAAGTAGAGACCTGTATGAGAACACAAGTGACACAAACAGTACATTGATAGAATTACAGAATGCCCCCCTCCCCCGCAGAAGAGTAAACCTAATAAATTAGCATACCCCAAAGTAATGGGCAAATCTGATAACAAGGACAAATGTCTTTCTGTGAAATATTAACAGAAGTATTGTATGTAAGATGCAGGAGGGAATTATTCCACTTTACTCAGCACTGCTGTGGCCTCAGCTGGAGTATTGCATCCAGATCTGGGCATCACGCTTTACCAAAGATGTGAACAAATTAGAGAGTCCAGAGGAGGCCTGAGGTTTTTAAGAAGAGGTTAGACAAACATCTGTCAGGGATGGTCTAGGTATACTTAATCCTCCTTTAGCACAGGGGGATGGACTAGATGACCACTTGAGGTCCCTTCCAGACCTACATTTCTGTGATTCTATGAATTTTGTGGCAGTTCTCTGAATTCTCCAAATATATTGACCTCCTTATGGTGGGGTGAGCTTTCAAACTGCAGTGCAGAATATACGTTCCAAGACTTTCAGCTGACTTGTAACATTCTGACATATATGCATATGTGGATGGATGCCACTGCCCCCTTCTTGACAGGCTGTTTCAGACCTTTAGCCTTTTATAGTTCTCTTTGTTTCCCTCTATGGTGGAACGGTGGGGTGCGCCCCCCAGGGGGGCATGAACGAATGTTTGGGAGCATGTGGTGGGGCCCGGGTCAGCCCCCACTGAGGGTGGGGAGGGAGCGCCACCCATCCCCACTCTGCCCCCAGCCCAGATCCGACCCCAGCCACAGCTCCACTCTGCCCCCTGCTCTGCCCCCAGCTAGAGCTGTAACTAGGCATTTTAGCACCCTGGGTGAGCAAGCATATTTGCACCCCCTGCCAGGGTTTTTTTAGATTATATGAGTTAGAATATTATAGAGTAATGATAATGCATTTATTTTTGTGTATCAGTACAGTACATAGAAAATAAAAGCTACTGTATGATTCTTTTAGTGCCACATTAATTTTCACACAATCCTTTAACAACCCTATAGTATCGTCCTGTATAACCTTTAAGTAAACTCATTGATAGCTACTGAAAAAAAACCATGGACTGAAAATAATCGTAACATAAATATGGATACTACAATGACTTAATGACATGAAACATATTCAGAAAGACATAAAATTGCATTTCTGTGTATAAAAAAGCGATACTGATGGTTTTCCATCATCCATAGTGAGACCATGACTAGAATAAACAGACACGTCAGAGAATAAAAGGGACTCAAGAGTAAACAAACAAATGAATTTACCATGGAGGTAGATTATCTAACAATTGAGTTACCAATATCGAATCTGACCTTGTATAAGCAGAAGCCACCCTTTCTCTGGCCTTTATATGAGACAAACAGCCATTTGGGTGGCTGGGGGATGGTTGTAAGATTTCTGTTTTTTACCTTTTGCATTGTGATTTTATTTTTCTGAGAGTATTGACTATTGTTTGCTTCCTGATTATGGTTGGTTTATACCTGATCATTTCTCCTGCTGAATCCTGCTGAGCAAATTGGGATTATGCCCCTTTAAAGGTGAAGCATTATAGCAGAATGGCTTGTTTGTATAAGGCCAATGTGGGAAGTATCATTCAATTGGGGAAGCTATGTTGTGACATCTGATAAGAGGCATAACACATCCTACCTCTTGGCAGGGGGTTAGACTAGATGTCTCTTGTGGTCCCTTCTAACCCTGTGGTTCTATGACATTTGACTTCTGTCCAGGCAAGGCCCTTCACACCTAAGTGTGGAAACAGAAGAAAGTATATGGCTGTGGTAATTGTGAAATCAGATTATGCTGTGCTTCAGTGTGAAACAATGTCAATGCCATGGTTATAGTGGTTAAATAGACATATCAGCGAGGTGATGGCCCCGGTCTCCTAGAGAAGGGTGTCAGGAACAGGCTGGCTGGGTCACAGCACAGAATGCTACAAGCACAGGTCACAGTGGACATGTTTCTTCACCTGTGCATATCTAACCAGCAGCACCAATCCAGATCTGCAGCCAATGCAGATTTCCCTGTTGGTCTCTTCACCTGTATAGTAAATGTCCTATATTTTTATCTGTCTGGGCACAACTGAAAATTGTCCCTAGCCCAAAATTAGAGGCCTTTTAAAAGAAAAGCCTAGGTGTATTCAGCACCCTGGGCCAGTCTTCCCTTAAGGTGTCAATTCCATGATGTGTGAGTGCAACCTGCTGGCCAATTAATGGAGCATTATAACAAGGCTCCTTATTCTGTTCTCTGTAATAATGATGGGGGGGGGAGATTCCATTACTGGTAACAGGGGGCACAACAGGAAAAGTTTGGACACCACTGCTTTATTGACAAAGAGTATGGCACTAGGGAAAACAAAGTTGCAATTTCCATTTGTCCTGTCTTATGTCTGCATTTGATTGATGTGAACCACATGACTGCAACTATAGCATCTTGAACCAGGAATGAGTTAAATGAATGGCAAGTGACTATATGTAATGAGGCTGTCACAAGAAAATAACCCATGCTCAAAGGAGCTGCTCTGCCTTTGTTCATTTCTCCCCCAGCAGCACCCTGCTGTTACTTCTATGCATAATGAGCTGTTTCTGTCTGCATGAGAAAAGCCTGATGATCTCCATCTTCTGTGGAGATGGGAGGAGCTACTCTCTCTGAGGGAGTGTTGGGGAGAGGAGGAAGGTTTTTGTAGAGGGAGGATTCAGAGTAGCAGCCGTGTTAGTCTGTATTCGCAAAAAGAAAAGGAGTACTTGTGGCACCTTAGAGACTAACAAATTTATTAGAGCATAAGCTTTCGTGAGCTACAGCTCACTTCATCTGATGAATGCATCTGATGAAGTGAGCTGTAGCTCACGAAAGCTTATGCTCTAATAAATTTGTTAGTCTCTAAGGTGCCACAAGTACTCCTTTTCTTTTTGTAGAGGGAGGAGGTGACTCTGAAGCACTGTGTCTAAACTGCTGGCACAGAAATACACAGCCGAGTGCTCAGTCTTCACAGAGGGGATGTTCAAGTCAAAGACTTTTATCTCTGGCCGGGAGGCTGTGAATCCATCTTTAATATCACCTTTCTCCTTGCTATCTACAGTAAGTGAGTAATAGATCAGCTGCAGCCCCTTCCCCTGCTGCTGCTGCTGATACCAGTACATATTATTATGACCATCAGTTTGTTTGCATGTCAGCTGGGCTGTCTGTCCTCTCTTCAGTACCAGGCTTGGTGTTTGGGTGATTTTAGCATCTGTGTGTCCTGTGAGACAAAACAAAAGAAACAAACACAGTTAACCAAAGGAGCTGTATCCTGCAGACACCAGAACGGGGATTTCACGGCTCTACCGATAACTTACTTGCTCCCAAGATGCCCAGGGCTGCTGTGCACCAGAGTAACCACATCCCCATCTCTGGGGCAGTGATCAGTGAGCTGAGCAGCATTTGCCCAGCAGAGGGTTTTATACCACTCTGCTCCATAGGGCTGTTTCTGCACCAATAGGCACTAGGTGGTTACGCACTTCAGAGCTGGTGTAGGTGAGCTTATTGCACACACACATGGCCCCAGACAAACAGCTTGTTTTATGTGGAGGCTAGACTTAAAAAGTAAAATACTTGCTCTTGAATATCACTTTAATGAGCAGTTTTATAACATGACTACATTTTCCCACTTTTAAGAAAGTGAGATAAATGAGCTTCTGTTCCAAACTCAGTGTATCCCTTATTTATTAACACAGTCTCTAATGGGGGGGGTGTGTCTAAAGCCCCCAACCCCGAAGTTGTGTCGGCTCACTACAGGTCAGGAGCTTTTTGCATCATTCCATTCCACCCCCACGAGCTTCCTGTGTGTCTCCCCAACACCATCCACTTCTACTTCAGGGACTCCCTGCAACTCAGTCCTCTCAATATCGCCGCCCCGGCTCCGGGTGCCTCCTACCTTACCAGGGTCCCCCATTTCTTCCCTATACTAGTGGTTCTGCGTG
Source organism: Dermochelys coriacea (assembly GCF_009764565.3). Classification (NCBI taxonomy): domain Eukaryota; kingdom Metazoa; phylum Chordata; order Testudines; family Dermochelyidae; genus Dermochelys; species Dermochelys coriacea. The sequence goes on along the minus strand of NC_050068.2, from coordinate 213,241,693 downwards.
TGCCTCCATTTCCTCTACGCCCCAGTACTTCCTTCCCCCTTTGCCAGGTGCTGTGCACGCGCTATGCCCCGCTTCGCATGGGCAGCGGGCGAAGCTTCCCCTGCGGGAGGCTGGCTCCTCGTCCCACCTCCTCTGCCCGAGGCCCTGCCCACACTCCAGCCCTGCTCTGCCCATAGACCCCGCCGCCGGCCGCGAGACACCCCGCGTCCTTCTCACTCCCCGCCTGCCGCTCGCCACGTCCCTCCTCTACCCCCACCCACGCGGGGGCGGGGGCGCGGCAAGCAGCAGGGACTCAGGGGGCAGGGGTGGAGGGGAGAAGGAAGACTCATTAGGTAGCAACAGCAGTGGTGGGAGCCGTGGGGAAGGGGCGGAGCAGGAAGGGTATGAGGCAGGAGTTCGTGGCTGCCATCAACCAGTTGTTTGAGCTACGAATAGCTACAGTGCAGAGGTTCTAGAGGCTGTGGCTGTGCTGAAGAGCTGGCCAGGACTCCATAAGGCTTGAGCCTGAGTCTGAGCCCGAGCTTACAGTGCAGTGTAGACATACCCCATGCTCCCACATTTTCTTCCTCTGGGTTTTCCAATTTTCCTGAAAATCAATAGATTTCTAGAAACTGATGCCTAGAACATTTCCTGAGATTTTGGAATTGATTGAATGTTGTGTTCAAACTAGGGCTGTCAAGCAATTGTGTGATTAATTGCAATTAATTAATTTTAAAAAGAACAGGCGTACTTGTGGCACCTTAGAGACTAACAAGTTTATTAGAGCATAAGCTTTCATGGGCTACAGCTCACTTCATCGGATGCATAGAATGGAACATATAGTAAGAAGATAGATAGATAGATAGATAGATATACAGAGAACAGGAAAAGCTGGAAGTAGCTATACCAACTGTAAGAGGCTAATTAATTAAATGAGCTCTTATCGGCAGGAGGAAAAAAAACTTTTGTAGTGATAATCAAGATGGCTCATTTAGACAGTTGACAAGGATATCATCATTACACATATTGAATCTATTTCCCCATATTAAGTATCATCATTACACATATTGAATCTATTTCCCCATGTTAAGTATCCTCACACTTCTTGTCAATTGTGTAAATGGGACATCTTGATTATCATTACAAAAGTTTTTTTTTCTCCTGCTGATAAGAGCTCATCTTAATTAATTAGCCTCTTACAGTTGGTATGGCTACTTCCACCTTTTCATGTTCTCGGTATAGATAGATAGATGGATAGATAGATAGATAGATAGATAGATAGATAGATAGATAGATCTTCTTACTATATGTTCCATTCTATGCATCTGATGAAGTGGGCTGTAGCCCATGAAAGCTTATGCTCAAATAAATTTGTTAGTCTCTAAGGTGCCACGAGTACTCCTGTTCTTTTTTGCAAATACAGACTAACATGGCTGCTACTCTGAAACCAACAATTTAAAAAATCATTAATCGCGTGATTAATCACACTATTAAACAATAATAGAATATCATTTATTTAAATATTTTTGGATGTTTTCTATGTTTCAAATATATTGATTTCAATTACAACATACAATACAAAGTGTACAGTGTTCACTTTATATTTATTTTATTACAATTATTTGCACTGAAAAGAAAAGAAATAGTCTTTTTCAATTCACCTAATACAAGTACTGTAGTGCAATCTCTTTATCATGAAAGTTGAACTTACAAATGTAGAATTATGTACAAAAAACCTGCATTCAAAAATAAAACAATGTAAGATTTTAGAGCCTGCAAGTCCACTCAGTCCTACTTCTTGTTCAGCCAATATCTCAGAGAAACAAGTTTGTTTACATTTGCAGGAGCTAATGTGGCTCGCTTCTTGTTTACAATGTCAGCTGAAAGTGAGAACATGCATTTTCATGGCACTATTGTAGCCGCCATCGCAAGATATTTATGTGCCAGATGTGCTAAAGATTCATATGTCCCTTCATGCTTCAACCACCATTCCAGGGGACATGCGTCCATGCTGATCATGGGTTCTGCTTGATAACAATCCAAAGCAGTACGGACCGACACATGTTCATTTTCATCATCTGAGTCAGATGCCACTGGCAAAATGTTAATTTTCTTTTTTGGTGGTTTGGGTTCTGTAGTTTCCACATTGGAGTGTTGCTCTTTTAAAACTTGTGAAAGCATGCTGCACATCGCATCCGTCTCAGATTTGGGAAGGCACTTCAGATTCTTAAACCTTGGGTCGAGTGCTGTAGCTTTCTTTAGAAATCTCATATTGGTATCTTCTTTGCGTTTTGTCAAATCTGCAGTGAAAGTGTTCTTAAAATGAACAACATGTGCTGGGTCATCATCTGAGACTGCTATAACATGAAATATATGGCAGAATGTGAGTAAAACAAAATAGGAGACATACAATTCTCCCCCAAGGAGTTCAATCACAAATTTAATTAATGCATTTTTTTTTAACGAACGTCATCAGCACGGAAGCATGTCCTCTGGAATGGTGGCCGAAGCATGAAGGGGCATACAAATGTTTAGCATATCTGGCACATAAATACCTTGTAATGCCAGCTACAAAAGTGCAAATGCCTGTTCTCACTTTCTGGTGACATTGTAAATAAGTAGAAGTCAGCATTATCACCTGTAAATGTAAACAATCTTGTTTGTCTTAGCGATTGGCTGAAGAAGTAGGACTGAACATAGGCGCCAACTTCCCCTCTTTCCTGTGGGTACTTGACACGCGCTCTGCCCCAGCCCCACCCCCACTCCACCCCTTCAATGAGGCCCCTCCCCTGCCCTGCCCCCATTCCAACCCCTTCCCCAAAGTCCCCGCCCCAACTCTGCACCCTCCCTGCCAATATTCCAACTCCTTCCCCAAATTCCCACCCCAGCCCTGCCTCCTCCCCCGAGCACGCCACATTCCCGCTCCTCCCTTCCTCCCAGAATGTGCTAATACTGCCAAACAGCTGTTTGGCTGCAGCCAGGCGAGAAATGCTGGAAGATAGGCGGAGGAGCAGGGACATGGTGCACTCAGGGGGGGAGGAGGAGCTGGGGTGGTGGGGAGGGGAGCTTTGCTGCTGATGGGTGCAGAGCACCCACTAATTTTTCCCGTTGGATGCTCCAGCTCCGGAGCACCCAAGGAGTCGGTGCCTATGGGACTGAATGGACTTGTAGACTCTGAAGTTTTATATTTTTTTGTTTTTGAGTGCAGTTATGTAACAAAAAAAATCTACATTTGTAAATTGCACTTTTACGACAAAGAGATTTCACTACAGTATTTCTATGAGGTGAATTGAAAAATATTATTTCTTTTTTTTAACATTTTTACAGTGCAAATATGTGTAATCAAAAATAATATACACTTTGATTTCAATTACAACAGTGAATACAATATATACAAAATGTAGAAAAACATCCAAAATATTTAATAAATTTCAGTTAGTAGTCTATTGTTTAACAGTGCAATTAAAACTGTGATTAATTGCTTTAATAGTGATTAATTTTTTTTTAGTTAATCGCATGAACTAACTGCGATTAATCAACAGGTCTAGTTCAAATATTCTTATGTTATGAACAGACAGAGAAATGACATCACCTTGAGGGCAACACCTTTACAAATTCGGCCAATGATCTGTTGTCTCAATGTCACTATTATAGCTACTCAGGTAACCTACATTTTTCCTGCAAAAATATTTGAACAACAATCCTTTGTTCAATTTTTTCTGGGGAAAAAAATCTCCATTTTCCCAAAGAAAGTTTCAAACTGACTCAAGGAAAATTTTTGTTTCAAATCAACATTTTGACAGAAAATGACAATTTTCATTGTTTTCACTTAAAATGTAATTTCATTTCAGTTAAGTTTAAAAAAATGAAGTGATATTTAATTCAAAACATAATGAAAATTTTTGTTTCAAATTGATGTGTTGACATAAAATGTCATTTTCTTTCATCAAAAAGCCAAAACATAATGAATAATTTACTTTTGATATTTCCCACAGGAAATAGAAAGTTTTCATTGGAACGGACATAATCCCATAAAAAAGATGCCTGTTTTGACTAAAACATATTTTGGGTAGGAAAATTTGGTTATGAAAAATGTTGTCCCACTCTGGTCACTATTGACTCCTACAGCTCCAGGGATGCCTTTTGGAGGAATCTAGGCTTATTGCATGGAGTCCTTGGGAGAGCTGATCTGCAGTCCCCAAAATCAAGAGCATTGAATGGGCCTGTGAGGCACAAATACAGAAAGTATGAGGCAGTGTGGATAGAGCTCTGGACAGGGACTCAACAGACCTGGGTTCTATCCTTGGCTCTGGCCTGCTGTATAACCTTAGGCAAGTCCCTCCACCTTTCTGTGCCCCAGTTTCTCCATCTGTCAAATGGGGATAATGACACTGACCTCCTTTGTAAAGCACTCTGAGATCTACCAATGAAAAGTGCTAAACAAGAGCTAGGTCTTGTTATTAAGAGAAGTCTTAATGCAGGGGCTTTATGGGCAAACACAGCAGCCATTCCACGTTCAAAGTTAGCTCACAGAACTTCAGATGCCATTAGCACTTTCACGTCCCTCTGAACAGCCCACAAGATACAGGAAAGTTAGAGATTCTCACCTCTGCTCAGAGGCAGCCCATGGCTGTGTTTGGGAAACCCCTGTGATATTAGCACAGAGCACCCACCAAAGGCAGAAGAGAGCTGGGCTTGATACCAAAGCAGAGCACCTCTAACAAGCCCTTTCCCTAAGGTCTGTGCTTCAGTGCCAGTGCTGGTTATAAGCTCATGCTGTAGTATGGATACTTGACTGGCCCACATGTAGGAAAGTGTCAATTTGAAACCTAGTAGAAATGCACGAGCTGGGCTGAGACAGACCTCCCTTCTCAGCCTCTGAAATGAGATCCAGTCCCCTGCCCTACTGCCAAAACCAGAGACAGCCAGAGTCTGCTCTACCAAAACTCTCATTATAGTTTAAAAGATTAAAAGTACCACTGAGGGGTATTGATGGATTTTTACATTGATAGTTAAGGGACTCCATAGACAGCACTGCCTGGATTGAAGGCAAAGGGGATTCAGGCTGGAGAGATTTGTAGCATTGCATTTAGGAGGTCACCGTGAGGTACTGGGTTGAAACTGCTTTTTCAGCAAGCAAGGCCTCTGTCTCCATGGGAGAAGTAGTCAAGCAAAAGATCACACTCACCATTCTGTACATTATCTAGACACAGTCTTGGGAGCTCTCAGGACAGAGAGACCCATGGGCTATTCTTTCTTCTCAGCAGGTAAAGCTGCTGTCATCATAAGCATAGTCCCCAGGGCTGTTATGAGAGCTACTGCTGAATTGACGTTACAAACTGCAAAGAAACATTACCCAGGAATCCAGTCACCAAGTATGGCAGTGTCATTATAGGACATATTTCAGAGTAGCAGCCATGTTAGTCTGTATTTGCAAAAATGTGATATATGCCATCTTGTGCCAGCAATGCCCCTCTGCCATGTACATTGGAAACTGGACAGTCTCTACGTAAAAGAATAAATGGACACAAATTGGATATCAAGAATTATAACATTCAAAAACCAGTCGGAGAACACTTCAATCTCTTTGGTTACTCAATTACAGACCTAAACGTTGCAATTCTTCAACAAAAAAACTTCAAAAACAGACTCCAACAAGAGACTGCTGAATTGGAATTAATTTGCAAACTGGATACAATTAACTTAGGCTTGAATAAAGACTGGGAGTGGATGTGTCATTACACAAAGTAAAACTATTTCCGCATGTTTATTCCCACCCCCCACTGTTCCTCAGATGTTCTTGTCAACTGCTGGAAATGGCCCACCTTGATTATCACTACAAAAGTGATAATCAAGTCCCCCCCCCCCCCCGCTCTCCTGCTTAATAGCTCACCTTAAGTGATCTCTCTCATTACAGTCTGTATGGTAACACCATTGTTTCATTTTCTCTATGTATTTCATGTTCTCCCCGCTGTATTTTCCACTGAATGCATCCGATGAAGTGAGCTGTAACTCATGAAAGCTTATGCTCAAATAAATTTGTTAGTCTCTAAGGTGCCACAAGTACTCCTTTTCATTATAGGCCATGTTGATGATGAGCTGCGTTTCAACCTCCTTACCTAAGGATGGAAGTGTTACACACATGGAGTGAATGTGAATGGGTTTATGATTCATTCCCAGTCAACAGCACTATATAATCTGTACTATTGGGTCATCCTTTTATACCCTGATGGTCTTAATTTGCCCTCTCCCTTCCTACTGGGAGTGCATCTCTCAAGCCAGGAGTCAATTGTGAGTTTGCAACTGTGATGTGTCTCTAATTTGCCATGTGAAATACTAAGGAAACAAGCCTTCCCTGCCTCTAATTGGTTTTGTGGAGCTATTTTCATTAATGTCTGCAATACACTCTCTGTTGTATTATTGCCACTTCTGGTTTCTGCAGCCACCAACCTGGATTACTCCAGGCCCACTGCACAGGGACTTGGTGGAGGTGATGAGAGGTCTTGACTGGAAACTGGACTGTTGGGGCTGGGATAGGTCTCTGTGGTAGTATTACAGTGAGGCATTTTTGAACGTAGGGACTACAAAGATAAACACAACAGCCATTCTACCTTCAGCAGTAGCTCATGTGAAGCCTTGGATGCTGCGGGTTTATTTACTTCCACCTGGACACTCTCCTACATACAGGAAGGTCTGTAGCCACCTGAGCCTATGTGGCTATTAACTTATGCAAATAACCCCGTCTTTACTGTACCCTCGAACTCTTGGTACGTTTGCCTTTATTGACCTTCAGCATGCTGTCAAAATCCTAGACTGTGACCTCCCTGGGGCTGGGACCCTCTTTGTGTTACTTGTTTATGCAGTGCCTGGTGCAATTGGGCCCTGCTCCCTGACTAGGTCCCTTAGGCACTGCCGCAATGGATACAATATAAACAAGCTCGGTATCACATCTCCTGTCAGGGACAGCCCCCCTCGCTGAATGTTGCCCCGACTCCACTGCTCCCTTGCAACCCTAGCACCGAGTACTCAGCAGAGGCAGGCAGAAGGGCCCTTGCTTTAGTCCCTCTTACACAGTATGGCGCTGCTAACAATGCAGCGTTCCCTCTCCCCAGGGCTGCCCTGTACTGCTAGCAGCAGGTGTGAGCCCAGGCTGGGGTGGGGATTTGACACTCCCCTATAAATTGCACTGACCCTTCCCCACTTGCAATGTCTCAGACGCTCACACTTAGTGGAGCACTCATGGGATGATGGTTACAATTTCTGCCTCTCAGATGATGCCCTGGCACTGCTGCCCAGTGGAGTTACAGCCCAGCTCCTGTAGTGGTGATCTTCACTGGTGCAAAGTGGGTGTAAAATGCTCCCATTCTGATTTTGGTACTGGTTTGTATTTATTCTGAATGGTGTAAATCACTATACAAGGTGCAGCACTGGTCAGTGGGACCAGGCATGTCCTGTGTAAAAGCTCCACTTCTATTGCCACAGGGAGAAGTGCCATAGAGAATAGAAATGGATTTTTACATAGGAATTCACCAACCTCCGCAAGATTTCCACACACACACATGCTCAAGAGGAAAGAGGTGACTGTAATGCTGCCAGATAAATGCTCTTCTGAAGAATATGGATTGAATCCAGGCTGGCAACTCCCTTTGGAGTCCCTAGTGGTTTGATGTCAAGCAACACTTCACATTAACATGGTGCAGTTTTATGGGCAGGCAGACGTATGTATGAAGGGGAGGAGGACACTACTTTCCCTTACTGGGTCGGTGATGACAAACGAGTCATTTATTGGTGAGTTTTCACCACTACCCAATTAGGTGGAGCTGCTGCTTCACATAATGAAAATGAATCCTGTGTTTTGGGAAGGTTGTGAGTTCCAGTGTCCACTCATATGTGTGAGGTGAGCTGAGAACCAGGGGGCCAGTATGTTTCTAGATACATGGGAAAGGAGCAAGGTTGTTTCAACACAGAACTGGATGTTGGGATACCTGGGGTTTATTCTTTCCTCTGCCACTGATTTCTTTTTTACCTTGGCAAAGTCACTTAACTGCTCTTTGCCTCCGATTCCCCATGTTTAAAATGGACAAGATACCTTCTTTGCATCACAGGACATTGTTGTGTAGTGATGCTGAGTGATGTCTGCAAAGCACTTTGAGACCCTCAGGTATTAAGTGCTCCAAAAGGGCAAAATAGAGTTATTCTCACACAACAGCCTACATGCATGGCAGGTATGTATCCTAGATCAGTGGTTTTCAAACTTGTTTTCTTGCAACCCAATTGAGGAAAATTGTTGATGCCCATGACTCAATGGAGCTGGGGATCAGGGGTTTGGGGTGTGGGAGAGGCTCAGGGCTGGGGCAGAGGGTTGGGATGCAGGGGTGAGGGCTGTGGCGTGGGGCTGGGAATGAGGGATTCAAGGTATTAGAGGGGGCTCAGGGCTGGGGCAGAATGTTGGGGTGCAGGAGGGGGTAAGGGATCTGGGCTAGGGGTGCAGGCTCTGGGGTGGGGCCAGGGATGAGGGGTTTGGGGTGCAGGAAGGGGCTCTGGGTTGTGGGGGGACTCAGGGTTGGGGCAAGGGATTAGGGTGTGGGTTTATTTTGGGCAACTCCCAGACAGTGGCACTGTGGGGGTGCTAAGGCAGGCTTCCTGCCTGTCCTGGCACCATGGACAGTGCTGCGCCCCAGAAGAGGCCAGTAGCGGGTCCTGCTTCTAACAGAAGCGCGCAAGCGGCTCCGTGCGGCTCCGGGAACCAGCCAATGAGAGTGCAGAGCCAGTGCTCAAGGCAGGGACAGTGCGTGGAGCCCCCTGGCCCCCCTGCCTAGGAGCCAGACCTGCTGCTGGCTACTTCCAGGGCACAGCCGGTGTCAGAGCAGGTAGGGACCAGCCTGCCTTAGCTGGGAAGCACCGCTGACGGGTCTTTTAACAGCCCGGTTGGCGGTGCTGACCAGAGCCACCATGACCCAGTGCCTTCCATTCCATGACCCAGTACTGGATCACGACCTGCAGTTTGGAAACCACTGTCCTAGGTGGCTCTCCCCACTGAAAGGTGTTACTCTCTTCCCCATTCTCCTCTCCCCTTCTGGCTTCTCTCCAGCACTCACGGAGAATGTGCCTTGTCACTGTCCATGTGGTGGCAGCCAACGTGCCACTTTCTATGCCAGGGCTACAGAGAGACAAGGAATAGAAGAGGGGTTTTTTGTAGAGTGAAGAGATGACTTTGAAGCACTGCTGCTGCTGCTGCTGAAGAAATACACAGCCGAGTGCTCTGGCTGCACAGACGAGATGTTCAAGCGAAAGAGACCATCCTGTGGCTAGTTGGCCTCAAGCAACTCACAATTTTGCCTTTTTCTCTTTCTTCCTTATAGCTGAAGAGCAACTGACACAGATCCTGCCGGTACCAGAACATGCTGTCCTGCTCATAGGTTTGCTGACATTTCAGATAGGCAGTATGTCCTCTCTCCAGGGGTTATTTTAGAATCTGTTTCTCCTGTAGAAGGAAAAAAACAAAACACACAAGACAGACATAATAAAACAGTCATGTCCAAGGGAAACATTTAGAGCCAAATCCTGCAAATGCTAGAATGGGGATTCCACTTCCCAGACATAAACTCACTTGCTCTCAAGAGATACATGGCTAGACACCAGCTTCTGCACACCCCCATCTCTGTCTCACTGAGCAGGGGGCAGTCCCCCAGCGTGGGGTTTTATGTAGCTCTAGTCCACAGCTCTGGTTCCTTCCTAGCACTGGTGAGCAGGGCCTGTTTGTGTTTCCCAAAGATGTAGGGGGCACCCTCTGGGGAGGGGTCATTGTAACCTTGATACTCCTGGCTAGTTGTTGAAGAGTCCCAGAGTTCTTAGTGGCTGATGTGTACAGACTCCTGGCTGCCTTTCCCCTTTGGTAATCCTGATGATTATAGCTCCAGCAACATTTGATTTTAAGATGAAGCATTTCTTATGGACTGGTGTGCGGGGCGGGGCAGAGAGGGGATGAGAGGGAAACTGCTGGCCCCATTGGTTGGATGGACTATAACAGACCAGTCATTTACATGTGAGTGAGATTCCACTACCATCTGAATAAATAGAGCTGCTGCTTAACATAATGGGGAAGAAATCTGTGTGTTGGGAAGCTTGTGAGATCCTGTGTCCACTCATATGTGTGCGGTGAGCTCAGAACCATAGGGGCCTGCATGTTTCTTGACACATGAAAAAGGATCGTGGTGGTTAAAGCAGAGGACTGGATATGATAATACATAGTATTTATTCCACTGCCATTGAGTTTCATAGATTCATAGATACTAAGGTCAGAAGGGACCATTCCGATCATCCAGTCCGACCTCCTGCACAGCGCAGGCCACAGAATCTCACCCACCCACTCCTATGAAAAACCTCACCTATGTCTGAGCTATTGAAGTCCTTAAATCATGGTTCAAAGACTTCAAGGAGCAGAGAAGCCTCCCTCAAGTCAACCATGCCCCATGCTACAGAGGAAGGCGAAAAACCTCCAGGGCCTCTCCAATCTGCCCTGGAGGAAAATTCCTTCCCGACCCAAAAATGGCAATCAGCTAACCCCTGAGCATATGGGCAAGATTCACCAGCCAGATACCAGTTCCTTTTTTGCACGTGTGAACATCACTTAACTTCTCCTTGCCTCAGTTTCCCCCTCTGAAAAGTGCAGACAAGAATCCTTTCCTGCCTTACAGGACAGTGTTGTGGAGCTATATTCAGTAATGTCTGTAAAGTGCTTTGAGACCCTCAGGTATTAGGGGCTCTGCAAAGGCAAAATATTGTTATTCTCACATGACTGCCTATGCGCATGGCAGGTGTGTATCCTAGCTGGCTCCCCCTTCCCTCTCCCTGAGACTTCCCTCCAGCACCCACAGAGAATTAGCCCTGTTGCTTCCATATGGTGGCAGCCAGCCTGCCGCTTCCTGTGCTGGGGCTGCAGAGAGACAAGGAACAGGATGAGGTTTTTGTAGAGGGAGGAGGGGACTCTGAAGCACTGTGTCTAAGCTGCTGGCGCAGAAATACACAGCTGAGTCCTCTGGCTGCACAGACGAGATGTTCAAGCGAAAAAGATCATCCCGCGGCTGGTCGGCCTGGAAGCGATCAGTAATCTTTCCTTTTTCATTTTGTTCTTTGTTGTAGAAATGAATGAGGAACTGCATTCCCTGACCTGGATCCTGTCGGTACCAGAACATATTGCTGTGCCCATAGAACTGTTGACATCTCAGATAGGCAGGGTGTCCCCTCTCCAGCACCAGACTTGGTGTTTGGGTTATTTTAGCATCTGCTTGGCCTGTCAGGTAAAGAGAAAAGACAGACACAAAAACAATCAGCTCAGGGGGAATCATTGAGAGACAAATTCTCCAAATACTATGACATGGATTTCAATGTCTTACATGCTCCCAAGAGACACATGGCTATACCCCAAACTATGCACACCCCCATCTGCGTCTCACTGATCAAGGGGGCAGTCCCTCAGCATGGGGTTTTAGTAGCTCTGGTCCCTTCCCAGCACTGGTGGGCGGGCTATGGGCCATGTTTGGGGGAGGGGAGAGGACATGCTCTGGGGAGGGCTGGTTATCTCATGCTGTGACCCTGGCTAGGTGTTCAAGATTCCTAACTGGGAAAGTTGGGCAGGGCAGCAAGTTAATCTCCTCTAATCTCTCAGGGACAGAGAATCTAATTTACATCTGAAGAGTCCATCTGAGGCTATGTCTATACTACCGCGATAAGTTGACCTATGCTACGCAACTCCAGCTATGTTATTCACATACGTACCTTAGGTCGAGTTATCGCAGGGTCTACACCGCGGGGGGTCGACTTACTCTTCTCCTTGGGGGTAGAGTACAGGGGTCGACTGAAGAGCGATCTGCAGTCGATTTGGCGGGACGTTACTAGACCTGCTAAATTGATCGCCGGTGGATGGATCTCATAGCGTCGATCCTGGCTGTAGGGTAGACCTGCCCTGAGACAGGGTGAAAGCAAATTCAATTAATCATCTCCTCCAAAGGGCTGGGGCCCCCACTGCTTGTGCAGTCCCCTGTATTGTCTTGCTCAGGACACCCAGAACTGTAAGACACCATCACCCCTCTGCCTCTGCTTCACCGACAAACTCTTCAAGACTCTGCCAATCCAAACCTACTTTGCAGGTAACACTCAGCAAACTCGAGTTCCTGAGTTCCCCCCGAGATGTCTCCCAGCTGTAGTCAGTCCCTCTCACTAGACACTCACAGAAATTATTGAGTTTGCTGCCTCCAAAGAGACTCTGCAAACACTAGGTTGCCAACTTTCTGATTGCAGAAAACGGAAGACCTTTGCCCCGCCCCCTGCCCCGAGACCCCACCGCCACTCACTCCATCCCCCCTCCGTCTGTCGCTCATTTTCCCCTACCCTCACTCACTTGGTCATTTTCACTGGGCTGGGGCAAGGGGTTGGTGTGCGGGGAGCAATGAGGGCTCTGGTTGGGAGTGTGAGCTCCCGGGTGGGGCCAGGGATGAGGGGTTTGGGGTGCAAGAGGGCGCTCTGGAATTGGGGGTAGGACCAAGGGTTTTGGAGTGTGAGGGGGGACTCTGGGCTGAGGCAGGGGGTTGGGGGCTCCAGGCTGGGGCCAAGGGGTTTGGAGTGAGGGGAGGGGATGCAGAGTGCAGGCTCTGCGAGGGAGTTTGGGTATGGGAGGGGGCTCAAGGCTGGGGCAGGGGGTTGGGGTGCGGGAGGGGATGCAAGGGGTGGGCTCTGCGAGGGAGTTTGGGTGTGGGAGGGGGATCAGGGCTGGGGCAGGGGGGTTGGAGAGGAGGCACTTACCTCAGGTGGCTCCCAGAATCAGCCTGCACGTCCCTCTGGCTCCTAGGCACAGGGGCAGCCAGGGGTCTTTGTGCGCTGCCCTCATCCACAGGCACTGCCCCTGCAGCTCCCATTGGCCATGGTTCCCGGTCAATGGGAGCTGCAGAGCCAGGGCTTGGGGCAGTGCCTGTGCTGCAGGCAGGGGCCGTGCAGAGAGCCCCCCTGGCTACCCTTGCACGTAGGAGCTGGAGGGATATGTCAGCCACTTCCAGGAGCCATGCGGCGCTGGCCACTGCAGCCAACCGGACTTTTAATGGCCCAGTTAGCCGTGCTGACCGGAGCTGCCAGGGTCCTTTTTCAATCGGGCGTTCCACTCGAGAATCGGATGCCTGGCAAGTCAACCCTAAAGCCTGCTAGGTTAGCTTTAGACTCACCCTTCACTTTAATACACAGCACTGAGATGGTTTTGTAATAAGAGAAAATGTATTAAGCAAGAACAGAGGTTTAAGGGATTATAAGCAAGAAAAAAAGAGACAGGGATGGATACAAACAAAACAAAATAAAACCCGCTTTCTAAAATTAATCTTACCAAATTACAATCTTTTTCTAAGCAGTTTCCTTATTCACATCAAGTTACCAGCATCCTGAACCCTATAGACTAGGGGATCCAACTTTTATGTGCTCAAAGGGTGCTGTACCCTATCCTCAGTGATGGATGCCAAAATGGAGTTTTGCTTCTGCTTATAGTTCCCCAAACTCATTGTTTTTTCCTCCAGCATGATAAATGAATCCCCCCTTGTTTAGCTTGATGGCTTTGTTTACCTCATACGTAAATGTGCTTTAATTGTTGTCTGCCTGTAACCAAGCTGATCAGATAAGTAAATATACAATACTGCATGTCACCAGTTTACATATGATCCCTTACCTGTCACCTTTGAAATCCATATTTTGACAACAGTGTGTTGGGGTAATGAGTGTGTCAGGCCTGATGTGAGTTAAAATATGGGGGACCCTCTGCCTGTTGGCAGTGAGTGGCTTCCCAGGGTCATACCTCCCCTCTTACAATGCTGCAGGAGGGTCAGCCATGGTAAACCATAGTCAGCAGACCAAAACCTTCTTTCCTGTCTGGGAGAAAACCTGTTTCCTCTTTTGTTTCATCAAAGACTTTAAAGCATAATATCAGTGAGTAGCCATAATTCCAGTGTTAATGCATACATTTCACAAGGATATTATTTACCAATGTGTAGTCAGATTTCATAGAATACTTTACTCAATGTATTTTAATAGTACAAAAATATCACACACAATCAGTTGATTCAATTGCTTATTCTTTGTGGTTCAGACTCCTTTTCTGCCTCAGCATGTCTCTACACCAGTGGTTCTCAAACTTTTTTTTTTCACGGACCACTTGAAAATTGCTGAGGGTCTCGGTGGACTACTTAATGATCTTTCCAAATGTTGTTTGTGCCGTTAGCTAGCCATTGTAAAGCACTTTGGATAAAAGTGCTATATTAAAAATACCTTAATAATCATTAACATTTTTTTGTGTTACAAATAAAAGCACACAACTCATATTTTAATATCAGTAGTCTTACCTTTTCTAATGTGATGGATATGCCTTCTGTCCCCTGCTGTGGCAGCCACTGAGTTGGGGCTGGGAAGGAGGGCCATCTCTCCCCAGCAGCCACAGCCCTGGAGCTGGGTAAAGTCGCTTCTTTCTCTGGCCTCCACAGCCCTGCAAATCCCAAATTCCCTCCACCCCCTCTTCTCACCCCATTCCCACCTCCCACCTACCCCCTATTCCCCCCCAAGGCCACCACCTCACCTTAAATGTGCTTCTTCTCCAGGGTCCAGGCACCTAGTTAGTGGAGCCACGCCTGCATGGCTCCACTAATTAGCTGGGTGGCCCTTCATACTCTTGTGTGCGGCCGCCCAGGCACATACCTTAGAGGGAACTATCCACTGTGGTGGAAAATTAACCACATGTTGTGTTTGGATCAGAACAAGCCTGAGGCTCCTTTATTGACTGCAAGCGCAGGAGGGTAACAGCTCGAAGTAGCTGTTCCCCAATGCAAAGCACACACAGCCTTTTAAAGCTTAAAACCACAGACAAATTACACATACTTCCATATTAATTACCTTATTTGGAATACATTGCAAAATTAATACTGGTCAAAAGCAAAAACAAGCATCTCCCCCACTAGGCCCCTCTTGTTAGTCACTGTCTGTTCTTTTGCGGTCAGCGACCTTTCTAACACAATTGTTGTGTCTAACAGCTTTTCCTGTTATTGACAGGTTTGTTCTTTTGCAATTAATGATTTTTCCTAATTTTTAGCTGCTATGGTTACATTTCTTAAGTTGTGCTGTTGTAACTGCCCTACAATGGAATTTTCCTCACTCTCTTCTTCTGCTGCATATACACAGTTAGCTTGACCAAAGTTTTAGGCCTATAAGTTTAGGCCTCCTAGATATTTCCTCCACGTTCCCCCCCTTTGGTGCCTTTTTTTGGCACCACTAATAGGGCCTAAACTTCCATAGCCATGAGCCTGTTAATTTCCTCCTTTTTGTTCTCCTGTTCTTCTGCCCAAACTGTGTCATACATCTCATTTACAATCATTAGTGCCACCTGCTTTCTTGAATCGAGGTTGGCAGGTCTGGGGCTGGATAGGCAATAATAAATACATCTATTACAGCAACAATAACGTAATCCTATGCTAAACAGCAGTAAAAGCAACAACATTCCCATGGTGATAATATGATATGGGGGATTGTTGTATAGCTTTAGTCACAAAACACAGGTTTCAGAGTAGCAGCCGTGTTAGTCTGTATTCGCAAAAAGAAAAGGAGTACTGGTGGCACCTTAGAGACTAACAAATTTATTAGAGCATAAGCTTTCGCATCCGATGAAGTGAGCTGTAGCTCACGAAAGCTTATGCTCTAATAAATTTGTTAGTCTCTAAGGTGTCACAAAACACAATATATCAGTCTGGGTACACAAAGTAAACATTCTATAGGCAGTATAAAAGGCATTCTTTTTGGCTTGATATACATTTTGGAGCATGTGAATTTGTTCCTGTAATTCAGAAATTTTCTGAACCTCTAGTAGGCTTGAAAGCAAATTTTGGAATCAGTCAGGTACTTAAGTAGTCCAGTTAAAGGGTATTTGGAACCTAAGGGCTAATTGTAGATTTTTATCTGCAGGCCAATAAATGATATGATTGCCTGAGGCTGTGGTGAGATTAAAATGTACATAATTCAAGGTATTGGTCTCAACATGCACACAACTATTGTTAGCCTGGAAAAGTAGGCGTCCTGTCAGGGTAGTCCCATGTCCCATACCCTCCCAAAAAATGTTGTCATGGATAGTGACAGCCTCTCCTGGTTTTAGTTTATGTACACACTGAAGTTGAGGGGGTTCCAACAGCCAGAGTGTCCATTGGCTTCCAATCCCTACCAAAATGTTGGGCGTTACTCCAGGAGCACTAACTACAAATTGGTTGGACATACCAGGTAGTTTAAGTTCCCAAATGTCTCGGTGAATTATCCAATCCCACTTGCATCCTCCCCACAGACCTGTCAGGATTCGGTAGGTGGGAGTCCATACCCCTCCGACCGGCCTGTATGCTGCG
Organism: Dermochelys coriacea; assembly: GCF_009764565.3. Lineage (NCBI taxonomy): Eukaryota > Metazoa > Chordata > Testudines > Dermochelyidae > Dermochelys > Dermochelys coriacea. The sequence continues at coordinate 213,225,305 of NC_050068.2, read as the reverse complement.
AAGGAGCACTGTGAACATCTACATTTCCACTCAGAAAATTTCCAAGTATGTCTCCATTGCATATGCATTGATGCATCCGATGAAGTGAGCTGTAGCTCACGAAAGCTTATGCTCTAATAAATTTGTTAGTCTCTAAGGTGCCACAAGTACTCCTTTTCTTTTTGCGAATGCAGACTAACACGGCTGCTACTCTGAAACCTAAATACCAAGTAACACCACAGTCCCAAGCAAAGAGTCCACAACTTCCTCCTTGCCAGCGTACAACACTCTGTCTCTTCCGCCAGGGCCAGTTCTCTTTTGTGGTCAGAAATTCTTGTACCTTGGCTCCAGCGAAGCAGTTGTTCCTTTTTCTTTCTTGGAACATCCCTGGTTTAGCAACATACAAGGGAGAAGTTACTGGCGCTGCATAGGGTTCTTCAAAGGGGTCTTTCATTAGTGAACTGCTGGTGGCTTTGTGCATCCAAAAGAACATAACAGTATCATGAAAATTCAGCAATAGTAACAAGAACATAGTTACGCATACGAACCAAACAGAAGGCATCTGCCATTTTTGCATCATGGCTGATTCCTTTATTCTGACCGTGGGGTCGGTCATGGCAGTCAGGTACCAGTGGGCACTAGCTCTCCACTGGACTTCTAAAGGCTTTATTCTGGCCTTTGATCTCCGGAGTCCCCTTTACCAGCAGGCCTGAAGCCTTAGCTGGCTATACAGGCGAATCACTGGAGGTATCACTTTCTCTTCCTGAGGTTGTACCGAGGTTCCCTTTTGGGTCCTGAAGCAAGGTTGCCATCTCGACCACTCTGGTTGTTTTCGGGAATTGGATCTGGTGGCTGAAAATCCTCAGCGTCTGGGTCCAAGGGTGGTGTTATTTTTCTTGCAGTGGGAGGCGTTGATCTAGCTGATGAACCCCTTGCACTTGACTGCTGTATGGGTGATCAATAGGGTATGGTAGGGGCCCTTCCAGCGAGGTTCTAAAGAAGTCTTTCTTTGATATACCTTAATATAAACCCAGTCTCCAGGCTGAAGGGGGTGGCACGGTGTGTCAGCTGGTTCCACCAAGGCACTTTGGACCTGTGAGTGGATAGACCTAACGCAATGAATTAGCATCTGACAGTATGTTATAACAGTATCATCATTTAGTTGCAGGTCCATTTGGCAAGGGAGTGGGGGAGAGGATGCCGGCATACACATGGGTCTGGCCACAAGGATTTCATATGGGGATAGGCCATGTTTGCGTGTAGGTGTGCTCCTCATATACATGAGAGCAAGGGGTAGGGCATCAAGCCATTTAAGGCTGGTTTCAGCACAGATCTTAGAGACTTTGTTCTTTAGTTCCCCATTTTTGCGCTCAACCGCCCCCGCACACTGCGGGTGATGAGCACAATGCAAGTGTTGGGTGACGTTAAGAGCCTTGCAAATCTGTTGCATGAGTTGGCCTGTAAAATGGGTACCTTGGTCACTGTTAATAGAAAGAGGTAGACCAAACCAAGGAATAAAATCCCTTAACAATTTTTTTGCTACAGTGAGGGAATCGACCTTGGCGCAAGGTAGGCTTCTATCCATCCAGAATACATACAGACACAAACAAGAACATATTCATAAGAACAACATTTTGGCATATTGATAATACAAAGGAACACAATTCCACACAAACACAAAAAAGCAGCTTACAAGAAGTGGAAGATTGGACAAATGACCAGGGAAGAGTATAAAAATATTGCTCAGGCATGCAGGAGTGAAATCAGGAAGGCCAAATCACACCTGGAGTTGCACTAGCAAGAGATGTTAAGAGTAACAAGAAGGGTTTCTTCAGGTATGTTAGCAACAAGAAGAAAGTCAAGGAAAGTGTTGGCCCCTTATTGAATGAGGGAGGCAACCGAGTGACAGAGTATGTGGAAAATGCTAATGTACTCCATGCTTTTTTTGCCTCTGTCTTCACGAACAAGGTCAGCTCCCAGACTACTGCACTGGGCAGCACAGCATGGGGAGGAAGTGACCAGCCCTCTGTGGAGAAAAATGTGGTTTGGGACTATTTAGAAAAGCTGGACGAGCACAAGTCCAATGGGGCCGGATGCACTGCATCCGAGAGTGCTAAAGGAGTTGGCGGATGTGATTGCAGAGCCATTGGCCATTATCTTTGAAAACTCATGGCGATCGGGGAGGTCCCGGACAACTGGAAAAAGGCAAATGTAGTGCCCATCTTTAAAAAAGGGAAGAAGGAGGATCCTGGGAACTATAGCCCAGTCAGCCTCACCTCAGTCCCTGGAAAAATCATGGAGCACTCCTCAAGGAATCAATTTTGAAGCACTTAGAGGAGAGAAAAGTGATCAGGACCAGTCAGCATGGATTCACCAAGGGCAAGTCATGCCTGACTAATCTAATTGCCTTTTACAACGAGATAACTGGCTCTGTGGATGAGGGGAAAGCAGTGGATGTGTTGTTCTTGACTTTAGCAAAGCTTTTGACATGGTCTCCCACAGTATTCTTGCCAGCAAGTTAAAGAAGTATGGGGTGGATGAAAGCTGGCTAGATTGTCGGGCTCATCGGGTGGTGATCAATGGCTCCATGTCTAGTTGGCAGCCGGTATCAAACGGAGTGCCCCAAGGGTCGGTGCTCAGGCCGGTTTTGTTCAATATCTTCATTAATGATCTGGAGGATGGCGTGGATTGCACCCTCAGCAAGTTTGCAGATGATACTAAACTGGGAGGTGAGGTAGATATGCTGGAAGGTAGGGATAGGATACAGAGGAACCTAAGCAAATTGGAGGATTGGGCCAAAAGAAATCTGATGAGGTTCAACAAGGACAAGTGCAGAGTCCTGCACTTAGGACAGAAGAATCCCATGCACCGCTTACAGACTAAGGACCGAACAGCTAGGCAGCAGTTCTGCAGAAAAGGACCTAGGGGTTACAGTGGATGAGAAGCTGGATATGAGTCAACAGTGTGCCCTTGTTGCCAAGAAGGCCAATGGCATTTTGGGATGTATAAGTAGGGGCATTGACAGCAGATTGAGGGACGTGATCGTTCCCCTCTATTCAACAATTGGTGAGGCCTCATCTGGAGTACTGTGTCCAGTTTTGGGCCCCACACTACAAGAAGGATGTGGAAAAATTGGAAAATGTCCAGCAGAGGGCAACAAAAATGATTAGGGGACTGGAACACATGACTTATGAGGAGAGGCTGAGGGAACTGGGCTTGTTTAGTCTGCGGAAGAGAAGAATGAGGGGGGATTTGATAGCTGCTTTCAACTACCTGAAAGGGGGTTCCAAAGAGGATGGATCTAGACTGTTCTCAGTGGTAGCAGATGGCAGAACGAGGAGTAATGGTCTCAAGTTGCAGTGGGGGAGATTTAGGTTGGATATTAGGAAAAACTTTTTCACTAGGAGGGTGGTGAAACACTGGAATGGGTTACCTAGGGAAGTGGTGGAATCTCCTTCCTTTGAAGTTTTTAAGGTCAGGCTTGACAAAGCCCTGGCTGGGATGATTTAGTTGGGGATTGGTCCTACTATGAGCAGGGGTTGGGACTAGATGACCTCCTGAGGTCCATTCCAACCTTGATATTCTATGATTCTATGATTGGTGTATATGGTTGGGGTAGGGGTCCCTGGCTAGTGGAGTCAGCCTCCAGATGTAGTGTGGTGGAGGTGTGCAGGGTCTGCTGCCCTTTCCATTTGTTCCGCTCTGAGTAGACGGACCTGCACTCAATTGTCTAGGTGATGTAGGGGCAGCCAGCTGTCTACATATAAGATCTGCGGATGGGGCTGAGGGTTTTTCTGTTATTGACAGGTTTGTTCATTTGCTGCTAACGGGCTTTCCTAATTGCTAGCTGCTATGGTTACATTTCTTAAGCTGTGCTGTTGTAACTGCCCCACAATGGAATTTTCCTCACTCTCTTCTTCTCCTTTATATACACAGTTAACTTGACCAAAGTTTTAGGCCTATAAGTTTAGGACTACTAGATTTTTCCTCCACACTGCGGACCACCTGAAACGAGCTTGTGGACCAGTAGTTGGTCAACGGACCACAGTTTGAGAACCTCTGCTCTAACCTGATTGTCTCACACACCCTGGTTATCTGCCCAAATCTTGGTGTGGAGACTTGAACTCAGGAGTTTCTGGCAAGGGTGCTAACCACTGAGCAACATGTCCTTTATGGGCTGAAGCATTGGAGAAACAACTGGTATTCTGTGCCCTCTTCACTGGAGCTGGTTGGAACAATACCAACACAACATTTTTTCATCAAAATATGCTGTTTTTTCAAAGCCCAAAACATTGCAGAAACATATTGATTTCAACAATGTTTTGATGGGAAGGTTTCTGAGCTCTAGGGTGGACTGTCCAGACACTCCCCAAGAGAGACAGAGGGTATGTCTAGACTGTAATCACAGAATATGATTGCAGTTCATGCAGACATAGCCAAGCTAGCTTTAATCTTGCTAAATCAAGTACTGAACAGTGAAGCCTCAGTAGCAAAACCTTCAGCACAGGCTACCCATGTTATTACCCAGGGTTCCAGGCAGGCCTGGGCTCAGTTGCGTGCTACCATGGCTTCACTGTTCAGGAACCAGAGTTAACTAGTTTAAAGTTAGCTCAAGTATGTCAACTCGAGCTGCAATCACACCCCATGACTACAGTCGAGATGTACAGAGAGAGAGACCCACATCGAAAACTGCACCTTTTCAACCTGAAAATGGTTTCAGAGTAGCAGCCGTGTTAGTCTGTATTCGCAAAAAGAAAAGGAGTACTTGTGGCACCTTAGAGACTAACAAATTTATTAGAGCATAAGCTTTCGTGAGCTACAGCTCACTTCATCGGATGCATTTGGTGGAAAAAACAGAGGAGAGATTTATATACACACACACAGAGAACATGAAACAATGGGTTTATCATACACACTGTAAGGAGAGTGATCACTTAAGATAAGCCATCACCAACAGCACGGGGGGGAAAGGAGGAAAACCTTTCATGGTGACAAGCAGGTAGGCTAATTCCAGCAGTTAACAAGAATATCAGAGGAACAGTGGGGGGTGGGGTGGGGGGGAGAAATACCATGGGGAAATAGTTTTACTTTGTGTAATGACTCATCCATTCCCAGTCTCTATTCAAGCCTAAGTTAATTGTATCCAGTTTGCAAATTAATTCCAATTCAGCAGTCTCTCGTTGGAGTCTGTTTTTGAAGCTTTTTTGTTGAAGTATAGCCACTCTTAGGTCTGTGATCGAGTGACCAGAGAGATTGAAGTGTTCTCCAACTGGTTTTTGAATGTTATAATTCTTGACGTCTGATTTGTGTCCATTCATTCTTTTACGTAGAGACTGTCCAGTTTGGCCAATGTACATGGCAGAGGGGCATTGCTGGCACATGATGGCATATATCACATTGGTAGATGCGCAGGTGAACGAGCCTCTGATAGTGTGGCTGATGTGATTAGGCCCTATGATGGTATCCCCTGAATAGATATGTGGACAGAGTTGGCAACGGGCTTTGTTGCAAGGATAGGTTCCTGGGTTAGTGGTTCTGTTGTGTGGTGTGTGGTTGCTGGTGAGTATTTGCTTCAGATTGGGGGGCTGTCTGTAAGCAAGGACTGGTCTGTCTCCCAAGATCTGAGAGAGCGATGGCTCGTCCTTCAGGATAGGTTGTAGATCCTTGATGATGCGTTTGAGAGGTTTTAGTTGGGGTACAAGATCTCTATCATGCATTCCTACAACTACAATACCCACCTGCTGAAGTGAAGAAACAGATTGACAGAGCCAGAAGAGTACCCAGAAGTCACCTACTACAGGACAGGCCCAACAAAGAAAACAACAGAACGCCACTAGCCATCACCTTCAGCCCCCAACTAAAACCTCTCAAACGCATCATCAAGGAGCTACAACCTATCCTGAAGGACGAGCCATCGCTCTCTCAGATCTTGGGAGACAGACCAGTCCTTGCTTACAGACAGCCCCCCAATCTGAAGCAAATACTCACCAGCAACCACACACCACACAACAGAACCACTAACCCAGGAACCTATCCTTGCAACAAAGCCCGTTGCCAACTCTGTCCACATATCTATTCAGGGGATACCATCATAGGGCCTAATCACATCAGCCACACTATCAGAGGCTCGTTCACCTGCGCATCTACCAATGTGATATATGCCATCATGTGCCAGCAATGCCCCTCTGCCATGTACATTGGCCAAACTGGACAGTCTCTACGTAAAAGAATGAATGGACACAAATCAGACGTCAAGAATTATAACATTCAAAAACCAGTTGGAGAACACTTCAATCTCTCTGGTCACTCGATCACAGACCTAAGAGTGGCTATACTTCAACAAAAAAGCTTCAAAAACAGACTCCAACGAGAGACTGCTGAATTGGAATTAATTTGCAAACTGGATACAATTAACTTAGGCTTGAATAGAGACTGGGAATGGATGAGTCATTACACAAAGTAAAACTATTTCCCCATGGTATTTCTCCCTCCCACCCCACCCCCCACTGTTCCTCTGATATTCTTGTTAACTGCTGGAATTAGCCTACCTGCTTGTCACCATGAAAGGTTTTCCTCCTTCCCCCCCCTGCTGTTGGTGATGGCTTATCTTAAGTGATCACTCTCCTTACAGTGTGTATGATAAACCCATTGTTTCATGTTCTCTGTGTGTGTGTGTATATAAATCTCTCCTCTGTTTTTTCCACCAAATGCATCCGATGAAGTGAGCTGTAGCTCACGAAAGCTTATGCTCTAATAAATTTGTTAGTCTCTAAGGTGCCACAAGTATTCCATACCTTTCAAGCTATGACTTTTGCTAGTTGTGGCCCAGTCTAGGGCCATTTAGCACCTACAAATGCTTTTCTGACTAATTAAATTTTAAAAAGTAATAGTGTCCAACCCCTGTGCTGCTGTTTCTTGCTTTCCCTTGTTGCGATTTTATTTAATGCCAACTCAGCTGGGATCAAATGTGTGTAAGACACTAAAATCAACATGTCAGCCTCCGTAAGCTTACTAGCCAGCCCAATTTCGGGTAACAATCACTACCCATTGAGCCCGACAATCTAGCAGAGCTTTCTATCCACTTTATAGTCCATTCATCCAATCCATATTTTTTTAACTTGCTGGCAAGAATACTGTGGGAGACAGTATCAAAAGCTTTACTAAAGTCAAGATATATCATGTCCACCGCTTTCCCCATATCCACAGAGCCAGTTATCTCATCATAGAAGGCAATCAGGTTAGTCAGGCATGACTTGCCCTTGGTGAATCCATGTTGACTGTTCCTGATCACCTTCCTCTAGCTCTTTTTTCAATATCCAGCACATCCATCAGAGATATTATCCATATGTCTAATAAATCACACCAATAGGAAAAGTAGAGGTTCTGGTGGGAAAGGCAGGGGACTGGGAGTAGGGACTCCTGGGTTCTGTCCTCTAATTTTGTCACCAACTCACTGCATGACCTTGGGCAGTTTAACCTATCTTCATATGCTCTTTTCCTATCTCTGGGCATTGTGAAGTTTCTTTCATGATTCCCTAATATCAAGCTGAAATCTTCTCTCGATTCCATCTCTGGTCAAAAGGTCATAGAACCTGAGATAAATGAAAGGGCGGGGGAGCTCCCTTTTGTGTACACCCAGCCAGCCAGTAGCTATACCCACCCCTCATAGTAGCTGTTCTCTAATTGCTCTACCTGTAAAGGGTTAAAAAGTCTCACTGCTATGCATAGGTAAAAGGAAACGAGTGGGCACCTGGCAAAAAGAAGTGGGAAACATTCCCTGACAGTGAGGTGTGTGTTAGACAGACAATAGTCCCCACAGGGGGAGCAAAGTAACAGAAGGTTACTTACCGTAACTGGAAAAGGAGTACTTGTGGCACCTTAGAGACTCACAAATTTATTTGAGCATAAGCTTTCGTGAGCTACAGCTCACTTCAACGGATGCATTTGGTGGAAAATACAGTGGGGAGATTTTCCACCAAATGCATCCGATGAAGTGAGCTGTAGCTCACGAAAGCTTATGCTCAAATAAATTTGTTAGTCTCTAAGGTGCCACAAGTACTCCTTTTCTTTTTGCGAATACAGACTAACACGGCGGCTACTTTGATTACCGTAACTGGAGGTTCTTTGAGATGTGTGGTCCCTATCTGGATTCCAAACCTGGGTACACATGTGTGCCATGCGCCGGAGCTGGAACTGTTCACAATAGTGTCCGTTGACCCGCATGTGCGTCCTGCATTGACTGTGTGGCACGTCTGAGGCTTTAAGAGGTGGTGTGGGTTGATGCCACTCGAGTTCCTCTTACCAGGCAACAGAGGAGCCCGGAGCAGAGGGGATGAAGGGTGGAATTGGAATCCAGATAGGAACCACACGGTTCCAGTTACGGTAGGTAACCTTTTATTCTTCTTTGAGTGTGGTGGTCCCTATGTGGATTCCAAACACGGGAGAGTAGCGAGCCATGGTCATCATGGAAGCAGGCACGAGGTCTCACCAGAAGCCACTGTCCAAAGGGCAGCCTGACTGACAGCAGCATCTGAAGCCGAGGCGGGGCGATGAGGTAATGGGTGGAAAAGGTGTGAACAGAGGTCCAAGTGACTCCTTCCAAATGTCATTCCAGGGACCACCGATGTTACAGCATATGCCTGGTAGAGTAGGTCATGACTCCAGGAGGGGGGTGACATGGGAGAGTGTATAGCAGTCCACAATGCAATGGGAGATCCACTTGAAGAGTCACTTTGAAGAGAGGGCACGACCCCAGCAGTGCTCCACCATGGCGATGAAGAGAGGAGGAAACACTTGGAAGGTGCAGGTGTGTTGGAAATAAAAGGCCAACACCTGGCGAACACTGAGAGTGTGGAACGCAAGCTCACAGGGGGAGGTGTGCAGTTTAAAAGATCAGGAGGTGCACATAATGGCTGAGGTGAAACAGGGCAGCCACCTTGTAGAGGAACTTGGAGAAACAGGGAGAACTTGTCTTTGTGGAAGATGGTGAATGGGAGGAGGGGTTTCACCATCACGGCCACCAGTTCACTAACACTAACTGGTGGAGGTGATGGCCACCAAGAAGATCACTTTCATGGAGAGGTGGGCAAGGGAGCAGGTTGCCAGGGGTTCAGACTGGCTAAGTGAGGGTGGAGAGGACAAGGTCGAGGTCCCAGAAAGGGGTAAGTTTACGCGCAGTGGGGAAAGCATTCAGAAGGCGATGAAGGAAGCAGGAGGTGGTTGGGTGTATGAAGACAGAGAACCCATCCACTTGGGGGAAGAAAGGCACTAAGAGCTGCCAGGTGCACTCAGACGGAGGTGTGGGCCCGACTGGAGGAGGTGAAGGAGTAGTCTAGGAGAATAGGAATAGAGGCGGAGTCGATGGAGTGATGGTGACGGCATGCCCACAAAATGAAACGATGCCACTTGGCCTGTTAACAGGCCCAAGTGGATGAGTGTCAGCTATGTGTAAGGAGGTCGCAGATGCAGGCAGAGCAGGAGTCATCTACAAGCAAGCTCCATCCAAATACCAGGCTGTGAGATGGAGAAGGCCCAGGTTGAGATGACGCAGGCGGCTGTGCGCTTGCATGAGGAGATCCTGGAGCACCAGAAGATGGACCGTGGGGTGAGTGGAGAGGTGAAGTAGATCTGTGTACCAATACTCGTGAGGCCAGGAAGTGGCTGTGACATTCTGTACCTTGGGGGAGTGCCCTGTGTTAGAGGGCTTATTCCTTCACCCACTTACTTCCCTGGTTCTTCTCGCTTGAACAGAGAGCAACAATACCCGAAGTCCAAAGGTGCAAACAATTCAATGTTTATTGGGGTGAACTTCCAGCAAGCATGATTCCAGTTTCCTTCTTCAGTGTCTCCCTTCCCAGCTCTGACACCACAGAGCCTTACCTGTGTGCCTGTTCCCATTCCCCGCTTAGCAAAACACGATTCCAATTTCCCTACCCCCGTTCCCTGTTCCCATTCCCCCTGGCATTACTTCCTGACTGACTGTAGACTATATAGTAAAACTTGAATTCTGCTTAGTTGTACCTTAACCAATCATTTTACAGAAATTTAACTAACCAATCCTAACATATTGTAACATGATTATTTAACCAATTATATCCCACCACCTTAAATTAGTTTACACCCAGCAAAATTAATTATACAGCAGACAGAAACAATCACAGAACCAGACAGAGATTATACAGACAAACAATAGGGAAATGGGGACTGCAGTGATAGAACAACACAGAAATGTGGATTTCACATCGCAGCTATTGATAAGTGAGTTCTTGCCAGACAGGATGCGATCAAACTAAGTTTCCTTTTACATCTTCTAGGCACTTCCCTTTCTCTGGACATGATACGCATTATCAGGAGAGGATTGTATTCCTAACAGCCCAATGGCACCTTATTTCAATGTGACTAGTTTGGAATGTAAGGATGTGATCGTTTGCTTCCCAGCTTATGGCTGCCTCTGCTGCTTAGCCAAAGGCCTTAGCCTAAGAACAGGGCCTCAGACTGTCACAGTAAGAGAAGGCCTTTACATCAGCAGACAGTGATTTTGATTCTTTCTTTTATACCTCTATAACTAGCTAAGTAATAAGAATACATCTAAATTCTTAGAGTATAGGCCTTTAAAAACAGGCCTGAATATCTATATGCTAACACCTGTAATTCCCATATTCCTCATTTATATATGATTGTGATTCTGCAATATAAAGCATGCCTTGTAAGGTATCAGGGGAAAGGTTATGATCTGTTGAAAGTCATTTCTCTATCCATATATGTATATCATTAACACATATGAAGTTATGTGAATTATGTTGTAGGATTGTCATTAAAACAAACTATAAATTGGGGATTCAGCCAGATATTAGCTTCCCAGAGGCAACAGCAAGGAAACTAACCAATACCCAGGCTGGGTGTCAAACAACCCATCAACAGCCATTGTCCAGCAAAGGAGCTACAATTCAATGACTCACCGATGAAGCCATACTAGGAGAATTGCTCAACCTTGCCTGGAGACTCAGCAACGCCCCCAGACTTGCCTGGGCTTGTGTTTTCCAAGCACATGGACTGAGGGTATGGGCCTTTATCCTTCACCCACCTACGCTGAAAGCAACAAGGACACTCTGAAGACTCCAGCTGAGGGGATTGGCCCACATTTCAAAGGTGAAATCTGTTTATTAAGGACTGCACTATCCAATGGGATGAGAAAAATTGTTTAGTCTAGATGTTGACCAGTCTAATAGGGTTGAGAGTTCAGACTGCGCGCTTATATTTTATTTCTTTTGGTAACTAACTCTGACTTTTTGCCTATCACTTAATATCACTTAAAATCTATCTTTTGTAGTCAATACATTTGTTTTACTGTTTATATTTACCAGCGAATTTGTATGAAGTGTGTGGCAATTCTGCTCAGGTTTGGCAAAGGCTGGTGTATATCCACTTTCCATTGATGAAGTGGTGAACCAATTAATAAATCTGCTTTGCTCATCTTGAGCAGTGCAAGATGATATATTCCTGGGGTACAGTGCTGGGAGCTGGCTGGTGCCTTTTCCTGTGTGATTCATGAGTGGCTCTGGGAGCATTCATGCAATATAGCTGGGTGTGGGGCTCCACATGCTGTTGTGCTGAGTGATAACAGCACCTGGAGGGGTTTGCTGCTGGTCACTAGCAAGGCATTGTGAGAGACAGCCCAGGCTAGAGAGAGTTAAGGGGGCACAGTGGTCCCATGGTCCCAGGCTGCACCCTAGGTATCCCATCACAGGGGCAATTAGAATGAGCATTGTCCGGTCACAGCGGATCTTGCGCAGGACTTGGGGAAGCAAAGGAATGGGGGGAAAGGCATAATGGAGGTTGGTGGTCCATGGGAGAAAAGGGCATTGCCCTGGGAGCCTGGGCCGAGGGTGCCACTGAAGCAAAAGAGGGGAAGCTTGTGGTTCTCTGCAGTCGTGAAGAGGTCCCAGCACAGCATTCCCCAGAAGCAATAGGGAGCAGAGAGTGGGATCACAGAGTTCCCATTTGTGGTTGACATGGAACGAATGGCTGAGCATGTCGGCCAAGGAGTTGCTGGTGCCCAGGGGGTGAATGGCATGCAGGGTGATCCCATGCCGGAGGCACCAAGTCCAGAGGAGGATGGCCTCCTTGTGCAGGGATGGGGATATGGCTCTGCCCTGCTTGTTGATATAGACAACTGCTGTCATGTTGTCAGACAGTAACTGAACATGCTGGAGGAAGGGTAGGACGGCTCAGCAGCCAAGGCGGACAGCATGGAGCTCCAGGATATTGATGTTCATCTGTGCATGACGGAGGTATAGGCCGCCATATGGCCGAGGAGGGAGAGGCACTGACAGACTCAAGTGCATGGATGACAATGGAGCTGTGTGATGAGAGTGGGGAAACAGTCCGAGGGAAGAAAGGCTCAGGCCGCAACAGAGTCCAGGCAAGCCTCTATGAAAGCAAGCATATGGGTAGGGGCGAGGACTGATTTTTTTCGTTGATACAGATCCCTAAGACATCTAAGAGGGTGTATAGGGTCCATATGGTGGTGAGAAGCGGGGATCGGGATGGAGTCTTCTAGGTAGGGAAACACGGAGTGACGCAGGCGATGCATGTGGGCTGTCACAATGTTGAAAACCTTCGTAAATATGTAATGGGCAGTAGCAATCCTGAAGGGAAGGACCTGGAATTGGTAGTGGGAATGGCCCACCATGAAGCGGAGGAATTTGTGATAAGCAGCGTGGATATCTACGTAGAAATATGCATCCTTCATATCGAGAGCCATGAACCAGACTCCAGGGGGTAGTGACTGGATGATGATGGGGAGCATGACCATTTGGAAGCAGAATCTGTAGATAAATGTGTTCAGCAACCAAAGATCCAAAATACGATGGAGATCACCTCCTTTCTTCAGTACAAGGAAGTAAGGGGTTGTTGTGGAAAAATTAACCACGCATTATGTTTGGATCAGAACAAAGCCTGAAGTCCTTTTTATTTAACCATGTGCATAGAGAGAGAGTCAGCCGGAGCTGCTCTGCCGTAAATAGAAAATACAGGAGCTTATATAGCTGAAAACCACAATCTGTTAAGCACACTCTTTTAACAGCATTTTCCTTATTTGGCATACAGTGAAAGCTTCAACAGTAGCTTTGCCTTATTTGGAATATAGCAAAACAAGTTTTACCTATTATTGACAGGTACTTCCTTTGTGGTTAACTGTCTTTTCTAATGTCTAGTGGTTGTGGTTACATTTTTAAGCTGAGCTGTTGCTATTTGCCTCTTAATGGAATTTTCCTTACCCTCTTCTTATGCTTTTTATACACAGTTAGCTTGACCAAAGTTTTAGGCCTATTAGTTTAGGCCTACTAGATTTTCCTCCACAGGGAGTAGAAACCACGGCCATGGTAGTATTGTGGAACAGGTTCTATGGCACCCATGCAGAGGAGGGGGATCTGCTTCCTCTCGGAGAAGATGGTATTGGGAGAGATCTCTTGAAGGTTCCCAAGGAAGATGATAGGGCGGAAAGGAGAATAATTCTATGATGTAGCCCTGATGAACAATGTCCAGCACCCAGCAACCAGAGATAATCACACCCCAGTTGTTGGCAAAAAGGGTGAGGCAACCTGGGTGGTTGTCAGGGGGTTGGAGGGAGGTTCGTGAGTCTCAGAGAAGGAGTCAAAAGGGCTGTTTGGAGGAACATTACAGGACAGAAGAAGTGGCAGGGGCAGTGGGAGAGGAGTAGTGGGGTCACTGTGAGTGCTGACAACACCAAGATGGTTCTTGGGGACGCTGAGGATATGGCTTATAGGTGGCACAAGGGCGGGTTTGGAAGGATAACTCTGCTGCCTGCGGGTTGGGGACAGGGTATATATACCTAACGACGGGAGGGTGGCACAAGAGTCCTTAAGGTAAGGGAGTGTAGGGACGCATCAGTTTTGTTGCTGAACAGTTTATTATCATCAAAGGGGAGGTCCTTGAGCATAGTCTGGATCTTCTTTGGAAAGCCACTAGATTACAGCCAGGAATCATGGTGGAGGACAACTCCCGAGGCCAGAGAGCAGGACGCAGTATCCGCAGCATCAACTGCTGCCTGGAGAACCACTTTGGCGACCAACTTGCTTTCATCCAGAAAGTGCTGGAGGTCCTGCTTCTTCTTGAGAGGGAGGAAGGCTTTGAAATCTGTGAGCCTCGAGTACGAGAGGAAGTCATACTTGGCCAGGATGGCCTGATAGCTGGCAGTGTGGAATTGGAGGCCCACAGAGTAGACCTTGGAGCCCAGGATGTCTAGCTTCTTAGCGGCATGACTGGGGGGAGTATTTTTTAAATGCTGCTGCCAGGTGCATTGAGTTGCCACATGGACCACAAGAGAGTTAGGCGGTGGGTGAGAAAAGAGAAAGTTGGCCGTTTTGGAGGGAATAAAATACTGACATTCTGCCTGCTTGGGAGTAGAGGCACAAGAGGCCAGGGTGTGCCAGACCTTCTGGGCTAGTTATAAAATGGCCTTATGAATAGGCGGGGTGGTGTGGGAAGGCCCAGGGGATTGTACTGTGTCCAGGAACTGGTTCCAGGGGTCCTGTACATCTTCCACAGGTAGGTTGAGGTCTGGAATCATCCAGTGAAGCAGAACTTGGTATTGCAGGTGGTCATCAGAGCGGGGGGGAAGGAGAGGGCATCCTGGTGTATGCTGGACCAGATGTGCAAGTCTGGATGGTCCTGGTGAAGTCGATGGAGCTGGAGGTGACGGCGGTGGACCAATCACTGTAGTTCGTGGTGGGACCAATGGAGCATGGTGCTTTGACTTATGGTCCCCAAATAGGGTTTCTTCGGTGCTGAAGCGTCCAGATCGCCGCGTGACTTTTCTCCCATGGCTTGGGGAAGGAACACTGCATTTGGAGGCTGTCCCCATCAGGGAGTCACCTTTATGCCCATGACCATGATTCTTCTGAGCATGATGGGTCTTCGGCGGTTGTGGCAGTGCCAGTTGGGAAGGACCTGGAAAGGTGTTCACTGCTGGTGCATAGCCGCAGTCCATTGGATCCATTGTCCTCGGATCTGGTTGCACGTCTGGATGCATTGCCTCCTCCATAAGGAACTTGCAGAGGTGAAGTTCTCTGGCCTCTCAAGTCCAAGTTGGAAAGGAGCAGCAACTGCAGCAGCAGGTGGCAATATGAGCTTCGCCCTAGCAGTAGAGCCAACGTTGGTGCTTGTCACTCACAGAGAAGGACTGTGGGCATGAAGCAGTGTTTGAACCTGGTTTGCTTTGGCAGAGTCCCTGGGCTGGAGGAGGAATCCTCACAAGGGGAAAAGTCCAGTGAAGGAGACCTATCTATGAACTAATGGGACAACTATATACAACTACAAAAAACTATGTACAGACAACAAGCAAAGAACAGTTCTCTTAGTGAGCTAAGAGCACCGAGGAACAGAAATTCCGACTCTGGCCATGTGGCGTAAGAAGGAACTAGAGCTGCGTCGAGCCACACAGCCTCTTAAAACCTCAGACATGCCATGCAGTTGATGCATGACGCATGTGCAGGTCAATGGACACTGCTATGAACAGTTCCAGCTCTGGCGCATGGTGTGCATGCACACCCATATTTGGAATCCACATAGCAACCATCACTTGAAGAAGAAATTCCATTTATACCTAGGCTGGTGAGTACATCTCAGGGAATAATCCTGCAGCATCTGGAAAGGGGTTGCATCATTTGAATTATGAAACATGACACAGATGTTCCTCCTTCAAGGAACGAAGGGAGAAGCTGGGGCTGTGACTCACGGTGTCTGTGGGAGGGGACAGGGCAGGGGACTGAGCTAGTGCATGAAACCTGATCTCAGCTCAGCTCCTCACAGCAGTGGGGGGAGGAGGAGTTTTTGTCCAGGGGCTGCACCTGCTTGGCTCAGTATGCGGCTCCAAGTGCAGTAATACAGCCCCGTGTCGTTGGGGAAAAGGCAGTCTTTGCTCAGTGAGAAGTTCTGCTGGGTCGGTCGGGCAGCCCGAAAGTGTCTCTCCGAACTGTCGTCAATCTTATCCTTGCCTCTGGAGAGAAAGAGCATGTGCAGGACTCCACCCTGGGGAGGCTGCCGATACCAGTACATCCAGGGGGTTGAACTGTATCCCTGCAGGTAGCAGTGCAGCTGGACAGAGGAGCCGGGGGGCAGAGAAATGAATTGGGGGGTCTGGTGGAGAGTCTGAGAGCGCCCGTCTGTGAATGAGACACTGAGATGAATGGAGAAAGAAAGAGGAAAGGAGTCCAAAAGAAAGAAGGCAAGTAAATGGCAATGAGAAATATCGCTCAGTGCGGGAGGGTCAGGAGGGTGAGAAGCAGCCACAGCTGCTCCGGCGTCTTCCTGCCCTGCAAACTCAGTGATCGCAGAGCCGGACGCATCGTCTCTCTAAGGCCGGATAGTCTGGCCAGAACATATAAAGTGCTCCCAGCCTGCCTCCAATAAGGAGTTCTTATACTGGCAGGATGCACAAAGTGGCAGCCTTTCTGATCAGGAATCCTGTATAAACCCTTCAAGTGTTGTTGCTTGTGGAAAGGGAGCTTTGTTCCCAGTGTCCTGAGCAATGCAGCACCAGCACCTTTCCCTGAGCATGTGTGTGAGGAGGAGATGGGATCTGTTTAGATTTATCCACCATCTTCTACATTTTCTAGATATCTGCAAAGTTCTGAGACTCAGATCCATGCTTCTCTTACCTATCACCAGCACCGTATAGGGTATGTCCAGCTTAGCGGACAGGGATGTGATGTGGCACCTCCAGGTTCCACTGCCCTCAGCCCGGAGGTTGTGTATCTGCAGACTGTGTCCACCATTCTTCAGTTCTCTTGACTGAGTGGCTGTCACTTTGTCCTTGCGGTTGTCATACCAGGTGATGCTGGCACTTGAGGAACCTTGTATGGTCAGCATGAGATTTTCACCTTGCAGGAGGTAGCCACTCGGAGAACCTGTAACTGTGAAGAGAGAAATCCAGTCCAGTGAGTCATGTCCTCCACCATCTTCCTCAAGGGGAGAGGCTGGGAATTGGTGGGACTGAAGGTGAGCATGGGGACCTCAGCAGAAAGGCAATCTGAGGAGGTAGGGCTCAGCTGGAGGAAAGGGATCTGCGATAGCTCAGGCCAGAGGAGATGGACAAAGGACAGGGACCTCAGCAAAGTGTGTCTCAAAGCTCCTTGCACTCTCATCTCGCTGTTCCAGATCACTCACCTTCAAACACCTGCAGCTGGACCATGAAAGTTCTGGAACCGACTCCACAGATGTATTTGCCAGCATCAGAGTGCCTCAGCTGTGACAGTATCAGGGAGAAGTCTCCCTTGGACATCTCCTGCTTATTTAATTCAGATCGATTGAACAACAGAGTTTTGCCTTTGGGGAGAGTAAAAAGGCAGTGGGTGAAAGTTGCTCCCTTGGAGAGAGGGGATTCCATAGCCCTGTCTGAGGGACAAGGGAGTGGTGAATTTGGAGTTCTACCTCTCAAGAGCTGCTTCTGATACTGGATCACAACTAGGTCATTGTATTTCCAGGTCACCCCATCATTTTGGAATTTGTCAATACAGGGCAGGATCACCTGTTCCCCAACAGTACCAAACACTGTTGTCTCTCCCTCAGCCATAGTGGGGATCAGACCTGAAAGAGACCCCCCAAAATAATGCGGAGAAGGAACAGTCATTACAGTGGCAAAATTAATACCCCCTCTCCATCAAAACAGACCCCAAATCTCCTACTTCCCCACACTCTTCCCTGGAAGTCTCCCCCATTTTTACTTGCTCATTTTTTTCTTGCAGTCTTCCCGAAATCTCTAGTCTCCTCATTCCAACCACCTCAACTCTTTCCATAAAATCTATCTATCTAACAAATGGTGACAGATGTGGTATTTTCCTGCAATATCCATGAAAAACCTTACTGAATTAAGTGTACATATATCTGGATTAAGTTTAAATACATTGAATTAAATGCAAAGGTTATGTATTATTGTGGGCCGGGATTGTATGTAATTGTTCTAGGGGGGAGCTGTGATGTGAACCCTGGGAACTGTTATGAACTTCAGAGGACTGTATTGAACAATCTGCCGGACAAGAATGGACTTTTGGGGACAAACAGTGTCAAGTGGTTTGTCTGGGGACTCTCCAGGGAGAGGTGAATTTGAAAACCCAGCCTTATGAAGCTATGTCCTGAGGAGGGGACCATTTTCTGCTGATCATCTGCCCCTGGAATCTCAAGATAAAAGGCCCAAGGTGTATAAAGAAGAGACTGACCTATTCATGGTTGTTCTGGGTTTGATTCTGGGACAGTTATGAACTTGTAACCACAGGGAAAACCCTGTGTGAGGTTTGAAGGATAAACTCCTACTAGAGCCCTTGTTAGAGGTGGGATGATCACTGCTAAATATTTTTTTTGTTTTTAGCATGCTTTCTCTGTATTGCTTTTGCCTTAGGAATAAATGTATTGGCTTAGAAAGACCTGTGTGGTAACTTCTAACTGCTGGCAATTACCCTGTTCATAACCTCTGGAGAGAAAGCATAGTGCAGACATTAGCCTTGTCGGCAGTCCTTACTAGGGAATTCACAGTGTAGGTAGGGAACTGTGCAGCCTGGAAATACCCTAGTCAGGAGGGAGAGAGACGTGGGTCTTCGTCCAAGAGAGGTGATGGCTGGGGAGCTGGATGCCTAAGTGGGTGTTGCCTAAATCTTAGTATGCTTGTGTTTGTCTCTATTTCTGTGTCTGACACTTTGTGTCCCACCCTGGAGTTACAGCTATCTCTGTCTTTGTCTTTCTCTCTTACCTTTCTTCCCACTCCTGCTGACCTTACTTTCCATTCTCCCATCCCTTGGATTTCCTCCCTTCATTTCTCTCTCCTGTGGCTCTCTCTTCTTTCAGCCCCATTCTTTCCCATTCCTGCACACCCTCCCTACATTGCCTTCTCTCTCTTTCCCTAGCTGACAGAGATTCTGTTCTGTTTTACACATATACACAAACTTCTCCCTGGGCCCGTGTCTCCAGAAGGCTGTAGCATAGCCTTCAAAAATCATGAGTCAGGCCACCAAAAAAATCATGAGAATAAAAATCATGAGATTTTTTAAAAAAAAAAAATCAGTGTTTTCTGTTTTGGCGTTTTCAGGCCACACTCGGGTCAGGTTTTTAAGCTTTTCTCTGTAAACTGGAGAGGCAAAATCTTCTTTTTTCTAATTGAAAGCGGAGAGTCTTGTGCAATCATTTTCCATTCCTGAGCTGGGGCTTTAAGAAAAACATCACATATGGCAAGAACTCCAATCAAATCACAACAATTGGCAAAACTGAGTCTGTCACAGCAAATCCCTTTGTAGGAAACATTGAACTGGCAGCAAGTATCCACCACCACCACAGGGACTGGGGTGGGGTGGTGCAGGGGACAGTATTTTCCCTCCTGCACTTTGTGGTGAGTGGTTGGGATTGGTGCTGTATTTGATGTGATAGTGCCCAAAGGCCAGGTCCCTTACAAACAGTTCCACAAATTTGCAGGTTATTGGGAGCCCTGACCCACAGGACCAGGACTAGTCTTGGCACTCCTGCCCCAGTATCATGACATCTTATCACTTCAGTCAGTGCAAAGTCTCCCTGTTGCAGCACTGCCAACACCATGCATTCCAAACTCCCAACTCAGATCCCCCTCTCCCGCAAATCATGAGATTGGCTTAAAAATTATGATTATTTTTAAATAATAAACCACACTGATTTGCACCTGCATTTTGATTTTTATAGGGAAGTTGCCTAGCCCCAATTTGTATGTTGTCATTTCAGGTTCAATATTCAAACTGAAACATACACACAAAAGTGCAGGAGCTCTCCTGTTTGGCTCCTTGTGGGCAGAGCCCCCTTGCGTCTCCTACTCTTGATGGCAGAGAGCTGATCACTGAATATGTAGGTTTCCACTCATCTAAAATTTTGCAGGACGCTCCTATATTTAGGAATCCGTCCTACTTCCTTGAGCCAGTCCACAGCCTGTACCCTGAGCAGACAGACCCTTCGTACAAAAATACTCTGCAGTCTAGGGGACACCAAGGCTTCATACCTCTACACTATGGGAGTGGCAACTATTATCCCACCCACTTTATAGATAAGGTAATTTCTAGCAGAACTGAGAATAGAACCCAGGCCTCTAACATAGGAGACCCAAATCTCAACCATCCTGCAAAACTGCCTTTCTTTAAATAATAATAATAAAAAAATCTGTCATACCTATGTGTCCGGCCAGCCTGTCAGTAAACACTAGACCACACTCCCCTCCCAGAGCTAGCCACAGATTATCTGGGTAGTTCACTGGCAAAGTGAGTGTCACACCACCCTCTAGTAGTTGGTCCACATAAAGAATCATAAAATCACAGAAGATTAGGGTTGGAAGAGACCTCAGGAGATCATCTAGTCCAACCCCCTACTGAAACAGGACCAATCCCAACTATATCATCCCAGCCAGGGCTTTGTCAAGCTTGGCCTTAAAAACCTCTAAGGATGGAGATTCTATCACCTCCCTAGGTAACCCATTCCAGTGCTTCACCACCCTCAATAATGTTTCCTAATATCCAACCTAGACCTCCCACATTGCAACTTGAGACCATTGCTCCCTGTTCTGTCATCTGCCACTACTGAGAACAGCCTAGCTCCATCCTCTTTGGAACCCCCTTCAGGTAATTGAAGGCTACTATTAAATCCCCCCTCACTCTTCTCTTCTTCAGACTAAATAAGTCCAGTTCCCTCAGTCTCTCCTCATAAGCCATGTGTCCCAGCCCCCTAATCATTTTAAAGTATCAGGGGGTAGCCGTGTTAGTCTGTATCCACAAAAACAACAAGGAGTCCGGTGGCACCTTAAAGACTAACAGATTTATTTGGGCATAAGCTTTCGTGGATGAAAAACAGATCTGAAGAAGTGGGTTTTTTACCCATGAAAGCTTATGCCCAAATAAATCTGTTAGTCTTTAATGGGCCACCGGACTCCTCTAATCATTTTAGTTGCCCTCCGCTGGACTCTCTCCAATTTGTCCACAATCTTTCTGTAGCGGGGGGCCCAAAACTGGATGCAATACACCAGATATGGCCTCACCAGTGCCGAACAAAGGGGAATAATCACTTCCCTCAACCTGTTGGCAATGCTCCTACTAATGCAGCCCAATATGCTATTAGCCTTCTTGGCAACAAGGACACGCTGTTGACTCATATCCTGCTTCTTGTCCACTGTAATCCCAAGGTCCTTTTCTGCAGAGCTGCTGATTAGCATGTCAGTCTCCAGCCTATAGCAGTGCATGGGATTTTTCCGTCCTAAGTGCAGGACTCTGCACTTGTCCTTGTTGAAACTCATCAGATTTCTTTTGGCCCAATCCTCCAATTTGTCTGGGTCACTCTGGACCCTATCCCTATCCTCCAGCATATCTACCTCTCCCCACAGCTTAGTGTCATCCGCGAATTTGTTAAGGGTGCAATGCATCCCATCATCCAGATCATTAATGAAGATGTTGAACAAAACTGGCCCCAGGACAGACCCCTGGGGCACTCCGCTTGACACTGGCTGCCAACTAGACATTGAGCTGTTGATCACTACCCATTGAGCCTTATGATCTAGCCAGCTTTCTATCCACCTTATAGTCCATTCATCCAATCCATACTTCTTTAACTTGCTGGCAAGAATACTGTGGGAGACTGTATCAAAAGCTTTTCTTAAGTCAAGATATATCATGTCCACCACTTTCCCCATATCCACAGTTATCTCAACATAGAAGGCAATCAGCTTGGTCAGGCATGACTTGCCCTTAGTGAATCCATTTTGACTGTTCCTGATCACCTTTCTCTCCTCCAAGTGCTTCAAAAAGGATTCCTTGAGGACCTGCTTCATGATTTTTCCGGGACTGAAGTGAGGCTGACTGGTCTGTAGTTCCCTGGATTTTCCTTCTTCCCGTTTTTAAAGATGGGCACTATATTTGCCTTTTTCCAGTTGTCCGGGACTTCCGCCAGTCGCCACAAGTTTTCAAAGATAATGGCCAATGGCTCTGCAATCACATCAGCCAACTCCCTCAGTACCCTCGGATGCATTAGATTTGGACCCATGGACTTGTGTATGTCCAGCTTACTTCTATTACCAGGTATTCCTTTAGCACAAGGAGATCTGTGTTGTGACTCTGAAAAGCCAAAGGTTCCAGTCCTGCTAAAAAATCCATGTGGAAAAAATACTGTGTGATCATTTTATGAAAGACTGTCTCATAACACACAAGGGCTAGGTACCATAACTAGCATTAGTTCCAGCATCTCCTACTGTTTGACATTAAAACCTCCACATTCTTGTATGTAATATTTACCCTCCTATGGGACCCCCTCTAAGCTAGCATTAATTGAGGGATTGATGCCTCAGGGCATTGCCAATGGGTTACAGAGATGGTCACCATTCTGACTCCAGCACAGCTCAGTTGAGACTGAAGGTTGTTTCCATCTAATGGATCTTCAGTGGTGAATTAAGTCTTCACTGCAGAGTTAACCCAGGCTTTCACCCAGGTGCTGCCTCTTACCCCCTCCTGTCCACTCACAAAACCTTATCACCTGAGTTTAGTGGTGCTTTCAGCGTGGGCTAATTGGCCTGGCTAGGGGTACTGGCTAGTGCCCAAGTAAACCACCCACTTTGCAGGGAGGACACAAGCTAAATCACTCAAGTATTTATAGTCCTCCAGTGCCTTTCCACAATCCTTCCTTACCCCCCACCCCGTGTCCTCCCACAATTCACTGGGAAAGAATTATGAAACAGCTCATCTTACTACAGCATAAAGAACCCGGGATGTGCCCCCAGGAGTCCTAGAGACACCCACGGGTGAATGCAGTGGCAGTGAGGTCACAGTCATACAGGTTATGGTTTTTTAGTATGGCTGCTCACACCCAGGCTACACTAACCCAGGTGCTCAAACATGGGTGCTGTGCAGGGAAGACACACCCTAAGAGGGGCCATCTTCCCTGGTGTGGTGATCCAGCCAGTGTGTTCTTCCTGGAGTTTGATATCGAATTCAGTGTATTTTATGCTGTCCCTAGATTTCCAGTTCTCCTGGGGCTGCAGTTTTTTGTATTATCACATGTAGCTGCATAGTGATCACTTCACTTTTACCTAATAAGGCCATTTTAGGCTTGTGGATTCAGTCCCGTTGTCAGTAATCGGAGATGGCAGCCATTTAAAAAATCGGTAAAACTTGTTTAGTTTGAAGCAGGAAGTCAGGAGATCGTAAATAGCCTAAAAATACCCAAGCTGCTGCACCACGCCCTGCCCAGGGACTCACCGAGCTGCATCACAGAGAAGACAGCAAGGATGGTGTTTGCCCTGATGCTGGATGGGTCCATCCTCTTGGATTGTTCCTTCCCTCCGTGAACTGTGAGCTGGAAATAACGTCCAGGTAAAGGGATCCTAAAGTGGAAAAACCCAAATGAACTATTAATAATGGTTTATTTTCCAAGTCTTGTGGCTCCATGGCTGGGCCTACATACTTGGTCAATGCCCCGGTGTCTGCTGTGCTCCAGCACAGCTAGGTGGAAATTCTATCACAGTCAGGTGAATTCAGTATGACAGCTGCAGCGGCACAGGAGCCAGCAAACAGAGCTGTAAACGGGGGAGTTTGCAAGGGGAGTTTGGGGGGAAAGACCAGGAGAGCCCGGCAAAGGAGCTGACAGGCTAGTGAAGGGAGTGTGTGGTGGTTTGGCAGTGTTGTGGTGCTCGTTGGGGGTTTGTTTTGCTGTGGGGGGTGGTGTTTTGGTGTGGTTTGTGTTTCCCAGACTAACAGGACGTAGGTGGGAAGGTGATGACAGACACAGAGGCAGCAGTGAAAGTGAACCAAGCAGTGGAAGACACAATGAAGATGACGGGATGTGGAAGCTGTGGCATGTATATGATCCGGGAGGGGGGACCTGAAAAGAGTCTCGTCTGCATGAAGTGCCGCCTGATAGAGCTGATGGAAGAAAAGATCCTAGGATTGGAGATGCAGGTGGAGACTCTGGTTGAGTTTAGAAGGGGGTTTGAGCAGACGATGGAGCAAAGACAAGAGGAGGCTGAAGGGAAAAGCTCAGACTTGCAGATGGAAGCAGGACCGAAGAATTCTGAGGGGAGACTGCTGGGTGAGGAAAGTGAACAGTGGAAGCATGTGACTAAGAGAACCAGGCAGAGGAAAAGACGGGCTAGTGAAGGAGAAACAGAGCTCAGGAACAGGTTTGCAGAGTTGGAAAATTAAGAAGGGGCACAGCAGGTGGTCACTGAAGGTAGAAGGGCAAGAAAGAAGAGCAGCTAGTCCTAAAGGAAAAGGGGAAGAGTCAATGGAGATAACAGCAAATATGAGCTCCAGGAGGATACAGGATGGGTTGCAGAGGACTGCAAGGGACAATAGGAATGGAGAGGACTTGCAGCCAGAGGGAACTGGGGATAGACCAGAGAATCGCACCATCGTCAGGAAAAGGCAGATCTACATGACCTGAGGCTGAAGAGGATCCTAATGGGAGGGGGAAAGAATCCACTGATTGTCCTTCATGTGGGAACAAATGATACGGCTAGATTCTCGCTGGAACGTATCAAGGGAGACTATGCCAGGCTGGGGAAGACATTAATGAAATCAAGGCTCAGGTGATCTGCCTGTTCCTAGAGAAGGGCAACAAAGGTGTGACAAGATTATGATGATCAGTAGATGGCTCAGGCAGCGGTGGTATAAGGAGGGCTTTGGGATGTATGGCCACTGGGAGGCATTCATGGACAGAGGACTGTTCTCTCGGGATGGACTTCACCTGAGTAGGGAGGGAAATAGACTTCTAGGATGGAGGCTGGCACAACTGATTAAGAGAGCTTTAAACTAGGAATTTGCTGGAGATGGTTGGGAGATGTCCAGGTAATCTCCATGCTGGACCTACCCTGAGTATAAGAGCTAGAAAAATATGTAGGGTCCTATTCTCCCCCATGCTTGAACATAGTGCAGAGAAGTGGACATTGGAACCGGTTGTGGCTCCCTGATCCTTGGCTGCCTTGTAGCAGTTACTCTAACTTCTACTGCTGGCTCTACCATTTCCGCTCCCACTCTCAACATGCATCAGTCTGTCACCAAAATGGCCCCTCCCCATCTTCAGTGCCTCCATCAGCTTTCCATTGCCAGAGATTCTCTGGGTGTAGGGAAAATTGCCCTGTGGGACTCTGTAAGTTCACCATGCACTGCTTTACACAGTGCAAAATGAACTTTGTGGGCCAGAGAATCTGGCCCTTATTTATATAAATGAACATTCAAGTTCTGGAGCAAGGGGTGGACTCTATGTAAGGCACACTCCATGGCTGCAGAATCACAAAATACAGAAAAGGCCACAGGTGATATAGATGGATCCCGAGAAAGAGGAAGAATGATACAGGGCAGCAGAGCTAGGAAGAGGGAAAGGTTCAGTTATACACTGCAGGGGGGGCTCCCCTCTTCCTGGCCCTGCTTCCTCCACTACCATCCTTCCTCATTCTCTGGATCTGTCTTTCTCACCTGCAGCCCTTGTGTTTTGTAATTC
Organism: Dermochelys coriacea; assembly: GCF_009764565.3. Classification (NCBI taxonomy): domain Eukaryota; kingdom Metazoa; phylum Chordata; order Testudines; family Dermochelyidae; genus Dermochelys; species Dermochelys coriacea. The sequence goes on along the minus strand of NC_050068.2, from coordinate 213,199,826 downwards.
TACAGCCATGGAATGTGGGGGTTGCAAGTCACGGGAGAAAGGAGGGACAGACATGGCTAGGAGAGCCAAGTCCCTCTTGGGTATTCCTGGGATGGTGCAGGTTTGCAGGAAACAGGAGGGATGGGGCTGGAGAATAAAGTCACCCATGTAACCACAGGACAATGGGAGGAAGCAGGACTTGGGGAGAACAGATGGGGCCAGAGAGCAAAGCCCCCTGTGTTTCCCTAACACAAACCCCATACCTCAGGTTGCTTCAGAGATGGTGTTGGAGCCACCATGCTCTGGTATCAGACCGCTCCCTACCCTCCCTCTGGCTCCTTTCATGCCCCCTCACCATTTCCTTGTCTTCTAGCTTCCTCAGTTCCACGGAGCAGGATATCTGTAACCCCTTTAGCGTACTGCAGTGGTCATGGTTAGGGCCAGATACAGAGCAGGAAGAGGAGCTCTGGGGACAGAATGTAAGGGGGTGGCAGGTAATTTGAGTTATTTCTGTTTCTAAATTTAAGCTCTGCTGAATTTCCTCCTCAGGGCAGAAAGCTTGGCTGCCTGGGGTTGGGGTGGGGAAGGGGCATTACAGTCCCACTATTGCCAATCCCAAGCATTGCAAAAATCATGAGATTGGATTAAAGATCATGAGATTTTAAAAAATACTAAATGTTGGTTTCTTTTTATTTGTTTTCTGGTTCGTGGGCCTTTATGGCTCCCATTGTCAAGCATTTCTCTTCAGCCATGAGGGCTAGAAACTTACTCCAGGAGCTGGAGCTTTAAGACAAACACCGACTATCATGAGACTCATGATAAAGTCATGAAAATTGGCGACACTGTTAAGTCCCAGGAGCTCTCCTGTCTCGGATAGAGATCAGGCCTCCTTATGCAGCTAGTATGTTTTCTGCTTCTTTATATCTGTAGCAGGAGGGGTGGGGAAGGTCCTAGGCAGAAGCCCTGCAGACAGGGTCATTCCTAGCTATTCTGGGGCCCTACACAGCCCCCCTGTGGGGGGGGGACTGGCCCCAGGCCTCCGAGGGGGCCGGGGCTGGCTTGCAAGGCAGGGGAGAACCACCCACCAGCACTCACCAGTGGTGCAGCTGAGGCTGGGTCGCTGCACTTCCCGCAGCCTGTGAGTGCAGGCCCAGCCCTGCTGCAGAGCTCAGGGGAGTGGGGGCAGAGCAGGGGTGGGGGCCCTGAGGAAGAGCCGGAGCAGGGGCTGGAGCAGCACGCAGCTGCGCAGGGCACCAGGAAATATGGTGCCCCAAATTTCCTGGTGCCCTACGCAGCTGCGTACTTTGCATATGGGTAAGGACAGCCCTGCCTGCAGTGCAGGTAGGAGAGAAACAGACACAGGAGGACAGTTTAGCTTTAGGGTGTCTCTGCACTTAAAAAACTACAGTGGCGAGGGCCGGATTAACCTTTTGTGGGCCCGGCGCCAAATGTATTTATGGGCTCCCATGGAGGTAATGGAGCATGACGCGGGGTGAGAGGAGGTCGGTCTCTGGAGCGAGGGGCCAGCCAGGGGCATGACATGGCAGGGCGGCCTCGCTTCGCCCAGCCCAGTGCAAGGGCACTATTTACAAACCATCAGTTGCCAGACACACAGTGGCCCACCCAACACTATGCACCCCTCAGGGGTGGTCACACATCCTCCTCCCCTCCCCACCAACACCCCCCGACACCTCACCCAACACCCCCCGGACCCGCTATGCTCAGTGCCCCTCCCAACCCTGCCACAAATGCACAACACCACCCTTGCCCTGTGCCCCCCTGCCCACAGCCCAACCACAACTGCCCAGCACCCCACACAGAACCCCCACTCCCTAGTGCCCCAACACAGAAAAGATCTTTCTCGCCCCCTCACAGCCCAGCACTCCCCCCCCCCAGCACCCCAGAGACCCACTCCCCCACGCCCTGCCTCCCATCCACACTTACCAGCCCTCTGGGAGGCAACTGTGTCTGCCAGCCACTCCCCCAGCCAAGCCGCCCACACTCTCCCCCTCCACCACCTGGCTGAGACTGGCCCAGGCGGCTAACCTCTGGGGATACTGGCGGGGCCCCACAGGTGGTGAGAAACAGAGACTGACTGGAGCCGGAGGTGCACTGGGGTCCAGCCAGGAGGCAGAGAGAAGCTGGCAAGGGGGTAGGGGTCGCTGGCAGGGTCTCAGGGTACAGTGCAAGCAGAGCAGGCCTGGGCCCCTTCTGAGCATGGCGCCATTGTAAACCCAGCACTGACAGCGGCACAGCTGCACCACTTTAGTACTTCAGTGTTGACACTGCATACCTCAATGGGAGGTGTTCTCCTGTCAGCATAGGTAATTCTTTTGTTGATCTAGCACTGTCTACTCAAGGACTTAGGTCAGCTTAACTATGCCACTCAGGGGTGTGGATTTTTTATACCCCTGAGTGATGTAGTTATGCCAACTTAATTTTCTAGTACAGACTGGGCCTTAGAGGTAATACTACTTTCTTTACTCAGATAAAGTTCCTTGTTCAGTGTTAGATGAAAGCAACTTTTTCTGTGATTCTTTACCATTGGCACATGCAGTGGCATCAAAAGCAGTCTGGTTTTGAATCAACACAAATAAGAGGAAAAATAAATGCCAAAGTTCAGCCTGCCTCAAAGACTTTTAGTTTGCTAAGTGCATGAAGTAGCCCAAGTAGAAGGCAAGAGTAGAGGGGAGGGATAGCTCAGTGGTTTGAGCATTGGCCTGCTAAACCCAGGGTTGTGAGTTCAATTCTTGAGGGGGCCATTTAGGGATCTGGGGCAAAAATTGGGGATTGGTCCTGCTTTGAGTATGAGGTTGGACTAAATGACCTCCTGAGGTCCCTTCCAACCCTCATATTCTATGAGAGTGGGGCACCAGAGGTCAGCTCATTAACAGATGCACAGCAGCGTGAAGCTGAAAATACTTTGAAATCATTTGCTTCCACAGAGGAAGAGTGTGAGAATAGCAATTTACATTATTCAAAGAAAATGAGCTGAGCATTAATTCCAAAAGGGGTGTCATACACAAATAGGCATTCTTATACCAGAAGGTGTGGAGGCCTGGTGAAAGTGTGGACTTTTTTTTTATAAGGGCCCCATCTGAAATAGCAGAGCATTGTGACTTTGGTATCAATAAGGCAGACCATACAAGAGATCATCTAATAGCTGGAACTCAAAAGAAAGGGACTTTCCAGAAAATAACAATTGACGTCTGGAACAGGAGATGCAACAATCACACCAGCAGTCTGTGCTAGTGAAAATGAAAGACGCTTTGCAAGAAAGCAATCAGAGCTAGATACAGGAAATAAACAAGGGGAAATTCCCATGGTGAAAAGGGAAGCATCATAAAAATATGCCTCCAAAGAGTATAGTTGCAGGAAATAAAAATGGCAGGTGTGGCAAGAGAGATTAAGTCTGTCCAACCAGCAGAAACGTGCAGAAAACATAAGAAAAAACTGCACTGGGAGTATGTTTTCTGAAACAAAGGAATCTGGCAAGGGTGAGTGCTACTTATTTCCTCAGATCTGCCTCCAAAGACAGCATTTGTGAATTGGATGAATGGACTATAAGGTCGATAGAAAGCTGGCTAGATCGTCGGGATCAACGAGTAGTGATCAATGGCTCCATGTCTAGTTGGCAGCTGGTATCAAGTGGAGTGCCCCAAGGGTTGGTCCTCGGGCCGCTTTTGTTCAATATCTTCATTAATGATCTGGAGAATGGCAAGGATTGCATCCTCAGCAAGTTTGCAGATGACACTAAACTGGGAGGAATAGTAGATACGCTGCAGGGTAGGGATAGGATATAGAGGGACCTAGACAAATTAGAGGATAGAGCCAAAAGAAATCTGATGAGTTTCAACAAGGACAAGTGCAGAGTCCTGCACTTATGATGGAAGAACCCCATGCTACAGACTAGGGACTGAATGGCTAGGCAGCAGTTCTGCAGAAAAGGACCTAGGGGTTACAGTTGGATATGAGTCAACAGTGTGCCCTTGTTGCCAAGAAGGCTAACAGCATTTTGGGCTGTATAAGTAGGAGCATTGCCAGCAGATCAAGGGACATGATCATTCACCTGTATTCGGCATTGGTGAGGCCTCATCTGGAGTACTGTGTTCAGTTTGGGGCCCCACACTACAAAAAGGATGTGGAAAAATTGGAAAGAGTCCAGTGGAGGGCAACAAAAATTATTAGGGGGCTGGAGCACATGATTTATGAGGAGAGGCTGAGGGAACTGGGATTATTTAGTCTGCAGAAGAGAAGAATGAGGGGGGATTTGATAGCTGCTTTCAACTACCTGAAAGGGGGTTCCAAAGAGGATGGATCTAGACTGTTCTCAGTGGTACCTGATGACAGAACAAGGAGTAATGGTCCCAAGTTGCAGTGGCAGAGGTTTAGGTTGGATATTAGGAAAAAAATTTTCACTAGGAGGGTGGTGAAGCACTAGAATGGGTTACCTAGGGAAGTGGTGGAATCTCCTTCCTTAGAAGTTTTTAAGGACAGGCTTGATAAAGCCCTGTCTGGGATGATTTAGTTGGGGATTGGTCCTGCTTTGAGCAGGGGGTTGGACTAGATGACCTCCTGAGGTTCCTTCCAACCCTGATATTCTATGATTCTAAGGGCAGGTCTACATTACCCACCAGATCAGCGGGTAGCCATTGATCTATCAGGGGTCGATTTATCACATCTAGACTAGACGTGATAAATCGATCCCCGAGTGCTCTCCCGTCGACTCCAGTACTCCAGCACTGCAGGAGAGTCAACGGGGGAGTGGCAGCGGTCGACTCACAGCCATGAAGACGCTGAGGTAAGTCGACCTAAGATACGTCGTCTTCAGCTACGCTATTCCAGTAGCTGAAGTTGCGTATCTTAGATCAATCCCCCCGCAGTGTAGACCTGGGCTAACAGACATGGACTGTTAGTTTCAAGATTTGCAAGTCTATGGTTTAATCTAAATTGACTCAGGGTTAAAGGTGACTTTTAAGAAGAGCCCTTGCCCTAAACTGGAGACACCCATAGTGGTGCTCAATAGCCCATGGGATGAAACATTGTCTGGGTGAGTTCAATGCCCATACTAGCTACAGAAGCAAAGAGTATGTGTTTGACATGCCTCTCATTAATGGGGACACCCCAAGTAACTTTCTTGACCAAGCAGAGCCATTAAAATGAACCTTATAAAGAGCATACAGGAAGATGAGACAGTTGTTGGCAAAAGAGGCCCTTTAGAGGGGAACCAGTGGCTATTCTACTGAGAGTGTACTCTGTGCTGGACGGGGACAACCTTGCTGCTTCTGAAAGCGAAGGCAGAACTGAACAGGGTGGTGAATGGCATAACAGAACGTATTACTGAACTGACATGTATGGCACGCTGCTGTGATTCCAGTGATCAGTAAAACCTGTGTCTGTGTAGACCTGTGGAGGCTCCATGAGGCACTAAGGAGGAAAAGGTTGGGGTTTTTTTACAATGGAAGATATAGTACGTGCCAAGAGCTGCTCAGTGCGGAAGCAGAGGAGGTGGGAACAAAAAGAGCTCTTTTTTCACAGATTTTTAAACCCAGAAGGGATCATTAGATCATCTAGTCCGACCTCCTGTACATCATAGGTCTTTACATTTCACCATTATCCCTGCTTTGGACCCAGTAACTTGTGGCTGGCTAAAGTCTATCTTCTAGAAAAGCATCCAACCTTGATTTGAAAACATCAAGAGATGGAGAATCCACCACTGCCTTGGTAGTTTGTTCCAATCTATGCCTTATTTCTAATTTGAATGTGCTTAGATGTACATTGCAAGCATCGGTTCTTGTTCTGTTGTCTCTGCTAGATTAAAAAGCTATTTAGTATCTGGTATTTTCTCCTTGTGAAGGTAATTATACACTATAGTCAAGTCTCCTCTCATGGCTGGTCTACACTAGAAAAGCAGATTGACCCAGTTACATCATTCAGAGGGGTGAAAATTCAACACCCCTGAGCAACTTATAGTTAAGCCAAACTAAGGGCATGTCTACACTTGCCATTTAAAGCGGAAAAAGTCCCTTTTTTGTGCAAAAACTATGGGACTGTTTACACTTGCCAATGACTTTTTGTGGTGAAACTCAGAAGTTTCACCACAAAAAGAAAACCACTTCCACAAGAGGCATACAGCTTTTACTGATGATGCTTTTGTGGTGATGTGCAAGTGAAGACACATTCTTCCTGTTTACAGAGCTTTTAGCCTCCTAAGGATATCCCACAGTGCCTAGGTGACCACTCTGGCCAGCAGCTTTGCTGCTTTGATGCCAGGTAAACAGACATCCACCCTTCCCCCTGTAAAGCCCCGGGAACTTTGAAACTCCCCTTCCTCTTTTCTTGGCAAGTTCTCATTTATCATCTGGCCGGGTGACAATGGCTGCTCCATGGAGCAAACAATTCCCTGCTTGCAGGGCTGGCCTTACCATGAGGCGAACTGAGGCGGCCGCCTCAGGTGCCAGACTGTGGGGGGGCACCACTAGGACCCAGAGTGTAGAAAATTGTGTCTGCTGCTGTTGCATATGTATTCTCTCTGCTCTAGATGCACAGAGATGGTGGAGTGCTGTGCTGGAGGAAGGAGAGCACAAGAGACATAACAGGCAGGCAGGAGAAAAGGTGAGAGAGAATAACAGAAAGCAGCAAGAGCTGCAGGGAGAGAGAAGAGGAGGAGCCTCTTATGTACCTCTCTAGCACCCCCAGGAGCCTGGACTGATTAACACCAGCTTCTCAGGGAGCTTCCTGTTTCCTGCTGCTTCCCTGAACCCACTTGAGGAGAATAGGCTGTCAAATGAAGTAGTAGGAGCCAGTTAGGCCCTTAAGACGCTGATATCTTCCCTCACTCAGGCCCTGCTACCAGCCTGCTTATTTGTCCCCTCCAACTTAGTGTTGAGAGCCACCATAGCTGGCACAGAACAGTGAGTCTGCTGGCACAGAACAGCAGTCGTGAGTGAAAGAAGAAAACATCCCTCTGGGGCAGCATTCAGAAAAAGAAAGAAAGCAAAAGAAGCTTTTCTAGCTAAGCAGGAAGGAGCTCTCCTGAGATACATAGACACAAATGTTCACGGTGAGCCTTCCGACCCCACTGAGGATGTGAGTGGTGAGGAGATGCCTGATCTTCCATTTAGTCAGATGACCTGGCAGCTACTGCAGCATCCATATCTCCATCTCAAATGGATGTAACCATGCACATTCCTGAAGAAAAGCGTAGATCAGAGAAGAATGTGGTAGAGGTGCAAGAAACAGTTACTGCTGAGTTTAGTTCCTTAAGTCTAGATGATCCAGGACCGTGGACCCACTTGAGCAGTAGCCTCAGGGACTTCTTTGTACTGCATGGGCCACAGCAAGTGAAAAACATCATGTTCCCCAAAGACAATGAAAATAGAAGTTTCCATCCAACACATTACTGGCGTGAAATCCCCAATGGTGACAAAGTGGAGAGTCCATGGCTTATGTACTTAAAAACCCAGAATGCTGCATACTGTTTTTGCTGCAAACTCTTCCAGTCTAATGTTCCAGCCACAGGAACAAAGGACTGGAAAAATCTGGCTAGAAATCTGGCATGCTATGAGAAGGCAGCAAATCACCAGAGAGCATTCCATAGGTGGAAAGAGCTTGAGATGAGACTAAGGTTAAAGGCCACCATAGATGATCAGCATTAAGAGAAAATTGCATCAGAGTCTCTTTACTGGCAAAATGTTCCGAAAAGGCTCATTGCCATTGTGAGAATGCTTGCTACCTAAAACCTAGCACTGTGTGGCACTTCAGATCAGCTATATGTGCCAAACAATGGAAACTTCCTTAAAATTTTGGAGCTGATGGCTGAGTTTGATGCTGTACTCCAGGAGCATCTAAGAAGAGTCACCACCCAAGAAATGTACACACACCACTACCTTGGAAAAACAGTGGATTCACCTTGGTAAACTGTTTCAATAGTTAGTAGCCCTCACTGATACAATTTAGGCCTTATTTCCGGTCTGAATTTGTCTAGCTTCAACTTCCAACCCCTGAATCATGTCATATTTTTGTCTGCTAGACTGAAAAGCCTATTATTAAATATTTTCCTATGCACATACTTATAGACTGACATCAGATCACCCCTTAACTTTCTCTTTGTTAAATTAAACAGATTGGGCTCTTTGAATCTATCACTACAAGGCATGATTGCTAATTCATAAATCATTCTCATGCCTTTTCTCTGAACCTTCTCCAATTTATCAACATCCTTTTTGAATTGTAGGCACCAGAACTGGACAAAATATTCCAACAGTGGTCCCATAAGTGCCCAATGTAGAGATAAAATTACCTCTCTGATCATGCTTGAGAGTCCCCTGTTTACGCATCCCAGGATGGCATTTGCTCTTTTGGTCACAGAGTCACACTGAGAGTTTGTGTTCAGCTGATTATCCACCAAATCTTTTTCAGAGACACTGATTCCCGGATAGGGTAAGTGAGGCCTATATTCTTTGCTCCAAGATGTATACATTTACCATAGTAAAATGCCTAGTGTTAGCTTGCACCCAGTTTACCACTATGAATCAGTGACCTGTCCTCTTCATTATTTACCATTCCCCCCATTTTTATGTCATCTGCAACCTTTATCAGTGATGATTTTTTGTTTTCTTCCAGGTAATTGATAAAAATGTTAAATAGCATCAGGCGAAGAACCAATCCATGTAGAACCCCCCTGGTAACACACTTACTCAGTGATGATTCCCCATTTAAAATTACATTTTGAGACCTATCAGTAAGCCAGCTTTAAATCCATTTCATTCGTGCCATGTAATTTTATATCATTCTAGTTTTTTAATCAAAATGTTATGTGGTACCAAGTCAAACACCTTACAAAAGTCTAAGAATATTATGCTTGCACTATTACCTTCATCACCCAAACTTGTAATCTCATAAAAATATAGCAAATTAGTTTGATAGTATCTATTTTCCATAAACATATGTTGATGTGCATTAATTACATTTCCTCTTTTAATTCTTAATTATTTGAGTCCCATATTAGCCATGTCTGGCTGACAGGCCTATTATTATCTGGGTCATCCTGTTTACCCTTTTTAAAAATTGGCACACCATTAATTTTCTTCCAGTCTTCTGGAACTTCCCCAGTGCGCCAAGATTTATGGAAAAATCTACATTAACAGTCCAGCAAGCTCCTAATCAGCTCTTTTAAAACCTTTGGATGCAAATTATCTGGACCTGCTGAGCTAAAAATGTCTATCTTTAGTAGTTTCTATTTAACATTGTCCAGAGATACTAATGGAAAAGTATTATCATTACCATAGGATGAGACTATATTATCTGTTTTTCCTCAAATACAGAACAAAAATATTTATTGAACATGTATGCCTTTTCTGCATAATTATTGATAATTCTGCCATTTCCATCCAATAATGGACCAGTATGATTGTCACAATTCTTTTTGTCCTAATATATTTGAAAATCTCCTTCTTATTATCCTTAACTCTGCCAGCCATAGATTTCGCCTTGTGCCCCTTTGCTTCCCTTATCAATTTTTTACAATTCCTAACTGCTACTTTATATTTAAAGTATTTATAATATAATATAATATATTTATATTATATTGCCACTGAATGACAGAGATGATTCACTCTAAAGTTCACCAGGAAATAAAGTCAAAGTCTAGTTGCGGTGTATCCGGTACTGAAGAGGTGGATCAGCAGTCCCAACCCACACAATTAAGGTTGAATTTCCAGCCGCCTTCCTCTGGAATCTCCCTCTGGTGAGCAGTAGGGAGTTCAGTCTCTGTGGCCCATTCAGTCCTTTGCCTCTGTGCCAGCTGGAAACCATTCAGTGCCAATTCCTCGGACGACTTTTCAGATGACAGCACTTGTCCCACTGGGAATTAAAGAGAGAGAACCTCACCCCCAAAACTCATTTCAAATGTGCCCATTGAAGAGGCTTAACAATCAAGGGAATAACTTTCATTCACTGTCATCCTAGGTAGGACTAGAACCAGTATTGAGAGGTATAAAGAACCATGTACCAGGTCTGATCCTCCTGAGCCGGCCAGTCACCCTCAGCTGGGGGCAGGATTGGAATGGGTGACATTTATTAAATGAATTGTGTGTAACAGGCCCATTCCTATAGGACAGATGCCCTCATTACTCTATCATGGGGGGAAGCAGTAGATGTGGTATATCTTGACTTTAGTAAAACTTTTGATATGGTCTTGCATGGCCTTCTCATAAACAAACTAGGGAAATACAGCCTAGATGGAGCTACTATAAGGTGGGGGCATAACTGGTTGGAAACCATTCCCAGCTGCATATCAAGTGGGGTCCTGCAGGTATTGGTCTTGGATCTGATTCTGTTCAATATCTTCATCAATGATTTAGATAATGGCAGAGAGAGTATACTTATAAAGTTTGCGGACAATACCAAGCTGAGAGCGATTGCAAGTGCTTTGGAGGATAGGATTAAAATTCAAAATGATCTTGACAAACTGGAGTAAAGGTCTGAAGTAAATAGGATGAAATTCAATAAGGACAAATGCAAAGTACTCCACTTAGGAAGGAACAATCAGTTGCACACATACAAAATGGGAAATGACTGCCTAGTAAGGACTACTGAGGAAAGGGATCTGTGGGTTACAGTGGATCACAAGCTAAATATGAGTCAACAGTGTAACACTGTTGCACAAAAAGCAAACATTATTCTGTGATGTATTAGCAGGAGTGTTGTAAGCAAGATACGAGAAGTAATTCTTCCACTCTACTCTGCACTGATTAGGCCTCAGTTGGAGTATTATGTCCAGTTCTGGGCACCATATTTCAGGAAACGTGAACAAACTGGAGAAAGTCCAAAGAAGAGCAACAAAATGATTAAAGGTCTAGAAAACATGACCTATGAGGGAAGATTGAAAAAACTGGGTTTGTTTAGTGTGGAGAAGAGAAGACTGAGGGGGGGCATGATAAGAGTTTTCAAGTACATAAAATGTTGTTACAAGGAGGGGGGAAGTAAGTTGTCCTTAGGATAGGACAAGAAGCAATGGGCTTAAATTGCAGCAAGAGTGGTTAAGCGCTAGAATAAATTGCCTAGGGAGATTGTGGAAGCTCCATCATTGGGGATTTTTAAGAGCAGGTTAGACAAACACCTGTCAGGGACGGTCTAGATAATACTGAGTCCTGCCATGAGTTCGGGGGCTGGAGTAGATGACCTCTCGAGACCCCTTCCAATCCTATGATTCTATGAGCACTGTTGGCTCTAACTGGCCACTTGATGGCAGCCTCAGCAGGGAAACCATGGATTGAATGGGCCAGGAGACTGGAATCCCCTCAGGCGCTCATCAGGGCAGGGTGACGCACAGTAGGCAGGTGCTGTGTTTGTGTCAGAGGGAGTTTGATCTGCTCCTGCCTGGGCTATACACCCTCTGGAGATACAGGAGTTAGTCTCTAGGGGCTGCCAAGCTGCTTCCTCCCCTAGCACTGAGTTCCCTTTTCCTCCCCTCCCCCACAATATCTGGCTGTAGCTTCCATAGCTCACAGAGCAGGTCAAATGCTGCCGAGAAACAATCAGTGGAGAAAAGAGGCCATAGGAAGTGGCAACAGATGCCAAACCATGTCTGCCACCAGCTCTGGTCTGGGACCTTTTCTCACTCTCTCCAGCCTTGGCTGGGGTAGTAACCTTAGCTGCCCCACTGTAGACAGTCTCTGCTCCAGCAGCTGTTGATTAGATCAGCACCAAGTCCTTTAAAGGTTTGATGACATGGCACTGCAAATGGTAATGGCAGATGGTGGCCCATCATGCTAGGGTTCCCAGCACAGCTAGCACTGGAGTTAGTAACAGTGGGAAATCATTAGAAAAGGTCCCTAGTGCAAACAAGACATCTGTGTGTGTGTGTGTGTGTGTGTGTGTTCCTCTTTCTCTCTTTCAGGCTGTGCGGTTTCCTTCTTTTGTTCTCGCTCTTGCTTGTGGCTGTGTTTTTGATCTGGAAGCAACTTGCTTCTTAAGAGATGGCGCAGGCCATCAGTCCTCTGCAGAAAGATTTCCAGCCCCTCCCCAAGCACTGGGTTTCCCCCACGCCTGGCTATTTTGTCCCAGGACAGGATCTGAAGCATCCTACAACTTCTCATTTCTAAACTTCACTTCAGTTTGATTTGAATTTGGGGCTCAGAATGTTTAGCTCCTTCATCAGACTAATCTCTTGTTATCTCTCTCAAATGATCTAGAAAGCTAAAGTAAGGGCTTGTTTACACTTAAAACATTGCAGCAGCACAGCTGCAGCTGCACCACTGTAGTGCTACAGTGAAAACACGACCCATGCCAATAGGAGGGCTTCTCCTACCTGCGTAGAAAATCCACCTTCCTGAGAGGTGGTAGCTAGGTCAACAGGAGAATTCTCCCATCGATTTAGCGCTGTCTACACTGGGGGTTAGGTCAGATTAACTGTGTTACTCAGGGGTGTGGATTTTTCTGATATTGACTTAATTTCCTTGTGTAGACCAGGCCTTAAGCTGAGCTGGCCAGGAAGAAGCTGTTTTATTAATGATAATTGCTTTGAAACTGTCTTTCCATCATAAAAGCAACAAATGTGTACGAATGTAACAATGGGTAAGGGCAGTGTAAGAGGAAGAGACCGAGCAAGACAAAGGAGTCTGACAGAGCCAGAGAGCAAAGAGAGACAGGATTCAGACACATTCAGCATGCCCCTATTATCAGTGGGCCTCAGAGGGCCCAGTTCTTACACCGACACAAGCTACAGGTGCTGACCCTGCTTTGATCTCCCACCATGATGCCTCTGATTGCAACTCCACCACTGAGATGAGTTGTTACCCCACAGAGCTGCTCTGACTTGAATGTCCTCATGGCCAGGATTGAATGGGCCATGGAGACGGAAGCTCCCACTCAGCCACAGATGGGATCCCACAGGAGAGAGTCAGGTATACTGCTGAGGGGTGCTGTGCATTATGTGTGGCAGGGGGAACTCTCTCTGCCTTTGGCAGGCTGGGGTGACACAGAAGGGATGCCAAATAAGTCCCTCAGGTCAGTGCCAAATTCCCTCCAAACAATTTAAAAATATACTTCAAATTGCAGCTATAAAAAGTCCATGAAATCTGAGCTGTAGAAGCCCCTCCAGATCCCATCTCTTTGCCCGACTTGGGGCAGGAGCCTGTCCCACCTCTGCTCCCCCCATCATTTCTGTAGGGCTTCTAACCCCCAGTGTCCTGAGTATTGCAGTCTAGGCCCTTCCCTTGGGGACATGGCTCCCCAAGTTCACAGACACTTCAGCCTGGGGACGGCTCCTGTGTGACTTTCTCTTGGCTCAGACTCAGTCTTTTCTCCTGAATTTTATCCTCCTTGGCTCCCTAAACAATTACCCCTCCCTCCCAGTTTACATTCCTGCCCATTTGCAAACTATGAATACTGAGCTGAAGATATTTGAAGCCAGAGCAAGTAATCGGATATTGCCCTTGTGAAGTACCCTCCAACAACAGACCCGGCCATCCATTCCCACAGTGATGAGTGCATGGTAAAGACAGATGGGTTATTAGACAGACAGCTATGATACCTACAGTAATAAAAAGACTGATGTTCACAAAAAGATCTAAGAAACATACTAGCTGTGGCCAATGCACGAGGTGGTTTCCATTTGACATTTTCTGGGGTTTCAGTATTTATGAACATGAGCTCCCAGTGTGATGCTGTTGCAAAAAGGGCTAATGGGATTTTTGGATGCATAAAGAAGGGAACAGTAAGCTGTCAGGAACAGTATCCCCGATACTGTCACGGCTAACCTGGTGGCTGAACTTTGTGACTTTGTCCTGACACATAACTATTTCACATTTGGTGACAATGTATACCTTCAAATCAGCGGCACTGCGATGGGTACCCGCATGGCCCCACAGTATGCCAACATTTTTATGGCTGACTTAGAACAACGCTTCCTCAGCTCTCGTCCCCTAATGCCCCTACTCTATTTGCGCTACATTGATGACATCTTCATAATCTGGACTCATGGAAAAGAAGCTCTTGAGGAATTCCACCATGATTTCAACAATTTCCATCCCACCATCAACCTCAGCCTGGACCAGTCCACACAAGAGATCCACTTCCTGGACACTACGGTGCTAATAAGCGATGGTCACATAAACACCACCCTATATCGGAAACCTACTGACCGCTATTCCTACCTACATGCCTCTAGCTTTCATCCAGATCATACCACTCGATCCATTGTCTACAGCCAAGCGCTACGATATAACCGCATTTGCTCCAACCCCTCAGACAGAGACAAACACCTACAAGATCTCTATCATGCGTTCCTACAACTACAATACCCACCTGCTGAAGTGAAGAAACAGATTGACAGAGCCAGAAGAGTACCCAGAAGTCACCTACTACAGGACAGGCCCAAAAAAGAAAACAACAGAACGCCACTAGCCATCACCTTCAGCCCCCAGCTAAAACCTCTCCAACGCATCATCAAGGATCTACAACCTATCCTGAAGGACGACCCATCACTCTCACAGATCTTGGGAGACAGACCAGTCCTTGCTTACAGACAGCCCCCCAATCTAAAGCAAATACTCACCAGCAACCACACACCACACAACAGAACCACTAACCCAGGAACCTATCCTTGCAACAAAGCCCGTTGCCAACTCTGTCCACATATCTATTCAGGGGATACCATCATAGGGCCTAATCACATCAGCCACACTATCAGAGGCTCGTTCACCTGCGCATCTACCAATGTGATATATGCCATCATGTGCCAGCAATGCCCCTCTGCCATGTACATTGGCCAAACTGGACAGTCTCTACATAAAAGAATGAATGGACACAAATCAGACATCAAGAATTATAACATTCAAAAACCAGTTGGAGAACACTTCAATCTCTCTGGTCACTCGATCACAGACCTGAGAGTGGCTATACTTCAACAAAAAAGCTTCAGAAACAGACTCCAACGACAGACTGCTGAATTGGAATTAATTTGCAAACTGGATACAATTAACTTAGGCTTGAATAGAGACTGGGAATGGATGAGTCATTACACAAAGTAAAACTATTTCCCCATGGTATTTCTCCCCCCCCCCACTGTTCCTCTGATATTCTTGTTAACTGCTGGAATTAGCCTACCTTGCTTGTCACCATGAAAGGTTTTCCTCCTTTCCCCCCCCCTGCTGCTGGTGATGGCTTATCTTAAGTGATCACTCTCCTTACAGTGTGTATGATAAACCCATTGTTTCATGTTCTCTGTGTGTGTGTATATAAATCTCTCCTCTGCTTTTTCCACCAAATGCATCCGATGAAGTGAGCTGTAGCTCACGAAAGCTTATGCTCTAATAAATTTGTTAGTCTCTAAGGTGCCACGGGTACTCCTTTTCTTTTTATAAAGAAGGGAGTAATGCGTAGAAGCAGGGAGATGATTCTACCTCTGTGTACGGCAATGGTGAGACTGGTACTGGAATACGGTATCCAGTGCTCATGTCAATATTTCTAAAAGGATGTTGAAAAATTGGAGAGGGTTCAGAGAAGGGCTACATAAAATTATTCAAGGTCTGAAAAACCTGCCTTACAGTGAGAGACATAAGGAGCTCAATCTATTTAGGTTATCAAATAGGCAACTTGAACTCAATCTATAACTACCTTATTTGTAGCAGACAAAGACTTAACAAGACCCAGTCGCTGGAAGTTCAAGTGAGAAAAATTCAAACTGGACATAAAATGCAATTTTTTAACAGTGGAACAATTTATCAAAGGATGTGGTAAATTTCCTGTCACTTAGGCATTTTAAAGGAAGACTGGGTGTCTTTCCAAAAGACCTGTACTAGCTCAACCACAAGTTTTGGACTTGTTGTAGAATCACTGAGACCCTCTATGGCATATGTAATACAGGAGGTTAGACTAGATGATCACAATGGTGCCTTCTGGCCTTAAAATTTATGAAACAGACATACAGCACACACACACACACACACATCTGGCTGGGAGCTGCCAACTCATTGTCCTGCACTTTGGTCTGATGATAAAATTCCCGTCCTAGGACCGTGTTTGGGGATGATGACAACAGGTGGCTGGTAACAGGGAGAACCACTGCTCCCCCTCCCCCGACAACTACACATATGCTGCCCTTACTGCCCACTGTAGTATGGAAAAGAGTTCAGGTGTACTATCAAGAGTGAGGGGGAAGTCAATGTCAGGGTCTTGTAGAGGGCTCATCTTGGGACCTCTCAGTGTATCTGGGTTTTACTAGACTTCTTGGTCAATATGGGCTGAGTGTGTATCTCTCCCTCCCTCTCTCATCTTTTGCTTTCTTTCTTTCTTTCTTTACCCCCATGCCCCCGGGTGTCCCTAACTCTTGATAGCTATATAAGAAGAAAGTTCTGTAAACATTCATGGAGAAAAGAGAGATGGATCCAGTGAAAAAACAGGGTGAAAACCAAAGCAAAGACATGTACAAATAGAGAGGGTAAAGAACAGAAAGGGAAAGAGAAAACTTCTAATGAACGAATGCCTCCATTATCGACACTGGCTGCAGTAACACCCTGCTTTGTGACAGCCAAGCTCTGGGGCAGTTCCTGTGCCACTACCCCAGAGCCTGAGCAGTTTTTCTGGGGAGAAAATATTTTTGCTAAAAATAAATGTCTCACCTTTGGTGAGCAGGGCAAAGATGCTTGTTAGCAACAGTTCAGTTCTAAACGCTTTTGCCAGCTTAGAAAATAGCCCATAAGAGCGGCGAAAGCAGCACTTGTCCCTGGCCAGTACCGCATGCTCTTTGGGACAGTAGAATGTTGTCAAGGTTCCTTCCCCACTCTGAACTCTAGGATACAGATGTGGGGACCTGTATGAAAACCTCCTAAGCTTACTTTTACCAGCTTAGGTTAAAACTTCCCCAAGGTACAAACTATTTTACCTTTTGCCCTTGGACTTCCACTGCCACCACCAAACGTCTCACCGGGTTTATTTTTGATAAAGTGTTGTTTGGAAACATCTTTCCCCCCAAAATGCTCACCAAATCCTTGCACCCCCACCCCCCGCCTAGGGAAGTCTTGATAAAAATCCTCACCAATTTGCATAGGTGACCACAGACCCAAATCCTTGGATCTTAAGAACAATGGAAAAGCATTCAATTTCTTACAAGAAGAATTTTAATATAAGAAAAGGTAAAAAGAATCACCTCTGTAAAATCAGGATGGTAAATACCTTACAGGGTAATTAGATTCAAAACATAGAGAATCCCTCTAGGCAAAACCTTAAGTTACAAAAAGACACAAAGACAGGAATATCCATTCTATTCAGCTCAGCTTAATTTTCTCAGCCATTTAAAGAAATCATAATCTAACGCATATCTAGCTAGATTACTTACTAAATTCTAAGACTCCATTCCTGTTCTGTCCCCGACAAAAGTATCACACAGGCAGACACAGACCCTTTGTTTCTCCCTCCCTCCAGATTTGAAAGTATCTTGTCTCCTCATTGGTCATTGTGGTCAGGTGCCAGCGAGGTTATCCTAGCTTCTTAACCCTTTACAGGTGAAAGGGTTTTTCCTCTGGCCAGGAGGGATTTTAAAGGTGTTTACCCTTCCCTTTATTTTTATAACAAATGTCATCAATAAAATGGGCCAAAAAATAAGAAAAGTATAAAAAATAGATGTCCTTGTTCTGGTCAAATGGAAAAAAAGAAAGATCAATATTTAGTAAAATATTTTCCTTACCACTTTTTTTCTCTCTCTCTCTCTCTCTGTCTGCTTCTCTTGTGCGCTGTGTTTGTCACCAGGTGTACATGATCTAAGAGAAACAACAACTGACACAGCAGAGAAAAATGATGATTTTCAGAAAGCTGCTCAGATGTTGGCCTTTCTGTCTCCTCCTTCCATACAACAGTCCCAACAAGGGCTTGATGACAGTTCATGTTCTGCTCAGGGTCCATGCACCGCCTTCTTATATGATTTCCCATAAGCATTTGAACACAATTCTTGGTATCGAGGAAAATGCTGACCATAGAAGAGGGTTATTTAATACGGTGCTTGTCTTAGGGGAAGCGCCTATGCAAAGCTGCGAGGGCCTACTGGCTGTATGTGCATTTATAGGATGCCATGACTGGGCAGGGGCTTGGAAAGGTCAGTGAGTGGAAACCTGCATGGTTTCAGGGTGCGTGTGCATTTATCGGGTTGTGTGGCAGCAAGCCCAGGGGATTCTCTGTGGGTTTGTATATTTGAAATATATCAAGGTTAAGTCGGGGTTAATAATCACAACCTCTGTTCCTGACCTCTACGAACCTTGTGTCCTCCCCCCTCCCTGTCCCAAGAGTGAGTACAGCCTGGGCAGTGGCAGGGCAAGCTTTCTGCAGCAATTCCCCCATGAACTGTCCCCTGCCGATGTGCCCCGACCCAGACACAGGAAACCCTACGGGCTGCGGACACTCCATGGCCCATTCATAAGGCTACAAGTTGGTCACAGAAGTCACAGATTCTGTGACTTACGAGGCCTCTGTGATGTCAGCTCCATGTAGCGGGGATCGAGCTGTCAGTCCTATGCGGCAGGGATTGAGCTGTCAGCCCTGGACGGCGGGGCTCGGGCTTCAGCCCTGGGCAGCGAGGATTGGGCTTCCATGATTTATTGTTTATTGCCCATGTCCTGCCCATGACTTTTACTAAAAATACCTCTGACAAAATCTTAGCCTTCTTGGCTTCACTTATGATGCTGCTAAAGAGGAAGCCAATTATTGCCCATTCTGCTGGTAGGCACAGTTCCTGTCCTACCAGCTAGGAACTGGGCTGAGAAACCACAAACTCATTTCACATAGGTACTGAACAGCTGTCAGATGGAAATGATTTTTGGTCACTAGGCCTAAAGGTTTGGGATAGGGGTGAGCAGGCAGAAGAGGTTCCTGAGCAGGAGGGGATGTAAATCTCTAGGGGGACATGGCAGGGATTGGGGTGAGCAGGGAGAAGAGGGGTACACTTCATGTATTAATGCCCTCAGGATGCTAGGTCGATAAGAGTCTCTGCTGCTGCTGCTGAATTTCGGCAATTTACCCTTGGTTTTTTGTTATTTCCTGTGGTGGTATGAAGCCACCGTAGCGCAGCATGGTCGGTTTGCAGGTGGAAACACCGTCCCCAAACATATGGGCTTAGCTTTTCCATAGTGTAGACAATGGCATAACATTCTTTTCCAATGACTGACCAGTTACTTTCCCTCTCAGACAGTTTTTTCTGAGAAACACTACAGGGTGGAATTCTTGATCCGGTCCTTCCTGCATTAAAACTGCTCCCACACCATGCTCGGATGCATCTGTGGTTACTAGGAATGGTTTGTCAAAGTCTGGGGCCCTTAATACAGGGTCAGACATGACTGTCTCTTTAAGTTGGTTAAAGGCCTTCTGACACTCTTCGGTCCACTGAACGGCATTTGGCTGTTTCTTTTTGGTTAGGTCTATCAGTGGGGTGGCAATTTAGCTGTATTGCGGTACAAATCGTCTGTAATAACCGACCAAGCCTAAGAAGGATTGAAGCTGTTTCTTTGACTTTGGGACATGCCACTTTTGGATAGCATCCACTTTGGCCTGTAGGGGGTTGATAGTTCCTTGACCCACCTGTTGTCCAAGGTAAATCACTCTGTTTAGGCCTATTTGACACTTCTTAGCCTTAACAGTTAGTCCTGCCTCCCTTATTCGCTCAAAGACTTTTTGTAGATGTCCCAGGTGTTCTGCCCAGGAATCCGAAAATATGGCCCCATCGACATGTGTGGTGAAGGCTGACCTTTCCTTGGCGGATTCATCTAGCGGTACCTGCCAGTACCCCTTGGTTAAGTCCAAGGTAGAGATGAACTGGGCCCGTCCCAGTTTCTCTAATAGTTTATCTGTGCGTGGCATTGGATAGTTGTCTGGGCGAGTTACAGCATTTAGCTTATGGGTAGTCCACGCAAAAATGTATCTCCCCATCTGGTTTGGAAACTAGAACCACTGGAGATGCCCATGCCCAGGTGGATTACACCCATCTGTAACATATTCTGGATCTCCCGTTCTATAGCAGTTTTAGCTTGAGGAGATACCCAGTAAGGTTGGACTTTAATTGGGTGAGCATTATCTGTGTCAATGGAGTGGTATGCCCGTTCAGTCAGTCCTGGGGTGGCTGAGAACGTCGGCACGTAGCAAGTGCACAGCTCCTGGATCTCCTGTCGCTGCATATGCCCGAGGGTCATGGAGAGGTTCACCTCTTCCACGCCACCAGCACTTTTCCCTTCGTAGTAGACACCTTCAGGCCACTCAGCATCATCTCATCCCTGGGCTGTAAACTGACAGATTTTTAATTCTCTGGAATAAAAGGGCTTTTAAGAATTAATATGGTATACCTTAGGCTTTTGGTTGGAGGTGGGGAATGCTATGAGGTAATTAACAGCTCCCAGGCGCTCCTGGACCGTGAATGGCCCTTCCCACGACGCTTCCATTTTATGGGCCTAGAGCACCTTTAAGACCATAACCTGGTCTCCTACTTTGAAGGAACGCTTTCTGGCATGTTTATCACACCAGGCTTTTTGCTCTTTTTGAGCATCCTGTAGGTTTTCTTTAGCAAGGGCTAGAGAGGTTCGGAGGGTGTTTTGTAGGTTGGTTACAAAGTCCAGAATGTTAGTTCCTGGAGAAGGTGTAAATCCCTCCCATTGCTGCTTCACCAACTGTAATGGCCCCTTAAACTCACGGCCATATACAAGTTCAAATGGTGAAAACCCTAAACTGGGATGTGATACAGCTCTGTAGGCAAAGAGCAACTGCTGTAACACTAGGTCCCAATCATTGGAGTGCTCAATTACGAATTTACGTATCATGGCTCCCAAAGTTCCATTAAACTTCTCCACCATGCCATTTGTTTGATGGTGGTAAGGAGTGGAACCAAGTGATTTACCCCATGAGCTTCCCAAAGGTTTTCCGTAGTTCCTGCCAGGAAATTAGTTCCTGCATCTGTGAGGATGTCGGAGGGCCAACCTACCCTAGCAAAAATGTCTGCTAGTGCCTGGCACACACTTTTAGTCCTGGTGTTGCTTAGAGCTATTGCTTCCAGCCATCAGATGGCAAAATCCATGAAAGTCAGTATGTACTGCTTTCCTCTGAGTGTCTTTTTCAGAAAAGGAAGCAGAATATCCACGGCTACTCGCTGAAATGGAACTTCAGTAATGGGGAGTGGGAGCTGGAGAGGGGCTTTGACCTGGTCTTGGGGTTTCCCCACTCTTTGGCATACTTCACAAGACCAGACATAGGTAGAAACATCCTTGCCCATTCCCTCCCAGTGGAATGACCCACCCAAACGGTCTTTGGTCCTGTTCACCCCAGCATGGCCACTAGGATGATTGTGGGCTAGACCCAGTATTTAGGTGGAACTACCAACTGTCTCTGAGGATGCCAGGTGTCCACCAGAAAGAGTTTCCTTGTATAAAAGTCCTCTTTCTACAACAAACCTGTATCGATTAGAAGAGCTGAGAGGTGGTGGGTTGCTCCGTGACGCCATCCAAGCTCTCTGCAGGCTTTCATCTACTTCCTGTTCGATCTGGAACTGTTCCCTTGATGCTGGAGACATCAGTTCCTCATTGGAGTGCGGACCTAGGCTTGGTCCCTCTGGAAGCGATGTAGGGGATGGGGCTGTTTCCATTGACTGTGAACCACTCTCCGCTGGTGCACTATGATGAGGTTCAGGCTCCGGCTGAGCCTCTTGTGTAGGGTTATCAGCTGCTGCCGGTTCAGGTTTGGTGGGGCCCTCTGATGTTGGGGTTGGAAGTACTGGATTCAGTGCTGGCAATGGGTCTGGTGCTGGTTGTTCCACCGGTTCTGGTTCTGGGACTGGCTCTGTCTGGGTCTCTGGGACTGGATCCACTACTGCTGTTGCAGACATTGGCTGGGGTCCGGGTCCATCACCTCTGACCGGGTCCTGGTAGAAGTTTCCAGAACAGCGCTAGGCATGACGGCTGGTTTAGTCTGGCTGCGGGTGACCATTCCCACCCTCTTGGCTAACTTCACGTGATTGGCCAAGTCTTCCCCCAACAGCATGGGGATGGGATAATTATCATAGACTGCAAAAGTCCACGTTCCTGACCAGCCCTTGTACTGGACAGGCAACTTGGCTGTAGGCAAATTGAAAGAGTTGGACTTGAAGGGTTGAATTGTCACCTGGATCTCTGGGTTGATTAAATTGGGGTCCACTAAGGAAGCATGGATAGCCGACACTTGTGCTCCGGTGTCTCTCCACACGGTGACCTTCTTCCCACCCAAACTCACAGTTTCCCTCCACTCCAAGGGTATCTGGGAGGTATCTGGGCCTGAGGGCCTCTGGGTTGATTCCGGTGCAATGAACTGTAATCTGTTGGGGTTCTTGAGGCAGTTGGCCTTTATATGCCCTGGCTCGTTACATTTAAAACATCGTCCAGCTGATGGGTAACTAGGGCGAGGTGGGTTGCTGGAGAACAGTATGGCGGGACGATAAGGTGGCTGGAGGGTTCCTTGGGGGGTAGGTGGGGCCTTGGGTGGCCCCCAGTAGTAGGGTGTGGTCTGAGATTGTCCCTTCTGGTATCCGCTCCAACTGCAACCAGTTTTTTTCTTTTCTGCCACCTCCACCCATTTGGCTTCAATCTCCCCTGCCTTGATTTCAGTTTTGGGCTTCCCATTTAGGATGTATCTTTCTATTTCCTCAGGAACACCCTCTAAAAACTGTTCCATTTGCATTAGGAAGGCAAATCTGCTGGAGATTTAATAGTTGCTCCTGATATCCAGGCATCCCAATGTTTCACAATGTGGTAGGCATGTCGGGTAAATGACACGTCTGGTTTCTACCTTAGGGCTCTGAACAGCCGACAGGAATGCTCACGGGTTAGCCCCATTCTGACTCTCGCCTTGGTTTTAAACAGTTCATACTGGTTCATGCATTCCTTAGGCATTTCAGCCGCCACCTCAGCTAAGGGTCCACTGAGCTGCGGCCTCAGCTCTACTATGTATTGGTCTGTAGAGATGCTGTACCCAAGGCAGGCCCTTTCAAAGTTTTCTAAGAAGGCCTCAGTATCATCGCCTGCCTGCTTGGCCCTACAATATTTAACATTTGTATCAATGACATGAAAGAAAACAAAAATAATCATCTGCTCTGGAAATTATTTTGGGGCAGTTCTATGGCCTGTGTTCTACAGGAGATCAGACTAGATGATCACCATGGTCCTTTCTGGCTTTGGAGTCTATGACATGAAGCCTCTGGGACTGAATAGCCCAGGCTTAAGTTCAGTGTCCCAGGTGGGGTGCTGAAGCTGTCTCCACAAGTTGGCTCAACTTCATGGCCAGGATATCCTGCCCCCTGGTGGGGTTAGCTAGAAATTACATGTATACTGTACATCCTTCATTACAGCACTTTCATTTTCATGCCCAGAGAAGTGTGCCCTGTCCATGCTTTCTGCTAGACTCAGCTGCTTTCCTCATTGATCTAGTGGTCAGTGGGTACTGGGACCAAATTGCTATTGGCATTCTGAGGAGATGGAGTGCGAGGAATCTGCAGTGTTTGCCTTTGAATTGATGTTTCCAGAGCAAAAAACAAAATCCGGGGCAAGCAGTTCATGACTCACACAACCTCCACCAAAGGGGCTGTTGCTATGTGTGTATCTTCTTGTTCTACTCCCTCTTTTCTTGACTGGCTTTTGCTCAGTCCTTTATCTCTCTCTCTACACATCTTTTTTTCTGTTTCCCTATGTATTCTGTGAGTGCTGACACTAGGTGGCAATATAACCTCAGATCCAGAGGAGCAGAACCTGAAAACAACTAGGAAATCAAATTGGGGTATAGCCAGGATTCCCCTTGCCTGTTCCCACGGAGTTAATGTGGGGAATTCCTAGAAGTGTTACGGCAAATCACTCCTTGTCTGACATGATACTGCAAGAATGTGTCAGACTGTCCCTTTCTTTGGACAGATTCATGAACCCCAAAATATGTTATTCACGCTGTACAGTAATGGAATGCTAAACTGTATTATACTGCTCAGCCACTAGGTGGCACGATGTATAAAGTATCAGAGGGGTAGCAGTGTTAGTCTGTATCCACAAAAACGAGGAGTCCGGTGGCACCTTAAAGTCTAACAGATTTATTTATGTTTTTTTACCCATGAAAGCTTATGCCCAATTAAATCTGTTAGTCTTTAAGGTGCCACCGGACTCCTCATACCATTTTAAAACCCACAATGGTCATTCCATGCAGTGGATTAAAGGATTTTGTATTAAACATATGTCTGGTGTATCTCTCTGGGTGGACAGTCTGTAACCAATCCATATCCTGTACAAGAGCCCGACATGCTAGTAGCAGTCCTGCAATCTACTGTGTACAAGAAGTCTCTGACAGGCATACTCCACTGTACAGCATGTGGGCTCCATCTCTGAACCTCTGAAGGTATGAATACTTCATTAAGACCTCCAACTCCTCATCTCCCATTATGACACTGCTGGATTTGGTAAGCTCTTCTTTACATGGCGTCATGCATGTCTGTACAGAAATTAGCAAAATGGAGTGATGAGTCGAGGGAGAGACTGTGTGTGTCAAAGGAAGGAGAAAGACAAAGACATGAGGGGGGGGAAGAGAAAACATCTCAATAATAATAAACAGTAGGCACTAATAAACCTTCCACTAATTTAGCACTTTCTATCATCTGCAATTTTCATGTGCAAATGGGATGCCTTACTTTCTCTTCTCCCATCCAGAGCCACTATTCTGGTGGGGTGTCTCAACTGTCTCATAGGCGCACAATGCAAAAGGTTTGGAGAAGTGAAATGTGACTTCTTCTGAAACACCAGGAGCAATGTCAGTTCAGCAGAATATACATAGGCAACAACAGAATTTCCCTATCACACCAGGGTCAATTACCCTGCAAGGACTACACCTGTTGTTTTGGATTTTAATACCTGGAACAAAACAGATGGAGCATTTAAGGCAACAACCTGAGGGCTATTTCAGAACCATTATCCATACCCTTTATGCAGCCCCTTTGCTGCAGAAATCTGCATTGCATCCCCTTTCTAGTACTAGGAACATCAGTTACACAGATTCCATAGGCATGGCTAAAAGGAAGTTTCCATCTGAAACCTGATTTTGACACCCTCTAACTTTATCTAAAAAAAAGTTTATTTTTGCCTTAAATTTTGCATGTGGAGCCTAAGCCCTAAGGAGGATTATGGGGGAAGTTTAAGGATAATCAGGTGAGCCATTTGCAAGCCAGAAGGTTTGCAAAAGTGCTGGATCTCCACTTTTTGAAGATAATAGTTTTGGGCCAAGCTCTGATGAGTGGCTTAAAGCACTCAATCCAGCTGGTGCAGCCTAGCAATGACCGTGGGGTAGGGGGTACCTGAAACCTGTCAGCACGTATCTGAGGGCTGGAAGCCCAATGAAGGTAATGGGATCATTTAGTGCAATACACTTCAGTCTTGCTCTCTGCCTTAGTCCGCAACATGAACTATAGCACATGGTGCTCTTTTGAACAGGCTGAAGTACATACATTCTTAGTTATTGAGAATCAAATTTTAGAGCATCTGTGAATGAGGTGACTGACTCCAAAGACATTATCACTTCTTGAGAGGCCTTGCTGATTCTTTGTGTGTGGAAAGGGATTGTGCCCTTTGTGATAGAAGGAGCAATGGTGTCCGGTGACTGTGCTCTATTTAGGTTATGGTAACATAACTTACAAATGCTGCAAAGCCTCTGAGTTGTGCTTGTGCTGAATACAAATTCTGCCAGTGCTGGGGACCTGAGAACCACATTTGAAGCATCGCAGATGTTCTGAACTCTACCTTTGTAGAGGTAGAGCATGCAGCTCTGATAAGCCTTACTGATACAGGTTCCACAAAAGTTACACACACAATCCATCTAGCTGTTTTGTTATGCAAGCATGGGAAAATTACTAAAAAAACCTCCTCCTTTCATACTTATAAAATTAGCCATGTAAATCACAGACAGAAAACTTTCACTTTGTTTCATAAAACGCTATAGTTTAAAAAGTAAATATATATGTCACTAAAGAGAGAAGAAAGCCTCTGAACACAAAGGGACCCAGGAAGGCAAGTAGCAAACCTCTATGACTGAATGGTAAGGGTCAAGAGGCTATTCAACCAGGAGAGCCTACAACATTTGGAAATTTAACCAAAATGAAGTGAATAGAAAGGAGCATAAAATACAGAGGCAATATGTAAGAGACAAATAAAGAGGGCTAGATGGATTTGGAAGAGGAAATATCTGAAGGATTTAAAACAAACAACAAGAAATTCTTTAAGTCTGTCAGAAGCGGGAAGCCTGCAAAAGAATCAGTGGGTCTAGTGGATCACTAGCGATTTAAGGGGTCAATTAAGGGTGATAAGGACATTGTTGAGAAGTTAAATGATTTTTTTGCATCAGACTTCACCACAGGGGATGTTAGAGAGATATCTAGCCCATACCTGACCTCTTCTGGTAAGAAAGATGAGGTACTATCAGAGATTGAGGTGTAAGAAAAAGAGCTGCTGGAAAAAAAACGATAAACTAAAGCAGGCCCAGATGATTACACCCAAGAATACTGAAGGCTCAAGTATCAATTTGCAGAGCTTCTAGGAAGAATATGTAATAATTAAAAACTGCTACTATGCTGGAGGACAGCAAATATTGCTTGTATATATTTTGTAAAAAAGGCTATCAGGTGATCTGGGGAATTACAGCCCAGTGAACCTTACATCTGTGCCTGGCAAATTGGCAGAAATGATAATTAACAATAGAATAATAAATTGCCTCGAAGCTCATAATCTGATAGGGTCTAACCAGCATGGATTCTGCAAAGGAAAATCATGTCTCTCTGACCTCTTACAATTTTTGGACATGTCAGTAAAGTAGGCGCTAAAGGAGAACCAGTTGACATAATTTATTTAGACTTTCAAATGGCCTTGACAAGGTCCCGCACAAGAGGCTACTGAAGAAGCTAAGTCATCTCGGGGGTGAGAGGCAAAGTGTTGTCATAGAGTAAAAACTGAGCAAAGAGTAGGAATAACTGATCTGTTTTCAGCCTGTTTAAAGGTTAACCATGGGGGTCTTAAGGTCTGTACTAGGTTCTGTGATATTTATTAATGATCAGGAAAGGGCCCTGGGTGAAAAATGAGGAAGCAAAATGTGCAGATGACACAGTATTATTTGGGATAGTCAGGACCAGAGAGGATTGAGAGGAACATCAGAGAGACCTAAACAAACTAGGGGAATGAGCAACATGATGGCAAATTAAATTCATTGTCAATGAATGCAAAGTAACGCATGCTGAAGAGAGAAATTTAACGGCTTGTACATCATGCTGGGTTCTCAATTAACTGTATCAACTCAGGAAAAGGGACCTGGATGTCATAGACAGCTCAGTGATGACCTCTGCTCAATGTTCACCTGTGGTCAAAAAAGCAAACAAGATGCTAGGATGCATAAGGAATTGGATGGGTAATGATATGGAGAATATTATAATGCCTTTATATACATCAGTGGTGCTGCCTCACCTGGATACTGTGTGCAGCACTGATGACCCCACCTCCAAAGGATATTGCAGAACTAGAGGGAGTTTAGAGAAGAATGACAAGAATGATCAAGAGCCTGGAAAAACTCGCTATAGCTCACGAAAGCTTATGCTCAAATAAATTTGTTAGTCTCTCAGGTGCCACAAGTACTCCTTTTCCTTCTTGCAGGAGGAGGAGAGATTGAAAAGATTGGTCTCATTGGGATTGTTACTGATGTAAGCAGGGTCCTAATGAACTCTACCCTGACAGCTAGCTGGGAGGGGGAGAGACTTCAGGAGCAAATTGTATTTACATGAACAGTAGGTATCCAGCAGACAGGAGCTGTGTAGCGCCAAGTGATCAACTTTGGCTGGTGTTGGTTTACAAATCACTTTAGAACTGAATGCAGGCGTAATGAAATGTTATCAGTGTTGTTGTCTTTATTTCTTTATTGTCTGAGTAAAGGAGAACAGAACTGTGCTTAAACCTATCCCAAATGAAGGGGTCATCCTCAGCTGAAAGGACCTGGTTAAGCTCGGGGCTCAAATTCCAGACCCCTGTGAAAACAGAGAGGGGTGGGGACAGGTGTCTTAGGCAGAAAATGTGGATGCCCTTTCTCTGAAAGGGTCCCTGGTCTGGTTTAATCTGTTTTTCCCCACTATTCAATAATAGAGCTAAATGGGCTTAATTAGGAGCCTTTTGTTATTTTAAATGCTTAAAACAGCTAACAATCACTTGTGTGGGGATAGTGTCACTGCCCAGTCTCAGAGCTGAAAATCACTAAGAAGTGGGTGGAAGATGAAGGGAGAGATAGCTCAGGGGTTTGAGCATTGGCCTGTTAAACCCAGGGTTGTGAGTTCAATCCTTGAGGGGGCCATTTAGGGATCTGGGGCACAAATTGGGGATTGGTCCTGTTTTGAGCAGGAGGTTGGACTAGATGACCTCCTGAGGTCCCTTCCAACCCTGATATTCTATGATTCTGACCTGCAGAGGTCACAGCAGGTGGCAGAGGATGACCAGTGAGTGAAATGGGGGCTGGTGAGGTGGCAAGCGGAACAATGGCTGGCAGGGTGGCCAGTGGAGAGAAACTGTAGCTGACAGGATGGCCAAGTGGAAAAGAACCGTGGCTGGCAGGGCTGCCAGGCAGCAAGGAGCAGCAGTGGCTGGCAGGGTGGACAGGCAGAGAGGAACCACGGCTGGCGGAGTGGCCAGCCAGAGCATGTTCTCAAATGGCAGAGCAAACACGATGCCTTCTTCCCTGGGTGGGAGATGAACAGTGTTGCAAGTAAGCTGGTACAGTCAGGTACACCTTACTACACCTTACCATTATAGACGTTTATTGCCAGTACGCCATACTGGAAAACACATTTTCAAGAATGAATCGTAGAGCCCTGCGCAGATACAAATTTATACCCACAGACGCGGATATCCATAGATAGAAATTGGTATCTGCTGCGGGGCTCTCCTGGGAACCACAGTGGCAAAAAGAGCAGAAAGTGAGGCTGCCATGCCCAGGAACCTGCGCCCTGCACTGGCATCTCCTCCGACACAGCTGTACCACCCCCAGCCGCACCCCCAGCCCTCCCATGCAGCTGCGTCTCCTGTCTGGGGTCTATACAGCCCTGCCAGAGGAGCTGCCACCATGGGGCGCAGGCTCCTGGGAGCGGCAGCCCTTTGTTTTGCTCCTTTCGCCACTGCAGTTCCCTGGAGAACCCTGAGGTTCAGCGGATACCAATTTCTGTCTGCTGATATCCGCATCCGTGGGTATACATTTGTATCCGGGCAGGGCTCTAGTCATGAAAAAAATTTGGGGGGGGGGCAGGGTTGGGGGGTTGGTACTGTACCTGTAAGAGTTACAATATACTTGCAACACTAGAGGTGAACTCACACAGATGCACCTCTGAACCCTGGGTCTTCACTGATCAAGGACAACCACTGTGAGTGGGGTGTGGCGAGGGAGCTGAGAGGGGCACAGAAAAGGAACTTTTGGCTGTAGAACTCAAGAACACGAGGCAGAAGGCACTGCCCCACGCACTCTGGGGCATACATGGCGACTTCCCCTCTACCCAGGGGGTGCTCAACCCCCTGCCTCCTCCGCTCCAAGCCCCACCCCCATTCCATCCCTGTCCCCAAGCCCCACCCTACCTCTACACCCCGCTCCACCTCCGCCCTGCCTTTTTCCGCCCCTTCCCTTGAGTGCGTCCCATCCCCGCTCCTCCCCTGCCCTCCCAGAGCCAACCTGCACACTGCAAAACAGCTGTTCGTGGCAGGTGGGAGGTGCTGGGAGGGAGGGAGAGGAGTGATCAGCGGGGATGGGTCACACTCAAGGAAAGGGGCGGAAAGAGGGAGACGGCTGGGGGAAGAGGGCGGGAGAGAGGCGCTGGGGAGAGAATGAGGAGCTTGGCTGCCGGTGGGTGCTGAGCACCCGCTAACTTTTTGCCCTGGAGCACCCATGGAGTTGGCACCTATGCTCTGGGATGGTTATTCTGCTCACAGTCAAGCATGCCGATGGGGGGGGGGCAAAGGGAGCAATTGCCCAGGGGCCCAGGTGATTTAAAAGGGCCCGGGGGCGCTGGGCCATTTTAAATTCGCAGGGCTCAAAGGCATAGGCGCCCAGTGGGTGCTGAGCACCCACCAGCAGGCTCCTCCTCCCCCACAGTGCCTCTCACCAGCAGCAGGCCCTGCCAATCAGCTCAACCTCCTCCCCCGCAGTGCCTCCCACCTGCCGCCATCAGCTGTTTGGCAGCAGGCGGGAGGCGCTGTGGGAGGGGGAGGAGCGGGAGGTGGGAAGAGGTGGGCTGGGCCTGAGTGACATATGGCCCAGATGCCAGGAGTGGAAGGGCGGCATGAGCCCCTTCCAGCCGCTGAGATGCTACTTTGCAGCCCTGTGCAGTGACTGCCTGAGAGAGCCTGGCTGGGGAGGTGATTTCCGCTCCCTGGCCGGGCTTTGGGTCCCCGGCAGCCGAGCTGGGTGGGGAGCGGAAGCTGCCTCCTCCCTAGTCAGGCTTTCTCAGGCAACTGCTGGACCGGGAGGGGCTGGCATTAAAAGCAGCTCCCTCCTGCTCCCTGCCGGGGCTCCTGCCCACTAGGGAGAGCGGCAGAACATGCCGGGGGTGGGGCAGGCACAGTGGGAGGACAAAGCGCCCCCCGCCCCTCAGGTAAGATAAGGGGGAGAGCGCAGTGGCCCTGGGCTTGGGGGGGACATGTGACCTGCCCTTTAGATCGTGCCCCCCCCACTATGGGAAGGCACCAGCTGTATATGGGGTGCCCTTGGTGGAGAGAACGGAACAGGGATGGGAAGCGGTGGGATGGGGTGGGGCATTGGGGGAAGGGGCCTAGTATCATGAGTGGCGAGTATCACAGGCAGGGGGAGGCCTTGCCACGCTCCACCAGGCCCCCTTCTGCCTGCTGCTCCCTTCTGTGGCTGAGAGGCTGGAGCAGGCAGGCTGGGGCCATGATATTCAAGACCATGCCATGCCATCCGTCCTCCCGGTGCTGGGACCGCACTAGAGCCGGGGGCGCTCTGACCCTGCCAGCCGCCTGCCCAGTGCTGTGGCCAGGGTGCTCCCCGCCCACCCATCCAGCGCTGGAGTTGGAGGTGCTCCAGCTGTGCTGCCTGCCGGCACTGGGGCTGGGGGGGGGTGCGCAGGGCAGCCAGTGAGGGGCAGGGGGCAGTGTGCTCTGGGCTCCAGCGAGGGAGCAGAAGGGATGGGCCCTCGGTCAGAGGGAGAGGGGCTGGGGGCTAGCCTCCCCCAAGGGTGCGTTCACCCACCACCCATGAGCCTAGGACAGAGCGGGAGGTCAAGCACCTCCCAGGAAATCTGGAGCCTATGCGACTAGGTACGCTTGGAGTGGTACTGGTGGTGGTGAAGGCTACCGGGCGGGCATGTGGAAGCCCTGGCCGTTCCGGAAGAGCATGCCCAGCAGCACAGCCGGCAGCTCGCTGGGCACCAGCGGGGGCCCATTGACTGTTCTGCCCTGGGGCCTGGAATTGCTGTTGGCGGGCCTGCTCACAGGTTTATGATTATGAATCCCGCTTGTGGCATTTTCCTTAATTAATGTCATGTGACTTCCCTCCTTTCATTAAAAGCTTCTTTTCTCACTCAGACTCTGCTTGTGAGTGAGGAAGTATTACCTCTTAGAGGCGCCCAGGGGTGGTGTGTAATTGTACCAGGTCACTGGATGGGGCTCAAGCCAGTTCTGTGTTGTATTGTTGAAAAGGAAACCCTAGATATTGAACCCGGCCCTGGTTGCTGCTGGCTTAGCCTCCACCTAGCAGAAGGGTTACACTTAGAAAGGAGAAGAATAAGAGGGGACATAAAGAAAGTCATCATAGTTATGATTAGTATAGAGAAGGGAGATTGGGAACCTCTGTTTTCCCTCGCTCCTAAAACAAGAACAAAGGGACTGTCAGTGACATTGAAAGGTGGGAAATTTGAGATCAATAAAAGGAAATATTTTAGGGTAATCAGATCATAGGAACTCTTTGCTACAGGATGCTGTTGCGGTCAAGAACATATCAAGATTCATGGAGGGATCATACCTATAACAACAACAACCAGAGTTGTAGCTAATGCTAAAAAAGCTTATTGGAAGGGATATGAAACCATATGCTTCAGGGTTTAAGCAAATCTTTAATTATTGGGGACTAGGATGAGACCTTCATGAGTGTCAGATTATCCTACAACTTCCTATTCTGGCATGGCCTACCCCTTCCTCTAAAGTATCTGGTGCTGACGAGTGTCAGAGACAGGACACTGGGTCAGATGGACCACTGGGCAAACCCAATTTGGTAATTCCTATGTTCCTATAAAATTCTCAGGTAAACTCCTAGCACTAAAATGGACTCAGATTCTTCACATCACCTTCCCCTTGCCTCAAGTCCAATCTAAAGAAAATCAGTGTCTGTTTGAAAGTGACTTGCAAAACTGTATGGGACACTTTACATGGACAGCTCAACCTGGTGCCTTTAACAAATCTCTACAAACTGGGATAACCACTTAGTGGTGAAACAATCACATTTTTGGTAAAGCTGAGGACAATTGAACCAAAAATGACTGATTTGCCCACGTTTATGCTGCATTGTGCTGACTATGGTCTTTGCGATATGTCATTTGGGAGCTTTGGGGCAACTGCTGGTGACTCATTAAAACCCTAATATACCTTGTCCCTTCACTAATATCTTCCATCTGAGGATCTCAACGAGGTTTACAGGTATGAAGCTTCCAAACTTCCGAGGAGGGAGAAAGGAATACACAGGGAGGGATCAGGGATGTCTTCTTTTCTTCACTGAAATAATAAAATAATTTACTGAGCAAAGCAAGGCCCTACCCTCAACTTGATGGCATTCCTTTGACTTTCTGTGACATAACTTCTGTAATTGTCTATATATTAAAGAACCACTTGATGGCAATCATTAACACCTTCCAGCATAACAACACCCCCATCTCAGCTCTGCCTATTCTCCCAATGAAGTTTCATATGTTGATACTCTGAATGATTCGTCCCACAAACAGAAAGAAAAGAAAGAGGAATCATAGAATCACAGAAACATAGGGCTGGAGGGTACCTCGAGAAGTCATCACATTCAGCTAGTTGCACTGAGGCACGACCTAGAGCATCCCTGACAGGTGTTTGTCCAAACCCTTCTTAAAAACTCCAGTGATGGGGATTCCACAACCTCCATTGCAATCCTATTCCACATCTAAACTACTTTTATAGTTAGAAAGTTTTTCCTAATAGCTAACCTAAATCTCCCTTGCTGCAGATTAGGCCCATTACTTTGTGTCCTACCTTCAGTGTACATGGAGAACAACTGATCACCATCCTCTTTATAACAGACTTTAACATATTTGAAGGCTCTTATCAGGACCCCCCTCCCTCGCCCATCTTCTTTTCTCAAGATTAAACATACCCAGTTTTTGAATCTTTCAACATAGGTCAATTTTTCTAAACCTTTTATCATTTTATCATGACACACCCTCTGTGTCTCACACACCCTGTGTCACACGGAGTCTCTGTGTCTTTCTCACACACACACACACATACACACACTCAGTCTCTGTGTCACACAGAGTCTCTCTCTCTCTCTCACACACACACACACACACACAGAGTCTCTGTGTCACACACACATCCCCTCTGCATCACAGAGTCTCTGTGTCACTCACACTCATGCACACACACAGTCTTTGTGTCACTCACATGCACACACTGTCTCTGTGTGTGTGTGTCTCTTTCTCTCTCACACACACACACTCACCTCCCAACAGATACTTGTATTATTGTTGTTGTTACTTCTTGGTACTTCCTGCAATGCACATATATTCTCTGTAATTTTATTCTTTCAAAGTGTGTTATTTTAGTGTTTTGACTGGTCTGTGCATTTCATAATTTTTATTTCTCTCTTACACTTAAATTTAATTCTTTGAGTAGTGAGTTCTCAAATGCCTAATCTGTCTTGGCTGGAGTAATTATCCCTATGATAACTTTAAAAAATATATATATTATATCTAGGTTTTTTGTTTCTACTGGTGGTGCACAGGCATACATTACCTTGGTGCACATAACAAAATTTATTCCGCACATGGATGGAAAAAATTAGAGGGAACATTGGTGCTGGAATCAGGACTGACTTCTCTGGGACCTCTGGGACCCAATTAGATGTGCCCTCCCAGTTTGACAGTGAACCACTGATAACTACTCTTTGAGTATGTTCTTTCAACCAGTTGTGCACCCACATTATAGTAACTCCATCTAGACCCCCTAGTTTGCTTATAAGAATGTCATGTGGGACTGTGTCAAAAGCCTTACTTTTGTGTAACAGGCAAGGGAGGGGACAAGGGAGGCACGCAAAGCTCCTGGCATGATAGGGAGAATGGGAGACAATGGTAAGGGGTAAGAAGGACAGAGGAGACAAAGATGCCCTGGCATGGGAGAAAATGGATGATCCTAGTAATGGAGGGGGGGGGGCAAACAGAACCCCTGGCATGAAGCCAGGGGGGTGATGTTATAGAGAGTTCCTGAAATAGAGGGGAAAGGGACAGGGGCACACAGGGAACTGGGGATGGGGAATGGGGGATGTAAAGAGCGCCTAGTGTGTGCAATGCATTTGACCTACACAAGCTACAAAATGTGCAAGCCTGCAGTAATATTTAATGCAGCTACCTCTGGGGTAGGACACAGCAGCTGTTTAACAGCCACACAGCAGCACTACACAATAATTTGGGACAGGAAGCAAAGGGGAGTTCTGTATACAGCGAGATCACGGTGGGATTTAGGGTGGTGAAATGGATGCACTCAGTAGGGATTTGGCCAGCACACTTCCTGGATCCTGGTGTGGAGCATTTGACAGGTTAATGCCTCAAACTGGGGGGAAATGATAGGGATGTTTAATGACCATGAGTGGTCAGGATCTCTTGTGTGGCTGTCTCATCTGAAAGACAGAGTGGGGAGAGAGAGAAAATGAAAGAAAGAGAGTGAATGGCACAGAGAGAGACAGGCAGAAAAAAGAGAGAGACACTGAAACTGGGAGAAAGGGACACACAAAGCGTGTAACTTTTCCTTCTCTGGTTCCATTTCATTTTCCCTCCTGAAAGTCCAGAAACTAATGATCTACAGCAGGAAAACAAAAATAAAAGTGAAATCCACAGAAGAGGGGCAGATTTCAGAGAAGCTGCTTCACACAGACAACCAGATGCAAACAATGTGCTAGACAGGCCCATTTCACCCCAAATGCACACAGAGACCAAAGGTTTCCAGTGTGTGTGGAGGGGGTTATTGCAGGATATTTTCTTCTGAGTACTAATAAACTATAACAAACTCAACTATGCAATATCTCTGGCTGCAGGATCTGCTGTGCCAGTGAATGAGTGCCGGAGCAAGGTGCTTATGGGATACAGAGAGGTAAGTCAGCAGCGGGGAGTTAAATTTCCTGTGGGCAAAGGGGAGCCAGGTCTCTGCCAATCTCCCCATCTGCTAAAGGCCATTCACACCCCTCCAAGGAAGGAGAAAGGCTGAGAGAGGGAGACAGAGGGCAGAGGGTGTGAGAGAGAAAGAACAAGGGAGTGAGAGAGAAACAAGTGGAAGTGAAGCAGGTTATGAACACTGGAGTCCTTCATCTCCAAAAAGGAAGCTCAGAAACCAGTACAACCCCCACTCCCAACCTTCCTGCACCCAGGTGACACCCATCTCCTTTTTATCATATGACTCCCACCCCCACCGCCGTGGCACAGTCCCCATGCTGTGTCCATGTGACCTCCATGCCCTCTGGACAAGTCTGCATGGTTCCCATCTCCCAGCTGTGTAACAATCTTGTTTTCCCATTGAAGTGCTTGCCATTCCAATTGACCTTTGTGCCTTCTCTTCCATCAGCACTCTGTCTGCAGGCTCTTCCCTTCCTGGCCTTCATCCTTCCCTGCATTCCCTGGTGTGGGGGTGGTAACCACCCACTCCAGTGCCGGGAAGGCTGGGGAGAACATCTGAAAGGGAAAAAGAAGAGATGACTGGGGAATGGACCTAGCATGGGCTTCATCCTGCCCCAGCATGATGCTTACATCTGGATCCTGGGTCTGAGTAGCCACCATAGTTCTTATCCCTAGAGGCCTAGAAGGTCACAGAGAGAACCCCGGAGTCCTGATTTCTACTTCTTCCTGCTCTAACGCACTATACACTTCTATCTCACAACCAGGAATAGGATTCAGGAAACCTGACTCTCAATTTCCTTTGCTGTAACTACTATACCCCAGGCATCTCATAGAGCTGAGAGAAGAACCCAGGAGTCATGCTCCACAGTCATGTTCCCTTTCCTGAAGAGAATGCTGGCTTGATAGTATGCTGTGTGTAGTTGAGTTATGCCTATAATATGGCTCCTTTCATAGATTTTAAAGCCACAAAGAGCCATTATGATGATCTAGTCTAACCTCCTCTGTAAACCGACCCAGAGAACCCGCCCAGGAATTTCTGCATCAAGCCCATAACTTCTGGTTGAATTAGAGCATATCTTTCAGAAAGACATACAGTCTTGATTGAAAGACTCCAAGTGATGAAGAATCCACCGTAATCCTTGGTAAATTGTTTCAGTGGTTAATTACAGTTGCTGCTAAAAGTTTGCACCTTATTTTTAATCTATATTTATGTAGCTTCAACTCCTAGACGTTGGACCTTATTATGCCTTTTTCTGCTAGATTAAAGAGCTGTCTACTATCAGAAATCTCTTCCCAATTGATCACTTGTAGCTGGTGATCAATTCACCTATTAACTTTTCTTGGATAAACAAAATAGATTGAGCTTCTTGAGTCTCTCATGGTGAGACAGGCTTTCCAGACCTTGAATCATTCAAAATACACTCAGGAGCACTATTCTGTGGATACATCACTCTAATAGTATTGAAAGGTTCATAGCGTCATCTCTATTGAAGTACACTCTGGGATGTTACTCTTCAAGTGTACCATGGGTTCTCAGTTTGAGGTTTGTGACCTCCAGATGGGTGATGAACAGGGGACAGGGGCTTGTCCTTTCTATATTGCGAATTGGGAGGGATATCCCTGCTAGATGGAAGCGGTCCCTATTATAGAAAAAGAGGTTCTGGTATTGAAGAGTTTGAGAACCAGGCGACAGCTACACTACAGCTGGGATTGATGCTCTGAGATTGATCCACTGGCGGTCGATTTAGCAGGTCTAGTGAAGACCCGCCAAATCGACAGCAGATTGCTCTCCAGTCAACCCCTGTTCTCTACTCCTGATGCCAAGAATAAAGTAAGTTGATGGGACAGTTTCTCCTGTCGACCCCCAGCAGTGTAGACCCCATGGTAACTCGACTTAAGGTACATCAACTCCAGCTTAGTTATGCACATAGCTGGACTTGTGTAATGTAGGTTGACTTACCGCGAAAGTGTAGACATAGCCCCAATAAAGTATACAAAAATCAGGAAGCCTATGAGAGAATAATTGGGTCCCCTGGACCACAGGGGGAGCAATTAGAGGAGGAATTTGCAATGTAAGTAGTTTGCCCAGAAGAAATGTGATTTCCTTGCATGAGTCTTTGCCACTGTGGATGTTGGGAGGACACCTAACAAAGATCTGCTCTTTAGTGGTGACAAAGCTGAGGCACTGCGAGAGGCTGAAGTGTGAAAAAAGGAGATCCTGGAACAAACTGATAAATTAAAAGAGCGATAAGTCATTAGGAGTGGATGGGACCTGGGTTTGAGGCTGCTAACCAGAATATGCAGCCTCATTAAAATCAGCAAATGTACATTGACAAATGTTGTACATTGATCCTGATAATTACACATCAGTGAGTCTGATCTGTAGAAAAACTCTAGCATGAAAATTATAGTAGAACATGAAAATTGGTTGAAACAATAATTAGAGCACTATAAAACTCTGAAAAGAACATGATCTGATAACTACAAACTAGAGCCTGCAAAGGAAAATCATGCCACTCTAATCTAATGGAATTCTCTGAATGCATCAGCAATATTGTGAATAAAGAATGACCCAGTTGTCATGATTTTGGGGAGGATTTCAGAAGACTTTGACAAAGTCCCTTCTGAGATGCTGTTAAGGAATTAAGTACCATGGTGTGAAAGATTAAGTTTTATCATGGATCAGAAACCAGCTAACAGAGAGAAAGCAGGAATAAATAATACATTTTCATCATTGCCAAAGATTAATAGTAGTGTGCCGCAAGGTCTATACTAGGACAAGTGTTTACCATGTTTATATGTGTACAATTTTTTAAAGTACCTAAAAGACTTAGGAGTACAGCTGGCCAGAAAATGGGGGCGTCCCCTACAGAAAAACTTGACTTCTTGGTAGAAAATCAAAACCTAAACATTTTTAGCCAAACACTAACACTTTCCATTTGGAAATGCTACCACAGTGACTCATGGGATTTGTAGTTTGGATGCCCCATGCCCACATTCTCCTCTATGGGCTAGGCACCCTAGTCAGTCTACATCTCCCCTCTTGTTGAGCCACTGTGGTGCATCATGGAAGATGTAGTCTGATTGCAGAACTTGGCCCATAGAGAAGAATGGGGGCATGAGGCACCTAAACAACAACTCAGATGAGGCACACTTTGGGCATTTCCAAATCCAAATTTTGGGTTTTGGGTTCTCAATGACAAGTCAAAAGTTTCTGAAAAAGGAACTTTTTTGCAAAAAATTTAATGTAGGCAAAAACTGAGTTTTCAGCGAACCCTACTTAGGAGCCTGGAAGTCGCATTGTCAGAAG
This sequence comes from Dermochelys coriacea, assembly GCF_009764565.3. Lineage (NCBI taxonomy): Eukaryota > Metazoa > Chordata > Testudines > Dermochelyidae > Dermochelys > Dermochelys coriacea. The sequence continues at coordinate 213,161,136 of NC_050068.2, read as the reverse complement.
CAACTTGGCAATTTCTATGTACTTAAGGCCCATTGAAGCGCAATAAGCCTTAGTTTCCTAAGTACCTAACTCACTTTTGAAAATGGGACTTAAGATCTTAGGTCCTTCAGTGATTTTAAAAATTTACCTAGTCTGGAAAAGGGGATGAGCAGTGAAGTAGCAAAATATGCATATAGCACAACATTATTTAAGTTAAACAACACTGGAGAAGACTGTGACAGCTAGCACAGAGTTGTGGTGGATTCTCCATCATGGGCAATTTTTAAATTAAGGTTGGATTTTTTTCCTAAAAGATCTGCTCTAGTCCAAACAGGAATTAGGCTGGGGAAGTTCTACAGCCTGTATTATACACAAGGTCAGACTAGCTTATGACAATGGTCCCTTCTGGCCTTGGAATCTATGAACCTATGAATCAAAGCTAGATGAATGGACATCACAATGGCAGATAAAACTCAGTGTAGACCAGAGGTCCCCAAAGTGCGGGGTGCACCCCCGAGGGGGGCGTGGAGCATGGGCGGTGGGTGAAACATGGGCTTGGGGAGGCTAGCCCCTGACCAGGTCCATCCCTTCCGCCTGAGGTCCCACCCTCCCAGCCCCTTCCCCCACCAAAGCCCAGAGGGCCCCCCCCACACGACCTCTAGTCCCTCCCACCCCAGCCCCGGACTGCCCGAGCACCTCCACCCCGGAGCACTGGGTGGGCGGGCATTGCATGCCCCCTTTCCCAAGCCCAGAGCACCAGGTGGGCGGCACACAGTCCGCCCCCCCCCCCAGCACTGGGTGGCGCGGCCCCAGCACCCCAAGCCCCAGAGCACTGGCCACCGCAGCCCCAGCACCGGGGTTCCCCCCAGTGCTGTGCAGCCCCAGCCACAAGCCACCCCAAGTCCTAGCCACCCTAGCCACAGCCCCATCAGGCTCCCCGGAAAAGGAGCAGCCTGCCTGAGCTGAGACCAAGGGGGAAGGGCAAGCAGGAGGGGGCCTTGAGCTGGAGCATAAGTGGGGCCACAAGTGGGGCTGTTTGGGGAAGCACAGCCTTCCCCAGCCTATTATACCTGCCGCCCATGGTGTGGAGGAAAGTCCAGGGGGGCACGGCAGGGCCCAGACCAGCCCCTAGGGCTGGAGGGAGGGAGCACCACCCAGCTCTTCCCTGGCCCCAGCTCTGCTCCGGACTTGCTCATGGCCCTGTACCTGGCCCCTTCCCCAACCTCGGCACGGCTCTGCCCCAGCCTCGGCCCCTGGCCATGGCCCCACTGCCAGCCTCAGGCTCACCCCCAGCTGTGGCCCCAGCTTTGGCCCCCTTACCCCTGTCTGTGACCTCCTGTCCTAAGCCACAGCCCCACTCCTGGCCCCGGCTCCTGGGGGCAGACAGGGTAAGGGGAGGGTGTGACCCTCAATAGTTTGGGGATCGCTGGTGTAGACAAATGCAAGGTGGGGGGAGGGTTAGCTCAGTGGTTTGAGCAGTGGCCTGCTAAACTTAGGGTTATGAGCTCAATCCTTGAGGGGGCCATTTAGGGATCAGGGGCAAAAATTGGGGATTAGTCCTGCTTTGAGCAGGGGGTTGGACTAGATGATCTCCTGAGGTCCCTTCCAACCCTGTGATATTCTATAATTCTATGAATGCACATTGAAAGCAATCATCTGAACTCCAACAAATTATTAGGTTTTAAATGAACCATAGCCACTTAGGGAAAAAGACCTAGACATTATTGTATAATTGAAGATCTCTGCTCACCAGGTAGCAGTACTTAAAAAGCCAACAAAATGTTAGCATGCACAGGAATGGGATGGAGAATAATACTGGAGCTATTCCCATGTTGCTATGTAAATTAGTGAGACGACCTCATCTGGAACACTGTGTTCATCTCCGGTTACCCTCTCTATAAAAAGTCATAGTAAAACAGAGGGGATTCAGATATGAGTGATGAAAATGATGTGAGGCCTTGAAAGATTTCCGTGTGAAAAGAGGCTGTGTTTGTTTTGTTTAGAGACAAGAAAAATAAGAAGGGACATACTAGAGGTAAACAAAATTCTAACTGGGTGAGAAAGTCAGACAGGATGAATTTATCATAACACAGAACAAAGAGATGATCACTAAAATTGAAAGGCTGCAATTTCAAAATGGACAAAAGGGAACAGTTTTTACACTTTGCATAATGAGCCCCTGGAACTCACTGCCCCAGGATAATGTGGAGGCCAAGAGCTTAGCAGGATTCAAAAAGGTATTGGGCATTTACATACACTGGAACAATTTACTAAGAGTCTTGGTGGATTCTCCATCACTGGCAATTTTTAAATCAAGATTGGATGTTTTTCTAAAAGATCTGCTTCAGGAAGTATCTTGGGAAGTTCTATGGCCTGTGTTATACAGGAGGTCAGACTGATGATCACAATGGTCGTTTCTGGCCTTGGAATCTATGAATCTATATGGGAATTGAGAACATCCACAATTACATTAGATCAGATTATAAAAAAGAAAAAGTACAACCACAATAGTTTGGAAAGGATATAAACCCTCATCCTTTAAGGCACAAGAGGACCTCAAACTGACAGGAGTTAAGAGGAAACTTCCCCCGTGGGCAGGTTATTATATAATTGTCCATTAGAAGGTATTTTGCCCCTTCCTCTGAGGTATCTGACACTTGGCCACTGTCAAAGACAGGACACTGGGCTGATCCAGCCTGGTAATTCCTGTATTTCCAGTACATACTGCATACGACCAGGACAGAGCTGGCAGGCTACCCAATGTAGCCTCTCTGCCCTGCACACATAGCCCCAAGCTAAAGCAAGGCTGGAGGGCTTAGATGGGCTCATTCACAGCCCTTTCCCCCCTGGTTCTTCCTTCTCAGCTCTCCCATTCACTCGCCCTTTGTCATGCTACTCAGACACTTTGACAGCTCTGCCCAAGGAGGAATGAACAATGGCCTTGGAGAGAGAAGACAGATGGACAGAGATAGGGCAATGAACTGACTCACCCTTCGGTTCTGCAGGACCAAAGCCAGGATGGAGGCCACAAGCAGGAGGAAGAGGACAAGGATAAGGCCAAAAGAGATCTGCCCATCCAGAATGGGACGAGGACCAGAGAGCTGGGCACCTGTAAGGGGAAATCACCGTTAGAAAGGAGGGTGAAACGAGGGCAGTTGGAATGGGAAAGGGATGGGATTGCACTGAGGGGGCTGACATTGGAAAGGGAATAGTGGGATTGGTCTGGCAGAGTGGGGGTGGGGAGTCGGGGGGGTTGGGACTAGTTCGGGATGTGGATGAGGTTTGGAAAATGTTGGCTGGTCAAGTGGGTCAAGAGGAGCAGAAGTCTTGGGGCACAGGGAGATGGAAGTGGGCTGGGGTGGAGGAAATGGGGGACAGGGGAGATGGTACCTGTAATATACAGCTCATATTCCACAGCTCCCAGCCTCCCTTCTGAGCTATGGACACTGCACTCCCAGGTGCCAATATCCTCCTGCGACACACAGTTCCAGAGTGGAACCCAGATAGTAGTGCTGGACCCCTGGTCTCCTAGGAGTGGCCTCAGATGAGCTCCCATTGCTGAGGCCTGAGTTCAGCTGCCTCGACTGAAAGTGTTCGTGCCCCCGGGGTGGGTGAGGCTGCAGATAAGCAGCAGACGACAGCCTTCAGCGACTGGCCCTTTGATGCTTGGGGTGACTGTCGCGGGGGGAACAGAAATACCCTCAGCAAAGAAAGTAGAGCCTCTTCCTGCCTCACCCCTTCAGCACCTCCTTCCTCTCTCTGTCACGTTCCCCCTTTTTCACTCTTTCTCTCTCACACACCTTCTCTCATTGATTCCCTGTCTTCCCCCTTCTCTCTCTCTCCTGTGGAAAGAGAGATGCCACTCCTGTGCAGCTAAATGCCTGAGCTGAGACACAGGGTCTCTCCCCATGGGGAGGCTGGACAGGCTGAGAACATCCCAAACTCACCACATTGGTGTGCAAGGAGATTTTCTCAAGACAGTGAAAGCTGCTGGAGGGGAAGAGTCCCCTTGGCATCCTCTGGGCTTCCCTTGCTCACCTGTCATCACTGCCAATGTCACGTCCCTAGTGATGTTCGTGCCATGGATAGAGACAGCACAGCAGTATTGCCCTGCATCCCCTGGCCCCACCTCAGGGAGATGGAAGGTGAAGCTCCCATTGCTCCCATTCCTGAAGATGCCCCATATTTCCAGATCCCCTCCTGCAAGACAGCTCCAGTAGGCTGACACCCCTAGAATGCCGGAGGCACTGGCATCTCGGTTCAGGAAGCAGGGAAGGTTGGTGGCAGATCCTACTGCAGCATAGACTACAGGAGAGGCTGGGCCAGCAAAACCTGGAGAAAACAAGAGTGTAGGGCAACATTAGGTGGTATGAGGTCCACAGAACTGCAACAGAAGAGGAGGTTACCTGGACCAGTCCTCACAAGTGATCCACTTCCTGGACACTACAGTGCAAATAAGTGAAGGTCACATAAACACCACCCTATACTGGAAACCTACTGACTGCTATACTTACTTACATGCCTCCAGCTTCCATCCAGGACACATCACACGATCCATTGTCTACAGCCAAGCCCTAAGAGACAACCGAATTTGTTCCAATCCCTCAGACAGAGACAAACACCTACAAGATCTTTATCAAGCATTCTTAAAACTACAGTACACACCTGGGGAAGTGAGGAAACAGTTTGACAGAGTGAGACAGGTACCCAGAAGTCACCTATTATAGGACAGCCCAACAAGGAAAATAACAGAACACCACTGGCCATCACTTACAGCCCCCAGCTAACACCTCTCCAGCACATCATCAACAATCTACAATTTATCCTGGAAAACGATCCCTCACTCTCACAGACCTTGGGAGGCAGGTCAGTTCTCGCTTACAGACAGCCTCCCAACCTGAAGCAAATACTCACCAGCAACTACACACCACTCCACAGAAACACTAACCCAGGAACCAAACCCTGTAACAAACCTCGTTGCCTACTCTGTCCCCATATCTACTCTAGCAACACCATCAGAGGACCCAATGACATCAGCCACAGCATCAAGGACTCATTTACCTGCACAAGAGGACCTCAAACTGACAGGAGTTAAGAGGAAACTTCCCCCGCGGGCAGGTTATTCTATAATTGTGAGGGGATGGGAACAACCTTTCCATAGGGTCTGAGAGAGTTTCAGGGTCTCCAGATGGCAGGCACCTTTTTTGGGGGCACCTCCCATACTCCTGCCCCACTTCCTCTGTAGTGTCCATAGGGGCCACAACTTCCTCTCACCTGTCACCACCACTAGGTGGATGGCCTTCTCCACATGGCCATGGCTGACTGTGAGCTGGCACTGATACCATCCAGCATCCTTGAACTTGGGCAGTTTCACTTCCAGGTGATTGCTGGGTTTCCATGTAACCTGCATGTTGGCCATTTGCTTAAACAAGGGCGGCTCTCTAGATGTGACTTTGAAGTTAAACTTCTCCAAGTACTAGTTGCCTGTCATTGGTTTCCACTCCAAGCCTCCCCTGACATACTCCAGCTCTCTTATCTGCTGCAGGTGAGTGCTCAGAGAGTAGGAGAAGGACACGGTGGAATTAACAGCTTTGTAGAGTGTCTCCTGGTTCAAATGATGAAAACCTGAATTCAGAGGAGAACATACAGAAGTGTGGGGAGCAATAGTCTCATCATCAATTTTGCAACCTCACCATGGAGCAGGGAGGAGATAGTCCATCCCTCTGTCTAGCCCTAGGGAGACCCCCATCTGGGTTATTGTTCTTAGTTCTGGAGGAGCTCAGAGAAGAGCCACAACAGTTCAGGAGGCCAGAAGCGTTGGGTTCTTGGGAGAGATTCAAAGAGCTAAATCCATCCAGCCAAGAAAAGCTACAACTGGAACAAGGAAATGAGAATCATCTGCATGAGTCTGAAATGCACAAACTCCTGGGGGAGGGGGACTGTTTAGGAGAACAAGGGGAAACAGGATGAGACTGAGCCAAGGAACAGGAGCTCAGGAGCCAACCTCCAGTGCTGAGGGATCTGTGAGCCTGGGGATCCTGAGAGGAAGGCCCTGCTGTGCCAGAGGTTAAATGCCCACACACAGTAGGGTACTCAACCCCATGAAGCTAGCCATCAATACGACTGCCAGCATTCTTTCCCTTCCCTCACCATGGGAAGGTCTGCACAGGACATAGGCTCAAGAGAATCCAGGGTAATCTTTGTCTAGAGAGGGCTCTGCCCATTCCCCACAGAGGATTTAGTATTTTCTGGAACTGCTGGTTTAAGCCAAGCAGAGGCTGAGGCACTGGCTACAGTATGACCCATATCAAAGCTACTAATGTCAGGCCTCAACCTCACCCTTAAACACTAATTTTTTAAACTAATGTTATACTTCCTGAGGAAGGGACTTGACTAACGCCAGAACTCAACCTGCCCTTTGGCCATGAAGGCCTGATAGTCCCGGATATGAAGGCTGGCAAATCTTCCAACCACATGAATCCCAGCATTGCAGTTCAGGACTCTAGGGTGCAGAGCTCTTTGCAGCCAGTCTTCTCTCTGACCATGATTACTGTGACGTTGCACTCCATATGTTTTATAAAAATATGTTTATAAGTGTGGATATGATATAACTAGATGCAAAAGGTCTCTTGTAAAGTATCATTACAAAGCTTATAATCTACTGAGTGTGGTCATCCTATTTGTATCTGAAACTAGGAATATGAAATATAACTCTGAGATCCTATTGTAATTATGCAAAGTGTGAGCCATTAATGGTGGTTTGGAATCTTGATGGCTCCCATTAACCAGGACAATTGGTTGTAAATGGCTATGTTTACTTGTAAGCCTTCCTGTATATGTGTGTGTCATGAGGAATCCCCTAGTTACCACCTGAGCTGGAACTAACAAGGATTGTACTGGGGAAAGGATTGGGCCCAACTAGGAAGCAGTCTAGTCTGTGAAAGAGACTTATTGGACCATCTCTAAGGGTGAGATTTACCTGTATTCACTTTCTTAAAGTATTAGGCCTAGTCTTGCATGTTTTGTTTTATTTTGCTTGGTAACTTACTTTGTTCTGTCTGTTATTACTTGGAACCACTTAAATCCTACTTTTTGTACTTAATAAAATCACTTTTGTTTATTGATAAACCCAGAGTGAGTGATTAATACTTGTGGGAGCAAATAGCTGTTCATATCTCTCTATCGGTGTTATAGAGGGTGGACAATTTATGAGTTTACCCTGTATAAGCTTTATACAGAGTAAAACAGATTTATTTGGGGTTTGGATCCTATTGGGAGCTGGGTGTCTGGGTTCTAGAAACAGAAGTACTTGCTGAGCCATTTTCAGTTAAGTCTGCAGCTTTGAGGCCATGGTCCAGACCCTGAGTCTGTGTTGCAGCAGGTTTGTGTGTCTGGCTCAACAAGACAGGGTTCTGAAGTCCCAAGCTGGCAGGGAAAATGGGCTCAGAGGTAGTTTCAGCACACTAGGTGACCGTCCCAAGGGGGTCTCTGTGACTGAACTAAATAATTACTTTAACCACCAAGCTCCCGTGGGGAGGGAGAGAGAAATAGCTGGGGATGTCTTTTTTCTTGAGCACCTTCAAGATAGAGACAGTGGTGTGAGCTGTCTGCTAGGCTACATCTTCCTCACCAGTTATTTCAAAATCTAGCTGCAAGGCACAGTTTCATGCAGTAAATAGCACCCGACTTTTACAATAAGCCAAAAATCAAGCTAATCCCATTTCAAAACAAGGCCAAAACAAGCCAATCCCTAAGAACCCCAACACTCTATGTGACTAGATCCCCCTAGTGTGCAGTCTGGGACTGTGGTGGGCCTTCTGTGCACCCCGATTCTCTCCCCCCTTGCTCCTGCTTGCCGGGAGCCAATCAAAAAAAAAGAAGCAACAAGCTACAACTAGCAACAAGCTACAAGCCAAAAACTAGCCAACACGCAACTCATAAGCCAATTAAGCCAAAAACAAGCCAAATTTCTGCATTTTTTCTGTGGGTTTGGCATGTCTGCTGCAAGGGCATGAAGAAAAGGAGTACTTGTGGCACCTTAGAGACTAACAAATTTATTAGAGCATAAGCTTTCGTGAGCTACAGCTCACTTCATCGGATGTTCCGATGAAGTGAGCTGTAGCTCACGAAAGCTTATGCTCTAATAAATTTGTTAGTCTCTAAGGTGCCACAAGTACTCCTTTTCTTTTTGCGAATACAGACTAACACGGCTGCTACTCTGAAACCTGCAAGGGCATGGTAATCCTATCAGACAGGGGTTTCTGGCCTGGGTAACATTCACTCTTGGGGCCATTGTGCATTCTTGGACAGGGACCAACTGAAACGCAGCTTACTTAACCTGCTGTTTAAGAAGTGTCTCTGGGACCATGGTCTGTTATGGCAGCACAAAGGAGCTACAAAACAGCCTCATTGCCACCTGAGGATTACCCCTGGTGTAAATGGCTCCCGCTGGCTGTCAATCCCCTTTCCGACCCCACACAGGAGACTTTAGTGCTGGGGGTGGGAGGTGGATTGGCCAGAGAGTAGCTCTATTGATTCTGCATTGCTGCCATGCCCCAGAAGGCTCTGAGCTGGGTACACAAGCTAGGTCAGCTTTCAGGGCTGGGGACTCAACCTCAGCAGTTCTGAATAGGAAAGGCAAAAATGTCTCCATCTGCTCTTTGCACTAGCACAGGAGTGAATTTCACATCTCTTTACTTCTGCTGCCCCTGCATGGCTGTGTCATGCCTCTGCATACAAAGCAGTTAAACAATTCCTCCTGTTTCCTTCCAAGGGATGGAGGAAGGTTTCAGGTAGCAGGAAAGTTTAAGGCTTCTTCCAAGAGAGGAGACCTGCCTTCTCACCTCCTGGAAAGCTTTTCTGTTCCTCCAAGTTAGTGTTGCCTATCTCACTGTCCTCCCAAGCCCTTAAAAAGAGCCAGTGGCTCAGTGTTCATTTGCAGAGCAGCCTGGTGTCTTGGGGGGTTATGTTTTGCTTCTCACAGTCACTTGCACAATCGGATTCACTGCTCTCTGGAAGCTGCTGGACCTGTCTTTCCACAAATCCAGGAAGGGTAACAGTCTGGAGCATTTAATTTGGGGAGATGCTCAGGGGGGCAGTGTGGTGTCTGTCCCCATGACAACACCTCTCCACATCCCACCAGCAAGGTCTTACACAGCAGAGCTGAACCCCTGTGGCCCCACTCAACAGCCAGGGATGTGGTCTAACTGCCTGTGCTTTATTTTCAGTAATGTAACCTATGCTGAATAGGGCTGACAGACTGAGAGCCGCACACTCTCCATGTGGCTTTCCACAAGGCCCCAGATATTTCCAGAATAACAGCCCTTCCCAGCCCCTCTGAGGGCTGGGTTATTGTATCAGTGATGCTTACCAGATGCTAGGAGGGGTTTGAACAGGCTCTATGTTGACTCCAGGCTCAGCAATACAGCTGTGTCATTTCCTCCTGGAGCCAAAATGGATCCTTGCCAGTCTGTATTTTTTTTTTTGTCACCAGTTTCCTGCCTTGAAAGTGCTCTAGGGAGTTTCCGTGCATGAATCCTGTCATCAATGAGTAGCAGAACAGAGTTAGTGACCCACAGTTGAGAGGCTGCCAGTACCAGAACATATAGGACATGGAAATCCCCTCCACACTCCAGTCCAGGGATGTTAAATCACCAATAGTTTTTACGAGGACCTGGACTGCTGTCTGGAATATCTGTGTGGAGCTGGTGTCTAGAATTCAGAATGAACCTAGTAAGAGAAGGGGAGATTGAGACAGCAAGAGAGAGTGTTTATCTGGAACTGTATTTGTCACCATTAAGAATCACGCAGCACCAGCTTCATAACAGAAAGGACTGTATGGGCAGTCTGCATTTTTTCCCATTAGTCCTGAGGGCCTCCTGTGTACAAGAGAAACCCCTACACTGTTTATGTGGCGCTGCAGACCACTGCTCACTTCCTGTGTACCAGTGCCCCACTCACTCCTGGCCAGAGTGAGCTGAGTTTCTTGCTGGCTTTGATTCATAATTTACCTTCTCCATCCTCCCACATAATTCACAAAGTGCCCACATCTCTTGTTGTAAAGTGCTGGCTTTCTGCTAGCATATGTGTAGGATCATGCTCCTCCCTAATGGCTACACAGAGAAGGGAAGAGACCTGTTACTAGTCACTAAGGGGAATTTCTTTTAGTGCGTATGGTAGAGGTCTGTGATTTTTAGGCCCTCAAGGATCAGGATTAGAGCTGGTTGGAAATTTTCCAATGGAACATTTTTCTGTTGGAAAATGATGATTTGTTGAAATTAAAACATTGTGTAAATGTGTCAATTTTGTCACTTCTGACATCTAATCTTTCCTGCCAGCTTGTCCACTGGGCAGGTGACCACAGAGCGAGGACCCTGGAAGCCATGGCTCAAGCCATAGCTGTCAGGGATTCTAGGATCCTGGTTTCTTGGTAGCCCACGAGCCTTTTTGTTTCAAAAAAGTTGAAATGAAATGTTATTTCAATTTTTCAAAACAAGAAGTTTTGGACTCTTCTCCCCACCCCCAATTCTGTGGGCAATTTTGAAATTGCAAGTTTTCATTCCAATGCAAAACTACATTTTTTTGAAATTGTGAAGTATGCAGAACAGGAATTCCAATTTCCGATCAGTCCTAACAAGGATTCTAGTCCTGGCTCCTCAGGTTTATTAAGTGCTTCAAAGTAGGGACCATGTCTTCATACATATTTGCACACACAAAATGCCCCATCTGACAAGTACATCTGGAAGCTGCCCCAGTACAAATATTTCCAATAATTGTGGGCCAGTTTTCAAAAGTAGCTATTCATTTTGGATGTTTCAGTTTCTGAATATCAGATTTTAGTCACCAGAGGGAGCCACAAATCATTCAAGGACAGTCCTGTTGAAATAAACAACTATGACCTTGCATTGTACCCTAAAAACAGACAGTCAGGGATGGACCCTTGTGAATCATCTTTGAGGATGTTCAAGAGCTGAGGACACTCCCCCAGCAAAGTCCTGCTCCTAGCCTGATCCTAACCAAACCCAGCAGCAGATCTGCCCTGACCCATCATAGCTGCTAGGCAGGGGACACAGTCAGAAGAGATGACTCAGGTAGTTAGGCTTTATGCAGGAGGACTAAGACCTTAAAGTGTATTGTGGCATGGCACCTCCTCTTTCTGACTGGACTTAGCACTTTCCCCTCTGGTGATGTATGGGGAGGGGGGACTGGAGTAAATTAGCCCCACTCTAGGCAGTGTTTGATTTCCCACTCTGGGTTTATAGAACAATATTTTCATGGTAGGCCTTGGGGCAGGCTCAAGAAGTGCTCCTCCACAAACAAAAGAAACAAATTCACAAAACAAAAGGAGGATACCTTTTCCAACTGTGTGTGTGTGTGTGTGTGTGTGTGCGTGCGTGCATGTACAAGTCCTTCCCCTACACAGAGGCAGTCAGTTAGGCTGATTCCCTCTCTCTCTGAAGAAGCCTCCTCCTCCTCCTACCTCACCAAAAAGGGGAAGGGAGGAGTTAAAGGTCCCAGGCAGCCCTTAATTGGACTCAGGTGTCCCCAGTTGACCAGAGGAAAACTCTTTTTAGCTTATAGGGAAAAGGGCCCTTATCATTCTAGGGCTAATATACCTGTTTTCCACAGCTCCCTCCCACCTGCGCTTCAGACCATTCGGTGAGGCGCAGATCCACTGCTCTATCTCGGCATTTTTCTTTCTCTCATGCTTCCTTCTCTGCCGGAGAACTGGAACAATTTGGAGGGCAGGGTGGTTGAGCGGTTGTGGAGGTGGGCAAGAATGCTCCAGTGCCTCTCCCTTTGGGGGAGGGTGCTGGTGCTTAACCAACTGGTCCTGTCTATGCTCTGGCACCGGCTCGACACACTGTGCCCGCCCCCAGTGTTTCTGGCCAATCTCCAGAGGTTGGTTCTGGAGGTTTTTTTGGTCAGGACTCCACTGGGTCTCTGCAAGGGTTCTTCATCTTCCCCGGAGGAGGGAGGACAGGGACTGACATGCATGCGCACGCAGGTCCATGTCTTCCACCTCCAGGCCCTGCAGAGACTCCTTTATGGTGCAGGTGACTTGGCGTGGAGCATATTGGCGCACACCTTCCTCCGCCTTCTGCGAGGGCTCTGATATGACAGGCAGCTCTTTTTTCTCCATTCGAGAGGTCTTCCATGAGACCTCTCTGAGCTGCCAGTCTTCTACCAGGATCTCCTCCAGGACCTGGAGGATAGTTTCAGCAACCAGGTCCATGGCGGCCACTGAGGGGGTAGATCTCCTCACAGAGCCTCTGCTACACAATTCCCATCTTCGTGTGCAGATGGCAGAGTCCCCCTTAGTGTGCTGGAGGTTGGTCCTGGAGGGAGTCACCAAGATCAGAGATCTCCTGGACTATGACCTAGGGAATTGGGTGGATCCCCAGGCGCTCGGTTGGCGCATGGGGCTCTCCACCCTTATGACCCGCAGGCACATATTCCAGGAGGTAGAGGCAGCCCTGCCCCCTGTTGGTCAGTTTTTCTTCGAGCGGGTCTTTTGAAAAGGTGGCCCCCCCTCACTCCCGGCCCTCCGAATCAGGCCCTTACCCCATGAGCCTTCCTGGTCTCCCCCTCCTCTTACCCCGAGCCGGTTGTGTGCTATGCAGCCGGTTCGTTTCCAAACCACGCCAAGAGACCACATACGTGCTCGTGCTGCACATGCTTCATTACCCCACCCTCGTGTCCTGCCCAGAAACGAAGTGGCAGGACCTTTTACCAACAGTGGAGGGTGGGGAACCCTGGTGGGCCAGTTTATCTTCCATCTTAGTCCCGTGGCCCACTGGGGATATTAGGTGGCGGATCTTCATGGAGCCGTGAGCATGGGCGTGTACTTGGCACAGTTCACCTCTGTCCCTGAAACCTGTTCCTTTTGTGGCATGAGGGAGACCCTGGCGTATGCATACCTTCAGTGCACCAGGCTGCAGCCCATCTTCCGGCTCCTCCAGAACCTCTTATTGAGGTTCTGGCTGCATTTTTCCCCGCACTTATTTATTTATGCACACCTGATCCGAGGCCCCACGAAGTCGTGGGACCACCTTGTCAACCTCCTCCTAGCCATGGCCAAGGTGGCCATTCATAACACCAGGGAGAGGAGGTTGGCAGAGGGGGGCCCTGTGACTATGGGGCTGTCTTTCGTTCTTTTATCCATTCACGTATCCGGGCAGAGTTTCTCTGGGCAGCGTCCGCCGGCTCTCTCGACACCTTAGAGGAGCAATGGGCGCTGTCCAGGGTTCTCTGCTCGGTGTCCTCTTCTGGTTCCCTAGTTTTGGCCCTTTGACCCTCATACCTGTTCCCGTTATTGCCTTTGTTGTCCCCCAAACTTGGTTGGGTTCTGGGTTCAGTAGCTCCTCCCTAGGCTGGGGGAGGAGCGGTTAGCAGTGGGTGAGCTAGTGCTCGCCCGCGTCCCAGTGCTCAAAAGGAAAGCTCCCTCCCACCTGCGCTTCAGACCATTCGGTGGAGCGCGGGTCCACTGCTCTATCTCAGCATTTATCTTTCTGCCACGCATCCTTCTCTGCCAGAGAACTGGCATGATTTGGAGGGCAGGGTGGTTGAGCGGTTGCAGAGGTGGACAGGACTGCTCTGGTGCCTCTCCGTTTGGGGGAGAGTACTGGTGCTCAATCAGCCAGTCCTGTCCATGCTCAGGCACCAGCTCAATACCCTATGCCCAGCCTTGGGGTTCCTTGTCAGGCTCCAGAAGCTGGTTCTGGATTCTTTTGGCCAGGGCTGCACTGGGTCTCTGCGGGGGGGGGGGGGGCAGCCTGTACTCCACCTTGGTTCTATGGCCTGCTGGGGACATTAGTTGGCGGCTCCTTCATGGAGCCCTGAGCACGGGCATGTACCTGGTGCAGTTCACTCCTCTTCCCAATGCCTGCTCTTTTTGCAGTGTGCAAGAGACCCTGGCTCATGTGTATCTGCAGTGCTCCAAGTTGCAGCCCCTCTTCTAGCTCCTCCAGAACCTCTTGTTGAGGTTCTAGCTGCACTTTGCCCCTCACCTGTTTATTTATGCATACCCCATCTGTGGCCCCACAAAGTCACGGGACCTCCTCGTCAACCTCCTCTTATCCACGGCCAAAGTGGCCATTTATAACACCAGGGAGAGGAGGTTGGCTGAGGGGGGACCTGCGACTGTGGGGCCTGTTTTCATTCTTTCATCCATTCAGCATCCGGGCGGAGTTCCTCTGGGTGGTGTCCGCTGGCTCCTTGCATGTTTTTGAGGAGCAGTGGGTGCTTTCCAGGGTTCTCTGCTTGGTGTCCCCTTCCGGTTCCCTAGTTTTGGCCCTTTGACCCCCACACCTGTTCCTGTTTTTTTTCTTCCCTGTCCTACGTATTCAGTTGAGTATTGGGCTCAGTAGCTCCTCCCCAGGCTGGGGGAGGGTCCTTTAGCAGTGGGTAGGCTTGTGCCCATCCACTTCTTGGCACTCAATATGGCCACTCTCTTACAGCTATCCAGTCTGACTTTGTCACGGTGTCTTTTAGCAGAGCAGCCTGTAGCCAATGCAGTTCACAGAGAGCACAAATGATAGAGAGCTATTGACTTCAATAGGAGCAGAAAGACCTCCACACCTTGCAGAAGTCACCTTGGAAATAGCAAGCAGCCGTGCTCTTCTAATGTTTCAATCTCTGGATCAGTTTCCAGGGAAGCCCAATTAGGAGCACATTTCAGTAGGCTATTCCAGGGGGGCAGATGGTGGGATGGGACAAAAACTTTCTGGCACTGTACCCAAGCTCTGCCTGCAATTCCCAAGCTCCAGCCACAGTCCCAGAGCAGCAGGATGTTTCTGGTAAAAGACCAGTAGTTAAATAATTAACAATACTGAACATTTAAATTGCCAACATCAGGCTTCAGAATTAGCTTCTTATATAGATGAATGGGGTAACTCACACCTCTCTTAGGACCCAGGGCTGACCTTCTCCTATGTGCAAACCCAAGCATTTGCCAGAAGATGTAGCAGCAGCAGCTGGAGTTGTGATGTGTGGAATTGAAATTAGGAGGGGTGTTCAAATTTACAGGGGAGTGTCAAGGCCTGTCAAGGTTCCTTCCCCATTCTGAACTCTAGGGTATAGATGTGGGGATCTGCGTGAAAACCCCCTAAGCTTATTTTTGCCAGCTTAGGTTACAACTTCCCCAAGGTACAAACTATTTTACCTTTTGCCCTTGGACTTTATTGCTGCCACCACCAAGCGTCTAACAAATATATAACAGGGAAAGAGCCCGCTTGGAAACATCTTTCCGCCCAAAATCCTCCCCAAACCCTACACCCCTTTCCTGGGGAAGGCTTGATAAAAATCCTCACCAATTTGCATAGATGAACACAGACCCAAACCCTTGGATCTTAAGAACAATGAAAAAGCAATCAGGTTCTTAAAAGAAGAATTTTAATAGAAGAAAAAGTAAAAGAATCACCTCCGTAAAATCAGGATGGTAAATACCTTACAGGGTAATCAGATTCAAAACATAGAGAATCCCTCTAGGCAAAACCTTAAGTTACAAAAAGACACAAAAACAGGAATCTACATTCCATTCAGCACAGCTTATTTTATCAGCCATTTAAACAAAACGGAATCTAATGCATATCTAACTAGATTACGTACTAAATTCTAAGACTCCATTCCTTTTCTGTTCCCAGCAAAAGCATCATACAGACAGAGAGAACCTTTGTTTCTCCCCTCCCCCCCAGCTTTGAAAGTATCTTGTCTCCTCATTGGTCATTTTGGTCAGGTGCCAACGAGATTATCCTAGCTTCTTAACCCTTTACAGGTGAAAGGGTTTTTCCTAGCCAGGAGGGATTTTAAAGATGTTTACCCTTCCCTTTATATTTATGACAGGGCCGATGAGGGGTGAGACTGTGAGGGTGAAGGTGGGCTGTATGGCACTATTGTAAAAACTGAAAAATGTTTCATGACGATTTTATTAGATTTTAAATTCATCACACAAATTAAAGTTGGCTATTCAAGCCTTCTATGAAAAACTACATCTACATCCTTCTTGGTTTCTTGTTATAATTTTGCTATAATTCTGTTAATGAACTTCTTGAATGCAATGCATTCATCTTTAGTGGCTTCTCGTGTGTCCAATACTTCCATTCCTTCAACTGATATGCTCATTAGTTCATTCACATGATCAGGCAGAAGGTGACTTCTTTCAAAACACAAAATTCTATTCAGTGATGAAAAAGAACACTCAACTGTAGCTGTTGTGACTGGGAGTAGCAAGAGATGAATTTCTACTTCTTTTAGCCCAGGAAACATAGCACAAAGATTGGGTTGAGCCGCTAGTGATGATAAAAAAGAAGTTGAAGTCAAATCTTCATTCATTCCTCATATGATATTCCACTCTGTGTTCAAATTCTCTATTCTGTCCTGAGCACGTGGCAGCCACATTGCTGGTAGTGCCTCACTCCATTCAACTGTCAGTGTTTTATAAGACAGGGATCTGTAAAAGCTACATAGAGTTTGAGTAGAATCTAGAAGTCGCTATTGTAGATTTTTAAGAATCAAGTCTGTGTACTTTTTCAGTTGTCTTAGCAAACACTTCTTGTCATCTTCACTTAAGGATTCAATATAAATGCCTTCGTTAGTCAACTTCTGGACTGAAGTCTTTGCTTCTTCCAGTACTTTTTCAATGGATAGCTCTCTGAGTGATCCAAATGTAGCTTCTATTGCTGGACAAAGATCTACTGCTGTTGTAGCAGGTGCCTAGATGGCATTGTTTAATGACCCAAGTGGTTTCAACCGTAGACTTACAAGAAAGAGAATGGCAATAGTCTTCTCTGAACATAGTAGCAAAAGTAATCCACCAGCCTCACTACTTAGATCCATCCCATCTTGGTAGATACTTTCCAAAGCCAGTAATAATGGCTGGAGTAATTTTAAGACAACAGCCAAGGATTGCTCATGAGAAAGCCAGAGGGTTTTCCAAGGTTGGACTAATTTAGACTTCAGTCCCAGTGTATCTTCTATATTTTGCAAGATATTCAGTCTTTTTGGACTCTTGCTGAAAAAATAAAATAATGAAGACATTAAATTTATAGCTTTTTAAATGTCTTTTGAAGAGTCTGCAGCTCGTACTAGTGCTAGTTGGAGTAGATGGCCTCTGCAATGTGTATATGGGAGACTAGGGTTACATTTTTCACTGAGCAAAGCTTTTGTTCCACCATGTCTTCCAGAGAAGCTTGCAGCTCCATCCAATGCACAAGCAGCCACCTGTTTAGGGTCCAATTGACAAGCATTTAACTCTTCTAAGATATGGGTTGTCACAGATGCAGCCAATCTGTCTTCTATAACTTGAACATCTAGAAATGCATGTACTAGCCTACCACTGACATCAAGATAACGTACACAATGACTTAATACTTGATGACCATTTGCACAGGTGCATTCATCAGCCACGTATGCAAATATTCTGAATGTGGAGAGAGTTCTTCACTTTTTCAACTGTTGAGTCTTTCACTGTTGCATCACATGCATCTAGCCAGTCAGTTGAGTTTCCTGCAGAAAGATAGTGAGCATTTGCTGGTCTTGTTCGGAACCAGTGTTCAACTTCAGCATGAACAAGTGACAGAGCACTTAACATTGGCCTCCAGTTTGTACTGTGTAGTATCTCTTGCCTAAATAGAAAGTATGATGCCACAGCCATGTTTGTTAACATGAACTGTGTTGTGTAACAGCCTCATTAACACTCACCGGTGTTGTCCTTGGTCAGTGGAGACTCAGAGTTCAGAGATGTTTTCACATAAGTTTACCTCCTAGGTAAGGAGCAAGAAGGCACCTTGTTTGTTCCTCCAGCTGCTCACTGTTCACTCTGACCACTGTTGTTCATTGTGCCACCATTCACTCCATCTCTCTGTTGCCAATGGCCCTGCGCCATCATCTTCTGCTGCTACCTGCCACTGTAACCTCTGATCTCTTGAGGTTCCACCCAGCTATCAGTGATTTCAGCTGAATTCTTAGTGGGGGAACCTCACTGCTAGTGCAGGCTGGGCCATCTCTTCCACAGAAACACTGCCCCACAACAGGTCTAAGCACTTAGACCTGATTTCAGCTTTAGTGGTTACTTAACAGAACTAAAGACTATCTATGGAGCCTAATCAATTCTGTCTTTAAACAGCGGAGAGGGGCAGGTCAAATAGTACTTGTGACTCAGGCAGACCATCAAGCAAAACACCTGGCCCCACCCTCTCTCTTGATGCCCTCAATCAGCACAGGCTAAGCACAGTTCTACTGCCCTTTACTCATATAATAAGAATAACAACATTTCATTACCTGCTGCATTCAAGTGATTTGTAACCCAGCCCCAGCCAAAATCTATCACTTGGGCAACACAGCTCTATTTGCTGGATACCTAGGTAGATTAGGTGTGAATGTAAATACAATCTGGTCCTGAAGCCTTTCCCTGCAACCCCTAGCTCATCACTAGCTGTCAGGGAGAGCTCATTTAGACTTTGCTTACAAATCACCATTTGAAATTATTAGGTTGGCCAACATCACCAAAATGAATGCACTGATATTGTCATAAAAACAACAGCTGTATAAGGAAGCTAGTCCATGTTCATACTTTTCAAATCTATTATACTTTTTCAGATACACGTATATTATCATACACTTTATATGCTTTTAAAGTGTGTATTAATGTTTCAATTTCAATTCAAATTTCCAAACAATCAGTAAATTGGCAACACTGCATGTAACTAATTCACAAAACTGGGGGTTGGGGAAATTCAGGGGGGGGGTAAACACCCCCAGAGGGGGGTGTAGGGAAATCCCTGTATGTTGTGAGAGGGCAGCAGGAGCTCTAAGCACCTGGGCCATCCTGCATAGCTCTGTAATTTATCAGACTCTGGTCAGAATACTGCTGCTCAGAACACCACAGGCAGCAGTGAATGAAACTGGCCAGCTTGGTAGAGTTCTCTGCAGCTACTCCACTCCCTCAGGATAAATTGGCTAGTGCATTTTTAATAACCTGACTCCCAGTGGTAGGTTGTCTCCATGAACAACAAGCTTTCACAAGCCACCAACACTTGCCACTGTCCACAAACATCACATGACTCCTCCTTGGTTTATTCACCTTCTTCATCTTTTCAGAAAATAACCTCTGGCAATGATAGAAGCTCAACTGGTCTGTAACAGGGCTATGACTGATGCTGTGTCAGACCATGGGGAGAAGCAGCAGGGGATGCTCTATGTTAAAACAGTACTAAAAATATTCCCAACCATTCCTCCAGTGTCTTTCATCCTGAAGAATCCCATAGCACTTTACGTATAGGGATCATTTATCCACCACTTATATGTGACCACCTCTGGGGTGGAAGATAGCAGCCATTCTACATCAGTGCCATTAAACAAAGGTGCTATAGGAAGGGAAATGTAATTAGAGACAGGTTGTCATTACCACATTGGAATTTGGCCAGCACCCAAGAATAACATTTCTACACTTGAGAAAAATGTCAGTGGATCTTTAAAAGCCACAAGTAGTCAGGACCTTAGCTTTGGATCTCATTTGAAACAAAGCAATTTGAAGCAACAGAACCATCCTATTCTGCATTATACTGGACCATGGAGTGACTCAGAGGAAAGAGTGTTCTTTGTAGTCACCCACATCACTGCCTACAGCACAGCATCCTCATCACCACACTGGAGCACTGGGCTCAGTACTGACTTTGAACAGACAACACCCTCTACTGAATCATCCCCACATTCAATGTAGCACAGTGAACCCTGAAATGACACTGGGGCACTAGTTAAAGACCATTTGCAATCAAATAAAATACCAGGGCATCCTTTGCAACATTAGAGACATGATGGCCAATTTCCAGTTCTTTTCTCC
Source organism: Dermochelys coriacea (assembly GCF_009764565.3). NCBI lineage: Eukaryota > Metazoa > Chordata > Testudines > Dermochelyidae > Dermochelys > Dermochelys coriacea. The sequence goes on along the minus strand of NC_050068.2, from coordinate 213,141,317 downwards.
ACAAGTCCAGTTGGATATGATATTATTTCTTGCCTTCAACTGTTGTGAGGTATTGAGTACTGTTAGATAGAGAGCATTCAAATTGTCCAAAATTTGATTTTTCAGTGGAATATTTGCAATTTTTGTGTGTGTGTGTGGCATTTTTCTGCCTATTCTTCTGTTAAACAGTTGGCATACTCCATCTAGAGGTGGCTCCATTTCAGTGGTGGGAATAACAATTCCTGTATATATAGATTTTTTAAGTGCTTTTGCATCTTTGAATGCAAAGGCTATAATACTTGAAATAACCTTTATCAACTGCCAATTACAAATCTTCCACTGTTGTTTGCAGTGTTGATGTAGCCATGACAGTCCCAGGATATTAGAGAGACAAATGGGGGTGAGATAATACCTTTTATTGGACCAACTGCTGTTGGTGAAACAGACAAGCTTTTGAGCTACACAGAGCTGAACAGACTTGGAGACGAGCTTTGTGTAGCCAATAAAAGGTATTACCTCACCCACCTTGTCTCTGTAGTAACAAATCTGTCCATTGAGTGTCACTGCTGTGCTACAGAAATGCAAGGTGTCTTCTGGGCAGAACACGTGGTTCTTGAAAGAAAAGATGGAATTCCATATTTTGAACTATATTCACACACATACACATACACCTCAAATGAGAAGAATGTCACAATCCCCATGAAAGAGCTGGAGAAGCACTAGAATCCCCTTTAAATCAAACTTTTCCTCCATCATCTCCTCTCACCTAGGCCATTGCAGCTCCTTTCTCTCTTGTGTCCCTGAGTCTCGGCTCTCCAGACTCAGACAGATGCAGAAAGCTGCTGCCTGACTCTTCACATGTTCAAAAAAGGCAGGCTCAGCCCATTCCCAAATACCTGCACTGGCTGCCTGTCATTTAAGGATCCAGTTCAAAATTGCTGTCCCTCTCCCAACCCCTTACTGGACTTGTTTCAAGCTATTTCATAGATCCTCTCTTTCTTTATTCACCTCAGCTGTCTTCTCTGCTCATCTACTACTGGCCTCCTAGCTGTCTCTCCCTATCTTTGTTGGTAATAAATCCTTCTCCTTTACAACTTTTGAACCATCTCTCGCAATTTTTTTATCCCTCAGTCTCGGTTCATATCTTCGCTGAAAATGTATCTTTCTATCCCTTGTCTCTGACTGTCTCTCCTCATCTCCACTATTATCTATCTCCGTAAAGAGTTTTTTAATACAGTGTGCATAAAAACTGTTCTACAGAATAAAATGTTCAGGAAGATGGGGGTGTGCATATGTGTGTGCATGCTAACACGTGCACATGCACAGAGGAGTACCTTGGCACTCCCCACCTCTGGAGACCCATGTTCAAATCACAACAAAGTGAGAAAGGGGTTAAACCACCACATCCACTTTGGAGGAGGATGGTTTTGTGGGAGCCCTGCCTATTCCATGGGAGTTTTCAATCTTTGCATATTGTGACCCCGGTGTGTAATCAGCAGGCCTTCCATGACCGCTTAGGGTAGGTCCACACTGCAATCAGAGGTGTAACTGCAGCACTTGTAGACATGAGCTAACTTTGATCTAGATAGATCAAATAACAACAGCAGTGAAGCCTGGTACAGGCAGCAGCATGAATTGCACCTGCTGAATTGCACACCCAGACCCATGCTTCCCTGACTTCACTGATATTTTTATTCAAGCCAGCTAGATCTAAGCTCACTATTTTTTATAGATTCCAAGGCCAAAAGGGACCCTTGTGATCATCTAGTCTGACGTCCTGTATAACACAGGTCAAAGAACTTCCCCGAAATTACAAGGAGTCCTTGTGGCACCTTAGAGACTAACAAATTTATTTGGGCATAAGCTTTCGTGGGCTAAAACCCACTTCATCAGATGCATGGAGTGAAAAGTCAGTAAGCAGAATATATATTCTAGCACATGAAAAGATGGGAGTTGCCTTACCAAGAGGGGGGTCAGTGCTAACGAGCGAATTCAATTAAGGTGGAAGTGACCTATTCGCAACTGTTGACAAGAAGGGGTGACTACCAAGGGAGGGGAAATTACTTTTGTAGTGCTAATGAGGCCAATGCAATCAAGGTGGTCAATTTCCAACAGTTGACAAGAAGGTGTGAGTATCAGCAGAGGGAAAATTACTTTTTGTAGTAACCCATCCACTCCCAGTCTTTATTGAGGCCTAATTTGATGGTGTCCAGTATGCAAATTAATTCTAGTTCTTCAGTTTCTCGTTGGAGTGTGTTTTTGAAATTTTTTTGTTGAAATCTGTTATTGAGTATCCAGGGAGATTGAAGTGTTCTCCTACTGGTTTTTGAATGTTACAATTCTTGATGTCTGATTTGTGTCCATTTATTCTTTTGTGTAAAGACTGTCCGGTTTGGCCAATGTACATGGTAGACAGGCATTGCTGGCACATGATGTATATATCATATTGGTAGATATGCAGGTGAACAAGCCCCTGATGGCGTGGCTGATGTGGAATTAATTTGCAAACTTGACCCCATTACTTACAAAAGTAATTTTCCCTCCCTTGGTATTCACCCCTTCTTGTCAACTGTTGCGAATAGGCCACTTCCACCTTAATTGAATTCGCTCGTTAGCACTGACCTCCCACTTGGTAAGACAACTTCCATCTTTTCATGTGCTAGAACAGGTTCGGCAACCTTTCAGAAGTGGTGTGCCGAGTCTTCATTTATTCACTTTAATTTAAGGTTTCGCATGGCAGTAATACATTTTAACGTTTTCTAGAAGGTCTCTCTCTATAAGTCTATATATTATATAACTAAACTATTGTCGTATGTAAAGTAAACAAGGTTTTCAGTAAGTTTAAGAAGCTTCATTTAAATTTAAATTAAAATGCTGATCTTACGCCACCAGCCCGCTCAGCCCGCTGCCAGCCTGGGGTTCCGTTCACCTAGGCCGGCAGCAGACTGAGCGGGGCCTGCAGCCGGGACCCTGGCTGGCAAGGGGCTGGCAGCCAGAACCCCAGACCGGCAGCAGGCTGAGCGGGGCTGGCGGCCGGGACGCCAGACCGGCAGTGGGCTGAGCGGCTCAGCCCGCTGCCGGTCTGGGATCCCGGCCCTGCCCACATAGAGTGGGTACCTACCTTCTCCCTGGTTCTAGCCATTCTCTTCCTCTCTCTGCACTGAGATGGGGGTGGGAGTGCACTGAGCATAGGGCTGGGGTGAAGGAGCAGGCTAGGGGTTGGGGTATAGGGTCTGGCCAAGAGCTAGAATGAGGGAGGGGGCTCAGGGTTGGGGCAGGAGGTTTGGGTGTGGAGTGCTTATCTGGGCAGCTCCCATTTGGTGCGAGAAGTGCAGGTGGGAATGTGGGGGGGGGGTGCAGGATCTCCCGTTTGGTGCTCAGGGTGGGGGTGGGAATATGGGAGGTGCAAGAGTCAGGGCATTGGGAGTGGGAGGGGCTGGGTATGGGGGGGTGCAGGAGTCAGAGCTGGGGTTGTGGGGGGGTGCAGGAGTCAGGGCAGGGGGCTGGGGGTATGTGAGGAGAGTGCAGGAGTCAGGGCATGGGGTGTAGAGGGTGCAGGAGTCAGGGCTGGGGGCATGTGAGGGGGTGCAGGAGTCAGGGCATAGAATGTGGGAGGGCTGGGTTTGTGTGGGGATGATGGAGTCAGGGCTGGGGAGTCATGGGCAGAGGACTGGTGGTGTGGGGGGGTGCAGGGGTCAGGGCAGGGGGCTGGAAGCACCTCATGACCCTAGCCCACACCCCCAGCCTCCTGCCCAGAGCAGCTCATGGCAGGGGGCTGGAGGGGATATGCCCTGATTCCACCCCCCCGTCCCCAAGGCCCTGTCTCTACCTCCTCCACAGAGCAGCGAGCGTGCCTCAGCGCCGCTTCTCCCGCTCCCTCGCAAGGGCCATCAGCTGATGGGAAGCAGGGAGGGAGAAGAGATGGGGCAGGAACCCAGCACAGCAGGGGAAGAGGCAGGGGACGGGGGACCTTGTCTTCCCTGAAGCAGCAGCCGGCAGGACTAAGCTTCTTCACCCTGCCCCCACAGGGGGGCGACGGGGAAGAGCGGGCCAGGGCGGGCAGGATTTTTAATGGCACGCTGCTACCTGCCGGGGTCCCGGCCTGGGTTCGGCAGCGGGTTGAGCGGGGCCGGCAGCTAGGACCCGGCAGGCAGCAGCGTGCCATTAAAAATCAGCTCTTGTGCCGTCTTTGGCACCCATAGGTTGCTGACCCCTGTGCTAGAATATATATTCTGTTTACTGTCTTTTTCACTCCATGCATCTGATGAAGTGGGTTGTAGCCACGAAAGCTTATGCCCAAATAAATTTTTAGTCTCTAAGGTGCCACAAGGACTCCTTGTTGTTTTTGCTGATACAGACTAACATGGCTATCGCTTTGAAACCTGTACCCAAAATAATTACTAGAGCAGATCTTTTAGAAAAACATCCAATCTTGATTTAAAAATTGTCAGTGATGGAGACTCCACCATGACCCGTGGTAAATTGTTCCAATGATTAATTAGTCTCCCCGTTAAAAATGTATGCCTTGTTTCCAGTCTGAATTTGTCTAGCTTCAACTTCCAGCCATTGGATCATGTTATACCTTCTCTGTTTGCTTGAGGAGCCCATTACTAATATTTATTCCCCATGTAGGTACTTACAGACTGTGATCAAATCACCCCTTAAACTTTGCTTTGTTCAAGTAAATCGATTGAGCTCTGATTGCAGTGCAGACGTATCCTTAGTTAGAGAGACCCTGTGCTGTGAGATTAGGCAGCACAAGTTGCATTAGTCAGCCTAAGAGCCAAAGAGAACCATAGGATTTGTGTGTGTCCAGCAGCCTTAATAAAGAATTCCTTCATATTCATTGCCACAGTGTCCCAGCTCTTGTCTGCAGTGAGGGACATCACATGTGATTCCCTTCAGATGTACATACCTCAACTCCCCAAAAACATTGTGCTTGTTCCCTATAGAGCTTCCAAGGAGGAGCTGTGGTTTCCAGGCCTTTCTGAGAATTATTCACAAGTGGCAGAGGAAATCCACAGGTGTGGGGGGAAAGTGGCTTCTCCTCACCTCCAGGCAACTGCTGACTTGTTTGCTCAAATACTAGTGTGTGAAAGAAAATGAAGCACTTTGAAATATGAAGCAGTGGCCCGGAATCACCCTTCAGGTGAGTGACTGCACCAGGGTAGCTGGCAATGGCTACATGAGTCTAAGGCCAGCTTTATCCTAGTAGCTGTTTGCTGGTATAACTACACCAGTATACTATACCAGAAAAGGACTCCTTGTGTGGACACAGCTTAGATTGTTTTGCCAGCATAGTTTATTCCAGGCCCCCAAACAAAATAAGACATATTAGTAAAGACGCAGCTTTGCTAAAACAGCTCTCGATCGGATATCACCCCTCCTCACTCCCCTGACTGACACAGCTTTGCTGGCAAAAGTCCATAGTATAGACCTGGCTTTAGTGGCTCCAGGTGTTCAGAGATCCAGCAGAACCAAGAGGTGCCAGATATGTAATCCTTAGGAGTGCAACATAATTTCATGGAGAGAACACTTGGGAGGTGAGTGAGATTAGAATGGGGATCTGAGTATTTGTCAGGGATAGCAGGCTTGACTGACTGACAGATGGAGGGCATTCTGGGCACTTGAAGGGGTTTGGCAGGTGGGATTGGATCACCATACTTAATTTGCCATGAGGAGTGTTTGGAGGCAGGGCATTTTAAGGGGGAGGTTCAGCAAATGATGCGGGGAGAGGGGCTGTTTGTTCGAGGGGACTCCATATTTCATAGACACTAGGAGGGTAATGACAGATTTCAGAGTAGCAGCCGTGTTAGTCTTTATTCGCAAAAAGAAAACTTGTGGCACCTTAGAGACTAACAAATTTATTAGAGCATAAGCTTTTGTGAGCTACAGCTCACTTCATCGGATGCTGTAGCTCACGAAGGCTTATGCTCAAATAAATTTGTTAGTCTCTAAGGTGCCACAAGTACTCCTTTTCTTTTTAGGAGGGTAAGTTAATTTGGAGGGAGGACTGGACAGTTTGATAGCTGGGAGTGGGAGGTTGGGTTGGGGAAATTTTGGTGATGTAGATGTGTTCATCAACAGGGAGGAGGTGGGGGCAAAGGGGGCTTGCAGATGGTTGAGCCACTGAGAGGGAATTTGGGGATCTTGAGGAATTTAGGAGGGTTAAGTAACAAGGAGAGGGCTTAGGCACTTAGGGGACCACATGGATAAATGTATGTATTGTCAAGTTTCTAAGGATTTATTCTGCACAGGACACACATTCATCTCTCCACTTCTCAGGGCTGCATGTTTCTTCTGTTCCTGAGCTCAGCTAGGGAGCCAGATCTGTAGGACTCACAGGAGTTATTCCCTCTTTTCACTCTGCAGCTGCAGCATCCCTGTGGTGTCTCATGTTCCTGGGAGCTTTGAATTAATCCACTACGTCTGGGCATTCAGGTAAAGAGCCAGCAGCTGTTATTGAACATGCCCAGCCGGGCTGAAGGTCTGCACAGAATTGACTGAATACTTCCAAAAGTGCCCAGTCCCAGCATGGAACCAGGCCTGCTGTAAAACCCGGCATGGATTCTACAGGCGGCAGCCTCTCCGCTTGGGTTTTCCTCAAATCCTAGTCCAGAGCTTAAATGACTGGTATTCCTCCTGGGCATTACTTATGTGAGAAGTGGGGCTGGAATACTGTGATGCTGAGTGTATTATAAATGCCTTGACTATATAGATTGACCAATAGATAGATGGAACAATAGGACTGAATAAAACAGATGGACAGACTGATGGAAAGTGAATAGCTATATAAAATAGATGGACTTTAAGCTCCTATGGGCAGGGACCTGAATAGCTAACCCTAGGGCTATCCCCACACACCTTTAGGCATGGTACACATTATAAATAGCAATAATAAAGATAGACACATGCCTCTTTGCTGGGTGCTGATTTTTCCGTCTGGTTTGTGTTTGTTCCCTGCAGGATGGAGACCCATGTGGCAAAAGACACAACAGGAACCCTGGCGCTCTGAGAAGAAGTTAATGAGCACTGAGAAAGAACAAGGAGGTGAGTCAGTCCGCAGCACTGCTGAAGCAGGAACATCCCCCTCCCCACAGGGTTTGGCTGAAACCCAGAAGAAGCCTCATTGCTGGTGAAAAACCTTGCAACTCAGGGTGCGATTAGAAAAGCAAAGCACATAACTGGACAGTATTGAGTCCCACCAGCTACAGATGCCGACTGGCCAGTGTAGAATGCTGCAGGCAAACTGCACAGTGCCTCTCTGGGAAGCAGGACCATTTCTTCCTCCAGCACCATCACTGGCTTTGTATTGACCTTTTCATCCTCTCACTTCTTCTGGCTACCTACCGCCTTCCCAAGATCTCATCTGTGATCTTCAATAGTTTTCATCCTCCCCAGGACTCCACTCTCTGTGCCAGGGGTCTCCCCTATGTATCAGAGAGAAAAAGAAGGCTTTGTCTACATTAGCACTTTTGTCGGCAAAACTTTAGCCGGTCAGGGTGTGAAAAAACACACACCCTGACCAACATAAGTTTCACTGACAAAAGTACCGGTGTGGACAGCACTGTGTCAGCGAAAGACACTCCTACTGATGTAGCTACTGCCGCTCTTTGGGGATGGTTTAATTATGCTGGTGGGAGAGCTCTCTCCCTTTGTCATAGAGAGGCTACACAGGAGACCTTACAGTGGTGCAGAATGCAGCAGTACAGCTGTGCTGCTGTAAGGTCTGTAGTGTAGACATAGCCTAACTAATCCCATGAGTATAATCAATGGCAAAAATCAAGGCCAAAATATTTGAAATGCACTAGAAATATTTGATAACCAGTGTTGCTGATTCACAGTTATTTACCTGCTTTTGTGGGATTTTTCTCAGAACTGGGTCAGGAAAATATGCTAATTTAGATTTCTGGAGCCATGTTCTGAAGGGTGGTGAAGCACTGGAATGGGTTACCTAGGGAAGTGGTGGAATCTCCATCCTTGGGGATTTTTAAGGCCAGCTTGACAAAGCCCTGGCTGGGATGATTTAGTTGGGGTTGGTCCTGCTTTGAGCAGGGGGTTGGATTAGATGACCTCCTGTGGTCTCTTCCAACCCTAATCTTCTATGAGTCTATGATTTTGAAGCAGAACTCCCCACTGAAATCAATTAGGAATTCTGTTTTGAGACTGATGGATAAATATGGCCCCCAGTGTGTAACAAATAGTTCCCTTCCTATTCTTTCCCCTACCTCCCACCCCATTCATTGGCTTCCTACCTGTCCCCCTCTTCTACCTCTACACCCACATTCTTTTTTTCAGACTTGTTCTTTCTCTCTCTCTCTCTCTGTGTCTTTTTCTCCTTCTCTGTGTGTGTCTTATTCTCTCTGTCTTCCTCTCCCAACACACCTCCCCTTTCTCCTGTGAAGCTCCATTCCAGTTATGAGCTTGTTTGACTCACCCCTCCCTTCCTGGCCTCCTTTGCTTCCCTCTCATGGGTGGTTTTGTCTCTCTGGTTTGTGTGGTCTGCCCTGCACATTCCAGCTCTTTTCTCTTCAGGACCCAACATGTTCCACACAGAGCGGGGATTTATAAAATGGATTATGCTTTGCTATGCAGTCTTTTGTTTTCAGACCACACCTTTTTCTTTTGTTTTATGTATTAGGATGTCTGTGTGTCTCTGTACATATTTGTGTGTCTCTCTACTACGTGTGAGTCTGTGTGTCTATAGTATGAATGTGTATATGTTAATTGGTGTATCTGTTTCATTGTGCATGTTACACACACATACATAGGGCCTGATCCTTCTGTTACATGTAATACCTTTGTCACTGACCTCATTGGAAGCAGGATTAGGCCCATACACACTGGTCTGAGACTGAGTGTATTTGTGTATATGTTTCTGTCAGAAGCGTTTGTTTCTGTGTCATGGCTGTGAATGGGTGCAACACTCCATGTGCATGTCAGGGCTGTGCCTTGAGATGTGACAGTCTGACTTGGGGGAGAGGGGAGATTTCAGAAGGTGGAAAATATTTTAAAAGCCGCCTTGAACTGCACACACAGCAGAATCCAGCAGAGGGAGAGAATTTAAACACTGCCTCGAAATAAATCCCACCTAAGGGAGTCTCCACCCCCAGCCCATCAGCAAGAGAGATTTGAAACAGCAGGTCTGTATGTTGCATATGCGTGTATGTGTCTGTGACACAGGAACTTTGCCCAAACTTTTTCATTCAGAGCAGCCCCTCTTTCAGCCTTGGCTTTCACTGGAGGAGGAGGAGGACAGAGCTTGGAGGGGGACTGTTCCATTAGCTTAGCGGGGAGAAAGTATTCCCATGCCCATCCAACAAAGCAGCTACTGCTTCTCTTCTCCACCCACAATGGAGTGGTAGAGTCTTGCTGCTCCTCTCTATGGGCCAGATGCTCCCTTTTGTAGTTAAAAGGGGCAGAAAAGGGAAAGACGTGAAAAAATTTACTACAGAACTGAGCTGAGTAAGGGCCTGGTGCTAAGAAGGACCGAGTACCTAAAACTTCCACTGAAGTTAATAGCAGCTGCAAGAGCTCATCAGGTGCTCAGCATCTCTCAGGATTAGGCCCCTAATTAATATGTATCCATCTAGTCATAAGGAGGGGGGAAAAGGCTTGTAGTAATCAGGGGCTGTGGGGATTAAGGGGATCCCATTGAGTGGATTAAGAAACTGACTATGCTTTTGGGCAAGGTGTAGACAATTGTGCACTGCTACACTTACAGCACAATCTGCAGGAAGGGCCACTCTGTGTGGAAAAGTGCAGCAAACTTTTTAGAGTACCTTACAGTCAGACCTGTGACCATGTCTGCAGATGGCCCCTTTTTTAAATAGCCACTGAATCATATGTATTGTGGTGGGCTGGCTGAGTGTGTGTGTGTATATGTTTGTATGTTTATATCAGTGCCTTGTTCTGGAGGGAATCATAACTGCTTAACTGTGTGTCATAGGCCTTACACTGCTAGCAGCAAAGGAAGACTCCCCATCAATAGCTGGCACCTGGGCTTTAGGAGGAGGCCACCTCCAAGTTCTACCCCTTTCCACTAACCATAGGCCCAGTTTCTAATCTGCCGGGGGATGCTCACCCTGGCTTCGCCCCGGCCCTGCCCCCTCTCTACCCCTTTCCCCAGTGCCTCACCCCTACCCTGCTTCTTCCCACTCCCGCTCTGACCTTAGTATCTATGAATCTATGAATCTATATAGGTTGCATCAGTTTGCAGTCCCGATTCCAGCTCCTAGAGAAGCTCTTATAGAAGTTCTGGCTGCACTTTTCTTGCACTTCCTGATCCTCACACTACATCTGTGGCCTCATAGAGTTGCAGGATTTCCTCAACAACCTCTTCCTGGCACTGGCCATGATGGCCATCCATCATGTCAGAAGGAGGAAGTTGGATGGGGTTGAAGGGGTTGCTCTGCAACTGTGAGGCCTATTTCTGCTCCTTCTTGAAGTCACACCTCCAGGCAGAGTTATAGATTCATAGATACTAAGGTCAGAAGGGACCATTCTGATCATCTAGTCTGACCTCCTGCACAGTGCAGGCCACAGAATCTCACCCACCCACTCCTATGGAAAACCTCACCCATGTCTGAGCTATTGAAGTCCTTAAATCATGGTTTAAAGACTTCAAGGAGCAGAGAAGCCTCCCTCAAGTCAACCATGCCCCATGCTACAGAGGAAGGCGAAAAACCTCCAGGACCTCTCCAATCTGCCCTGGAGGAAAATTCCTTCCCGACTCCAAATATGGCGATCAGCTAAACCCTGAGCATATGGGCAAGATTCACCAGCCACATACTGCAGAAAATTCTTTCCTGGGTAACTCAGATCCCATCCATCTAATATCCCATCTCAGGGGATTTGACCTATTTACCCTGAATATTTAAAGATCAATTGCTTACCAAAATCCCATTATCCCATCATACCATCTCCTCCATAAACTTATCGAGTAGAATCTTAAAACCAGATAGATCTTTTGCCCCCACTGCTTCCCTTGGAAGGCTATTCCAAAACTTCACTCCTCTGATGGTTAAAAACCTTCGTCTGATTTCAAGTCTAAACTTCCTGGTGGCCAGTTTATACCCATTTGTTCTTGTGTCCACATTGGTGCTGAGCTGAAATAATTCCTCTCCCTCTTCTGTATTTATCCCTCTGATATATTTATAGAGAGCAATCATATCTCCCCTCAACCTTCTTTTAGTTAGGCTAAACAAGCCAAGCTCCTTAAGTCTCCTTTCATAAGACAAGTTTTCCATTCCTCGGATCATCGTAGTAGCCCTTCTCTGCACCTGCTCCAGCTTGAATTCATCCTTTTTAAACATGGGAGACCAGAACTGCACACAGTATTCTAGGTGAGGTCTCACCAGTGCCTTGTATAATGGTACTAAAACCTCCTTATCCCTACTGGAAATGCCTCTCCTGATGCATCCCAAAACCGCATTAGCTTTTTTCACAGCCATATCACATTGGCAGCTCATAGTCATCCTATGATCAACCAATACTCCAAGGTCCTTCTCCTCTTCCGTTACTTCTATTTGATGCATCCCCAATTTATAACTAAAATTCTTGTTATTAATCCCTAAATGCATAACCTTACACTTCTCACTATTAAATTTCATCCTATTACTATTACTCCAGTTTACAAGGTCATCCAGATCCTCCTGTATAATATCCCGATCCTTCTCCGAATTGGCAATACCTCCCAGCTTTGTATCATCTGGGTCATGTCCTCTGGCTCCCTGGGTGCCTTCGAGGAGCAGTGGGTGCTTTCTGGGCTTCTCTGCTTGGTGTCACCATCTGGTTCCCTGCTGTTGAACCCATGATGCTCACTACCATCCCTGTTTTTTTCACTTGTTGTCCCCCAAATGTACTATACTTGAGCAGTGGGTTCAGTTGCTCCTCCCCTTTGGCTGGGGGAGGGATCTTTAGATGTAGCCTGGCTTGGGCCCAGCCTTTTCCCCAGGAACTCAGCAGGTGTGAGGCCCATTTTTGTTCCCTGCAGTGTTCACTGGCTCTTTAGAAACCTTTGAGGAGCAGTGGGTGCTGTCCCCTTTTGGCTACTTGATTTTTGCCAAATACCTTCACTGTCCCTGTTTTTCCATTTGTTGTCCCCAGTACTCAACTGTGGCCTGGGTTTGCTGGCCCCTTGCTGGCCCTGCCCCTGGCTAAGGGGAAGTGCCTTGCGCTGTGTCTTCCATTTTCCTAGTACCCACAACAGGCACCACAGAGTTCGGTGTGGCCATGATGTAGAGCCCACGGGGCTGGAAATTTCTTATCTCTCCCCCCCCCCCCCCCCCCAGTGCAAATTCTGCTGGTAGCTGTGGGCCACCGCTGTCACTTTTCTGAACAACCAGCTTTGCTTTGCCGGAGCAGCATGTGCAGCTCTTGAGCTCCGCCCCCCCCCTCTTGATCCCACACCTCTGCGGACTAGCCCCTGTCAGGGGAGGGGACAGTGTCCTGTGGGGGGACCTCGCTTGCGCTGGGAGCTGGGCTCCTTCTGGGCAGGGCTGGGGCCCCGAGCTGGGTGGAGGCTTTGCAGCGAGCTGCTCACGGGAGCCTCTCGGCCTCGGTGACACGCGAGAGAGATGCCCAGGGCAGAGCCGTGCGGCGGGGCGGCTGGACCCAGCCAGCAGCAGCTCCCACTCCAGCCCCCAGCCAGAGGGGGCCCAGCCCGGAGCGCTGAGTCCCGGGCACTGGAGGGACGAGGGGACCCCAGCCTGCCCCGGAGGCGCTGGGAGGGGCTTGAGTAGAAGGGAGACGGCCCCAGCGCAGAGCTCCGCCCCCCCCCTCCCCCCCACGGGCAGAGGGGAGCCGGAGCGCCGAGCATCGCTCCGCAGGGACAAGGGCGTGTGAGTGGGGGACTGGCCCCCGCGCGGGGCCCCGCCTCCGCCAGCTCGGCACATGCTGCAGGTGGAGGGGAGAGGGAAGGGGCCGCGGCAGCTGGGATTGGGGATCTGGCGGGGGAAGCAGCGGCCGCAGCCGTAGCGGGAGCTGCTGCTTCGGGGCGGCGTCCTGCAGCCATACAGAGCTCCCTGCGCATTGCACTGAACCTCGGGAGCTGAGCCGGGCCTCTGCAGGGGGAGAGGAGGAGCAGGGGGCTGAAGGGAGAGAGACCCCTCGAGGGAGACAGGCAGCTCAAGGGAGAGAGATACTGGGAGAAATCCGAGCAAGGGAGAGCGAGAGATCCCACCCTGGGGAAGAGCCAGAACAAGGGAGAGAAAGAGATCCCAAATCAAGGGAGAGCGAGAGATCGTAGTAAGTGGTCGAGCGAGAGAGATCCCAGCACGAGGAAAATTCCAAGAAGAGATTAGAAGAAGAAAGAGATCGGGAGAAAGGTCCCAGCAAGAGGGAGTGAGAGCCTAGCAAGAAAGAGACCCCCGTAAGAGGAGTCTCCCAAGCAAGGGTTCCTATGAAAAAATCAATCCCAGTAACAGAGAGGCAGGCAGAAAGCGATCAACAAGCCTGAGAAGACAAAGCACTAGTCAATGTACAGTAAGTAACAATCCTGCACTGGCCCCAAGGAGATGGACTAGATGAGACCTACATTCTTTGTGTTTTAACTTTTCTGATGCTATGAGATAGATTGGCATAATTCTAGCAGAAAAGATCCCTGAGAAAGCTTCCTGAATGACCCTAGAAAGATCAAAGTAAAGAGGAATATTATTAGGATCCCTGCAGAATAGACCGCAGAGAAAGAGAGAGGGAGAAAGAGATATCACCGTATACCAGCAGGAGAAGGGAGAACACAGGAGAGAGAGAGAGAGAGAGATCACAGAGTAAAGACGTTGTGATCCCATCAGAAGAGATCTGAGAGGGAGCCATCATCCAGGACATCCTCAGTTCTCTGTTGTGAGATCCTAGGGGAGAAAGAGAAGCAAACCAGGTACTTTTTCTGAGTGACATTCCAACTCCTTTTTTATGGGAAAGGGGGTTTGTGCTGTTTAAAAACCTGTGTTAGTGGGGCTGGAAGCGGGTGTCCAGACTTCCCTCTTCTGTCAGATGCTATATGCAAGCAGAGAGGGGAGAGATGAGCTGTATGAAATCAGGTCATGGTTTTGCTGCTGCACAGCTGGACTCATGGATATTACAAGCACAAGCAGATATTTCTCCCACATGCATGGCTCAGTTTGCTTGTTGCTGGCTATTTTTCCTCTCTCTGTAGCTCTTTCAAGAGCATCTGCTAAGTGATGCCTTTTCTATTCCTGAAACGGGGAGAAATGTGTGTAGTAGGTTTACCCTTGGTGTAACTCTGCTGAAGTTGATGGAATTACACTAGGAATGCCTTTGGCCCTTGCGTGTAGGTTGTTTAATGTGCCTGCAGTGGGGCATGCAGGGTATATATGTGTTTGTGGGGGAAGGAGGGGCAGGGTAGGGGTTAAAATTAACCTACTTTCTGAGGATAGTGGAAATTAATATACTCAAACTGACAAAATTTGTGTGAATGTGTGGGTTGTGACAGTTAACCTAACATTTACTCTATGGTCCCAGTGAAATGATCTAACTTCATTCAAAGTCACACCTCCTATACCCCTCTCCCTTGGTTGAGGAGGAGATCTCTTGCCCTCTCCCCCAGCTACGTGGACAGAAGATGAAAGATAGTGAGGGAAAGAGTGCCCCAAGAGGGGAATCCCTCAATAGCCCTTTTACCCCTTAATTATTCTGCTGGGGGTGGGGAGGGAGAGACCAAATGCAAATAGCAAGTTGGATTACTAAAGCAGAAGGCAGTGCTGATGGGGGAGTTGCCTCCAGCCATGTCTCCTGCTGCTGCTTAGCCTGGCACTGCCTCTTCTCGCCATATCCAAGCGGGATTGCCACCTAAGCTGGGAAGAAAGGGGGTGCTCCTTCCCTCCTACTGTAGTGGGGTCCTTATCAGAATCCTAGAAACTAGACCTGGAAAGCTCTGTTAGAACATAGCTAATCCATCTCCCTCTCCTCCCCCTCCCCCACTGCCACTGCAGGATTGTACCCTCCTATCTATTCTCCTGCTGAGGTTCCCTTGGGGAAACTATTCCACAGTCTAGTCAATCTTTGCTCTAACATGTTTCCTGAGCTCCCGCCTGAAAATATCACCCTGGCTTAAAATTCATCCCATAGTTTCAACCCCTTGTATCTCCCTAAACAATTCCTCTGGGTGTTGGCAGCCCTCAGATACCTGCAGGCAGTTATATCCCTGTTCACGTTCACCCACCTCCCATACTCCTTTAGCCGGGTTAGATTTGTTAATCTCTTCTCATAAATTAATCCCTCTCTCCAGCCCTGTAATCATTTTGCTTACTGTTCTCTGAATTCCTTCCAGTTTGTCACCATCTTTCTGGCAATGGGGTGCCTAGGATTGTATGTGTGTGAGGTGCCTTAATACTGAGCAAAATATTGTCTCCTCACTCTGAGCAGTGGAGCCTTATCAAGAGGGGCTTTTGCCTCTTTGCTCTGAGTGCTGGAGCAATGTAGGCCAGGTCTGCTCCTAAAATATAGGTTGAACTAGTTGTTCACTAGTGGAGTGAAAAATTCACACCACTGAGAGACGTAGTTAAGCCAACTTAAGCCCCAGTATAGACCTGCTAAGTTGATGGAAGAATTTTTCCCTCAACCTAGCTACCACCTCCCGAGGGGGTGGACTAACTACAGTGATGGAAAAACTCCTTCTGTTGCAATAGCACGTGTCTATGCTGTGGCCCTACAGTGGCACAACTGCAGCACCATAGCTGTGCTGCTGTAGTGTAGACAAGCCTGGAGAAAGGGACTGTAGTTTCCCTAATGTATGCTGAGCTCCTCAGCTCTTCCAAACTGTTATTTTAGTGAGAACAGCTTGAGCTGGTGGAGGCTGTATTTGGCAAGGAGGGATCGTTTCTCTCCTTTCTCCCAGCCTGCAACAGTCTTCACCTCCCTGCCTTTTACTTGAACACATGCTGATGATAAGTTGTAAATGTTTTGGGGGAAAGGCAGTTGGTGACCCCAAAGAGATACATGCTCACCCCCAGTGTGTGTCACTGTCCCACAAGCTGCTGTATATGCCCATAACAAAGATACCTGCTTCCCAGGGCCGAATTAACCTTTCGTGGGCCTGGCACCAAACATATTTGTGGGCACCCATGGAGGCAATGGAGCATGGCGATGGGGAGGTCAGTCCCCAGAGCGAGAGGCCAGCCAGAGGCAATGGGGCATGGCATGGCAGGGGCGGCCCTACTTCGCCCAATGTGAGGGCACTATTTAGTTGCCAGACGCACAGTGGTCTGCCCAGCTGTGTGCTGCCAGCATGCCCCTTGCCCTCGGGGGTAGGCCCATGCGACACCATACAGCCTCCCCTGCCCAACACCCCCCCCCAACTCCCTATGGCCAGAGCCCCCCTGGACCCACTATGCCCAGCTCCCCCCGCAGACCCTTCCACAAATGCAGTGTCCTGTGCAACACCACCCCTGCCCACAGCCACACCACAACTGCCCAGCTCCCCCTACAGAGCCCTCCCTAGTGCCCCAACACACACCCGATCATCCCTGCCCCTTCACAGCCCAGCACCCCCCCATACTCTCCACAGACCCAATCCCCTAAGCCCTGCCTCCTGGCCGCACTCAGTGGCCCTGCTAAGGCAACTGTGTCTGCTGGGCTGAGCCGGCAGCACAGCTAGGGCTGGTCCCAGAGCCAGGAATCGCTCCGGCCCCTCGGGAGTGGCGCGATCAGCCAGGCCAGGGCCCGTTCTGGCCAGGGTCCCTCAAGATGCACTTGCCCAGCCAAGATCTCCGCACTGTCTCCCCCTACCTGGCTGAGGCTGGCCAGGCTTCTGCACCAGTCCCAGGTGCTCAGCTTCAGGGAGACAGGCGGGGCCCCACAGGTGGTGGGAAGCAGAGACTGCCCAGAGCTGGAGGTGCACTGGGGTTGGGCCAGGGGGCTGAGAGGAGCAGGGAGTGGGCCAGGGGGTGGAGAGGAGCCCTTGGCCAGCCGGCGGGCAGGCCAAGAGGAGCAAGTGATGGGCGGGGGGAGCCAGCAGGGTCTTGGGGTGCAGTGCAAGTGGAACAGGCCAGGGCCCCTGAGCCTGGGCCCAGCTCCATGGAGCCACTGTAAACCTGACACTGCTGCTCCCTCAACCAATGAATGCTCATCTTCCTTATGCCCATCATGTATGTTCCCCTTCCCCCAAGACACACACCTCTTCCCCTTCTCTGAGCAACGTGACTGACTTTTGCAGGTGCATTTCCTGCCCCTCTACGTCTTCTCCCCTGAGATGCTCATCATCATGCATGCTTCCGTCTGCTCCTGTTGAGATATCCATCCCCTCTATATGCACACTCCACCATTTTCCCTCTCCAACTCCTTGGGAGAGCAGGGGAATGCACCCATAACACCCCTCCCTGCCCTTTTATTGTTTCAAAACAAAAACACTATTAATGACAGTTATGGGGGAGAGGGAGGAGCAGATGTGGGGGCTGCTGGTGGGTGCTCAGCACTCAATATTTTTTTTTCCTGTGGGAGCTCCAGCCCCAGAGCACCCATGGAATTAGCGCTTATGATTGGAGACCAGCTCTTGAAACAAATAGCAGCTTGGTATCCAACCTCTTAGAATCACCGGTTTCAAACTTCCAGGGCTCTAGGCTTCGGTGCATTCTGAGCTCAAAGCTTGACTGCAAAGGAAATTGGGATTGGATGTGACTGTGATCTAATGATTACTCATTCAGACACACACAGCTCATGGGGGAGAATAAGAGGGTTGGCCAGGGAGAAGGGGAAGATGCCTGATATTCTGGAAACAGTGCACTCTCTGAAAGCCATGTGCTTGTACATGGAACATTGACCGTTAAGTGCTGGGTTTACAATGGGCTGAAAATTCCAATCTGCCCAGACCTGTGTGTTCAAACAGACACAACCTGTGGAAACATGGACTAATTGCTAAGGAGGAGTACAAAAGAATAGCACAAGCATGTAGAGACAAAATCAGAAAGGCTAAGGCAAAATATGAGTTACACCTAGCAGAGGACATAAAAGGCAATAAGAGGTTCTTTAAAGACATTAGAAGCAAAAGAAAGTGTCTGTCTTCTTAGCAGGGAAGGAGAGCTAATAACTGATGACATCAAGAAGGCTGAAGTGTTTAATGCTTATTTTGCTTCAGTTTTCAATAAAAAAGTTAATAGTGACCAGATACTCAACACAATTAATTTTAACAACAAGGAAGAAACTGTGCAAACCAAAATAGGGAAAGAACAGGTTAAAGAATATTTCGATAAGTTAGATGTATTCAAGTTGACAGGGCCTGATGAAATTCATCCTAGGCATTTATAGAATTAGCCGAAGCAATCTCAATCATTAGCAATTATCTTTGAGAATTCATGGAGGAAGGGTGAGGTCTCAGAGAACTTGGGAAGGACAAACATAGTACCTATCTTAAAAAAGGTGAACAAAAAGGACTTGGAGAATTATAGACCAGTCAGCCTAACTTGAATACCTGATAAGAAATGGAAGAAATTATTAAACAATTAATTTGTAAACACCTAGATCAGAGGTGGGCAAATTATGGCCCGCGGTCCACATCCGGCCCACAGGACCGTCCTGGCTGGCCCCTGAGCTCCCGGCTGGGAAGTCTAGCCCCTGGCTCTTCCCCCGCTACCCCCCCCATCCTCTGCAGTGATGCCGCCGCGTGGGCAGCGCAGTTTGCACCTGCCCACTTCCCAGGCTTTCCAAAAAGCCTGTCCTGCTGCTCTGAGCGGCCTGGTAAGGGGGCGGGGGGGGTTGGATAAGGGGCAGGAGGTCCTGGGGGGCAGTCAGGGGACAGGGGGCTGTTGGATGGGGCAGAGGTTCGGGGAGGGGGGTGGTCAGGAGACAGGGAGCAGGGGGGGTTAGATAGGAGGTGGGGTCCCAGGGGGTTGGGGTGTCCCAGGAGGATGGGGTTGGATGGGGGGGTCCTGGTGGGGCGGTTAGGAACGGGGGTCCTGGAAGGGGGGTGGTCAGGGGACAAGAAGTGGGGGGTGTTTGGATGGGTCAGGGGTTCAGGGAGGCCTGTCAGGGGGAGGGGGTGTGGATAGTGGTCGGGGCAGTCACGGGATAGGGAGCGGAGGGGTGGGATAGGAGGTGCGGTCCAGGGCGGGTGGTTGGGGCTGAGGGTCCCGGGTTGGGGCAGGCAGGGGACAAGGAGCAGCGGGGGTTGGATGGGTCGGTGGTTCTGAGGGGGGCAGTTAGGGGGCGAGAAGTGGGAGGGGGCGGATAGGGGGCAGGGGCCAGGCTGTTTGCGGCGGCACAGCCTTCCTTACCCCGCCCTCCATACCGTTTCGCAACCCCGATGTGGCCCTCGGGCCAAAAAGTTTGCCCACCCCTGACCTAGGTGATAATAGGGTTATAAGGAATAGCCAGGGTGGATTTGTTAAGAACAAATCTTGCCAAACCAGCCTAATTTCCTTCTCTGATAGGGTTATTGGCCTAGTGCAGAGGTTCTCACACTGTGGTCCATAGACCACTAGTAGTCTGCGAACTCCATTCAGGTGGTCCGCAGATAGTTCTCTCTAAGGTGCACGCCTGGGCGACCAAACACAAGAGAATGAAGGGCCACACACCTAATTAGTGGAGCTGCGCTGCCGTGGCTCCAATTAAGTGCCTGGACCCTGGAGAAGACGCACCTGTAAGGTGAGGTAGTGGCCTTGGGGGGAATAGGTTGGAGGTGCAGTGGGGTGAGAAGAGGGGGTGGGGGGAATCTGGGACGTGTAGGGCTGTGATGGCCACAGAAAGAGGTGACTTTCCCCAGCTCCAGGGCTGCAGCTGCCAGGGAGAGACAGCCGTCCTTCCCAGCCTCAGCTCTGTAGCTACTGTGGTGGGGGAGAGACCCCCCTGCTTCCCAGCCAGCTAGGGGGGCTGCTGCGGTGGGGGAGAGAGGGAGAGACCCCGCCCCCCCTTCTCAGCCCCAGCAGGGGACAGAGGGCACATCCATCGCATTAGAAAGGTAAGACTAATGATATTAAAATGAGAGTTGTGTGCTTTTATTTGTAGAACAAAAACATTAATTATTGTTAAGGTTTTTTTATATAGTGCTTTTATCCAAAGTGCTTTACAATAGTTAGCTAACGGTACAATTAACATTTGGAAAGATCATTAAATGGTCTGCTGAGACCCTCAGAAATTTTCAAGTGGTTTGCGAAAAAAAAAGTTTGAGAACCACTGGCCTAGTGTATGGAGGAAAGAAATAAATGTGAAATATCTTGGTTTTAGTAAGGCGTTTGATACTAGTCAATATTTTCATTAATGACTTGGATAATGGAGTAGAGAGTATGCTTATAAAATTTGTGGATGTCACCAAAATAGGGGTGGGTGGATGCATTGCAAGCACTTTGGAGGACAGGTGCAGTGGCATAGGGTAGGGAGGGTTTCTGGCTATGACAAGGCAGGTTTGGGTTGGGACTCTTGCTGGAGTTGAATCCCAAAGGTCCCTCCACTCTTAGTTCGTGCTTCCTTTTCTGTAAGCTCTGCTCTGTAGCACCTTAAGTGCTAGAAGTGATGGGGAATGTGAATGTAGAACATCCACTAGCATTTTGTCATGTCAACTATCCATGCTCCAAGCAGCTCTAGAGGATAGAATGGTTACAACACCAGCAGTTGATCTATGCCACCCCTATCTGTGCCATTGCTAGTATGAGTGCACCAGTGGGAAAATGGGCAGATGAATTCTAGCACAGACAAGGCCTCAGTGATCTTCTTTCCCCAACTGCTAGTTCCTAACTACTGCTTTAGATCAGAAATCAGCACAGGTGAGGCAGGCTGTGTTGGGGGTCAGGATGAGGAAGATGTTGCACAGGCTGCATTGCAAACCAACAGGCTGATAGGAGCATCTCGTGGGTCAAGAGGTTGTGGCTCTCTCTCCCCCCTTAATGCAGGTGGTTTCAGTGGTGTGTGTGTGTTGGCTTGATTTGCATCTGGGGGTGGGAGAGTAAGGCAGATGCTGAAGATGCATGTGCAGTGAAGTACTAAAGATGGATGGCGCCTGTGGGTGAGGTGCTCCCTGCATGCTCAGGGCTAAGAGCTGCACTTCCAGACAGACTCTCGGTGTGGAAGGGCCCATTCTCTGCTGTGACAAGACTGAGGGATGGCTCTGGTTTAGTAACTCAGTTTCAAGCCTTCCTAATTTTTATTTTAAAAATCAGCTTGGCAAAGTGCTCATTCCCTTAGTGAGAACAACCTCTGTGCTGGGTTTGGAGCTTTACCCAAAAGCAACTGGCCTCAGTTTTGGGGAAAAAATATCCGTTTGGGGCAAGGATAGTGTGTTGCCCCACTTGCCAGGCTCAAGATGGCTAGGCGCAAACTTTCAAAGGTGGCAACTGGTTTGGGGTTATCTCTGTTTGTGGGTGTCCCCCATTGAGACGGAGGATCTGGCTTTTGAGAGGTGCTGAGCACGCATAAGTCCACTTGAAATCAATGAGAGCTGCAGGTATTCAGAACTCAGAAAACCAGGCCTCTGTGTATCTTTAGCACCCAAAGATGGTGGCTACTCTTTTGGATGTTTTATCCTAACTGGATTTTGTTAATTTGTCTTCTTTTAATAAATAATCATAATAATAATAAAGTGTTGGAGAGAGTGAAAAAGGCAAATCAACTTTTGAAAAGAAGCCAAGATTGGAAAATTCATCCCTAAAAGAAAATGATCAAAAATGGGCTTCTTGTCCTTTAATAAAGTGTTCACCATTGGGCAACCCTAACATATGTAATTAACTGTTGAAAGGGTTAAAAAAAATGGAGAGCTGCTCTTGTCCCTGACCGGCTTTGCAACTGAGGATATAAACTAGTCTTTAAAAACATTGTGCCTAAAAGTGATACAGACAGCTTTTGGGAGGGAGGCAGTGGGGGAGTACTGGGAGATTTAGGAATATCAGATGATTTCTGTTACCCTTTTTAAACTTTTTCCTTGGATACCCAGCTCCTGGGATCAGGGTAAGTATATCAGTCTCTTCTACTGTCTTTCTTCCCTCTGTGCTTCTGAGCCACCCTGATGGGATCAGATAATCTGTCTCTGTATAGCACTAGCAAGACTGCACCTAGAATAATTGTGTTTAATTGTGTGTGCCTCTGTGCCTGAAAGACATTGATGAATTGGGAGTTCAGAGAAGGGTAACAGAAGTGATTAAGGGGCTCTAGGGAATTCATAAGGCGCTATTCAAAGAACTACAGGTACTAGTGAAATGATGAGTAAAGAGGAGCTGCTATGGAGTTGAAGGTTGTAAATGCTGGAGAGGGAGAGGAATTGTTTAGAGGACCCAAGGGGATGTAGCCAAAATAAAAAGAAACAAGATGAAGTTGCCAAAGGTGGAGAATTTCAGCTGGGATACTGAGCATCTTTCGTACCCGTGAGGGCCTGTTAGAATGTGGAATGGTCTCCCAAGGGAAGGGATGGAAGCCCCATTGCTTGGGCCATTTGAAAATAGGACTAGATAAACCCCTGAAAAATACACAGGGAACAATCCTACATTTGGCTGGGAAGGGAAGATAAGCAAGATGTAAACGAACTAAAGAGGTCTTTTTCCCCCCTTCCAGTTCCTTTTGTTCTAATAAGAATCTCAGCAGCATCTGGGGCGAGGGGCTCCCATCCTTGTAGAAAACCCATCCTGACAGGTTTAGGATCCAATGAGTGATAGCAGAGAGTGGTACATAGCGGGGAGGTGGTGGGTGAACTCTGTACCCTGCTTTCATTTTAGGTGTCATCTCTTGTTGCCAAATGTGGCTGTGACAAGATGAACGAGTCCCCAACATCCACTGTGAAATATAGATGAGCCTATGAGAAATGTAGGAGGAAGGATGGGCTTTGAGATTTATACATTATTACTTTCATCTCCAGCACTACAAATAATCCAAAAACATGTCAGAAAGAGATGTTACAATCCTGAAATATTTATTCAACACACATACATGCCACCCTCTGAGGCTAGCTATCCTGTCCCTAAATATTAATGGTACATAACATTGTCCTGATGTTGGATATAACACGCTAGAAGTGCAGGACAGGGAGGAGGAGGAAAGGATCAAAACCTGTCAGTGCCTTACTTGACTCCATAAGCTGTTGTGTGTAATATGTCCATTGAATCCCTGCTCAGTGCTTCTCGAGGAAGAGGACCACTTCCACAAGGTCTCTGCCAATGTTCCACTGGCAAATCTAGGTCATCCTCATATCCAGTCACTCCTTCCCTATTCTATCCACCCCTCCTCTCTGCCTCCTTGCTCCACACCCCACTCCACCCTCCCCCGATATTGCCCTTCCAGCCTCATCTCACCCTCTAGCAAACACCTCCTAGAAAAGAGCCTGAAGTAACTCAAGCAAAGAGTATGCACAGAGTATTAATTATGGGGCCTTTTGAAAGTGTTCCTCACTGCTCTGCTGTGGCTAATAGCCATTAAGAGAAGCTCTGTGGATGCTGCTCTGGAGCCCCTCATCATTAACTATGTGGTCCAGCATGCATCCTTCATCTGGAGGAGGTAGTCCTTTAAATGAACAGCTGGGTGTGGCTCATGGTATTGGGATGAAGGCAAATTAATGTTACTGATTTGAATATTCTTCTGGAGCAGAGCAGGGGCCCAAGAAACCCCTGGTACTTGTTGCTCAGTTTAACCATTTGACACATCAAGGAAGAGAATATTGGTCCTGAGGTCCTCTTCCCTCCCTCTCCCAGCACTGCAGCTCCATACAGATGTCCTGTGTCCCTCGGTGATCCTCTTTTTCTCTCCTTTCCTAATCTCAAGGCGCCTCTCACAAACCCTGATCACTGAAAGCATCCTCACGGAATCCTCTCCTGCTGCTGATTCTCCCCATCCAGTGTTGTCTTAGCTCCGTTTCCAGTCCTGATCCTTCCCCATCTCTTCCCTGATGTGACACAACCAACTCCCTGAGTTATAGTTGTTATGATAATACCTCAGCCTAATGCACCCCTTGATCTCTGCCAGGTCTTTACCTGATATTTGCCACCACACAAATCTGCTTAAGCCCTTCCTAGTTCCCCTCCCCTGCATGCTCTGCCTCCTTAGGTCTGTCTCCAATGTAATTCCTACCATATGTTTTGGTTGGGAGGGTTGGGGAAAGAGACTACTTACAACCCAGCAGTCCCCAGTATGGTTAAAATGGGGCTCACTCTTGCTGCACAGATTAGTTTGAACCATATTTTTAAAAAATTCCTGACCCATGTTACAGCCATGCACAGTGGATTTTAAATGTAATGAGGATCTTTAGAAGTAGCCAGTTTCCAGGTCATAGCAGTTTGCACTTGCTATTTTCATCTGCAGATCCAAACACACAACATAAAGCTGGATGAGCAGTGTTATAAATTACATTTTACAGAAATGGAGGTAGGTAGAATTAATAGTAGAGGTGGAGCTAGAACCCTGGTTTATAAGCCAAGTTGCTATGCATGGTGCCACAGTGGCTTTTGCAGAGTAAGCTCCCATTAAGGTACTTCACAGAGCATATCCACAGGTACCAAAATTAGCTCTGCAGTGCAGGGGAGCAGCCACTCCTTCAGATGCTGCAAAATAATAGGGAGATTTTGGCCAAGCACACTGGGCAAAGCCTCATGTACAGTGGTCCAGCTGTTCCAGCAACAGAAGAAAAGGCCCAGTGTGGTGTTCTCCCAGGCTTTCTTCTTGCACCTCAGCAAGCAGAGAATATAACAAACAAAGCAAAGCAAAGTCTCTACTTTGGCCATAGCCTGCTCCTCCAATGGCAGGAGCTGATTCTCCAAGGACTCCTCCAACCTCTGACCACCAGAGGTTTTATGTTTTCCCAGAATTATGGCTTGGCCTACAGTCCCCAGCCCTGCAATTTTACTCTGCCCAATGGGAGAGCTGCATGGGTAATCAGGTTATGCACTGTGCCATACTCCCACTCAATTGTTATGGGCTCTTTAGTGTTCTCAGACAGTCCAGGAAATGTTACCAACCTGCAGCTCCCCCGAGCCCCACCGGTGCTAGGGAGAGATTTACTGATCATGCTCTAGCATCTGAGTGAGTGGGAGTGTGAGGAGCTAGCAAACAGGATCAGCAAACGGAAGTTTTAAGAGGGAATTTAGAGAGGGATTGTGAGAGCCTGTTACACCTAACATTCTCTAAACTTAGGCCAATAAACACCCCTATTCCCCAAACCCCTCCAAATACCAAAACCAACCCCACCCCACCCCCCGCAAAGAATAACAACCCCTACAAAGGCTGCAGGAGATAAAAGAATGCAGGCAGAAGTCCAGTAGCAGAGTGGGGGTCTATCCAGTTTTATTGCACTGAATGCAGCACGTATGATTATCTACTCTATAACCACGGGGTGTATGCGTGGATTCGGTGCAAGGAGCTAATGGTCCTCAGAGACTGAGTACAGGCTCTGGAGATAAGAGTGGCTGAACTAGAGGAGGTAAGGGAGACAGAGAGGGACATAGATGAGACTTTTGGGGGCACAGTAGAGTGGTCCCATCTCCAGTCTGACAGCCTCTGTGCTGTTGAGGATGAAAGTCTCAGGGAAGGAGAATATCAAACTGCAGCGAAGGGAAACGGTCCTATAGTTGAGACCAAGGGTAGTCAATAGGTGGACTGTGGGCCATATCTGGATCGCCAGATGCTTTTGAATCAACCCCAAAATAGTTTTATTTACTTATTATTATTGTTATTTTTTAATTATTATTTTCTCTGGAGTCTGGAACTTGACTATACCTTGACCAAGAAATTTGGACCTGGATAAAAAATAATTGACTACCGCTGGTTGAGACCCTCCTTCCAGATGATGTCCTGGTATTCTCTTGGACTGAGAATACCTCTCCCTGGGAGGGAATGTCAATTATTAGGAAGAGACAGGTAATAGTAATGGGGGAGTCGATCATTAGAATTATAGATAGTTGGTTTCAGAGTAGCAGCCGTGTTAGTCTGTATTCGCAAAAAGAAAAGGAGTACTTGTGGCACCTTAGAGACTAACAAATTTATTAGAGCATAAGCTTTCGTGAGCTACAGCTCACTTCATCGGATGCATCCGATGAAGTGAGCTGTAGCTCACGAAAGCTTATGCTCTAATAAATTTGTTAGTCTCTAAGGTGCCACAAGTACTCCTTTTCTTTTTATAGATAGTTGGGTTTGTGATGATCCAGAGAACAACCTGGTGAATTGTCTGCCAGGTTCAAAGGTTGCAGATCTCTTGAGTCATCAAGACAGATTTATGGGCAGTGCTGGGGAGGAGCTGGTGGTCCTGGTACATGTAGGTACCAACAACATAGGGAAAGGTACAAGAGAGAGGTTCTAGAGGTCAGATTTAGGTTTGTAGGTAAGACATTAAAGCCTAGGACCGGCATGGTAGCATTCTCTGAAATCCTTCCAGTTCCATGTGCAGGGCCAGTTAGACAGGCAGAACTTCAGGGTCTCATTGCGTGGATGAGATGATGGTGTAGTGAAAAGGCCTTTCGGTTTATTAGGAAAAAGGAAACCTTTTTTGAGCAGGAGGAGCTTATACATGAAGAATAGGCTTCACCTAAATCAAAACAGAAGCAGACTGCTGGCATGTCAAATTACAGAAGAATATAAGATGGCAATACTGGGTCAGATCAATAGTCCATCTAGCCCAATATCCTGTCTCCCAACAGTGGGTCCTTTTCAGGCTCAGGTTGGCCACCCCGGGCTAGGGACACTCAGAGCATGGGGTTGCATCCCTTACCATCTTGGCTAATAGCCATTGATGGACCTATCCTCCAGGAATTTTCTCCACATCAATCATGAATTTTATAGACATGTCTTAGTTGTCTCTTTTTCAGGCTGAAAAGTCCCAATTTTTAATCTCTCCTCGTATGAAAGCAGCAATTAAAATGGTTGTAGAGGAGTTTTAAACTAGGGCTGGAAAAAGGGGTAAGCAGTAAGGTGGCAAAGTTTACAGATGATACAAAAGTACTACAGACAGTTAAGTCCAAATCAGACTGCGAAGAGTTATAAAGAGATTTCACAGAACTGGGTGAGTGGTCAACAAAATGGCAGATGAAATTCGATGTTGATAAATGCAAAGTAATGCATACTGGAAAATATAATCCCAGCTGTAGATACAACATGATGGGGGTCTAAATTAGATGTTGCCATTCAAGAAAGAGATCTTGGAGTCATTGTGGATAGTTTTCTGCCAATCAAAGTGTAGTGGCAGTCAAAAAAGCGAACAGAATGTTAGGAACCATTGAGGAAGGGATAGATAATAGTATCATAATGCCACTACATAAATCCATGGTACACCCATACCTTGAATATTGCATGCAGTTCTGGTTGCCCCATCTCAAAAAAGATATATTAGAAAAGGAAAAGGTACAGAGAAGAGCAACAAAAATGTTAAAGGATATGGAACAGCCTCCTTATGAGGAGAGATTTAAAAGACTGGGACTTTTCAGGTTGGAAAAGAGAACGCTAAGGGGGGATATGATAGAGGTCTATAAAATCATGAATGGTGTGCAGAAAGTTAATAAGGAAGTGTTATTTATCCCTTCACATCATAGGCATCAACTCAGTGGGTACTCTGGGGCTGGAGCACCCTAGGGAAAAATGGTGGGTGCTGAGCATCTACCGGAAACCCCCTTTATCAGTTCCCTCCCCCCCCCACCGCCTGCTGGTGGGTCCTGCAGATCAACACCTCCCCCTCCCTCCCTGTGCCTCTTGCCCGCCGCAAAACAGTTGATTGTTTGGCGGGTCTGGGAGGAGGGGGAAGTGGGGAGGAGCGAGGATGCGGCGCGCTTGGGACTTGGGGCGGAACTGGGTGGGAAGAGGTGGGGTGGGGGCAGGGTCTGGGGCAGAGGTGGGAATTGAGCACCCCCTGGCACTTTGGAAAGTCAGTACCTGTGCTTCACATAACACAAGATTCAGAGGTCACCCAATGAAATTAATAGGCAGCAGGTTTAAAATTTAAACTTTCACACAATGCACAGTCAACCCGTGGAACTCCTTGCCAGGGGATGTTGTGAAGGCCAAAACTATAACTGTTAAAAAAAGAATTAGGTAAGTTCATGGAGGACAGGTCCATCGATGGCTATTAGCCGGGATGGTGAGGGATACAACCCCATGCTCTGGATGTCCCTAAGACTCTTACTGCCAGATGCTGGGACTGGACAACAGGGGATATGGATCACTTGATAATTGCCCTGTTCTGTCCTTTCCCTTTGAAGCATCTGGCATTGGCCACTGTTGGGAGACAGTATATTGGGCTAGATGGACCATTGGTCTGATCCCTATGTTTGTTCTCATGTTCTTAAGCTACTGCTGATTGTAGAGAAGAGACTGGACCAAAATTCCCCACCAGCTGGAGCCCCTGCTGATAGGCATCAATCATAGCAGGGTGCTTGCTGCACAGCAGAGCTGCATACTGGACAACAGGCTTCCTCTCCCTCCCTGCTCCTCTCTCACTGGTTCGTATTTTTGTATATATATTCCCACACCAAATACTTCAACTGACAATTAAAGGATGCTCAGTGCATTGCCTGTCAATGGGATCCACAACATAGAGGGAAATCAGCAAAGGTGATGTTGGTTCCTTGTTCTCAGTTCCTTATTCAAAGACCACCAGTTAAGGCAACATTACAGTACAGACAAACCTCAGTATTTGCAGTGGTAGGTTAGTGGGTACAAGGAGAGAAGGCTGGGGAGAGGAGCTGGCTGGGAGTGAGAGGTACAAAGTGGAGCTGGAGGAGCAAGTCTAAGGTAGCAGCACAGGCAGCAAAGGGATTGTGCTTCAGTAAATCCCCACTTGTGCTCTATAAAATTGGAGAATATAAATTCTATATAAGGATAAAATATAAATTCTCCTCTTAAAATCCATTCTCCTTTCGGGGCCCCTGACATACATAAAAACAGTGATGATGAATAATGGTAATAATTATTTTTAAAATAAAAGTAGCCTATGTGGGAGAAGAGTGTTCAGCGCTACATGGGCTGAAAATTTGAAGTGTTAGAGACATTTATTAGCAGAGGGAGTGGAAGAAAAGTCTAAAGGTCAAAAAGTCATTTTAACTCCCTTTAAATCCTAAACTGCTGAACCAGTTGCACTTCCAATTTGCCTGAAAATCCAGGGCTAGAGTTGCAGAGCCAGATCATTAAAGTCCAAATAAGCCCTTCCATCTGCAATCAAAGTTTGGCCTGGAATAAAATCTTAACTTCAGTCACAAAAGAAATTAGTTCTGGACCTTCTCCCACTGAAGTTAGTTGCTGGTGCTTAGCAGTTGCGCTCAGGTCCTGGTGCTTAGCAGTTTCACCTTTCTTGTGGCAGCGCAAACTATAGTTAGACGTGTTGCCCCCTAACCTGAATATAGACATTGAGACAAATAAAGACATGCCTGAAGGGTGTGGGTATGTACCCACGCTCATAGTCTGTGCAGCTCTCTATTCACCCATGCCATGCCTCCCTCCCTACACAGCTATTTTTAGCAGCGTAGTGCCCCACTGCCTACCCACTGCTGGAGCCTTCACCTGGCATAAGAAAGGTGAGGAAAAGTGGGGAAAGGTTCTGGCAGCTCCCTGAAACTGGAGCCTTTCCCTGCAACTGGAGCCTTTTCCCGCCGCAGGGAAAGACTCTGACAGTGAGGAAAGGCTCTACCAGCACCCCCACTGCTGGAGCTACACATACATTACACACTGGCACCAGTGGTGTGTAGCATAGACATAGCCTCTAAAGGTTGGTTCCTGTTTTCTGGGATGTAGTAGGGTGGCTACCCACTACTGCCCTGAAGGGCTTGAAATCAGCCCTGGGAGAGGGCTGAGGCAGTAAGAGGGCTGCTGCTAGGAAAAGCAGGAAGCCTTGGCTGATTGGGGAACCAGCCACAGATGTGGCCATGCCCCAATCAGGTGCAGCTGGCCCTTATAAGAGGGCAGTGGGCCAGGAGCAAATGCTTGCTCTCTCTCTCGATCTCGATGTGGAGAGGAATGGGCCTGGCTGCTAGGAGCTAAGCCGGGTTCCAAGACTGGAGCATGGCTGGGGAAAGGCCAGAGGAGCTGGGGAGCTTCAACCTGGAAACCCCCCAGGCTGCAGGCCTTGTTAAAGGCCAAAGAAAGGTACTGGGGTTGCAAAGGCAGCAGGTCCAAACCTCCCTTGCTGGTGATGAGTATCACTTACACTGCAGTCTGCCCCAGGGAACGGGGGACTAGTTGATGACTGGCAGTGGCCATAGACTGAGGTGAGGAGGGGATAGAGGGTGGGGGTTCCCCAGGGAGGGGAGACCCAGATCTGTGGGGGTACTGCCAGAGGACAGCACCTCGGCCTGAAAGGGGCACTGGGGTCCAGGAGGAACTCGGGCCCAGCGGCAGGTAGGACACCGGCCTGCAGAGGGTGCTCCGGAGGCTGGAAAAGCTAATTCCCTGGACGACCAGCAAGAGGCGCCGCAGGGGTGTGTCCCGCCCCGTTACATGGGACATGAGCTTTTTACTTCTGACCTCCATTGCCTGAACATTGTGTGGGGAAATGATTTATCTCTCTTCTATCTTTTATGCAAGAAGTTTATGTGTTTTCTTTCCTTTGATAAAAAAAAACATCTCCTTGGTATTTTCAGACTTGTTTATGTGATGGTTTTGGGGCACTGACTTCCACAGAAGTGACTGAAAATGACATTGTTAATCTAAACGTTGTTCTTGCTCCTGGTGCAGGAAAGGGAACCAATTTGCAAAGAATTCTAAACACCACAAAGGCGAATTGTTTTTTTTCACCCAAAAGGAGATAATGTTCTATGGATTATGACTGTCAGGAATATTTAACACATAAATGCTCTTAAGGTTGTTTTGTACACTCAGTGAGCCACTTCAGGAAAGCTTTAGTGTTCTGTCCCTGAGGCTGTAAATTCACCACTTTTTCCTCCAAAATGTTAAACACCCTTCTCTGCAGATATATCCTTTCCTAATCACACACTCAAAGGTTGAAGGCATCAAGTTCATTTCCAAGTGGATAAAATTGCATTTCAAGGGCCTTTACATGGTTGTATCAAGGGAAGTTTCCCTAGACCTAATAGATTGAAATTGATCAGGAGAGTCCACTGAATCAGTAACTAGAGCTATTATCCACTCTTGCTAGCAAAGAAGATGAATGTGATGGAGTAGTCACAAAATTTTTCCTTTGGGCACTCTCCATTTTATTTCTCCTGTGAAAATTCAAAATATATAGCTTCTCCAGCCTTTCTATTTTTAGGGCAGCTTTTACAAGACATCTGAAGGGGGACACGCAATGACAAAAAATGGGTTTGTTCTGGTGTTTGATTCTTTATGATGTATAAAAAAGGCCTAAAATTTTTTTTAAGAATGTTTATTTTTTACCTGTTTTAATATTGGAAAGGTATGTCTTGTTTTCCTTGGAATACTCTATGGAGTACTCATGAATTGATAGGATTATTGCTTCAAAAACTGTCAAGCAAGTGAAACCCAGTTGCGAGAGGAAGAGATATTTATTCAGACTGTTTAAAAGATTGTGTGTGTGTTTGCAGAAGAAAGGGGGTTGATTGATGGACATTTTTTTAAAAAGGACATCCCTGGGTTCAGCCAAAGGAGGGAAAACAATGTCAATACTCCTGATATTTCTAAGGTAAAAAATAAGCAGGAAAAAAAACACTTATTTTTTTTATATAAAGGAAAGAATTCAAACCAACTTTTCATGCTGCCATTGGATGTCATAAAGAAGCCCATAAGGGCACAAGTCCAACTGTTTTCCTTTCCTTTATTTTCAGTTAAGAAAAATAAACAATTAAAAAGACTGCAGGAAGCCTACTATAAATTACAGTGTGAAAAGAGAACTCCCTTTAAGTTTAGTGTAATTAAATTCCACATTAGGCACCTTAGAAATATTTAACAAAGATATAATCTCTCGAGATCAAATTGTTAATTCATGCATCATTAAAACATCCACCAGCCCAGCACTTGCATAGTCCCAGTACAAGCTCCACACCTTCCTTGGAGTCAAGTATCAGAGGGGGTAACTGTGTTAGTCTGTATCCACAAAAACAACCAGGAGTCCGGTGGCACCTTAAAGACTAACAAATATATTTGAGCATAAGCTTTTGTGGGTAAAAACCTCACTTCTTCAGATGCATGGAGTGAAAGTTACAGATGCAGACATAAATATATTGACACATGAAGGGAAGGGAGTTACCTCACAAGTGGAGAACCAGTGCTGACAGGGCCAATTTGATCAGGGTGGATGTAGTCCACTCCCAACAGTAGATGAGGAGGTGTCAATTCCAGGAGAGGCAAAGCTGCTTCTGTAATGAGCCAGCCACTCCCAGGCCCTATTCAAGCCGAAATTAATGGTGTTAAATTTGCAAATGAATTTTATTTAGTTCTGTTGTTTCTCTTTGAAGTCTGTTTCTGAAGTTTTTTTTTGTTCAAGTACAGTTACTTTCAAATCTGTTATAGAATGTCCAGGAAGATTGAAATGTTTTCCCATTGGCTTTTGAGTGTAACCATTCCTGATGTCTGATTTGTGTCCATTTATTCTTTTATGTAGGGACTGGCCAGTTTGGCCAATGTACATGGCAGAGGGGCATTGCTGGCACATAATGGCATATATAACATTAGTAGACATGCAGGCGAATGAGCCTCTGATGGTGTGGCTGATGTGATTGGGTCCTCTGATGGTGTCACTAGAGTAGATATGTGGACAGAGTAGGCAACGAGGTTTGTTACAGGGATTGGTTCCTAGGTTAGTGTTTCTGTTGTGTGGTGTGTAGTTGCTGGTGAGTATTTGCTTCAGATTGGGGGGTTGACTGTAAGCGAGGACTGGTCCATCTCCCAAGGTCTGTGAGAGTGAGGAATCGTTTTCCAGGATAGGTTGTAGATCGTTGATGATGTGCTGGAGAGGTTTTAGCTTCTGGCTGTACGTGATGGCCGGGGTGTTCTGTTATTTTTCTTGTTGGGCCTGTCGTGTAGTAGGTGATTTCTGGGTACCCATCTCACTCTGTCCATCTGTTTCCTCACTTCCCCAGGTGGGTATTGTAGTTTTAAGAATGCTTGATAAAGATCTTGTAGGTGTTTGTCTCTGTCTGAGGGATTGGAGCAAATTCGTATTGTATTTTAGGGCTTGGCTGTAGACAATGGATCGTGTGATGTGTCCTGGATGGAAGCTGGAGGCATGTAGGTAGGCATAGCAGTCAGTAGGTTTCCGGTATAGGGTGATGTTTATGTGACCATCACTTATTTGCACTGTAGTGTCCAGGAAGTGGATCTCTTGTGTGGACTGGTCCAGGCTGAGGTTGATGGTGGGGTGGAAATTGTTGAAATCCAGGTGGAATTCTTCAAGGGCCTCCTTCCTGTGGGTCCATATGATGAAGATGTTATCAATGTAGCGCAAGTAGAGGAGGTGCGCTAGAGGACGAGAGCAGAGGAAACGTTGCTCTAAGTCAGCCATAAATACGTTGTCATGCTGTGGGGCCATGCGGGTACCCATAGCAGTGCCACTGACTTGAAGGTATAAGTTGTCCCCAAATCTGAAATGGTTGTGGGTGAGGACAAAGTCACAAAGCTCAGCCACCAGGTATGCCTGTATCATCAGGGATACTGTTCTTGACAGCTTGTACTCCATCCTCATGTGGAATATTGGTGTAAAGAGCTTCTACATCCATGGTGGCCAGGATAGTGTTTTCAGGAAGATCACCAATGCACTGTAGTTTCCTCAGAAAGTTGGTGGTGTCTTGAAGATAGCTAGGAGTCCTGGTAGCTTAGGGTCTGAGGAGAGAGTCCAAATAGTCAGATAATCCTGCTGTAAGAGTGCCGATGCCTGAGATGATGGGGCATCCAGGGTTTCCAGGTTTATGGATCTTGGGTAGCAGATAGAATACCCCTGGTTGGGGTCTGGGGGTGTGTCCATGTAGATTTGTTCCTGTGCTGTAGCATGGAGTTTCTTGAGCAGATGGTGTAGTTTCTTTTGGTACTCCTCAGTGGGGTTGGAGGATAGTGGCCGGTAGAATGTGGTGTTGGAGAGTTGCCTGGCAGCCTCCTGTTCATAATCTGACCTGTTCATTATGACTACAGACCTCCTTTGTCAGTCCCTTTGATTATAATGTCAGAGTTGTTTCTGAGGCTGTGGATGGCATTGTGTTCTGTACGGCTGAGGTTATGGGGCAAGTGATGCTATCTGTTCATAATTTCAGCCTGTGCATATCTGCGGAAACACTCTATGTAGAAGTCCAGTCTGTCATTTTGACTGTCAGGCGGAGTCCACATAGAATTCTTCTTCTTGTAGTGTTGGTAGGAGGATTCCTGTGGGTCAGTGCATTGTTCAGTGGTGTGTTGAAAATACTCCTTAAGTCGGAGATGACGAAAGTAGGCTTCCAGATCACCGCAGAATTGTATAATGTTCGTGGGGGTGGTGGGACAGAAAGAGTCCCCGATATAGGACAGACTCTTCCTCCTGGCTAAGTGTGTGGTTGGATTGATTAACAATATTGTTAGGTGAGTTGAGGGTACCACTGTTGTAGCCTCCTGTGGCATGTAGGAGTTTAGATAGTTTACTGTCCTTTTTCCTCTGTAGAGAAGTGAAGTGTGTGTTGTAAATGGCTTGTCTCGTTTTTGTAAAGCCCAGCCACGTGGAAGTTTGTGTGGAAGGTTGGTTTGTATGAGAGTCTCCAGTTTTGAGAGCTCATTCTTGATCTTCTCCTGTCTGCTGTACAGGATGCTAATCATGTGGTTCCTCAGTTTCTTTGTGAATGTGTGGGTATTACCTTCCTTGGAGTCATTCAGAATAGCTCTAAGTAGTAATAGAGTGTAAAATACCATCAACACAGCAAAGTTATTTCATTGAATTAAATGCTCCCTTCCATACATTGCTATAGACGCCTGAATGATATATCAGGGAAAATCACATTAAGAAATATTAAGACCATGCCCAATTCAATGGACTGTAATTCCCCTGCCATTCACCACCCACTCTAAGTACATGGTGATAAAATTAGTCCTCATACAGATCTTTATGATCTGTGCATGAAAAGCACTATATAACAGTATTAGTACGGTAGGTAGAATTTGTTTTTAGTATTCATAGACAGAGTAGGTAGCATTAGGTTTTATTATTATGAATGTGTTCAGAGCACTATATAGACATTGGTTAATTAATCCTCATAAGATCTCTGGGAGGCAGCTGGGTATTATCTTACTGAGGCACAGAGGAATAGTGACTGGCCAAAGGCCATACAGTATGTCAGTGACAGCGTCAGGTACTACAATACAGAAAGTTGGAAAAGCACTGTCCTCCATCTGACTTATGACATCAGCATGAGTCCCAGTTTAGCATCAGAGAGGTGAGATGCTCACTCCCATGTTCTCTTACTCCTCTGTGACTTAAACCTGATGGATCAATTAACAGAACAGAGGTACTGGTACAACAGCATGTTGAATCTCCTGTAGTCAGGCCCCCTCCTACCTCTTTGGATACACCTTACTGATAAATAATATTAGGTTGTTAACGCTCACAGTACAGAATGGGGAAGAAGAGGAAGGAGAATTCCAAAAGAAATTTTTAAAGGACTCCTTCCACCCTGAAGAGTGTTTGAGGAAACAAGGGCAGCCAAGTTAACTGGGTTTTAATAATTGGTGGTAGGGGAGGAGAAAATGTAACACAAGCTTGGCCTTGTACTGATGGATTGAGTGCTGCATAGGGAAGCTGGGAACAGCATTGTTTCCACTGCAGGCCAGGAGCAGAGTGGGCAGGTAAAGCTGGCTGGGGGAGAGTAGGGCAGCTCTGTGAAGGACTGAGGTGACTTGGGGAAGATCCCTTGGGGGTAACAAGGAGACTGGGGAGAGTAAAGGATTTGGTCCAGGCCCTTCCTACTGTCAGGGTCTGAGATCCCTCTGCAATGTAGTCTGCTCTAGAGTCCCTTCTTGGAGCTGTGGGGATTGTTACCTTCACAGCCCCTTCGCACTTGAGGTCAGATTCCTCAGGTACTAGCTGTCCCAGAACCTAGTCAATGCTGTTCCTTGTTGACTGATAGGTGGAGTTTTCCCCAACAGCGCTCCCCAGACCCTCAGCCCTTCCCACCTCCTCTGCCCTCCAGGGAGTGACTGGAGAGACCCAGAATGGTACTTGATATCAGGCCTTCTAGTCTGAAATGCAGGGCGGTGGTGCCACCTTCTGTGACCCAGCCCCTGTCAGGCTAGGGGGAGTGAGAGAGTGGGACTGGGGAATCAAACTCAAGTCTCCTGGAGGACACTACTCAGTGGGGGCACCAAGCTCAGCTTCCACAATGCAAGGGGCACCAGGGACTGGTAATCCCTCCTCCTCTCTCTACCTTGCTCAGTTAAATCCTCAGAAAACCCAGAATTTAAAGGAATAGCCACATAGACACCTGGTAAAGATAATCCTGTCAGATCCCCAGCTCCTCTCCAAGATGCTGAACAGGCTGTGTACCTTCTCCCTTCCTTATGCTCCCCTACCCCCTTCCTGCTCCCCTTACGGATTCCCTGTGCACAGAAGGGATATACAGAGTGACCCAAATGCAGGGTAGGTATTATGTAGATTTGGTTTTTGAATGGAAATTTTTAAGTTTTCCTTTCCCTCCTCACATTCCGGATGGGCTGCTCAAGCACAGGTCACATTGGGGTCAAGTGGTAGTACTGTGCCCAAATTCCTCCTCCAATCCCCAGTTTTGTCCACACTCCCCAAATAGCTTAAAT
The DNA here is from genome assembly GCF_009764565.3 of Dermochelys coriacea. Classification (NCBI taxonomy): domain Eukaryota; kingdom Metazoa; phylum Chordata; order Testudines; family Dermochelyidae; genus Dermochelys; species Dermochelys coriacea. The sequence continues at coordinate 213,104,765 of NC_050068.2, read as the reverse complement.
GTTTCTGGTCAGCATTGAAAGAGTTAACACATATATTTTAAATTGACATCATGAGGCTTCTGAGTTAATGTCCCACTGAAGTGAATGGAGCAGTTTGCATTTTTCTGTGAATTATGGCTTCAGGCTGTCTACAGACTATACTGTAACAAGGATGCATCTGGAAATTTATCTTTTAAATCAAAAGGGTTTATTTTAATAAAAGCTTAGATTCAGGGGAAACTGATGAGGCTGGCAGAGAAGTGCTAATGTACATTTCCCTGTCACTATCCTTGTCAATCCACCTCTTAGCCACAAGCACACACAACAGACCACACCTGGTCTGGGGAAGTCCCACACAGATTTGGCATGCGCATAGCTACATATACATAGCCTCAAATAAGCCACGCAATGAGTGCGATGCAGGTGGGCAGAATTCAGATGAATAATTGGCACACACCTGAGAGCTTATTCCAGCTCCAGTAGAAACACTAGTGCCACTGATAGTGGGGTGGGCGGTGGAGGGGCTCTGGAATCAATGTGAGCTTGCTCAGCACTGCTTGTGCTCCCCACCTACTGGCATGTGTTGTTGTTGGGAATGCTTGAACGCATCTGTGCACTGAGTGGAGAAGCTGCTGCAATGACATTAACTGCATGAAGTGGTGTGTTGCACTGCTTGCCATTGAGATGATGTAGAACAAGGGTGGGCAAACTTTTGGGCCCAAGGGCCACATCTGGGTGGGGAAATTGCATGCAGGGCCATGAATATAGGGCTGGGGCAGGGGGTTGGGGTGCAGGAGGGAGTGCGGGGTATGGGAAGGGGTGCAGTGTGCAGGAAGGGGCTCAGGGCAAGGGGTTGGGGCAGAGGAGGGTTGTGCGGTATATATGGGGGCTTGGCAGGGGGTTGGGGTGCAGAAGGGGGTGCAGAGTATGAGAGGGGGCTCAGGGCAGAGGTGCAGGGAGGAGTGTGGGAGGGGGCTCAGGGCAGGGGGTTGGAGTGCAGGAGGGGTGTGAGGTGCAGGAGGAGGCTCAGGGCAGGGGGTTGGGGTGCAGGAGGGGTGTGGCAGGGGTCTCAGGGCAGGAGGTTTGGGTGCAGGAGGAGTGCGGGGTGCAGGAGGAGGCTCAGGGCAGGGGTTTGAGGTGCAGTGGGGCTCAGGGCAGGGTTTTGGGGTGCAGGAGGGGTGCAGCAGTCTCTGCGGCCCTGGGGGAGTGGGGGCAGAGGGCTCCGCGCGCAGCCCTCGCCTCTGGGTATCTCCCCTGATGCTCCCATTGGCCATGGTTCCCCGTTCCCGGCCAAAGGGAGCTTCGGGGGAGGTACCCACAGGCGGGGGCAGTGCACAGAGGCCTCTGCCCCCCCACCCCGCTAGAGGCTGCGGGGATGTGGTGTTGGCCACTTCCGGGAACGGTGCGGTGCCTGTGGTGCCACGGGGGTGGCAATCCCATGGGCCGGATCCAGCCCAGGGGCTGTAGTTTGCCCACCCCAATGTAGAATGTTCACACACCAAGCTTCTTTGTGACAGAACTATTTTAGCATAACCATGCACAATGCCTGCTATATCTCACTACGGAAACATGACTAAACATCACCCAGGCATCTTTAAGAAAGAGCTGGCCTTCCCAACTGATTGGATGCTGGTTTCTGAATTGATCGATAAAGTTGCAGGGGACCATCACGATATTTGGTCTCTTTTATTGAGATCTTGAATATCTTAGTGTAAGCCTGGTGAGGCACCCAGATTTCACATTAATGATACCAAAATAAATACTTGCAATGGTAATACTAATAATAAATAACAGAGATGTTGCAGGCTCTGGGTGATCCCAGCAATAGTTTCTTTCAGTGCTTAGTTGCTTAGCATAGGCAATGTCTGAGTCATTTGAGCATTCTTTATGGGTTTGCACTGGACTTCTTTCTGGCTGCTCTACTGGACAGAATCATTAAAGCAACTCTTCCCTCCAGAAGTTTGAGGAGACTGAAGAGCCATTTCTTTTTTTGGATACTGTCTAATTCAGGACTTAGGGAGCTATGAGCATTGGGGTAATACAAGAAGCTTGTTATGGAGGAGTTAATGCAAGAGTGATTGACAGTGGGAGCAACCCATTATGAGTGGTTGGGAGAAAGGGAAGCGGAGCAGGGAGGCACTGGGGGATTCCACACTGGGAAGGTTCTCATTTGGGCTGGTAGAGTGGGAAGGATAGGTGAATTCTGCATCAGAGAGAGTTAGATCTGAACTGAATATCCTTGTGGGAGTGGTAAGAAGGAGCTGCGAGGGTGACTGGGACAGGGTGTCTGTCTGTACTAGTGGAGGGGTGGATGAGAAGCTGGGCTAGATTGAGGTTGCTGAGAGGTAACAGGCGGGGTGACCAGATGTCCTGATTTTATAGGGACAGTTCTGATATTTGGGGCTTTGTCTTATATAGGTACCTATTATCCCCCACCTCCTGTCCTGATTTTTCACACTTGCTGTCTGGTCACCCTAGTAACAGGAGGGTTCAGTACTGGAAGAGGTGTGTGCAGGACACTTAGGATGGAAGAACCAGGAGATGGTCAGGTCTGGGTTCCCAGCAGGAGTGGGAGGAAAGGGCAGGTGACTAAATTTGGGATTAGGGCCTCAGTACTCCTCAATTTTTGAAGGAAATGCTTCCTCCTGCTATCCCATATATATACATGCCCCCCAACCATAACATCTTCCATTGTCCTTATTTTTGGGCCAGAACATTGGCTGGGGGAAGAGACAGCATCTGAAATCTGCAGGTCATTTTTTGCTGCTGTCTAAATCAAAACCAGCTTTTAAGATTAGCCACAATTTATTTAAGGGGGAAAAAAGAATTTTCCAGTCTAATCCAGACTGACAAAGGGATGTGTGCTGCCAAGTAAAGAGCAACGCAAACTCACTGGGGCTAGGAATACTGAGAAAGCAGTATAAACTAGGCAGATAATGTACCCCACAGATGGGTGGGGAAGGAGAATGGCCATTTCCCCAGGCCAACAGTGGGTCTACTTCTATCAGTTTGTTTCAAATTCTGCTTTATTCCTGATAAGAATCTTCAGCCACATTTTGTCAATTTTCCCGCTATTGCCTGTCTGATCCAACACTGAGACTGAGAACTGGTGGTTGGAACAAAGTCAGGATTCCTGGGTTATGTTCCCAGCTCTGCCACTGACTTACTGCATGACACTGGGCAATTCACTTCACCCGTGGGCCAAAGTCAGGCCTGATAAAAGCGGATAAAATTCCATAGGTTTCAGTGGATATTTCTGCACTTAACACCTGGGTTGAATTTGTCTTTGTTCCTCTGTTTACCTCCTTGTAAAACAGTGGTCACAATACTTACAATATCTCCCGCTCAGGGGTCTGCTAACATAGTAAAGTGCTTTTAGACCTTGATATTAAAGACTGCATAGGAGGACCGATGGTTATTATTTACAGCTCTCTACAGAGTATTCTCCCAGGCATTGCCAGTCAAGTTTTAAATGGCTCAAGCAATTGATCTTCTTCCACTTCCCTTGGGGAGACTATTTCACCACAGTCTAATAGTTCTCACTGTTTCGAAATATTTCCTGATTAGCCAGCCTGAAATATTCCCCTTTGGTCTGTTTCATCCCCTTGCTCTCTGGGACCCCTGCAATCAGCTTCTCTCCTTTCTCAGTGTTTACATCTTTATAAGACTTGGAGCCAATTACTCTATTCTCCTCACCCCCACTTCCCAACATACACATTTTAGTCATTTGTCCCAGTTATATTTAGTTAGTTCTGTTTATCTCTCCTCACAAATGAGTCCCCCTGAATCACGCTTCTTGCTTTTCTCCGAGCTCCCTTCAGTTTTCCTACATCTTCCTGGTGTTTGGGGAGGCTCTAATCCAGGGGTGGGCAAACTATGGTCTGGAGAATGGATCCGGCCCGTGAGCCGCACCACATGGCTTGGTCCTGCTCCAGGGCTCTGGCTGGGGTGCTGGGTTGGGGGCTGGACCACGTGGCTCCTGGAAGCTGCGGCATGGCCCTGCTCCAGCTACTACGCGCAGGGGTGGTGTCTGCAGATGGGGCAGTGTGCAGAGCTGCCTGGCTGCGCCTCTGCATAGGAGCTGGAGAAGGAACATGCCACTGCTTCTGGGAGCCGCTTGGAGTCTGCATCCCCTGAGCCTCTCCCCATGCCTCTACCCCAGCCCTGATCCCCCTCCCCCTGTCCAAAGCCCTCGATCCCAGCCTGGAGCACCCTCCTGCACCCCAAACCTCTCATTCCCAGCCCCACCCCAGAGTCCACACCCCCAGCTGGAACCTGCACCCTTCCCCCACCCCTGCCCCAGTCCTGATCCCCCTCCCTCCCTCCGAACCCCTCGGTCCCAGCCCAGAGCCTGCACCCCATCCTGCACCCCAACCCCAATTTTGTAAGCAGTTATGGCCCACTATACAATTTCTATCCCCCGATGTGGCCATCAGGCCAAGAAGTTTGCCCACCCCTGCTCTGATCCCTCTGGATGCAGCATCCTAGTGCAGTCTCACTAGGTCTGTATAGGAAGGGACACTCTCCTCTTTGTCTGGTGATGCCTCTTTCTCTCACACAAATAAAGCAACTCAAATTCCACTCTACTACCTGACCCCAAATTTTCCACCCTCTGCTCCCCCAGACTTTCCCCCCTGCTTTTCTTTCCTCACTGCTGGATCTGGAGATGATCCCTGCATGCCTGGCTCTTCTAATTGCAACTCTACCCTCCCCACTCTAGCCCAGCCATTTCCCCTCTTTCCGTGTTGCCTGAGAAACTTGTCTTTCTACTTAGCTTACACTTGACTGTGTCCCTGAAGTGCCTTTTGGAATGCTACATGAATGGTGCCCTAAAGAAACAAAATGCATTGTTTCCTATGAGTAACCTACATGTGTCCAGGACATTTGTGTGAAGGGATGGGGACTGAGCAGTGTTTGCTGATGGTTGGGCCCAGAAGGACCTGGTGTTACAAAGCTGTTGCACTGTGGTAGGCTGAGTGAATCCTCTTTGTGATGCCACTTTCTCAGTATGGCTGCTGCAGGTGTGTATGGTGCCTGATGAAGGATGGGCTTTACAGACTATCTTTATACAGAGAGGCAGCAAAGTTTTGGTTAAGGCATTAGATTGGGACTTGGGTTCTTTTCTTGGCTGTTCCACCTTTCCTGTTTGACCTAGACTCAGTCACTTTCTTTGCCTGTTTCCCCATCTCTGAAATGGGGATAACACTTCCTTAGGTGCCGGAGGTGTTGTGAGGCTAAAACCATAAATGTTTGCAGGGGTAACTGTCCTGAAGCTGAAATGCATCTATCTCTGGGATGAAATGTGTCAGCAGTCTTACACAGCAGTGTTACAGGATTTGAAAAATAATCTTTCTCATTGAAACTGCCCCTGGAAATTCTAAGGAGGCAAAATGCAATTACATGGGCTGGAATTTGGAAAGGACACAAGGTTTAACAGCTCCACTCTTTTTGAAAAAGTGCCATGGGATGTTTCCAATGATTGCAAGTGGACAGGGCCTTGGCCATGCAGCAACAGTGCCCCCTACCATCATACTGTGGGCCTGGGTCAATACTGACTCAGTGAAGCACTCCCTGCTGAGACAGCAGCATCTGCAGGAGTCTGGAGGCCTCCTAAACCACTGCTGAGTCATGGGGGATGAGGAGGGGGAAAGGGCAGTGCTGTCATTGCATGCATTCAGTCTGTGATATAACTCTGCAACTATGGGTCAGGCACAGCACGTGCTGGGGTAGGGTGGTGTTTGGTACTTATGAAGCTGCCATGTTATAGCTTGAAATCGTGGCTACCTGATTTTCTTTCTTCACCTTCTGTCTCTCCAGAGTCACCCCTGTTGTGTGGAGACACTTGTGCTTTGGCTTGGAGAGGCCCTGACCCACCTAACACCACCTTGGAACTCTTGAAGGGAGTGGGGAGAGTTGTTTGGAGATGGTGGAGTCCCTGGAGAAGCTGCATGGATCTTAATGCTGCCTTAAGGGCAAGGAGAAGAGCAGTGGGAATGGGTTGGCTGTGGCTGGTCTGCCTGTTTCACCTAGCTGCCTCACTGGAAGGTAAGAGCAGGTTTTAGTTAAGGTAACCTCTAAAGCCTGAGGAGACTGAATGGCTCAGGGGGTGCTGGGGAGCAGGCTATGGAGCCTCCAGCTTGCTAACCTGTTCTGCTCCTGCTCTAGATCAGTAATGACCAAAATGTGTCCCTCTCTGATGGGTGTTCAGTGTTTTATGAGTTGTGGAGGGTCTTAGTCCATTTCTTAGTGGGACAGGCATCCACATTCCAATAAGCACCAATAGCATTACTCAGCATACCTATTGGCTGTCTTGGCAGAGAGGCCAAGGTCTGCATTAAGACACAACTCCCCTCTCGTTCCCAGGGGTAAGGCAGTTGAGGGGGGGATTGGTTAGAATGTGTGGGATGCTTGTATTGCTAGTGCCCATTACGTTGTTGCACTCCATATGTTTTATTGAAACATGCTTATGAGTATGTATCTGATGTAACTGGAATATGCTTTAGGCAAAAGGTCTCTGTTAAGGTATCATTACAAAACTTATAATCTACTGAGTGTGTTCATCCTATTTGTATGCATTCTTGTATCTGAAGCTAGAAATAAGAAGTATAACTCTGAGGTCCTATTGTGATTATTCAAAGTGTGGGTCATTAATGGTGGTTTGGAATCTTGATGGCTCCCATCAACTAGGATAATTGGTTGTAAATGTCTCTGTTTAATTGCAAGTCTTCCTGTGAGTCAGGCCAGGAAGAATGAAGGCTTGGGGTCTCACAGTACATGTGACCATGTCACCTGGTCCTGGAATCCATCTTAAACCTGGTGCTTTTCCATTTAGAAGGAGGGGTGGGAACCCAGAGAGACAAGATTCCCGCCTTGTGCCAAAGCTATATAAGGGGTGGAACAGAACAAAGGTGGTTCCAGTCATGAGAAATCCCCTAGTTACCACCTGAGCTGGAGCTAACAGGAACTGTACCAGGAGAAAGGATTGGGCCCAGACTAGGAAGGAGTCCAGTCTGTGAAAGAAGCTTATTAGAACATCTCTGAGGGTGAGATTTTATCTATTATCAGTTTCTTAATGTATTTGGCTTAGACTAGCATGTTTTTGCTTAATTTTGCTTGATGACTTACTTTGTTCTGTCTGTTATAACTTGAAACCACTTAAATCCTACTTTTTGTACTTAATAAAATCACTTTTGTTTATTGATAAACCCAGTATAAGTGATTAATACCTGGGGGAGCAAACAGCTGTGCATATCTCTCTATCAGTGTTCTAGAGGATGGATAATTTATGATTTACCCTGTATAAGCTTTATACAAAGCAAAATGAATTTATTTGAGGTTTGGATGCCATTGGGGACTGGGTGCTGGAGATAGGTGACCTGCTGAGCAGTTTTTGGTTAAAGTCTGCAGCTGTGGGGGCATGAACCAGACCTGGGCCTGTGTTGCAGCAGGCTACTGTGTCTGGCTCAACAGGGCAGGGTTCTGGAAGTTCCAAGCTAGCAGGGAAAATAGGCTCAGAGGCAACTTCAGCACGTCAGGTGACAGTCCCAAGGGGGATCTCTGTGACTGAACCTATCACACCCATGTCATGCCTGTTTTGTGGAATTCAGTCTCCAAAGAGCTGATACTGTGTCCATCAGGCTGCAATCAGCAGCTCTTGCCCATATATTTTTTAACTACCATCCCCAAAATTGCAGACATGAGGGGAATGTTCTACATTGGCACCAGGGGGCAGTTTATGCTGAGCCACTGAAGGAGAGGGGGAGAGGATGGAAGAGGGAGAACAGGAAAAAGCAGGGAGGAGAAGAGTGCTGGCAGAAGGAAGGGAAGAGGAGAGTGTAGGTGGAAGGGGGGAGGGAGAGGCAAGAGATAAGAGACGAGGGAGAGAGCAACAGAATTAGAGAAGGAAAGGGGTAGAGATGTTGTAAACAACCCCCTTGTTTGTGCCAAGGAAAATCCCTGTGGCCACATATGTTCACTGACCCGAACTGGTTTGTGATGAATGCTCATCTCTCACTCACACGTGAAAGCCTTTGGAAAAAAAAAAGGGAGTTGGAAAGTAGGAGGGAGATGGTGAAAGAAAGATGTAGAGGGAGAGGAGGAGGCGCGAATTGAGGGTGGGGAGATAGGGAAGAGAAAGGAGGACAGAGACTGGGGGACAAATGAAAGGGAAAATGAAACCCATATTTAAAGCATTGTCACTAAGATCAAGGGCAGGAAGAGACAAGTCTTTATATGAAAGGGATGGGGAGAGAAGTGAAATGGGCCGAGATATATAATAAAAACCAATTTGGTGTGCTGACATGATTTCCTCTGATATAATAATGGAAGCCCCAAGCATGGAGAGGAAGGTCTGTCTCTGCACTGAGCTCATAGGCTGTCCATGTGTCTGAGGCACCAGACCCTCCACACCCTGACTGAGGGGGTGGACGGGGTTTCCTACATACAGTACTAGCCCTTGAGACTTCACCAGAACTTGGGAACCTGCTGGAAATGGACACTTTACACCCCTCTAGTCATAGGACCAAAAAAAAAAGGGGGGGGAAGGGTTTCCTATAATAAGCCATAAATCCAGTGTTTTTATTAAGATCATGATTTTTAGTATCTAGCAAAGTTATGAATTTAAGCTCCCAGGCTCATCTTTTGAAAGTGTTGTGTAGGTTTCCTTTGAGGATGAGGACTGATAGGTCAGATATATTGATTGCTTTGTGAAAAGTGTTCACCCACATGGGACCTGGTGTTCATGCCTTTTATCATTTTCCTGTGTGAGTTCATTTGAGAGCACAGTGATTGTCTGGCTTCAGTCACATAGTTGTTGTTGGAGCATTTAGTGAACTGAATGAGGTATACCACATGTTGTACACCTGGGAGACTTCTGAGCAAAAAATTTAAAAATTCTGTACACAATATTTTAAAATTCTGCAGATTTTATTTCTCAAAATAACACTACATATCACCCCAGTTTTAATTATTTTGGTAATTTATTTTAAAATACCTGCCAGCAAGTATGTCTGTATCAATACAGACACACACACAAAATTCCCCAGGAGTAGAGAGTTAAAGAAACCCCTATGACAACCCAATTTCTGTTTCTCTGCCTCCTGCCCCCCCGAGCCCAGTCGTGGGACCAGACACCCACTACCCCTCCCCTGCAGAGCCCAGCCGTGCTCTCCCCCACCGATACACCCAAACCTTCTGCCCCCCCAAACTCAGCCACAGGGGAACCCCAGCCCAGACTCTGGCCCCCCCTAGGTCTTCAGAACCCAGTCACGCCCCCCCAGCTCAGACACCTGCCCCCTCTCAGAGCCCAGGGATCAAGAGAAAGAAACAGTTTCATGCTGGGTCCCCAGCTTATGTGGAGTTTCCTGCATGCCACTGTTTCCTTCCCTCAGGGAGTGCTGGGAAGTGCAGCTGTTGGGAACCCTCTAGCTTCCTCCCCCCATCCCAGCTGTGTCTTCTATGTGCGAGCTGGGCTCTGCTGGGTCCAGCGGCCCCTAGTGGCAGCCAGCAGCATTTCAGCCCATTTCTGGGGGGAGGAAATTCTGCGCACACATTAATTTCTGCAAAATTCTGCATTGCGCAGTGTAACGCGGCTGGTTCTGGCGGGACCCAACTGAGAGTGCCAATTCAGGATAACTTGCTTAAAGCAGGGCAGTTACAGCCCAACACTGGGGTTTCTAGGCACACCAAGGCAAACCAAACCAGCCAAACAGAGAAGACTTTGGTTTTACCCCACTGGCTAACCACAAGTTACACAAGCAATTCCCTTAGACACTCCAGTTTCCCAGTACCACCACCAGTGCCACTCGTTATGGGGACAAATGGTTATGAAAACCAATACCCCAGTAAAAAAAAAAGGTTCTCTCGATCCCAAAGGACCAAACCCCAGACCCAACTCAATATACAAATCCGATCTTACCCACAAATCATGCTGTTGCCAATCCTTTAGAATCTAAAATCTAAAGGTTTATTCATAAAAGGAAAAAGATATAGATGAGAGCTAGAATTGGTTAAATGGAATCAATTGCATACAGTAATGGCAACGTTCTTGGTTCAGGCTTGCAGCAGTGATAAAATAAACTGCAGGTTCAAATCAAGTCTCTGGAGTACATCCACAGCTGGGATGGGTCATTCAGTTCTTTGTTCAATGCTTCAGTGTAGCAAAGTTCCTCCAGAGGTAAGAAGCAGGATTGAAGACAAGATGGAGGAGCTGCAGCAGCTTTTTATATTCTCTTGCCATGTGATCTTTCTTTCTTTGTTCCAGAGACAAGCTTTTCATCACATGGCATGGAAAAACCTTAGAGTTCTCTCCGTAGGAAGGTCTCTTCATACCTTGCTGAGTCACAAGGCATGTCTGCCTTCTCTCAATGGGTCAGTTGTATAGCTGATGGCCCTTAATGGGCCATCAAGCAGGCTAGGCAGAGCTGACACCAACTTGTCTGGGGTGTAACCCAGAAGTATAGCATAAGTTTGAAATACAGACAGTATATAGCCAATACTTATATCTTTAAATACAAAAATGATACATGCAAACAGACAGCATAATCATAACCAGCAAACCATAATATCATCTTAGACACCTTATCTGACCCCCTTTATACAAGATTTGGTGCCACTACAGGACCTTGGTTGCAACAATGTTCTATATGGTCCCAGTTCAAGTCAATAACGTCACACGCAGTGGCACAGAATTCCCCCAGGAGTAACAATGTTATTAGAGGCATATGTAGAACCCCTGGATCTTGGAAGTATATTGTGGGGGGTGTTGATCATTGAAGGTGTTTCTGGTAAAGTTTGAAAATATAAGGAATATATAATATAAAGAATCTCAAGTCTAATCTTTGTTGGTTTTAGAGTGAATACTTGGAAGCCTCAGATACTGACTATTCTTTCTCATCTCTTAACTCAGTGGTTCTCAACCAGGGGTACGCAGAAGTCTTCCAAGGGTACATCAATTAATCTAGATAGTTGCCTAGTTTTACAACAGGCTACATAAAAAGCACTAGCAAAGCCAGTACAAACTAAAATTTCATACAGACAAAATGAGAAAGTAAGCAATTATTCAGTAATAGTGTGTTTTGTATTTTCATGTCTGATTTTGTAAGCAAGTAGTTTTTAAGTGAGGTGAAGCTAGTGGGTATACAAGACAAATCAGACTCTTGATGGGGTAGAGTAATCTGGAAAGATTGAGAGCCACTGCTTTAACTAAAGGTGTAGGACTATGTATATCAATCTTCAGTGAAGACACTTTTTTGTTGTTGTTGAATGTTTCTCAGGCATTTGAGTTAGATTTAAACAGCCTGAATATGAATCACTTTCCTTCTCAAACCAGGTTTTGCTTGAATGGTCATAATCCTAATATTCTACAATCATGGAAAAAGCAGGGCAGACAAGACCTTAATGTATACTGAATAAAAAATAAAGGAAAAATAGGAAAATAAGTGTTATGGCTTTTGGAGGGAGGAAAAAATAATCATTTCCTTTATACATCATAAAGAAGTAAAAAAGAACAAAGAATAAAAACCCAATATATATTTTCCTTTGTAAGATCATCTTTGAGAACGCACTTCTCTGGGTAGAACTGGCCAGGGACTTGCCAAGAACGGGGCGAGCAGCCCCCCGGGCAATTCAAAATGAATCCTGGGTTCCTTCAGCATAAGAGGGGGACACTAGACTGAAAACTCTTGACATGTCAGCTTCACTGCAATGGAACCCAAGCCCCTTGAAATTTCACAGGTGTAGTCTTCGACTAGGTTTCAGAGTAGCAGCCGTGTTAGTCTGTATTCGCAAAAAGAAAATGAGTACTTGTGGTACCTTAGAGACTAATGCATCCGATGAAGTGAGCTGTAGCTCAAAGGAATGCATCCGATGAAGTGAGCTGTAGCTCACGAAAGCTTATGCTCAAATAAATTTGTTAGTCTGTAAGGTGCCACAAGTACTCCTTTTCTTTTTTCGACTAGGGTAGAACATCTGTAGAAAATGTGGGCAAGGTGTTTTGGAGATGGATATTTTTTGTAGCCTCTTCACTGCTTGAACATTATAACAGGATTCTGGAGGCAACCCACTAGAATTAAGGTTGCATAACAGTTTCCATGATTCCGTTTCCAGACATTTACAGCTTTGAGAAGCTATTACATTTGGGGGCTGAGATTTCCTGATTTGGTTTCAAGGTGAAAATTTTGTTTCCTTGAAACATTTCAAGGAAAAAAAAATTTTTTTTCAGTGAAAGGGAAATGGGAGGGAAATGTCTCTATTTGCAGCCTTTCCCCTAAGGTGTGGCTCAAGCCCCACCTTTTTCTCCCTCTCACCCTCAGTGGTATTGCTTCTGGGTTCTTTATCTTGGCACCTGGTGCCCCCATCCATGGAGGACCCTGCTAGTGCCTAGAACGCAAGAGCTCTGTCCCTTGGGAAAATGTTTTCTGTCAAATAATATAGTAGGAGTATAGTCCAGTACACCAGGAATAAAATAATTATCACAATCCCAAAAGTAACAGTACAGCAACAGGGGGGACTTTATTAGGTAGATGATATCCCACAAAGGACAGGGGATTATGAATGAATGGGAGTAACTAGAATAATAAAATATCAACAATACCTTAAACCCTCCCCCTCCCCAAATTTAGATGGGCCCAGCTCCCTCCTAGCACCTGCCTAGGCAGATAGTGGATAGGGAGTCAGTTCTTTACTGGGTGATATAGCACTGTAATCATTGGTCAGCTTAAAACTCACAAGCAAAATAAATAACATGGATTTCTTACATGATCTTCACCCCTAGAAGGGTAGGATTGTGCTGAGGCTCCCTGGTCTGGAGTCCATTGGAAAGTGAAGCTGTCTCTCAGCAGCCTAACTAAGGGTATCTCTTCACTACCAACGTTAATGAGCTGCTGCAGCAGCATTCCCATGGTAGTGCTTTCACGTGGCTGTGTAGTTGTGGCATCAGCGCTGGGAGAGAGCTCTCCCAAACTCTGTAAAAAAAGCCACCCCCAAGAGGGGAGTAGTTCCCAGCACAGGGAGTGCGGCTTCCAGCGCTGGTGCACTGTCTACACTACCACCTTACAGCGTTGAAACCTGCATCGCTCAGGAGGGTGTTTTTTCACACCCCTGAGCGAGACAGGTTCAGCACTGTAAAGTGGCAGTGTAGACAAGACCTTAGAATCACTCCTCAACCTCCTGGCTTGCTGGTCTCTGCTGGGCTGATGCCGTTTAATGACCCAGTAACCTCCCACTGAGTTCAAATTTCCCTTTGGGTAGGAATAGGAAGTTGAATGGGGACCTGCCAGGCTGAGATGCTTCTTTCTCTGCCCCAACAGACAACACCAAAAGTTAAACCAAACCCTTTATCTTTGAGTTCTTGTTTATGATTGGTTCTTGACATAACTTCCAGCTTGTTCTAACTCCGTCCTGGACTCTAGACAATCTGGAAAAGAAAGTCCTGAACTTTTGTAGCCAATGCTGATGTAGTGCAGGGGTAAGTCCTCTAGATCAGGTTTTCAGTCTTTTTTCGTTTGTGGACCCCTAAAAAATGTCGAATGGAGGTGGGAATCCTTTGGAAATCTTAGACATAGTCTGTGGACCCCCAGGTGTCTGTGGACCACAGGTTGAAAACTACTGCACTAAAGGCTCACTGTAATATGCCAGGAACAACCAACTCCATGGGGGGGGTGGGGTTACATTTTATGAATAATGCGTAAGAAAAACTTGCAGCTTTATATAATAGAGGCCAAGTGATTGAGATTAGAGTAGTTTTGTCAGTTCAATACCCTCCCCAAGGAACAGTGTGCAGTCTTGTCATTTAGGACATTGGTTTTGATTTGACTGAGTTATAAATGTTTGAAAATCATGTACTGTTCATGCAGTTGTGTGTTTGGGTTTTTTTGGCTAAACTTGGTAAGTGTACACCTAAGGAAAAATGTGTTCTGTATGGGTGAGTGGCTAATTTTGCTTTACAGTGAACTGTCAAGACTCCAGAATGGCTCCATACCACACTGGATAACTTTTCCAAATGTTTTGGCCAAATTCAAGATATGGTAAAAAGGATAATTCTGCTGCTTCAGTAGCATATCTTCCTACCAAAATGCCTCATTGGCATAAGAGAATATATACCGGGCTGTGAGCCCAGGCAGTCCTACATTCTACCCCTACCTCTTACACGGACTGGGCTTAATATACTGAAAATCATCTTAAGTGCCCACAGTAATCAATTGCTTGCTGAAGAAGGTCTTGTAATAACCTTGAGAAGAAATTATCTTTGAAGCAGTCTTTTAAATGGCATCTTTAAAGTAAAAAAAAAAAAGAGGGCTCATTCTTTATTCTGTATAAAGAAGGCCTGAAAGATTTTATTTTTAAAGAACATTTTCGCTGTTTCATTCTCCTGCTTGTGTTTCATATTAGAAATTCGGGTCCTGTCTAAGGTGGAAGACTCAAGAGTAAAGAACTAGTAAAATGATGACATCACGAGGCAAGAGTGTGGAGGCTGAACAGTTGAAAGGGGAACAGATTTTAGTGGGACTGTTTAAAACTTTAGGAGCTTTTTTGTTTTTGTAAATATCTATTTAACTTTATTGACTAATGAACATTTTGGAGAAGAGAAGCTTGTATTAAAAGTTCAACACCCCTGACTGATCAAATGAAGAGTAAGTGCTTACATTATGCACTGTTTACACTCCCTAACAGATGCTCCAGCAAAACCAAGGAAAACCAGACCTGACACTCCTGATATTTCGAAGGCAAAAAACAGGCAGGGAAAAAAAATAAAAAACAAAGACATGAAAAAAATGTCAGGCCACTTTTATATGCCCTAAAGGGCAGCCTGACAGCAATAGAACTATGCAGAAGAGGAAGTGCTTGACTCAGTAGCAAATCTTGCCAGGATCAGCCTTTCAGTTGTAGAAGAAAATATTTAACACTGTATTACTAGAGGAATAATAGGTGATCATATGATTAGATGGTATCACAATGCATATGCGGAGTAAAGTTGGGCATTTAGTCTTAACTTTCTTGACTTTCCTTTTCTGACTCATTAACTGTGTACAACCTGACACTAACATAGGGATTATTTTTACACTGAAATTCCCCAATTTGAAAGCTTTTAAAAAACCAAAACAACCGCAACAACAAAGAAAGGAAAAAAGCAGGGTGGATTGATTTAAATTTAAGTGATTTAAATTACTTACTTTAATCATGATTTAAAACAGCAAGCCGGAAATCTTGGTTTGCATAATCTATTTTAATCTTGTTTGCATTTGTACTTTTTAGCTAATTTCCTAAAAAAGGTTGATTCTCATTTGTCGACTATTAAAAGATGTTGATTTGCAACTAAACGTACCCTTTACACTTGCTAAACTTGGTACTTTTTTTGCTAATCCGAGGGTTCACTATTCAGTATACATTCACTGAAGCAGTTACATAGCTTAACATATTCAGAGTTTTAATATTTACATTTTTGTAATGTATTAGAAAATGGTTAATGATGTATTATTTTCTAGTTGATGATTAATTTTTTACTAATGTTTAATGTTAAGCTATATTTGGATGGAACTTGGAATTTAATTAAAAATGAATAGAAAGAATTTTAGTTTTACATAACTAATAGAAAAAAATCTTAAATGTGGTGGATACATAAGAAAAAGGGAAGTTTATTAAAAAAAAAGTTTTATCTGTAGTTAGTGAATTGAACTGATTGTTACTGGTCACCATGTCCAACAAGATTTTAGAACTAGTAGATCTCATCCTCTCACACATTGCTTCAATTCATAGCATCGAAGGGGAAAATAGGCTGTCCTGCTTTTTCAACTCCCAGTTGGTTTCTCAACTTTGAATGAAAGTCATTTGAACTGAACTAGTTGGAAATGAAATGAGGAAAATATTCTCTCTGCACCTGCAAAAGAGACAACTGCTATCAAAAGCTGGTTTATCAATTCAACAAACTTTGGTTCCTGGTGCTTAGCCAGTGACTTACACTTGTTCAGTGGTATGGCTTTCTTTAAAATTTCAGCAACAAACATGTAGTGCTTGAATGTTATTTTTATTGACTGTAAATGATTTCAATAGATTACAGTAAAATTAGACCTTAATATAGGTTGTGATAATTTCAAATTTAATTTTAATTGGATTTATTTTAAAAAATAAAAATGTATTTTATTTAAATAACAAAATAGTATTTAAATTAAAAAATATATTTATGTGTGTTTTTAAATTATCTATTTTTATCCCCCCTAGAAAAAAGGATTATCACTGTCCAAGGCTCCAGGTCTCTACTGGTTTACAGTTTGTGCAAATTTCATAATCTCAGGCCATTTGGCGATCCTGACATCCTTGACAGAAGCTAGCAGAACCCTTGAATGGAGGTCTCATGTTCTGAGAAAAGAATACTCCTTAACATTAGCAATTTCTGTATTAAAAGATCAGCATTTAGAATTTCACATCGGTATGACCTCTGCTTAATTACCTTAACTGCTTGGAATTAGCTAAATTATATGTTAAATCTGTCCCAGTAACTTTCATATTAGTAACATAAGTAGAATATGGGTACAGAGATTCTCACTCAGTAAAGAAAAAAATTTGCAGCATTTTAAGGAAGGCATGTCCAACAAGAAATCCAACCTCCCAAGTCTCATTTGGGTCAATTTAGAACCCCCTCTCTTATATGATATAGTCTCTCTTATAACATGCATATTTATTGCCCTACACTTTGTGTTATTTTGGGACTGCAGACTGTAAAGAAGTCATTTTTATTAAGAGTAAAGACTGCTGCTATATTTGATACTCAATTTATATGAAAATTGCTATTGGTGGGTATGTTTTTGAACTATGTTCATAAGAGCTGCCATACTGGATCAGACCATGGTCCATCTTGCCCATAATCCTGTCTCTGACAGTGGCCAGTACCAGAGCTTCAGGGGTAGTATATAAAACAGGGCAATTATGGAGTGATTCATCCCATCTTCCATGCCCAGTGTGGCAGTCAGCGGTTTAGGGCCGCTCCGAGCATGGGGTTGCATCCCTGACCATCTTGGCTAATAACCATTTTTTGAAAAAAGAAAAGGAGTACTTGTGGCACCTTAGAGACTAACAAATTTATTAGAGCATAAGCTTTCGTGAGCTACAGCTCACTTCATCGGATGCATTCCGCTCACGAAAGCTTATGCTCTAATAAATTTGTTAGTCTCTAAGGTGCCAGAAGTACTCCTTTTCTTTTTGAGAATACAGACTAACACGGCTGCTACTCTGAAACCATTTTTTGGCTTTTCTTATTTGTTTTGCTTGTTTTATTTAGTCATTCTTTTAAGAAATAGCTACTACTATTAGGACGTACAATTCAGTCACTACAATCTGTCTTATTTCACTGTGCCACACTATTTTCCAGAACTGGACGTATTTCTAAACTGGTTAAAGCTGGACTGTGGTATCTGTATTTTTACCATAATTTTTCTTATTGCCATCTAAATAAAAAAAATGTGTAAAAAAAGAGACAGCCAATAGCCAGAAAAAGCAATATTTTAACTTTATTATGACAGTTTGAATATAGGTCACCTGAAAAATACAAATTAGTTCTCCTGCTATGAGACATTGTAAACAAGAAATCATAAAATTGCACAGGTTTCAGAGTAGCAGCCGTGTTAGTCTGTATTCGCAAAAAGAAAAGGAGTACCCGTGGCACCTTAGAGACTAACAAATTTATTAGAGCATAAGCTTTCGTGAGCTACAGCTCACTTCATCGGATGCATGAGCTGTAGCTCACGAAAGCTTATGCTCTAATAAATTTGTTAGTCTCATAAAATTGCACAGTGTTAATGCTGTTCTGTAAACTTATTTCTGTGAGGCAACAGATTGCAAGATCCTACAGTAATAAATTACTGCTCAGAGATGTATCTGTCTGTATGAGGGGAACTAAAAAATCCCGTTGAATGTGTAGTATATTCCTGTTGAGAGAATTATTAAAATTGCTATCCTGAAGAGAAGAGAGCTCAACATGTAAAATGTGTAAGTGTTGAATCCTAAGGGCTACGGGTTTCCAGAAGGCAATGAGAGTTTTAGCTACTCAGCAGCTCTCAAAAGATATGCTGGATAATGCAGAGAATGAAATTAAAGGTAGCATTTCATAATGAAAATAATATTAAAAGATGCAACACAGGTTTCTAAGTTTGCGCAAACAATTATATGATATTATGTAGATTACTTGAGAAGCAGTATGTGATCATGAGATTGTTTGTTTTGAAAGAGGCAGTTTTAAGGTGGCACATGTTTTACACTGGTATATCCTGAATTCTGGTCCATTTGCTGGGTGACCATAATGTGGTGAATGTAGTTTCTTACATTTTAGTTTCCTTGTTTGACTTGTCATGATTCCAAAGTGACTAGGTCTAGGAACTCCCCATTTGTTTTAATATGATGGCTTTGGCAAGGATTGGTGCCTTTGACCAGAATTTTGGGGTTTGTGAGTATAATTATTTTCTAATTTGGGGTTTTGTGCGAGGGGTCTTCAGGAAGCCATGATGGGCAAGGGATGGGGCTAGTTTTGGGAGAGTGAGAGGGGGAAAGATCGGGGTTGGGAGGGCAGGGAACTATGTAGGAGAGAGTAAAAACCAATGAGGAGTCCTTGTGGCACCTTAGAGACTAACAGATTTATTTGGACATAAGCTTTTGTGGGCTATAACCCACTTCATCAGATGCATGGTATAAATACACAGCACATGGAAAGGTGGGAGTTGCTTTACCGAGTAGGGGGGTCAGTGCTAACGAGGCCAGTTCAATCAGGGTGGATGTGGCCCATTTCCAACAATAGACAAGAAGGGGTGAATATCAACAGAGGAAAAATTATTTTTTGTAGTGACCCAGTCACTCCCAGTCTTTATTCAGGCCTAATTTGATGGTGTCAAGTTTGCAAATTAATTCCAGTTCTGCAGTTTCTCATTGAAGTCTGTTTTTGAAATTTTTGTTGTTGAAGAATTGCCACTTTTAAGTCTGTTATTAAGTGTCCAGGGAGATTAAAGTGCTCTTCTACAGGTTTTTGAATGTTACAATTCTTGATGTCTGATTTATGTCCATTATTCATTTGCATAGAGACTGTCTGATTTGTCCCATGTATATGGCAGAGGGGCACTGCTGGAGGGAATGTGCACAGAGGAGAGACAAGAGGAGAGTATAGGAGGGAATGAGCAACATAAGGTATTGAGAGGAAATAAGGTCCACCTAGCAGCATTTTTATTGTTTCCCAAATAAATCTACTAAATCCACTTTACATGCCCCTCCCTACATGATGATGGGAGAATCAGGGACCCTAATGAAACGGGGGGAGGTGATGGAAGTTCCTATCTGGGAGACATAGGAAGCCATATGGTGAGGGGGTGAAACAGATTGATGAGCAACATGGACCATTCCTGTGAGCTCCGCAGGGAATCCTGTCACTAAGCAATTCTTAAACATTTTGTAAAAATGTAAGGAAATTCCTGGCCAAAATCTTTGGTAAATTTGAAGTAATCCCTTAAAAATCTTCCCAATCTGAACAGTTCTTAGTTTGAGTCAATATATTCAGAATAAAGAAAGAGAGAATGGAAATTCCTCTTTATCCCCTTTCATTTTTATCTTGCCCCATAATTTGAGAACAAGGGGTGACTATGAAATGAATGAGTAGTCAAGTTAGAATGAGCGAGTAGTCAAGGGAATGCATTTTAGGCAGGGTATAATTAACCAGTGGAATTCACTTCTGTGGAAAGTCATGGAGATCGATACTGTAGCTGGATTTGGGGGGAGGAGGAAGGGACAGTAGACAGTTTTATGATCAATAATTTTGTGTGTGTGTGTGAGCTAAAATAACAGTAAGGGTAACAAGATAATCAAATCTTATAAGACTTAAGATTGCTTCATGGATCAAGGAGTATAGAATGTTGCTCAGTTGACTGGAGTTGTATGAGGAACTTTTGTCTTCTGCTAAAATATTCGGTGTTGTGTCCTGCCAGAGATGGGGTACAGGACTAAAAGGATCAAATGATGTGATCTGGTATGGATACTGCATTAAGTAGGATATTGCATTAGATAGATTGTTGGTCTGATCTAACATTAAAACACAGCCTTTCCATCTGGTGCCTTAACCACTGGATCAAGCTGAATCCCAGAGATCATCCACTGAGTCACTGAATTGTAGACCTTTCCCTAGATCACAGGGGAAAGCTGGGAACCAAATTCTGATTCCTGGATGAGGCCAGACATTATCTCGGAACACAGATCTCTCTGAAAGTGAGGTATGTGGGGCTGGGAACACAGTATATTCCCTCCAGGGGGTGAGATGCAGGAAGGAGTCTTATAGGGAACATATCGAGTTTGAGCAGCTGATGTTTGGAAAAGCACAAAAGACTATATATTTTTTTTAAAAAAACAGAAATACTTCTGGATACAACAGGAGAGACCTCGGAAATCGGCTGGACCACCCACCCTCCTGATGGGGTAAGTGCTCCCTGACCCTCTTTCTTCATCCGCCACCTGTGGGAGGGCTTACACAGCCATCGGGGAAGGTGGGGTTGGAGCAGAATAGGTTTCTTTTCCAGTTTTCTTGCATATGGAGTATCCAAAATGCTTTACATTGTGCTGACTCAGATACTGGATGACACAGGCAAAGGCATTAGAAGCATGTAACTGAGAGAGTGGGATACTAGAGCTACAATGTTAGGTTCATTTCCAGCTCTCTTGGTGTTTTTCCCTGTTCGGAAGTACTTATGAAATCTTCATCTTCCACTGGGACAGCCCATCTGAGATAGAGCTGGGTGCAAGGGAGCTGTGTTTAACACCTTCTCCAAAGGATGCTCTGTCTCTGTTTTGTGCTGACTCTGTCTTTTGTCTGTCTCTCTCTCTTTTGTGTGTGTCTTCTCTGTCTTAAGATGAGAAAGGCCAGGGCAAACAGAGTTGTAGCCATGGCATTTAGGATGCTAACATTGCACAACAGTATCCCGTTTTCCCCCTAGTACTTCCCAGCAGTGCTGGCCTGGGGTACTCCCTGCCCAACAGAGGGTTGAACTGAACTTTGTTTAGCACCTCCACTGCAGGGAAGCCCCTCTGACAGTGCAGCAGTCCTTACTCTGAGTGCTTTTAGCATCAGGTATCAGCCTAAGTCGCAGTGTAGGGCCCCAGCACTATTTGCCCAAGAGGCAAGTAGAAAGCTCAGATAGAAGGAGCCTCTTGTAGAGGTATTGAGTCCTGGTCCCTGTGATCCAGAGACCAGTGATCATTATATCCCAGATTTGCCGCATGTTTGAAACCCCTCTAACAACTTCTCCACCTCTCTCTCCGCTGCCCATTCATTACAGTGGGATGAGGTGAGTGTCCTGGACGACAAGAAGCACCTGATCCGAACCTTTGAGGTCTGCAATGTGGCTGAGCCAGGCCAAAATAACTGGCTGCGCACTCACTTCATAGAGCGGTGTGGGGCACACCGAGTCCATGTCCGTCTTCGCTTCTCGGTGCGTGACTGTGCCAGCATGCGGACCGTGGCTTCTTCCTGCAAGGAGACCTTCACTCTCTATTACTACCAGGCGGAAACCAACATGGCTACGCAGGATCTGCCTGAGTGGCGCGAGGGGCCCTGGACCAAGGTGGATACCATTGCAGCTGACGAAAGCTTCTCACAGGTGGACAGCACTGGGAGGGTGGTGAAGATGAATGTCAAGGTACGCAGCTTTGGGCCACTCACCCAGCGTGGCTTCTACCTGGCCTTCCAGGACTCAGGGGCCTGCATGTCACTGGTAGCTGTACAAGTCTTCTTCTACAAGTGCCCAGCTGTGGTGAGGGGGTTTGCCTCCTTCCCTGAGACCTTTGCTGGCGGGGAGAGGACCTCGCTGGTGGAGGCGGTGGGGACCTGTGTGGCGGATGCAGAGGAGGCAAGTACGGCAGGGTCCTCTGGTGTCAGGCTGCACTGCAATGGGGAAGGCGAGTGGATGGTGGCCATTGGGAGGTGCACCTGCAGGCCTGGCTACCAACCTGCTAATGATGAAGGAGCCTGCAAAGGTGAGAGACTACCTCTTTCCCCCACACTACCTATACCTTTCCCTGTTGGGTTTCTAAGCCACAGAGAGCAATTGTTGAAAGGTGCTAGAATGAGACCCCTGGAGAGCAAATCCTCTCCCCACCCGAGAGCAGGCATAACAGCAACCTCTTCACAACCAGTGAGTCTCAGCCCTGACTTAGAGGGACCACTTCTAGGGCCAAAGAGGGGGGTTTGAGCCTCTATGGCCGATTCAGGGCTCAACTTCTCTGCTGAGGCTGCCAGCATATAGTGCCAGCAATGTTGATGTTTGGTGTGAAAAGGTCAGCTGCCCACTAGGAATTGAACTCAACCCCTACTTCATCCTCAATTCACACAAGACTCAGATTGGGCCTAAACCTGGGCAGTCCTGAGCATCCACATTTCCTGACTCTTAACCCTGTGCTCAGTCCCTTAGACTAAACTGCTTCTTAAGTGGTTTATATACAATGTAGATTCCTATTGTGCTCCATCCAGCACTGACATGCAGCCACCTTAGCACATAGCAACACAACACAGCAGTTTAGGTCAATGCGAGAAATAAGAGTAATGTATTATTTAGTTTCAACAGCAGGGGCAATTGTACACAGTCAGAATGCAATCTACCCAAATAAGAAATTGGCCAGGACATTGGGGTTAAGATTCCTGTGGTCAATGCCCAGTGAAAAGCGGCATGGGGTCTTTAAAGAACCTTATTTATATCACCTTGTACATGCATTATGTGAATTGATCGAGGGTGCAGTTAAGATTTTAGATGCATATCAATTAAGTCACAATCTTATCAAAATATTGTCATAAATGTAACAAAGTTAAATTGAAAAATCAAAAACAAAGTTTGACAGTTGGGAAATTCATCGTGCAGGTGACCTGCAAAGGAAAAAAAAATTTCTCTGTGCCTTTTATTTGTTTCATATTGTTTTAAAATGGATTGAAAAGTGGAGGCCTATTTCTCTTACTTGTTTTTCACCTTAGAAACAAGTGCCAAGTCCCATCTTTCCTGTTTTTTCTGGAAGGCTTTCTGGCTGACTCAGGGCTTGTCTCGACTTGGAAAACTGGTGCTTTTTGCAATGCAGTTAACTCAGTCAAGCTAGCTAAACTCTATTGAAATCTCCACTTAACACCAATATAGACAAAGTTTAACACATTCAGCTTGATTAGACCCGCTAACTTCAAGCTAAAGTGTTAAAATGTATGTCTTTTTCACCGTCAGCAATAACTGAGGTGCAGGAAGGTCTGGCCTGGTTCCTCAAGTCCCTCTGTCCCCAGTTGAGCAGTAAGAATAACTGTCTAATCTCAAAAATCCATCTACCTGACAGTGGACTCTAATGTGTTGCTATCATTGGCATCTTTTGCCTTGTGGCATGCACCTTTCAGGTTTTTGATTCTTTACCTGTATTGAATTCCCATCCAGCAAATCCTATTCTCTGCCAGGTTCTTGGAGATGTTCTTGTAGACATGTTGATTTTGGGTACATCTCCTCAAATCATGCTGCTTAGTGACCTCACACCAGATATCCACCAGAACCTTAGTGTCAGCCTCTGGCCAGCAGGCAACAGGCTGAGAGAAGGAACGCCCAGATGGCATTGCTGTTCAAATGCTGTGTAGAAATGGAGCAGGCTGCCTGGATTATGGGGTTTAAACATCTTCTCAGTGTATATAAACTGGTAGGTGACTTCTGGTGCAGGAGAAAGGAGTAGGTTCTTAGCAAGCTTCTAGAGGCAGGGACTATCTTTGTTCAGGGTTTCTACAGTGTCTCACTCCCAGAATAGGGTACTGGGGGAAAACATTGGAGGACTGTCAGGATCTGAGTTAGGTAGCCTGCATCTACACTGCAAAGTGGATGGGTTAGCTTGAGTTAAAACAGAACTCAGGCTCTAATCTATACCCACAGCCAGGCCAGCTAACTCGGATTTAAAGCACCTCCAAACCCGGCTGAGAGGTTTTTGTGTGTGGATGGTTTTGTGAGTTGGACTAAAATCCATGTGAGAGCCTGGGTTAACTCTGCAGTGAAGACATAAGCAGTGATGTGAAGCTGGCTTCTAGATCTGTACTGTATATACACCATAATGGGTGATACAGTTCTAGGTGATATGGTATTTCCAGTATGAATCAGAATCAAAATCGAGTTACTCCAGTACTGAGGGTATCCCACTAGCTCTTCAATATCTTTTCTGTTTTACACCATGGTAGCTGAAAAGGCAATACTGGAAGTGTGTATGAGGTATGCTTGTTAAGTGTAAGGCAATTATTAGGGATTAGCTAAAAGATGAGACATATTACATAGTCAGAGCTAAGATTTTGTGGAACCCTCGCTTTGAATTTCTAGGCTTCCAAATATTTTGTGGTTTTCAAGTAATTACAGTGTTCTGATAAAAACAACAAGGAGTCCGGTGGCGCCTTAAAGACTAATAGATTTATTTGGGCATAAGTTTTTGTGGGTAAAAAACCACTTCTTCAGATGCATCAATGTTTTGATAAGTTCACTAATTAAACTGGAATTTATTTACAACATTAAATGTATCTTACTAAAGGTCACCCCCCACCCCATCCAGGGAATTTTTTTACCTTTTTAAAAAAAATTTGAAATCATGCTTTAGATAGACAACATTTTACGTAAAGGCTATACAATGGTTTTCCAAAATGGGTGACCAAAGTTTGACTCCTAAAACCATATTTAGGTAACTAGCAAGGGTCCTGATTTTCAAAAGTAGTCAGCACCCAACAGTCTCATTGAAACTGTTGGGTGCTCTCCCTTTTTGAACATCAAACCACTTATTTAGGTGGACTATGGACTTAGAAGCCCAATTTTAGGCACCCACTTTTGAATATCTTGACCCATATGTTCAAATGAGACATGCATTTCTTAAGCCAGAGTGCTTGCACTTAGTAGGGAGTTCAAATGCTACAGGCTGTGCTAGAAAAGCATGTGGTTTTCTTGAAATGGAATGATTTGGCTGATGTAGTTTACAAATGGCGATGTGTTACCAGATAGTTTATCTAACAAATTATTTGTATTTATCTAAAAAAACTACATGCAAAGGATTAAGGGTTTCCTAAATTATGCACAACCCCTTTAGGTTTTACTTCCAGCTTCCTTTTTTAAGAGTTTTCCTCCTCCGTTCCTACATGCTTTATCTTAAGCAATTATGAAGTCTCCTAAGATTTCCCAAATTATTCCCCTCCAAAGGTCTTTGTTAACAATCACTTCCATTTAAATTCAAGTAAATCTGGCGTTTACTTCTCGTTGCTCAAACACCTGAAGTGACAGGTCCTGTGAAAGCTCCACTGCCCTGTCTACTGCAGTTCAATTTGAATGTGTACACTAATGATGTACCAAACCAGTCCTGAAGGAGTACATTAAATAGAACATGCATACCTTCATTTAGCTTTCAATTAAACATTTCCCTAGGTGATAGCATCAAGACAAATAGGGACCTTGTGCAATACTCTTAAACCATGCTTATACACATTTCTGAAGGCTAATAGTGACAGTAATAGTGTTTATGATAGCTTCACAGTTTGAAAACATTTCAAAATTAACAGAGTTTCTAATAAGCAAGTATGTGCTTTCTTTAAAGATAAGGCAGAGTTAAAATATTTTGTTTTTAATCTCCTTGAAGCATATTGAAAGCAGAAGGCTTGCTTATTGTGTCTGCACTTTTCCCTTTTCCCTAGTTTATGATTACGCATTTTCTCTTCCCTTGCTTTCCTTTGAAGACAACCAGACTACTTCCACAATCTCATTTGGGAAAGTTGCCTAAGACATAGTGTCTGCATTTTGGCCATACTTTTCTACACTGGTGGAGGTTTCTATCACTGTCATCCTTTGTCATATTTCTGATTGGATTTTTGAAGTTCATATATCTTTCTTGGTGCTGTATTGTTTTCTTCAAGTTTTCCTGCACTTTTGATATGCACTTTGCCGCAAAGTGAGTCCTATTTCTCCTCTTAAATAGAAAAGATAAACTTGTCTACTTGATGGCTGCCCTAGAGAAGACCATCTGACTTTTACTTCCTTTTATTCCTTCAGAGATTGAACCTGCCCCATTGAAAGCAACAGAAGCTTTGCCATTGACTTCAGTGGGTGCAGTGTCTGGCAAATACAGAGGAAAAAATAGAGCCGCCCTGAGTGGATGTTTCAGAGATGGAGAGAATGAGTTTCCTGAGGGGAAGTCTTCAGTTGTATTATTTATAGTATTTATACATCTATAGTATTTCTCAAAGATCAAGGATAATGGAAGAACTTTGTACCACAAAAACTTGTGGGCTCTAGGCTGAGACTGTTTTTACTCTATTATTGGTGTGGCCTGACCTAGTTCTGTGTCTCTTTCTTTGTGTCTTCCTAAATGGAAATAGTTTTCCTCCCAAATCTTGTCCTATCCATTTTGCAGTTATACATTAACCAGTTAACCCTTGCTGGAACAAATACTTGGCTCAAGTCCATCACTGTACTCTGAACCTGGGTCTACACAGGTCAGGAAAAAAAATGGCCTTAAAGTGACTGGTCACTTGTTTACAACTGCACGTGGTAACATTAATATTGTAAAAAAGAAGCTAGAAGAATATTTTTACAAATATATGTGTAATTTGTATTCAATTCTGCTGAATCAGGTGTAATGCTTCATTGGGATGGACTAGATTTAAAAATTGAATAAAATATCTCCTAGCATTAGCAACAATTTGTTATCAATCTAATAATCTATTTTAATAAAGATGCATTAGCTTTATATATTGCATTCTCTTTGATTAAAATGATTTATAACTGCAAGGGATATAATGATGCATGCAATGAGTATTGAGATTTGTTTTGTTATTTATCAGACAAAAAACTTAGTTAAGTAGCATTTCTGAAAGCCAGGTTACACTTAACCTCCTCCCCCGCACTCCAAAACAACAAATGAACCAGAACACCTATTGCCTCCACATGGCTCTGTGATCATTTCATGTAAAGCTAACATATCTGTAAAGAGTATCTCAGCTGATATGAGGTGATAGAGATTTCACATGAAATGGGGGTGGACATTTCTATCATTATGAAGTGTAAGAGGCCATGTGCTGGTGATACTCTCTGAATAGGTTGCACATATGTTGTGAGTAGGCAGGTGCATACAGTCATAGTGTAAACAGATTCCCCATCCTGTTCCAGGCAGAATGTACTCAGTTTGAATATGGTCCAAACCTGCCCCCTTCCTGGGGTTTGCCTTTATTGTTCACTTAAATAACAAAGCAAAATACAAAACACAATCTAACCTTCCTTCTCAAGTTAATTGTTCTTAAGACTTTCCCCGTGAGATCCTTTTATCCCTGCTCTTAGTTCCCTTCCCAGTGAGACCATCAACCCCTTTTACATCCTGAGTTAGAGATAAATCAGACCCACTGGTCTGGCTGTGATGAGTCAGCAAAATATCTCTGCATTAATATGCAGGGTCTTAGAACCTGCCACTCCAATTATTTCAAATACATGACAATGTTGTCATGGTGTGCATGGTGTGGAGACATTGTTTTCACAGGGTCTCTCTCTCTCCCTCCCCCTCTCTCTCTCATTCAAAGGTTTCCTACTTGTACAATGAGGCTAATAGTAGATAACTATCTCACAGGAAAGGATGTTATGCAGGAGCTATAAGGGAAATGTATTATTACGGTCACATGGTGTGACAAAAACTGGAAATTAGAAAGGGTCTGGATCTGAACTTTGATGGGTGTTAAAAATCTGAACCCGTATCTGGATGTCCGAAATGGCCCCTTTCTTTCAAATAGGCTGAATGAAAACCCTAGATCTGAAGAGCCTGAATGTAGGTTCAGAATCTGGACCTGAATTTTATGGCTTGAGCCCATCTCAGCTATGCAAGAATATAACTCAGGTGTGCATGGTGCTCAGTACACTAGGCTGCACTGTATGTAGGTCTCTTATTCTATTGCTGGTCCAGCAAAGTCTAAAGTACTTTTAGGTATGTCTGCACTGCAAAGAAAAACCCACAGTGCTGAGTCTCAGAACCTAGGTTAATTGACTCGGACTTGTGGGGCTGAAAATAACATTGTAGATGGCCCCCCTCAAGTTGGAGCCCAGGCTCTGAGACCCACTCCCCACTCCAGGTTTCAGATCCTAAGCCCCAGTCTAGTGGGAACATCTACACTACTATTTTTAGCCCTGCAGCCTGAACCCAGTTGTCCTGGGCTCTGAGACTTGGTGCCACAGGTTTTCTTTTGCAGTGTAGACATATTCCCTGCCCGATCCTTGGCATGCTTCATAAGGGTGGTGGTAGGGGGACTTTGGGAAGTTCATTGGGATCGGGCATTCCTAAATCTCTTTATTTCAAGTTGTTTAATTTCGAGAATGTGCCCCAGTTCTTTGAAAATAGACTTATGTGACAGTTATGATCAAGAACTTTTGCATAAACCATACTTGAAGTTTCTAGGCCAACCAGCTTTGGAAAGATGATGTGGCAAAAAAGCGTTCTAAGAATTTACTCAACCTGATGTTCAGCATCTCTGAAAGAGTTTGTGTAGTTTACCCCAAATTTGGTCTCCAATTTTTTCTCTGGCCAAACATCACCTGTCCAATACCTGCAGTGAAAAAGAATTGTTTTGAGGATTTTATGGAGGTCCAAAATTTGAGCTAATAATGGACAGTTGGTTCCAATGTCAACCACAGGGAGGCTACCCCCTGCATAACAACACTGGTAATAAAGAGCCCAATTCTGCTGAATTTACATGGTTTAATACCTTACTCCATGAGTAATCTCATTGATTTTAGTTCATATCTGACATCCTGATAATCTGCTTCCACCATTTCATGACAGATGTAGCAATGCATGGCTCTGACAGATGGTGCAGAGCTGGCCTTTCAATGCCACTGTAGAAATTGTGGACTGAAATTTCATTAAAACTAGGGCTGTCAATTAATCACAGTTAACTCACGTGATTAACTCAAAAAAATTAATCACGTTAATTGCACTTATAACAATAGAATACCAATTGAAATTTATTAAATATTTTTGATTTTCTACATTTTCAATATTGATTTCAATTATAACACAGAATACAAAGTGCACAGAGCTCACTTTATATTATTTTTTATTTCAAGTATATGCACTGTAAAAGTGATAA
This sequence comes from Dermochelys coriacea, assembly GCF_009764565.3. NCBI lineage: Eukaryota > Metazoa > Chordata > Testudines > Dermochelyidae > Dermochelys > Dermochelys coriacea. The sequence continues at coordinate 213,075,670 of NC_050068.2, read as the reverse complement.
ACAAAAGAAATAGTATTTTTCAATTCACCTCATACAAGTACTGTAGTACAATCTCTTTATCATGAAAGTGTATTTACAAATGCAGATTTATTTTTTTTTTGGTTACATAACTGCATTCAAAAACAAAACAGTGTAAAAACTTTAGAGCCTACAATTCTGTGCAGTCCTACTTCTTATTCTGCCAATCGCTAAGACAGACAAGTTTGTTTACATTGACGGGAGATACTGCTTCTTGCTTCTTATTTACAATGTCACCTGAAAATGAGAACAGGCGTTCGCATGGTACGTTTGTAGCCAGCGTTGCAAGGTATTTACATGCCAGATATGCTAAACATTTGTATGCCCCTTCATGCTTCAGCCACCATTCCAGAGGGCATGCTTTCATGCTGATGATGCTTGTTAAAAAAATAATGCATCAATTAAATTTGTGACTGTACTCCTTGTGGGGAGAATTGCATGTCTCCTGCTCTATTTTACTCTCATTTTGCATATATTTCATGTTATAGCAGTCTCGGATGATGAGCCAGCACATGTTCATTTTAAGAACACTCACAACAGATTTGACAAAATGCAAAGAAGGAGAATTTAAAAACAGCTACAGCGCTCGACCCAAGGTTTAAGAATCTGAAGTGCCATCCAAAATCTGAGAGGGACGAGGTGTGGAGCATGCTTTTAGAAGTCTTAAAAGAGCAACACTCTGATGTGGAAACTACAGAACCCAAACCACCATAAAAGAAAATCAACCTTCTGCTGGTGGCATCTGATTCAGATGATGAAAATGAACATGCGTCAGTCCATACTGCTTTGGATCGTATCAAGCAGAACCCATCATCAGCATGGAAGCATGTCCTCTGGAATGGCAGTTGAAGCATGAAGGGACATATGAATCTTTAGCACATCTGGCACACTAATATCTTGCAATGCCATCTACAACAGTGCCATGCAAATGCCTGTTCTCACTTTCAGGTGACATTGTAAACAAGAAGCAGGCAGTCTTATCTCCTGCAAATTGTAACCAACCTTGTTTGTCTGAGTGATTGGCTGACCAAGAAGTAGAACTGAGTGGACTTGTAGGCTCTAAAGTTTTATTTATTTTTGAATGCAGGTTTATTTGTTTTTTACATAATTCTACATTTGTAAGTTCAACTTTCATGGTAAAGAGATTGCATTACAGTACTTGTATGAGCTGAATTGAAAAATACAATTGTTTTGTTTTTTACCGTGCAAATATTTGTAATAAAAAATAAATATAAAATGAGCACTGTACACTTTGTATTCTGTTTTGTAATTGAAATTAATATATTTGAAAATGTAGTAAACATCCAAAAATATTTAAAATAAATGGTATTCTATTGTTTATCACAATTATTTTTTTTAATTGCTTGACAGCCCTAATTACAGCATTTACCCTGGAATATGATAGTATTGGGTTCTTCTTGACTAGGTTTTGGGGAAGGGAAAGGAAAGCTCTGTTCTTCTTCGAGTGATTGTTCATGTTGATGCCAATCAGGTGTGCACACGCCGCGTGCACGGTCGTCAGAAACTTTTTCCCTTAGCAGCGCCTGTTGGGTTGGCCAGGGAGGCCCCTGGAGTGATGCCCAATATATGACCATGCCGACCCAACCCTCCTTCAGTTCCTTCTTACAGGCCGTGGCAGCATTGGAACTGTGTTAGCTTGATTGCCTGCAAGTCTTCCCTTAGCCATTTTTAGTTCTTCACAGCTTTTCTTTTGTTTTATTGTTTAGTTTATTGTTTAGTACTATAGCTTTGGTGAGTGGGTCGTTCTCCCCTCACCCCGCCTTGGGCTCCGAGGCATGTCTCAAGCCCAAGAATTTAAATCTTGTGGTCTATGCAAGAAACCTATGTCCAACAGTGACCCTCACAACTCTTGCTTGAGGTGCGTAGGGGAGGTGCATCAGTCCAAGCGCTGCAAGATCTGCAAGGCTTTCAAACCCAGAACTAGGAAAGAACACGACTTCCGTTTGAGACAACTATTAATGGAAGCTGCACTCCGTCTAGCGGCACCTGACTGCCAAGTCCCAGGCCTGAGCTCAGTGTGGAGCACCCTGGGGTAGGCCCATGAACCAGTACTGAGGAAGGAGTCTGGTGCTAGTGACCCTTGGTACTGAAGATGCCCAGCACAGTGCAGTGCCCTGGCAGTGGTCAACATCCCTAGTGCCCCTTAAGCACCATAAAAAGATTGACAGAGGGCGCTCTCCTCAGAGAGCAAGACCATCTGGGGAGATCTTGCTGCCCTAGAGGAAGGACTTAACTTCCAAACAGCAAGATCCCATGCCATCAACTCGGGTGACCCAGTCAGCACCGTTGAGTCTGGAACCCAGTGACTCTCCGGCGGGGCACTGCTTGGTAGAGGAGTTGGAGCCCTCCTCCACCTCAGATACTTCCAAGGCTTCAAGGGAGCTGATAGAAAGTACTGCGCCTCACCCCCTTGCTGTTAGAGAGAAGCCTCTGGCACCACCTAGCCGGGTGCCATCTAGAGGCAAACTGGCAATGATGAGGCCCTCTTTGTCACCCGACCAGCACCATTCACTGCACTGTTCCCAGTCTACTTCACATGCTTGGGGTCTCCGGCACTGAGGAGTCAGCAACGGTCTCGATCACCCTCTATCACCAGGCACCGTGATACGGTATCGGACCACAGGAGCTGTTCCCCGGCACCGGACTTGCGGCACCAATCTAAGTCATGGGAAAGCCAACACTGATCATGTACTTGGTTGTCGCGGCACCAATCCCTGACTTCCTCTTCTTGGCACCAACCGCCGGCGCAGGGATCCTCGGCACCGCTGTGGTCATCACCCTCAGGATCCCCGGACTCTGAGGCTGGCTCCTACTATTCACGGCGCAGTAGGCACAGGCCAGACAAGTGCAGGAGGCATGCTCCTTCGTCCTGGCAACCACTGTGGCCACCCGCTGCACAATGGCCCTTCTGGACCCCTAGGCTTACCATCAGACCCAGGGTACCCCTCCAGGGTTTCTAGGTTCGTTATGTCGGGGCATCACCAGGCAGGGTCACCTACGGACAGAACCACCCCTCGTATGGCAGAAGCGGCTCTATCCAGACCGCCCCTACAGAGGGCACAACGGAACCGTCCCCAGGTCCTCCCACGTCCCAGGTGCCATTGGACCACGTTGCACCACTTGACACCAATGCTACCCAGGACCAACCTGAGCACATGGTGGGCCATGACAACCCTGTGCCACCACTGGCCTCCTCTTTGTTTTTGCCTGATGAGGCGGTGATAGGAGTGTCAGCTTCAAGTCCTTCGCCCATCAACCACAGGGTCCACTAGGACCTATTCCGCTGCATCGCCCGTAATATGGGCCTACAGGGGAGGAAGTCACTGAGTCAAAGGACCCGGTAGTGGACATTCTTGCTCCAGAGGGTCCTTCCAGGGTGGCGTTGCTAGTGATTAAGACTATTAGCAACAATTATAATGCTCTATGGCAGACTCCAGGCTCCATTCCACCCACTACCAGAGGTGTGGAAAGAAAATTTTGTATCCCCTCTAACAGATATGAATTCTTGTTCTCCCACTCACACCCTTGCTCCCTGGTAGTCTCTGCGATGAATGAGAAGGAGCCTCAGGGACAACAGGCACTGGCTCCCAAGGCCAAAGAGGCCAAATGGATGGGCCTCTTCGGCAGGAAAATTTATGCTGCAGGGGATCTACAGCTGAGGATAGCTAACCAGTTTTAACTCGTGGGACTCCATGTCAAAATATAAGGAGTTACTCCCCACTGAGTCAAAGGCTGAGTTCTCTGCTCTGGTTGAGGAGGGCAACAAGGCAGTTGCCAGAACATCCCTCACTCCACTCGACCGACTCCACGGCATGTACCATCACCTCAAGAGTGGTCATGAGGAGAACAGCTTGGCTCCAAGCATCCGGGTTTCCCCCGGAATCATAGAATATCAGGGTTGGAAGGAACCTCAGCAGGTCATCTAGTCCAACCCCCTGCTCAAAGCAGGACCAATCCCCCAATTTTTGCCCCAGATCCCTAAATGGCCCCCTCAAGGATTGAACTCACAACCCTGGGTTTAGCAGACCAATGCTCAAATCACTGAGCTATCCCTCCCCCGAAGTTCAGCAGACCCTTTCCTTTGAGGGTGCACGGCTGATTTCGGATCAGATAGATTCAAGGCTTCACAGCCTTAAGAATTCCAGGGCAATGATGAAATCTCTGGGGATGCACACACCTGCTACCCAGAGAAAGCCTTTCAAGCCTCAGCCGGTACAGCAGCAGAGGCAATACGAATACTGTAGGGGCAGGAATTCCAGGCATAGGCCTTCCAACCCTCCCTCAGGCCAAGGGCAGGGCCCGACCAAGCCATTGTCGGGACCCAAACAAGGATTTTGAAGAGATGCCCAAGGACGGCATACCAGCCATGATCATGGATCCTTCCCCCCATTTTTTGAACCATCTATCCCACTTCTACCGTGCATGATCCCATATAACATCAGACCACTGGGTTCTTTGCACGATAGAAGTGGGATATTCTCTCCAATTCTGTTCCTCCCCTCTTTCCCACCCCCCTTCCACATCCGTCTTCAGGGACACCTCTCACGAGCAACAACTTATCCAGGAGGTGCAGGTGCTCCTTGCCATGAGAGCAGTGGAGGAGATACCTCAGGAGCTCGGGGCAAGGGATTCTACTCCCAATATTTCCTAATCCCCAAGGCCAGGGGGTGGGGTGTCTCAGATCCATCTTATACTTGCGAAAACACAATCAGTTCATGGTAAAGTTGAAGTTCCACATGGTCTCCCTGAGCACAATTATCCCTTCCCTGGATTCGGGGGACTGGTACGCCGTACTCGACATGAAAGACACATACTTCACATAGGCCTCTGGCCACCCCACAGACGTTTCCTGAGGTTCATTGTCAACCACATATATCATCAGTTCACAGTGCTCCCATTCGGGTTATCAACAGCTCCCCAGGTGCTCACCAAGTGTATGTCAGTCTTTGCAGCTTTTCTCCAAAATAGACAGGTGCAGGTGTATCCCTACCTAGACGATTGGCTCCTGTGAGGCCACTCCAGGGAGCAGGTGGAGTCCCAGGTCCAGTCAATCAGAGAGACCTTCCAGACACTAGATCTCCTCCTCAACGTAGACAAATTGACACTGTCACCCACCCAACAAATAGAAGTCATTGGGGCGGTGCCAGACTTGGTTCAGGAAGAGCAATCCTCCCAGACTCTAGATTTCAAACACTGTCACAAGTCATTCAGACTCTCAGACAATACCCCACCACCACTGCAAGGACATGCCTCAGCCTCTTGGGACACATGGCGGCATGTACCTATGTGGTCAGGCATGCCAGGATGAGGCTTAGACCATTGCAGATGTGGCTCGCTTCAGCTTATCACCCAGGTTGAGACAGTCTAGACTCCGTAGTAAGAGTACCGTCACGAGTCCTAGACACCCTAGGATGATGATTGGACCCTCAGATGGTCCTCAAAGGAGTCCCATTCACCACCCCTCAACCATCCATGACCTTAATAACTGACACGTCTGACCTTGGTTGGGGGGCACACCTAGGAGACTACAGACTCAGGGAGTTTGGTTTCAGTCCGAGATCCTGCTCCATGTTAATATAAAGGAACTCAGAGCGGTGAGACTTGCCTGCCAGACCTTCCATAGCATATTGCAAGGTCAGGGCATGGCGGTGCTGACCGACAACACCACTGCCATATTTTACATAAAAAAGGGTGGAGCCCGCTCCTTCCTTCCTTTGTCAGGAGGCTTTCCACCCGTGGGAGTTTTGTGTAGCCTACTCCATTCACCTGGAGGTGTCCTATCTCCTGGGAGCACGCAATGAGCTTGCAGACCACCTCAGCAGATCGTTTCGCAGTCACAAGTGGTCCATCCGGATAGACATGATCCACTCCATCTTCCAAAGGTGGGGGTTTCCCCAGGTAGACCTATTCACCACAAGGAGCAACAGGAAGTGTTCAGTGTTTTGCTCCTTCCAAAAACACAGCCTGGGATCAGTCTTGGATGCGTTCATGATGCACTGGGGGAACCGTCTTCTGTATGACTTCCTTCCGATACCGATACCAAGGTTCTCCTCAAGATCTGCAGGGATAAGGCAAAGGCAATTCTGCTGACACCAACGTGGCCATGCCAACATTGGTACACAACACTTCTGGAGCTGTCAGTCAGCACCCCCATTGCGCTACCACTCCTTCCCGATCTGATTACACAGGACCATGGCTGCCTGCTTCACCCTGATCTCCAGTTCCTCCATCTCACGGCCTGGAAGCTTCATGGTTAAACGCAACGGAGCCCCAGTGCACAGAATCGGTGATGGAGATGTTCCTTGGTAGCAGAAAACTTTCCACCAGGGCCACCTACCTGGCCAAATAGTTCTTGTGCTGGTGTAATCAGTTGAGTCTCTCCACTTCAGGTATCTATACCGTTCATCCTGGACTATCTACTGCACCTGAAGCAGCAAGGCCTGGCCGGATCATCCATCAGGGTGTACCTCCCAGCCATCTCAGCGTTCCACCCCAGAGAGTTGGGGCATTCAGTCTTTGCCAGTCCTAGGGTGGGCCGTTTCCTTAAGGGCATGGAACGCTTATACCCTCAGTCTCGGCCACTGGTGCCAACTTGGGACTTCAATCTGGTCCTAGCTAGGCTGATGGGAGCCCCATTTGAGCCACTCGCTACCTGTTCCCTTCTGTATCTCTCATGGAAGGTAGCCTTTCTGGTTGAAATCACATCGGCCAGGAGGGTGTCGGCATTAACCCCCCACCTACACGGTCTTCCACAAGGATAGGGTACAGCTCAGGCCGCATCCAGCTTTCCTGCCCAAGGTGGTATCCCAATTCCAGGCATTTTTCTACCTTTTTTCTATGCCAAGCCACATGCCAATGCACAGGAGCAGAGGTTCCACTCATTAGATGGGCAGACAGCACTAGCGTTCTACATTGAGTGCACAAAGCCTTTCGGGAAGTCAAACCAGCTGTTGATAGCAGTGGTGTACCGGATGAAGGGACTTCCGGTCTCCTCACAGCTCATCTCTTTCTGGATTACAGACTGTATCCGTACCTGCTATGACCTCACCAAGGTCCCAGCCCTGGCTATAACAGCCCACTTGACAAGAGCCCAGGCCTCTTCCACCACTTTCCTGGCCCCAGTACCCATCCAAGAGATCTGCAGAGCGGCGACATGGCCCTCGGTGCATATCTTTGCCACCCACTATGCCATCACACAGCATGATAGAGATGATGATGCTCTCGGTACAGCGGTGCACCAGTCAGTGATTCCTTAACTCCGACCCCACTTCCCTGGGAGAGCATGGGCGTCACCTAATTGGAATCGATGTGAACAATCACTTGAAGAAGAAAAGATGGTTACTCACCTTCTTGTAACTGTTCTTCGAGAGGAGGTGTTCACATCCATTCCAATACCCACCCTCCTTCCCCTGTGCTGGAGTAGCTGGCAAAAAGGAACCGAAGGGGGGTCGGGTCGGCACGGTCATATATTGAGCGCCATGAGGGCACCACTCTGGGGGACTCCCTGGCCAACCTGATGGGAGCTGCTAAGGGAAAAAGTTTCCAATGACCATGCATGTGGTGGTCCCTAATTGGAATAGACATGAACAACACCTCATGAAGAACAACAGTTACAAGAAGGTGAGTAACCATCTTTTTCACTTCTGTTTTTCATTGTTGCTGTTTTTATCTTATGTTCTTTAGCTGGATTTGTTTTGCTAGGTTTGGAGTGAAAGCTTTGCCATCAAAGGGTAAACTTTAAACAGCACAGTTTGAAGCATGCATCCAGGACATAAGATGCTTTATAGCCATGTTCTCATTCAACATGGCTGAACTGTGAAGAAATGAAGTTAAACATTTCTCATTTTGTAGTTGGCATAAACATAGAATCAAAAAATATTAGGGTTGGAAGAGACCTCAGGAGGGCATCTATTCCAATCCCCTGCTCAAAGCAGGACCAACACCAACTAAATCATCCCAGCCAAGGCTTTGTTAAACCAGGCTTTAAAAACCTCTAAGGGTGGAGATTCCACCACCTCCCTAGATAACCCATTTCACTGCTTCACCACCCTCCTAGTGAAATAGTTTTTTCCTAATGTCCAACCTAGAACTCCCGATCTGCAATTTGAGACCATTGCTCCTTGTTCTGTCATCTGCCACCACTGAGAACAGCCTAGCTCCATCCTTTTTGGAACCCCGCTTCAGGTAGTTGAAGGTTGCTATCAAATCCTCCGGTTTCAGAGTAGCAGCCGTGTTAGTCTGTATTCGCAAAAAGAAAAGGAGTACTTGTGGCACCTTAGAGACTAACAAATTTATTAGAGCATAAGCTTTCGTGAGCTACAGCTCACTTCATCGGATGCATCCGATGAAGTGAGCTGTAGCTCACGAAAGCTTATGCTCTAATAAATTTGTTAGTCTCTAAGGTGCCACAAGTACTCCTTTTCTTTTTATCAAATCCTCCCTCACTCTTCTTTTCTGCAGACTAAATAACCCAAGTTCCCTCAGCCTCTCCTCTTAAATCGTATGCCCCAGCCCCATAATCATTTTCATTGCCCTCCACTGGACTCTCTGCAATTTGTCCACATCCCTTCTGTAGTGGGGGGATCCAAAACTGGACGCAATATCCAGGTGTGGCTGCCTCAGTGCCAAATAGAGGGGAATAATCACTTCCCTCAATCTGCTGGTAATGCTCCTACTAATACAGCCCAATATGCCATTGGCCGCCTTGGCAACGAGGGTACACTGTTGACTCATATCCAGCTTCTTGTCCACTATAATCCCTAGGTCCTTTTCTGCAGAACTGCTGCTTAGCCATTCGGTCCCCAACCTGCTGTGGTGCATAGGATTCTTCTGTCCTAAGTGCAGGACTCTGCACTTGTCCTTCTTGAACCTCATGAGATTTCTTTTGGCCCAATCCTGCAATTTGTCCAGGTCATTCTGGACCCTATCACTACCCTCCAGCATATCTACCTCTCCCCCCGCCAGTTTAGTGTCATCTGTGAACTTGCTGAGGGTGCAATTAATCCCATCATCCGGATCATTGATAAAGATGATAAACAACACCGGCCCCAGGACCAACCCAGGGGCACTCTGCTTGATACCGGCTGCCAACTGCACATCGAACTGTTGATCCCTACCCATTTAGCTCAACAGTCTAGCCAGCTTTCTATCCAATTTATAGTCCATTCATCCAATCCATACTTTTTTAACTTGCTGGCAAGGATACTGTGGGAGACTGTATCAAAAGCTTTGCTAAAGTCAAGATATATGACGTCCACTGCTTTCCCCATATCCACAGAGCCAGTTATCTCATCATAGAAGGCAATCAGGTTGGTCAGGCATGACTTGCCCTTGATGAATCCATGTGGACTGTTCCTGATCACCTTCCTCTCCTCTGAGTGCTTCAAAATGGATTCCTTGAGGACCTGCTCCATGATTTTGCCAGGGACTGAAGTGAGGCTGACCAATCTGTAGTTCCCCGGGTTCTCTTTCTTCCCTTTTTTAAATATCGGCACTATATTTGTCTTTTTCCAATCGTCTGGGACCTCCCCCGATCACGACAATTTTTCAAAGATAATGGCCAATGGCTCTGCAATCACATCTGCCAACTCCTTTAGCACTCTCAGATGCAGCGCATCGGCCCCATGGACTTGTGCTCGCCCAGCTTTTCTAAGTAGTCCCAAACCACTTCTTTCTCCACAGAGGGCTGGTCACCTCCTCCCCATGCTGTGTTGCCTAGTGCAGCAGTCTGGTAGCTAACCTTATCTGTGATGATTTAGTTGTCTGAGGATGATTTATTGTCTGAGGATGATTTAGTTGGGGATTGGTCCTGCTTTGAGGTCCTACTGAGGTCCCTTCCAACCCTGATATTCTTTGATTCTAAGATGGAGGCAAAAAAAGCATTGAGTACTTCAGCTTTTTCCACATCATCTGTCACTATGTTGCCTCTCCCATTCAGTAAGCGTCCCACACTTTCCCTGATCATCTTCTTGTTGCTGACATACCTGTAGAAAGCCTTCACATCCCTTGCTAGCTGCAACTCCAATTGTGCCTTGGCCTTTCTGATTATACCCCTCCATGCTCGAGCAATATATTTATACTCCTCCCTAGTCATCTATCAAAATTTCCACTTCGTGTAAGCGTCCTTTTTTAGTTTTTAAGCTCACCGAAGATTTCACTGTTAAGCCAAGCTGGTCGCCTACCATATTTGCTATTCTTTCTTCACTTTAGGATGGTTTGTTCCTGTGCCCTTAATAAGGCTTCTTTAAAATACAGCCAGCAGAAGACTGGAAATATAGGCTTGATCAATACTGATATGTAGGGAACCCCCAGGCACAAAAAGTATTGTTGCTGTCATCTCAGCTACGTTCAATTGGGAGGATGAGAATGAGTTTGAAATCAACTATCAAAACAGTCACTGAGCCTGCTCATTTACAATGAAGCATTTTACCATATGTTACATGGAAATAGGATTGTCTCTGCGAGTCAAAGTGCTGGGATGCTGTGCACTTACTGAAGCAGAACTGTACACTTTCCCCCAGTTACGCAATTCCCTGCACTCGGGTTGTGGGAGTCTGATTTGCATGATGGCTGTGCAGCTATTTCTTAACTGTAGAGTGACTATGCAAATCCCTCTCCTCCTGACTGGCTACTATCATCCATCTGCTGAGACAGTCTCCTTTGCTCAGAATCTTCAAGCTGTTTCACACAAACGATGATGCCATCTCAGCTTCTTTCTCCCTTCAGCTGAAGCAGTAAAACACTAAAATGTACAAGAAACTCACTGCACAAAAAGTAATGAAAATGCGGCTATGAAGCTGCAGAAAGGAAAATTATTTTTAAAATGTCCCTTTTCCTTTCTCCCTCCTGCCACTTTCCTATAGGTCAGTAAGGCTCTTGTGTCTAAACTAACTAGCATATATTCACTGCTAGTTGACACCAGGAGAATTCCAGCTCCTCCCTGTCATTTCAGTTTTGAAACACAATGTAAACGATGTATTGGAGCTGTTCTGGGGACATGAGCTTTACTGGCCTGCAGACAGGGGGGAAAGGGTGGGTTTCAGAAAGGAGCCAATATAGAAGAGGTGGAAGGTAAGGTGGGCCAGTGGAAGCCCGAGATGCTTCCGATGAATGTGCAAGACCTATCACCACTGAATACCTGGCCCATAGTTTCTTTCTGACAACATTAGTTAATGATTAGCTTACACTGTGAATCATGAGGGCTCTATTGAAATCTATTGCAAAATTCCCACTGGCTGTAATGGAGCCAGGACTTCGCTTTCTTTCTCTCACATATTTTTTATTTTTTCCAGTGTAACTGTGGATATTCATATTTTGCATAAACTGTCTACTCCTTTTTTGAATCTAAGTTCTTTCTTTCAATGAGATCTTGTAGCAAGGAGTTTCACAGGTTAATTATGCATCCTGTAAAAGTATTTCTTCTTTTTTTTTCAGTTTTAAATGTGTTGCTTTTCAATTTCATTGAACTTCCCCTTGTTCTTATATTAGGAGACAGTAAATAGAATTGCCCAGTTCACCTTTGCTGTCCCATTCATTACTTTGTATTCCTTTGTCAGGTCCCATTTTATTTGCTTCCTCTCAATACTACATGGGTCTAATATTTTGATTTTCCCCATATAGAAACCTATCTAATATGCATCTAATAATTTTTGCCAACTGTGTCTGGACCCCTTTGCAGTTCTATGATATCTTTTGGGGGATGGGATGACCAGAATGGTACACAGTATTTATTCCAGATGAGGGCAAGATATTGATTTATAAAGGGTGTGATGGGGCAAGGCCAGATGGCTATGGAAGAGTAGTGGTAGATACATATATTAGCTCCAGGCTAAACAAATCCCTGGTACCAGGATAAGTGAAATGGCAGCTGCTCCAGGTCAATTAAGACACCTGGGGCCAATTAAGAACTTTCCAGAAGGCAGGGAGAAGGCTAGGTTGATTGGGACACCTGAAGCCAATCAGGGGCTGGCTGAAACTAGTTAAAAGCCTCCCAGTCAGTCAGGTGGGGGTGCATGTCAGGAGCTGTGGGAAGAAGTTGCGTGGTTGGAGAGGCTGAGTAGTACACACCATATCAGGCACAAGGAAGGAGGCCCTGAGGTAAGGGTGAAGTGGAGCTTGAGGAAGTGAGGGCTGCTGTGGGGGAAGTAGCCCAGGGAATTGTACATGTCATGTTTCTAAAAGGTCAGCTACCATAGCTGATACTATTAGGGTCCCTGGGCTGGAGCCCGGAGTAGAGGGTGGGCCCGGGCCCCGCCCACACCTTTGCCCCCTGTTTAATCACTGAGACTGGGAGACAACAGAGACTGTGCAAGGAAGGATAACTTCTTCTCACCTCCCTCGCTGGCTTATGATGAAAATGTCTCAGTAGACTGTGACCCTTGTCTCTAGAGCAAGAAGAGTTACGTGGAGGATCACTAGCGAAATCCGCCATGAAACGCGGGACCCACGGAGGCAAGGACAGAGCTTTGTCACAAGGGCCAAAAGTGTTTTTCCTCTTTTCCTTTGAGCAGTATGACAGCCTTATTGGTGTTGTTTTGTAGTTTGTTTTTTTTTTTGTTTAAAATTTGACTATTTAAAATGCTCAGTGTAGTCTGAGGGTGCTGTGTTCTTGGTGAGCCAGGAATAATCATATTCTGGGTTAATACACTCAGCCCTCTAGTTTCATTCAGTTCCAGATATTATGATTGATTTAAAAAGAGGAAGCAAACTCCCTCCATTACCATTTTAGATGCAGTGTGACTTGTTTAGTCTTATGGCAGTATCTCAAACTAGTTGAGTTATAGGCTGGGCCATTTTCTTGTGGCCGCTGTGAAAGTTGGAGGCAGTAGTGAAATAATGCTTAAAATGGTCAGCCAGCCTCCAGCATCTGGGGATCTTTTGCCTATGGATGGTTGCTTTAACAAAGCATCATTAATGCACAGCTTGAGGGGGTGTGTAAAACCAGCCCAAACCATACACACTGCAATCATTAAAAGCTTTTCTAATGTTTCAAACATTATCGTAGGGGACAATATGGCTATTATCATTGGCAAACTACCATTTCTTGAGCATTTTTAGAAAAGTAACGGAAATGGCAGCATCTACCTGTGTGTTTGCGATCTCTGCGAATGTGCTAAGCAATTGGGGGAAACACCCTGCCCCCTCACCACTAAATAACAGCATGCAAATATTTGAAGGGTTTAAACACCAAGCAGGAAGAGGAATATTTAGTATGGTGCATAGACAGTAACTAGCAATAATGGGATAAAATAAAGAAAGGGAAAAACACAGCCTGAATATCAGGAAAAGATTCCTGACAGTGAGATGTAGGGAGCTGTGGAATTGTCTTCCAAGGAAAGGGGTGGAAGCCCTTTGCTGGGGCTTTTAAAACTAGACTGGACAAAACCTAGTCAAAGAGTTGTAGGGAACAATTTTGTCCTGGGAAAATCCATTTTTCACAGGGAAATGGATTGGATGATCTAATAGGTGTTTTCCGTTTCTAACGTCTGTAATTCAGGGAACACTAAATGGCTGTCTTATTTGTACTCTGACCCTCTAGACACTATGCTAGGACTAACATCACAGAACATGTTATTAATATAGCATCAATGCCCTCAGTCAGGAATCATCTAAATATTATATCATTGATTGCATGATTATTTAAAATATTTATTTTGTGGATAAATATTCACATTCCTTTTAAAAACCTCTGTCTGTATATCTATCACATATAGATGTCATATCCTTAAAGAGAATGTTGGAGACTTCATTTACAGTTCCCTAATCTGACCACTAGACAACACCACCATCTTATTAACTTAATTTTTTTATTATTTATTTTGGTATAATCAATAATTCTTATTCCTAGAATGTGTACACAAGTTAAAATACACAAAAATGATTTTAGAATTAATCAAACACAAATGTGTAAATATTCTTTTACATTAGACTACTCGGATAAAGCACCATACTACTGTACTTACCAACAAAAACATCTACCAAATCACAATACCACTTCTTACTACCCTCTTCTTTCTATTTCTCAAATCATTACCTGAATGACTGAAAAATAGAGAAAATTTTGCACAATGTTCTAGATCCATTAACACACCTAGGCCCTTGTTGACCAAAGAGAGGAATGATTCATAGCTGTAGGAGAGGGGGAGTTCTCAGTGAAGTGCCTTTTGTGACTACAGGTATATCCCATGGAGAGAGAGAAAGTGTGATAACCTTTCAGGTTCTGGGACACAAATACAGAACTATTCTGCTGACTCACCCTGGCAGGCAGAATAGACAGATCCTTTTAGCTCCAAGCCAGGAGGAAAAAAGTGTATACGTTTCTCTCTGAGGGTTGAGGCAAAGAAAGGTAGGGACAAAGGAGACCAGAATAGGGAAACTGCAGGAGTAGCCAAGCACAGGAGCACAGTGGGATGATATGTAGTGGGATGGTGAGATGAGTATAGTGGAATGGTGTTCTGTAAAGGTGGATTGCCGGACATGGATGAGTTCTGCCTGAGGAAGATGAGAAAGAGCATCTTAGGATAACAATTTGCCAACCTAACAAGGAGGGTTTTAAAGTAGGTGGGATAAATAGATCCCAGAAGATTTTAGGAAAGCGTTGACACAGTTCCATATGACATTCTCATGAGCAAACGAGATAAATCTGGTCTAGATTAAACCACTACAAAATGGGTGCACAACTGGTGGAAAAATCATACTCAAAAATCAATGGTTTGATGTCAAAATGGAATGACGTATCTAGTGGGTTTCCACTGGGGTCTGTCCTGGTTCTGGTACTATTCCAATTTTTCATTAAGGATTTGATGGAGTAGAGAGTACACTTATTAAATTTATAGGTGACACAAAGCTATGAAGGGTTGCAGGTACTTTGGAGGAGAGCATTAGAATTCAAAATGACTTTGACAAATTGGATAATTGGTCTGAACTCAACAAGATGAATTTCAATAAAGACAAGTGCAAAGTACTACCCTTGGGAAGGAAAAATCAGATGAATATGAGTAAGCATAGAAGGATTAAATTTTTATTGGTAAGTGTTGATAAACATCAATTTCATTGTGCATACACAAACCAATGAATAAAATACTACATGGATAATAATAGAAATTTATAGACAGGCAAAGTAAGAAAAATGATGCTTGAGAACTTGTTAGAGTTCCACCTTAATGTGTATAAAACATATTGTAATGCAGGGATATCATTTGAGTGGGGGATTTGTATTTTAATGGTTAAAAAACCTTAACTTTTTGAATATCAGTGTCTAATGTCATTGAATAGTTATTGTCTGACACACTCACTCATAATTTCCTGCAGCTGTGAAAATTTAAATTGATAAAAATAGAAAAAATGCTTAAAATAAACATTGATATTATCCATAGAAATTATACAAAAATAAAAATTTGAATTCTGCCAAGCCTAAATATGAGTCAACAGTGATGCTGCTGCAAAAAAGGCAAATGTAATTCCAGTGTGTATTAACAGGATGGTCCGTATGTAAGACATGGGAGATAATTATTCCGTTCTACTTGGCACTGGTGAGACCTCAGGTGGGGTATTGTGTTCAGTTCTGGGCATCACATTATAGGAAAGTTGTAGGTAAATTGGAGAGTGTCCACAGGAGAACCAAAAAATGATACAAGGTTTAGAAAACCAGATTTGTGAGGAAATGCAGAAAAAATTGGACATAATTTAGTTTAGAGAAGAGAAGGCTGAAGAAGGCCAGAACAGTTTTCAAATATTTAAAAGGTTGCTATATATAGGTAGGTGAGCAAGTGTTCTTCATATCTACCAAGGATAGTTTGTAGCAAGGGAGATTCAGGTTAGATATTAGGAAAAAAACATCTAACAATAATGAGAGTTACAGTACTGGAACAGGTTGTTTGAGGAGATTGTGGAATCCCTTTCATTGGAGGTTTTTAAGGGCAGGTTAGACAAACTCCTGTCAGGGCTGGTCTAGGTATCCTTAATCCTGCCTCAGTCTGGGGGGATGGACTAGATGACCTCTTGAGGTTCCTTCCAGTCCCACATTTCTATTGTTCTAGCTGGGGAGGAAACCAGTATTGCCAACCCCATGCATTCAGAAATCATGAGTCAGGTCTCCAAAAACATGAGTTTTTAAAAAAATGTATTTGGGGTCTATTTTATCTGTCGTCTGGTTTCTGAGTCTTAACTCTTGAGGATGCATCTTGAGTCACATTTTTCAAACTTTTATCTACAACTATGATGGCTAGAAATATACATGAAAGCTGAGACTCTCGTGTGGCTGGGGCATTAAGAAAAACACCAAATGTCAGAAGGCTTGTGATAAAATAGGAAGAGTTTACCAGTGTAAAATACTCTTTCCCATAGCTTCAACCCAAGCATCTATGAGCAGCTAGGATCTACAACAACATCCAAATAGTGAATCTGGATGCCAAACAGAAGACCTTCCCATCACACCTTCCCAAATCCCTTCTTCTGCTTGATCCCCTCCCCAGTCATCCCCCACCCTCCCCATCCTACCAACATAAGAACATGAGGATGGCCATCCTGTCTCTAATAGTGGCCAGTACCAGAGCTTCAGGGGGAGTGTACAGAACAGGGAAGTTGGAGAGATCCATCCTGTCTACCCTTCCCAGCTTCTGACAGAGGTTTACAGTCACCCCGAGCATGGGGTTACGTCCCTGATCATGTTGACTAACAGCGATTGATGGACCTATCCTCATGAAGTTATCTAGTTCCATTTTAAACCCAGTTATACTTTTGTCCATCACAGCATCCCTTGGCAACAAGTTCCACAGGTTAATTGTGCATTGTGTGAAAAAGTATTTCCTCTTGTTTGTATTAAACCTCCTATGTATTAATTTCATTGGATGACACCGGTTTTTTTAATTGTGGGAAAGAGTAAATAACACACCTCTATTCACTTTCTCTACACCATTCATGATTTTATACACCTCTGTCATATCCCCCCTTAACTGTCTCTTTTCTAAGCTGAACAGCTCTAAACTTTTTAGTGTCTCCTCGTATGGAAGCTATTCCATACTCTGGATCATTTTTGTTGCCTTTCTCTGAACCTTTTTCTAGCTCCTCTATATCCTTTTTGAGATGGAGCGACCAAAACTGGACCAACTGACTATGGATTTATATAGGGGCATTATGATATTTTCTGTCTTATTTTCTATCCCTTTTCTAATAGTTCCCAACATTTTGTTAGCCTTTTTGACCTCTGTTGCACATTGAACTGAAGTTTTCAGAGAACTGTCCACAGTGATGCCAAGATCTCTTTCTTGAGTGGTAACAGATAATTTAGAACCGATCCTTATATACATGTGTAGGTGGGATTATTTTTTCCAATGTGCACTTATCGATGTTGCATTTCATCTCTTATTTTGTTGGCCAGTCACCCATTTTAGTGAAATCCCTTTGTAACTCTTTGAAGTCAGCTTTGGACTTAACTATCTTGAATAATTTTGTATCATCTGCAAACTTTTCTACTTCACTGTTCACCCCTTTTCCAGATTATTAATGAATATGTGGAACAGTACAATTCCTAGTACAGATCCTGGGGGAACCCTGCTGATGGTCTTGGAGCCATCCTTAGTCAGGAGTCAACCAGACCACAATCTCATGTAGATAGTTGAGTCAGATCCACAAAAATTATGAGATTAAAATAAAAAGGTTAAGGGTAAAGGTTTTGAAAGCACTTAAATAGTTTAAGAGCCTTAGTCTCATTGAAAAGCAAAAGGAGATAGGCTCTGAAGTACCAATGTCATTTTTGAAAATGGAATTTAGACTCCAAAGTCACTTAGGCACTTTTGAAAATTGTACCCTAAATCATATTTGGGGGCTGTTTTCTGGTTTTTAAAATAGTGTTGCCAGCTCTCACAAATGAAGAAAGTCAGGGGATTTTGGCCCCTGATGAAGGAACTCTTGCTAGAAAACCTGAGACCAAAGTACAAACATCTGTATAAAGTTGATGGAGCTTCCAGCTTCTCCCTGTCCCCTGCAAATTAATTAATAATGGGTCCCGCATCTGCTTGTCCCTCAGCCCCACGTTGCTTATGCTGCATCCCTTTAGCCCTACATCAATGAATTTTGTGCCCCTAGCTCCCACATCTGCCCCAGCCCCACATTAGCGCTACACCCACAGCCACACATCTGCTTCTCCTACAGCTTTAGGGCTCTTGTCTCCTTTCCCAGGACTGGTGTTGCAGGGATAGAGAGATGGGGAGGGAGAGGGAGGAGCAGAGAGCACCAATCCATTGCTCAGAAGATAGGCTGAGGGAGGAAGGAGAAGAGCCACCATGAGCTGCTTGGCTTTTTAACTGCCTCCTCCTCCCTCCCCTCCTGTGAGGATGGTGTTGGTGGCTTCCTCTCCCCTATTCAAAAACTTCTGTGGCTTCTGGGGAGGAAGAGAAAGTGCAGCCTGCCTCTTGCAGCTGTTGTGATTAGCTGTTTTTCGTGAGGGGGCAGGGGAGTGGACAGGGTCATTAGGAGTGGGCCACCCGGGCCAGGGGCAATCGGGGGCACCCACGGAGCCAGGGACAATGGGGGACACCATGCCCATGGAGGCCAGGGTGCCAAAATACATTTCCCCTAAGGCTGGCCCTGGGATTGGAGAAGGCAGACAGTCAGAGGGGATTTGACCTTCGTAGGTCTCAAAATCAGGTGAAGGCTGACCCTTCCCCCTGATTAACCTTTTATGGGTCCAGCGCCAAACATATTTGTGGGCCCCCAAGGAGGCAATGGAGCATGGTGTGGGGAGGTCAGTCCCCAGAGCGAGGGGCCAGCCAAGGGCAAGGGTGCATGGCATGGCAGAGGTGGCCCCAATTCGCCCAGCCCAGTGCAAGGGCACTATTTACAAACCGGCAGTTGCCAGATACACAGTGGCCCACCCGTCCTTCTGCTGCCAGTAAGCCCCTTTCCCTCAGGGGCAGGCCCATGCCACACCACACAGCCCTCTCCCCACCCCCCAACATCCAACACCCCATAGGTACGGACTCCATGAGTGCTCCAGAGCTGGAGCACCCACAGAAAAAAAATAGTCTGTGCTGAGCACTCACTGGCAGCCCTGCCAATCAGCTCCTCCCCCTCATCCCCAGCGCCTCCCGCCCGCTGCTGAACGGCTGTTCAGTGATGGGGGGTAGGCGCTGGGAGAGAGAAGCAGGGACAGGAAGAGGCAGGGCAGGGGTGGAGAGGGGGTGGGAAGAGGCAGGGCTGAGGTGGGGCTTTGGGGGAAAGGGTGGAGTGGAGGCAGGGCCTGGGGCCCCTGGGGAAATCGGAAAGTTGGCACCTCTGCAACACCCCCCACCTCCCTGCAACTACCTATGGCCAGAGGCCACCCCCACCTGGACCCACTATGCACAAGCCCTCCCCACCTAGGCCCAACCTCCCAAATGCACAGCATCTTACACAATACCAATCCTGCCCAGCACTCCCCTGCTCACAGCCCCACCACAACTACTCAGCACCCACACAGAACCCCCACTCCCTAGTGCCCCAACACAGAGATCTTCCACATCCCCTCATAGCCCAGCACACACACACCCCGACCCCCCAGAGACCTGCTCCCCCATGCCCTGCCTCCCGGCCGCATTCACTGGCCCTGCTGCAAGGCAACTGTGCCAGCAGCGCAGCCAGGGCTGGTCCTGGGGTGGGAAATCGCTCCAGGCCCTCGGGAGTGGCGCAATCAGCCTGGAGGGGCCCAGCCAAGCCACTCCCCTCCCCCCCGCTGTCCCCTCTGTTCCAAATGGACGAGACTAGCCAGGGTTCTGCATCAGTCCCAGGTGACTCAGCTCCGGGGAGACAGGTGGGGCCCCACAGGTGGTGGGAAGCAGAGACTGCCCGGAGCCAGAGGTGCACTGGGGTCCGTCCATGGAGCAGAGAGGAGCCAGTGGTGGGGCCAGGGGGCAAAGAGGAGTGCTCGGAAGGACGGCCAAGAGGAGCAAGTGGTGGGCGGGAGGAGCCAGCGGGCTGATGGGGTCTCGAGGCACAGTGCAAGCAGAGCAGGCCGGGGCCTGTTCTGAGCATGGGCCTGGCTCCAGGCGCTGCTGGCACCACTGTCAACCCAATACTGATTGCAGGGCTGCCTGTAACAGAGGCCCCTGAGGTTGGCAACACAGCTTATGACTGTTCACTGGTCTGTGTGCAGAATGAGTTGGATGATTTCAGTCCAGTTCCAAGTGGGGTAGGTGCTCATATCACAAAACATGTCTTTGCCCACCATGGTGGATAAAACATGAAGATTCAAAAGAAAACAAAAATCAGATTGTTTTAATTTAAATTAAATATCTTTATCTTTCTAAAAATAAACTTGTTTAACATTAAATGTGACACTTACAACCTGGGATATGGCCAAAACTCACTGCAATCTACAAAAATAATTTAAATAAATAAATAAAAATAGTATGCTGCATCAAGGAGCCTTCCTCAAGTTTTAATGCATTAAAAGGGGCTCCTTTTTTCATTGAATTCAGAATCGGGGAAAGATCTTTAACATCTGCAAGCTTTATCAATGGTATAATATGTACTGCATTACGTAAGTGTTGGTGTTATTTTCAGTCTTTAAAATGAAGCGAATGCTGGTATTGACATTTTTCAAAATGTAAGTACTTTCAGTTTCTGTTGTGCAGAAAAGCTTTTGCCTTAATTAGTTTTGGTTTAAGTTTAGCTGGCAGGTGCAGAAAAAATATTTTCTTCATTTGGACTAGTTCATTCATAGCTGAGAAACCGATTGGGAGTTGAATAAAAGCAGGAAATCTTATTTTCTTCTTCCAGTCTATGAATAAAAAGCAAGGTGAGAATAAGATCTATTTATTATGAAAACTTGAAGAACATGGGACCATTTTCAGTCTTTAAAATGAAGCGAATGCTGGTATTGACATTTTTCAAAAATGTAAGTACTTTCAGTTTCTGTTGTGCAGAAAAGCTTTTGCCTTAATTAGTTTTGGTTTAAGTTTAGCTGGCAGGTGCAGAAAAAATATTTTCTTCATTTGGACTAGTTCATTCATAGCTGAGAAACCGATTGGGAGTTGAATAAAAGCAGGAAATCTTATTTTCTTCTTCCAGTCTATGAATAAAAAGCAAGGTGAGAATAAGATCTATTTATTATGAAAACTTGAAGAACATGGGACCAGATTTTCAAAGGTCTTTAGGTATCTAAAGATGCAGGGGAAGGATAGCTCAGTGGTTTGAGCATTAGTCTGCTAAACCCAAGCGTATGAGTTCAATCCTTGAGGGGACCATTTGGGGATGGGTCCTGCTTTGAGCAGGGGGTTGGACTAGATGACCTCCTGAGGTTCCTTCCAACCCTGATATTCTGTGATTCAGATAGGTACCTTATGGGATTTTTCAAATGCACCTAAGCTATGTAGGCACCAAACTCCCCTTGTTTTCAACACCCATTGATTTTAATCGAGAGAAAGTGGGTGAGGTAAAGGTAGTTAGGCACCTAACCTGCTTAGGTCCTTCAAAAATCCCACCAGGTTCTGTTTGAATCTTTAGGTATCTAAATACCTTTGAAAAGCTGGCACATGGTGACCAGAGACAATCTTTCAATTCACTTACAAGAATTAATATTTTCTTTGTTTAATAAATCAATTAGTTTTAGATGCAAAACATGTTTTGATAAACTTATTTTTCCCCCTATGTATCCAACACCTTTGAGGCAGTTTTATGTCATTCATTTTAAAAAAAATTAAAATGCTGTTTTTCTGCATTTTTAGTTGAACTCTAATTTCCATTCAAATGCCATTTGGCACAAATCAAGATAAAAGAGTTAATCATCATTTAGTAAATAAGAAATTAATCATTCACCATTTTCTAACAATACAAAAATGCAAACAATAAGAATCTGAATAAATGTATGTTAAGCTAAATAATTGCATAAATAAATGTGTACTGATAGTTTATCCTCCTAGTTAGCAAAAAGAAGTACCAAATTTAGTGTGAATGCTATATTTAGTTGCTAATCAACATGTTTTAATGGTGACCAGCCAATGAGAATCAGAAGTTCTTTGGGAAAATAACTAAACAGTATAAATACAAAATAAGATTACAATTGATTATGTGAATCAAGGTTTCCTGCTTGCTGATTTAAATCATGATTAAAATCAGTTATTTATATCAAGCCACCCTGTTGCCAACTAACACTAGTTGGCCCTTTTGTTGGCAGTATCAGCAGAGAGCCCATACACTGAATGGAGCATGAGAACTCAGCTCCCTTCTCAAGCCTTGAGTATTATTATGCATAGTAGTATTGTAGCACCTAGAAGCCCCAATCATGGACCAGCATCCCATTGTGCTAGGTACTGTACAAACACAGAACCAAAAATACTTTTTCTGCCCCAAGGAGCTTACAAAGTGCAATACAAAAAACAACAGATGGGTACAGGCAGACTGGGAGTATTTGGAAATCAGGAGTATGTCAACACTGGAGCTAGAGGTGTAATTTCCAGCAGCTAGATATACGTGTACTAGCTCTCATTGAGCTAGTAAGCTAAAAATAGAAGTATACCTGCAAGCAGGTAGCTGATCTGAGTATGATCCCATCCTAGACTTTTGTTGTGTCCTGGGAGCAGCCAGCCCATGCTGTATTTCTATTTTTAGTGTACTAGCTCGATTAGAGCTAGCACAGGTATGTCTACATGAGCTGGAAATTATACCTCCAGCTCCAGTGTTGACATTCCCAAAGAGACAAGATGGTCAGCATGGTAGACTATGATCTCAGCACATCAGCAATAGAGTGTTCCATCCAGGAGGATAGAGAGACACTAGGGGTAGAGTGTGTTTGGATTGGTGGGTTGGTTTGATTTGCTTCAGTCTTGTTATTATTTTCTCATAGGTCATTCTTTAGGCAGCTTTAGCAGAAAGGACCGAATGGGCCATGAGACTGTCTCTAGAGGCAGTTCCTCTAGCACTGATATGAAGCATGTACTGGAGTAAATGCAAGAGTTGGAAATGTGCACCACTATTCTGGTGCCCAGGGTGCCTGTTCTAAACAGGCTGCCTTCTCCAGGGCTGGAAATCTGGCACATTCATCCCTTTATGTGGTCTCATTTGCTACAGGTAAATCAGTCCAAGTACTGCTCTTTCCCCAATTTTGGCCTCTGGCTTGAAGTGATGTTAAAAAGACTCCATTTCCCACACTTCTGGAATATGGCTCCAGCAGTTGGTCTGAGCATGTTATCAGAAAGGAGGAGTCATCTAAAATATAACAATTTCTATGAACTCAGGAAATCTGCTTATGAACCACTGGCATCTTCCCAGGGGCTGAGCAGAGTAGTAGTGCAGGGATACACCAGTATTTAAATGAGTCGCTTGGCAAAAGGATGATTAAGGGGGTATCTGATAACTATCTGCAAATTCTTTAATGGGGGTAAATACTAAGGGGGGGGTTGTTTAGAGTAGTCTGGATTAAGGTACATCTGGGACTGCATGGAATCTAGTAAAGCCATAGCATTGTTTGAAAAGGCCTTTTGTTCTAGTTCTGTGGCTCTTTTATCTTCCACTCCCTAATAATTATTTGAGAGGCTAAAATGTCTCCTGCTTTCTTTCTTCCCAAAGGTGAATTGCTTTTCTGGGACATACATAGAATTCCATCTGCCCATTGTGGGGAAATGCCAGCCTGTAGGAAAGCAATAAGTACCATGCCTTAACAAACCTTTTTTAATGCATTTTTGGGGGCTTTTTGATATGATTGAAGGGATTTGTTTAGAAATCTGATAGTTAGCATTTAAAACATTTTTTTCTTTCTTTCGTGAAGGCAGAGTGAGATCTATAGTGACTCACCAAGACGATTATTCTGGGAGGTGGGTGGAAGTATCACAAATACAAATACAAAGTTATACAAACATTTGCAGAGGATCTAACGGAAGCTGCAGTTTCACTGGATGACCTTTCAATCATTTATCAAAGCGGCTGCATGCCTCATTTCATGGCAGACGAAATAGATATAAATATGGAGTGAAGACAGGGAATATGTGTCCAGAACATTTTAATAAAACATGTAAAACATTCACTGCAGATCTACAGATTCTTGCCAATGCTCTCTTTCCTTTCCTTTATTTTCCTTTCCTTTGTTTCTGCCTGTTTCGCATAGCCTGGAGCCATAGCACATTGTGCTGTGGTCTCATCAGCTTACACAAGCCTGGTTTGGTTTGAGTCAGTACTTGAATGGGAGGCCACTGAGCAACATGCAGGAAATGGTGTTGAGGATTCAGTGTGTGGTGCTCTTACTTTGTGAGACTCTGCAAACAGCCTCCTCCCCAAAATAAGAAGAACATCAAAGCAATCATATTAGTGTATATTATCAGACTCATAGACTTTAAGGCAAGAAGGGACCATAATGATCACCTAGTCCAGCGGTTCTCAAACTGTGGGTCAGGACCCCAAAGTGGGTCACAACCCTGTTTTAATGGGGTTACTGGGGCTGACTTAGACTTGCTAGGACCCAGGGCCAAAGCCTGAGCCCCACCGCCTGGGGCCAAAATAGAAGTCTAAGGGCTTCAGCCCTGGGCAGCAGGGCTCAAGTTTCAGGCTCCCTGCCTGGGGTTGTAGCCCTTGGGCTTTGGCCCCTCTGCCCTGGGTGGAGAGGCTTGAGCAGGCTCAGACTTCGATCCCCCCTTCTGGGATTGTGTAGTAATTTTTGTTGTCAGAAGGGGGTTGTGGTGCAATGAAGTTTGAGAACCCCTGATCAAGTCTGACTTCCTGCACATCACAGACCACAGAACCTCACCCACCCACTTCTATAATAGACCCCAACCTCTGGCTGAGTTACTGAAGTCCTCATATTGTGGATTAAGGTTACAGAGAATCCACCATTTACATTAGTGTAAAGCTGCAAGTGACCCCATGCCCCATGCTACAGAAGAAGGTGAACCCCTCTCCCCCCCCCCCGCAGGGTCCTTCCCAATCTGCCCCAAGGGAAAAATCCTTTCTGATCCCAAATATGGTGGTCAGTTGGACCCTGAGCATTTTGGCAAGACCCAACAGCCAGACACCTGGGAAAGAATTCTCTGTCGGAGCCCAGAGCCCTCCCTGTCTAGTGTCCCATCACCTGTCATTGGGGATATCTTCTACTAGCAATTACAGATTGGCTACATGCCACTGTAGGGAGTGCTGTCATACTCTCCCCTCCATAAACTTATCAAGCTCAGTCTTGAAGCTAGTTAGGTTTTTTGCCCCCCCTGCTCCCCTTGGAAGACAGTTCCAGAACTTCAATCCTCTGATGGTTAGAAACCTTCATCTAATTTGAAGTCTAAACTTGTTGATGGCTAGTTTATATCCATTTGTTCTTGTGTCAACATTGGCGCTTAACTTAAATAACTCCTCTCCCTCCCTGGTATTTATCCCTCTGATGTATTTATAAAGAGCAATCATATCTCCCCTCAGCCTTCATTTTGTTAGGATAAATAAGTCAAGCTCCTTTAGTCTCCTCTTGCAAATAAAATTTTCCATTTCTGGGATCATCCTAGTAGCCCTTCTCTGCACCTCTTTCAGTTTGAGTTCATCTTTCTTAAACATGGGAATCCAGAATTGCACACAATATTCCAGATGAAGTCTCCCCAGTGCCTTGTATAATGGTACTAACACTTGCCTGTCTCTACTGGAAATACCTTGCCTGATGCATCCTCAGATTGCATTAGCTTTTTTCACAGCTGTGTCACATTGGTGACACAGAGTCATCCTGTGATCAACCAATATACCCAGATCTTTCTCCACCTCTGTCACTTCTAACTGATACCTCCCCAATTTACAGCAAAAATTCTTCTTGTTAGTCCCTAAATACAAAGTATTTTGCACTATTACATTTAGTCCCATTTCTATTGTTCCGGTTTGCAAGGTTGTCCGGATCTTCTTGTATGATATTCCTCCTCCATATTAGCGATACCTCCCAACTTTGTGTTATCCACAGATTTTATTAGCGCATACTCACTTTTTGTGCCAAGGTCAGTAATAAAAATGGTAAATAATTCCTGAGGAACTCCACTAGTAACCTTCCTCCAGCCTGACAGTTCACCTTTCAGTATGACCCATTGTAGTCGCTACTTTAACCAGTTCCTTATCCACCTTTCTATTCTCATATTAATCCCCATCTTCAATTTAACTAATAATTTCCCATGTGGAATTGTATCAAATGCCTTACTGAAATGCAGGTAAATTAGTTCTACTGCATTTCCTTTGTCTAAAAAATCAGTTATCTTCTCAAACAAAGAGATCAGGTCTGGCAGGATCTACCTTTAGTAAAACCTGTTGTATTTTATCCCAATTTTCATGTACCTCTGTGTCCTTAGTTACTTTCTCTTTCAAAATTTGTTCAAAGACCTTGCATACAATTGAGGTCAAACTATCAGGCCCATAGTTTCCCAGATCATTTTCCCTCCCTTTCTTAAAAATAGGTACTATTTAGGCAATTCTCCAGTCATGGGTGTGACCCCCAAGTTTACGATTCATTAAAAATCCTTGCTATTAGGCATGCAATTTTTTGGGCCAATTCCTTTAATATTCTTGGATGGAGATTATCTGAGGCCCCCAGTTTGGTCCCATTAAGATGTTTGAGTTTGACTTCCACCTTGCATGTGGTAATTTCTACTTCCATATCCTCATTTATATGAGCCACGCTGCCACTACCCTTAAACTACTCATTACCCTTATTAAAAACTAAGGCAAAGTATTTGTTTAGATGTTGGGCCATGCCTAGATTATCTTTAATCTCCACCCCATCTTCAGGGTTTAGTGGTTCCACTTCTTCTTTCCTTGTTTTCTTTTTTTTATATATTGCTATAGAACTTTTTACTATTGGTTTTAATTCCCTTTGCAGGTCCAACTCTGCTTGACTTTGAACAGTTTTCATTTTTTCCCTATACTTTCTGAACTCCAAGAGGTAGCTTTCCTTGCTGATCCATTCCATCTTCCACTCCTTGTAGGCTTTCTGCTGTCTCTCAATAAACTGTTTGAGATGCTTGCTCATCCAGCTTGGTCTGCAACTCTTCCCTATGAATATTTTCCCCTTGCTTGGGATTCAGGCTTCAGATACTTTCTGAAACTTTCACTTAAAATAAGTCCAAGCTTCTTTCACATCCAGATCCTTGAGTTCTTCAGTCCAGTCGACTTCCCTAACTAACTCCTTTAATTTTTAAAGTTTGCCCTTATGAAATCAGGGACCGTAGTTGCAGACCTACAGGGAGTCCTCAGACTTATGACATAGTTCGTTCCTTAGAATTGCATTGTAAGTCGAAACGTTGTAAGTCGAAACCGCGTTTCCCATAGGAATCAATGGTATGAAGGAGGGATTGGTTCCTGAACCAAGGCTTGATACACTATTTTCACCACAATAACCCAGATTTTGTACTAAATGAATTATAGATGACTAATGTTGCGACATCAGTGTATTTACTGTACACTGTATTTTGTAAAAAGCATTCAAATAGACATATAAACTCACATATGCATCTCAGAATGTCGGCAACACAGGCTCAGAAAGCCAGGGAGAACAGCATACATGCTAAGCCTCAGCCAATCACTATTCAAGCGTTGTGATTGTCTGAGCCCAGGGCCGGGAGCCAATCAAAAATAAGCAGCAACCCTACCCGGCAACAAGCTACCCTACTGCCTCAAAGCCAATCAGAAGCGACCCCTTCCAGCTCCATACCAGTATATTAGTCTCTAAGGTGCCACAAGTACTCCTTTTCTTTTTGCGAATACAGACTAACACGGCTGCTACTCTGAAATCTGACAACCAGGAAGTGATTTCAAGCGAACTTTATGCACATCGAGAGTCGTAAGTGTGAAACAAGCATTGTAGGGGCGAAAAGGGCAGTCAATTGAAAAGCGTTGTAAGTGGCATCCAACGTAAGTTGGGCGTCGTAAATCCGAGGACTCCCTGTATTTTTGTTTGCCCTTCCAGTTAGTTTAAACTGAATTAGCTCATGATCACTCAAACCAAGGTTTTCCCCTACAACCAGTTCTTCTATGAGGTCCTCAGTACTCACCAATACCAAGTCTAAAATGGCATCACCTCTTGTAGTTTCAGCAACTATTTGGTGAAGAAATCTATGAATAAGGCTAAGATTTTGTCATGGATATTTTTAGTAAAAGTCAGGGACAGGTCACGGGCAATAAAGAAAAATTCATGGAAGCCTGTGATCTGTCCCTGACTTTTACTAAAAATATCCATGATAAAATGGAAAGGAGCTGGGCAGATGCCTGGTGGCTGGGAGCTCCAGGCCCCCCCACCACTACCACCACCTGTGGCTGGGAGCTGCAGGGTCCCCCTGCCTGCCACTTCGGAAATCCCCCTGCGACCACGGCAGCGGCCAGCTAGCTCAGGGGTCCCCCATGCTCCCACCAGCGGCTGCGTTGCTGTGAGGATCCCCCTGCCACTGGCGGCTGTGGGGAGCTGCTGGGGTCCCCCATGCTGTACATGGCAGCCGGGGAGCAGTGGGGTGCCCTCCTGTCCATGGTGGTTGGGAGCTTGGGGGCACTGCTGCCTCAGGTGGCGGGGGTACCTCACAGCTCCCTGATGCTGTGGGAGGCTGTCGGACCCTGCAGCTTCAAGCCGCCGGGGCTGAAGTCACGGAGGTCTTTGGAAGTCACAGATTCTATAGCCTTATCTATGAGCTATCACATCCAGGAAAATCTGGGCCCTACTATTATTAGTAGCACTTATCCTCTAATCTATATCTGGGAAGTCAAAATCTTCCATAATCACACAATTCCCAGTAGTATTTATTTCATTAAAAACATTAATCCAAATTGGATCCTGGGGGTCTTTAGCACACCCCAATCACTATCCCAGGGGAACATCTGGTAGCTTCCTTCCCCAAAGGGATATTGTCAAACAGGCTCTGTCTTATCCATTGTTCTCCTTGTTCTCCTGTGCTTCACTTTAATTTGTAACCATCTTGTGGCAGGGACTATAGCCTAGATCCACAAAAGTATTTAGGCTCCTAATCTCCAGTTTTAGGCACCTAAATCCTATTTTTATGGACCACTGCGATCCATAAAACTTCTGCTTGGCTGCCTCTAACCCTGTAAATGCCTAAACTCACTCAGCACCTTAGTTTTCATTGTAAATGTTCCCTAGAAGCCTCTATCTTTGCCTCTGAGAATGCACACACCTGCCTTTCTATACGTCTCCAGCTGCATCTCTCCACCTAAACCTCAGAGCGATCCATGAAGAGGGTAGAGAGAGGTATTTCTTCACCTAATTCACACACAGGGCCCAATCTGGTAGGTGTGCTTATAGGCCTCCTAATTCCATACACTGGCCCCAGGGGGAGAAAGAGCCGCCCCCATTTATAACCTTTAGGCCTATGATTAGGGTACTCACCCAGGATGTGGGAAATCCCTGGTTCAGGTCCCCTCCTACTTGATGAGAAGGGATTTGAACTTGGAGGAATGCTCTAACCACTGGACTCTTGGATATTCTGCTATGGGCTACCTCAGTCTCTCCTGTTGAAGTTGTTCCACTTTAATTAAATATTAATTGGGCTAGAGAAAAAGTAAGAGTGACTCTATAATCCAGTGGTTAGAGCATTCACCTGAGAGATGATTAGGGTGACCAGATGTCCCGATTTTATAGGGACAGTCCCAATTTTGGGGGCTTTTTCTTATATAGGCTCCTATTACCTACAATCTCCTGTCCCGATTTTTCACATTTGCTGTCTGGTCACCCTAGAGATGGTAGATCCCTGTTCAAACCCCTTCTCATCAGTCAGAGTGGGGACTTGAACTGGTGAATGCTCTAATCCCTTGGCTAGCCTTTATACATGAGGGAGGGGTGGAAGGCAAAGGCCTGGGTAGAGACCGTCAAATCGTGGAAGTCAAGGCATGGCTACATAGGTGGTGTCGGAGAGAAGGCTTTGGATTCTTTGACTGTAGGATGGTGTTCCAAGAAGGAGTACTAGGCTGAGATGATCTCCACCTAATAAAGAGAGGGAAGAGCATCTTCACAAGCAGGCTGGCTAACCTAGTGAGGAGGGCTTTAAACTAGGTTAACCGGGGGAAGGAGACCAAAGCCCTTAGGTAAGTGGGAAAGTGGGATACCGGGAGGAAGCGTGAGCAGGACAGCGTGAGAGGGGAGGGCT
The DNA here is from genome assembly GCF_009764565.3 of Dermochelys coriacea. Lineage (NCBI taxonomy): Eukaryota > Metazoa > Chordata > Testudines > Dermochelyidae > Dermochelys > Dermochelys coriacea. The sequence goes on along the minus strand of NC_050068.2, from coordinate 213,045,566 downwards.
TCTGCCCCATACTGAGAAAGAGGGACGATCAGCGAGGTATCTCAAGTGCCTATACACAAATGAAGCCTGGGAAACAAGCAGGGAGAACTGGAATTCCTGGCACAGTCAAGGAATTATGATGTGATTGGAATAACAGAGACTTGGTGGGATAACTCACATGACTGGAGTACTGTCATGGATGGATATAAACTGTTCAGGAAGGACAGGCAGGGCAAAAAAGGTGGGGGAGTTGCATTGTATGTAAGGGTATGTCTACACTACGAAATTAGGTCGAATTTATAGAAGTTTATAGATAGATTCATAGATTCATAGATACTAAGGTCAGAAGGGACCACTCTGATCATCTAGTCCGACCTCCTGCACAGCGCAGGCCACAGAATGTCACCCACCACTCCTATGAAAAACCTCACCCATGTCTGAGCTATTGAAGTCCTCAAATCATGGTTCAAAACTTCAAGGAGCAGAGAAGCCTCCCTCCAGTCAACCATGCCCCATGCTACAGAGGAAGGCAAAAAAACCTCCAGGGCCTCTCCAATCTGCCCTGGAGGAAAACTCCCTCCCGACCCCAAACATGGCAATCAGCCAAACCCTGAGCACATGGGCAAGATTCACCAGCCAGATACCCAGGAAAGAATTTTCTATAGTAACTCAGATCCCATCCATCTAATATCCCATCTCAGGGGATTTGGCCTATTTACCCTGAATATTTAAAGATAAATTACTTACCAAAATCCCATTATCCCATCATACCATCTCCTCCATAAACTTATCGAGTAGAATCTTAAAACCAGATAGATCTTTTGCCCCCACTGCTTCCCTTGGAAGGTTATTCCAAAACTTCACTCCTCTGATGGTTAAAAACCTTCGTCTGATTTCAAGTCTAAACTTCCTGGTGGCCAGTTTATACCCATTTGTTCTTGTGTCCACATTGGTGCTGAGTTGAAATAATTCCTCTCCCTCTCCTATATTTATCCCTCTGATATATTTATAGAGAGCAATCATATCTCCCCTCAGCCTTCTTTTAGTTAGGCTAAACAAGCCAAGCTCCTTAAGTCTCCTTTCATAAGACAAGTTTTCCATTCCTCGGATCATCCTAGTAGCCCTTCTCTGTACCTGCTCCAGTTTGAATTCATCCTTTTTAAACATGGGAGACCAGAACTGCACACAGTATTCTAGGTGAGGTCTCACCAGTGCCTTGTATAACGGTACTAAAACCTCCTTATCCCTACTGGAAATGCCTCTCCTGATGCATCCCAAAACCGCATTAGCTTTTTTCACAGCCATATCACATTGGCAGCTCATAGTCATCCTATGATCAACCAATACTCCAAGGTCCTTCTCCTCTTCCGTTACTTCTAATTGATGCGTCCCCAACTTATAACTAAAATTCTTGTTATTAATCCCTAAATGCATAACCTTACACTTCTCCTTATTAAATTTCATCCTATTACTATTACTCCAGTTTACAAGGTCATCCAGATCCTCCTGTATAATATCCCGATCCTTCTCCGAATTGGCAATACCTCCCAGCTTTGTATCATCTGCAAACTTTATTAGCACACTCCCACTTTTTGTGCCAAGGTCAGTAACAAAAAGATTAAATAAGATTGGTCCCAAAACCGATCCCTGAGGAACTCCACTGGTAACCTCCCTCCAACCTGACAGTTCACCTTTCAGTAGGACCCGTTGCAGTCTCCCCTTTAACCAATTCCTTATCCACCTTCTGATGTTCATATTGATCCCCATCTTCTCCAATTTAACTAATAATTCCCCATGTGGCACGGTATCAAACGCCTTACTGAAATCTAGGTAAATTAGATCCACTGCATTTCCTTTATCTAAAAAATCTGTTACTTTTTCAAAAAAGGAGATTAGGTTGGTTTGGCATGATCTACCTTTTGTAAAACCATGTTGTATTTTGTCCCATTTACCATTGACTTCAATGTCCTTAACTAATTTCTCCTTCAAAATTTTTTCCAGGACCTTGCATACTACAGATGTCAAACTAACTGGCCTGTAGTTACCTGGATCACTTTTTTTTCCTTTCTTAAAAATAGGAACTATATTAGCAATTCTCCAATCATTCGGTACTATTCCTGAGTTTACAGATTCATTAAAAATTCTTGCTAATGGGCTTGCAATTTCAGGTGCCAATTCCTTTAATATTCTTGGATGAAGATTATCTGGGCCCCCCGATTTAGTCCCATTAAGCTGTTTCAGTTTCGCTTCTACCTCTGATATGGTAATATCTACCTCTATATCCTCCTTCCGATTTGTCATGCTACCATTATCCCCAAGATCCTCTTTAGCCTTATTAAAGACTGAGGCAAAGTATTTGTTTAGATATTGGGCCATGCCTAGATTATCTTTAACCTCCGCTCCATCCTCAGTGTTAAGCGGCCCCACTTCTTCCTTCTTAGTTTTCTTCTTATTTATATGGCTATAGAACCTTTTACTATTGGTTTTAATTCCCTTTGCAAGGTCCAACTCTACTCGACTTTTAGCCTCTCTGACTTTATCCCTACATCTTCTGACCTCAATTAGGTAGCTTTCCTTGCTGATCCCTCCCATCTTCCACTCCCTGTATGCTTTCTGCTTCTTCATAATCACCTCTCTAAGATGCTTGCTCATCCAGCTTGGTCTACAACTCCTTCCTATGAATTTTTTCCCCTTTCTTGGGATACAGGCTTCCGATAGCTTCTGCAGTTTTGATTTAAAGTAATCCCAGGCCTCAACTGCCTTTAGATCCATAAGTTCTTCAGTCCAATCCACCTCTCTAACCAATTGCCTTAATTTTTCAAAGTCAGCCCTTTTGAAATCAAAAACCCTAGTTGCAGATTTATTTTTGTTAATCCTTCCATTTAGTTTGAACTGAATTAGCTCATGATCACTTGAGCCAAGATTGTCCCCTACAACCATTTCTTCTATGAGGTCCTCGCTACTCACCAAAATTAAATCTAAAATGGCATCCCCTCTAGTCGGTTCAGCAACTACTTGATGAAGGAATCCATCAGCTATCGCATCTAGGAAAATCTGAGCCCTATTATTATTACTAGCACTGGTCCTCCAGTCTATATCTGGGAAGTTAAAGTCTCCCACGATCACGCAGTTTCCATTAGTATTTACTTTATTAAAGACATTAAAAAGGGCTCTATCCATAACCAAATTAGATCCCGGAGGTCTATAGCACACCCCAAGCACTATCGCAGGAGAGGCTTTACTAGTTTTCTTCCCCAATGTAATTTTTGCCCAGACAGACTCTGTCTTATCCATTGCATCGCTTCTTATTTCTTTACATTCTAACTCATCGTTGATATACAATGCTACTCCACCCCCTTTACCTTTGTTTCTGTCTTTCCTAAAGAGCACATACCCTTCAATACCTGTAGTCCAGTCATGACTACTATTCCACCATGTTTCTGTTATCCCTATAATATCTGGTTTCACTTCCTGCACCAGTAGCTCTAGTTCCTCCATTTTGTTACCTAGACTCCTCGCATTGGTGTATAAACATCTTAATTTTTGCTGTTTGGCCTCGCTCACATTTTGTACCCTATTAGGCACAGTCATTCTACAGCCAGTATAACCTATTAGACTAGTATCCACACCGCCCTCGCTCCTTATATACATTCTCCTACCCATGGCTGTATCCTTTCTTACTTCATCTTCTTCCCTCTCAATGCTAAAATCTGGCGTGGAGATTTTCTGGACATCTCCCATCCATCTCCCCCCAATTCCTAGTTTAAAGCTCTCTTTATCAGTTGTGCCAGCCTCGATCCTAGAAGTCTATTTCCTTCCCTACTCAGATGAAGTCCATCCCGAGAGAACTGACCTCTGTCCGTGAATGCCTCCCAGTGGCCATACATCCCAAAGCCCTCCTTATAGCACCACTGCCTAAGCCATCTGTTGACAGTCATAATCTTGTCACACCTTTGTTGCCCTTCTCTAGGAACAGGAAGGATCCCGCTAAAGATCACCTGATCCTCAATTTCCTTAAGCGTCTTCCCCAGCCTAGCATAGTCTCCCTTGATACTTTCCAGCGAGAATCTGGCTGTATCATTTGTTCCCACATGAAGGATAATTAGGGGATTCTTTCCCGCTCCCTTGAGGATCCTTTTCAACCTCAGGTCTACATCCCGTATCTTAGCACCCGGAAGACAGCACACCCTTCTATTCTCAGGATCAGCTCTAGTTACAGGCCTGTCTATTCTTCTCAATAAAGAGTCCCCGATCACATAGACCTGCCTTTTCCTGGTGACAGTGCTATTCTCCAGTCTCTCCCCTGTTCCCTCTGGCTGCAAGTTCTTTCCATTCCTATTTTCCCTTACAATTCTCTTCAACCCATCCTGTATCCTCCTGGGGCTCATATTTGGTGTAGTCTCCCTTGACTCTTCCCCTTTTTCTATAGGGCTAGCCTCTCTTCTCTTCTTCCTTACCCTTCCACCTTCAGCGACTACCTGCTGAGCCCCTTCATTTTCCAACTCTGCAAACCTGTTCCTAAGCTCTATTTCTCCTTCACTAGCCCGTCTTTTTCTCTGCCTGGTTCTTTGAGTCACATGTTTCCACTGACCACTTTCCTCATCCAGTCTCTCCTCAAAATTCCCCAGCCCTGCTTCCATCCGTGAGTCTGAGCTTTTCCCTTCAGATACCTCATATCTTTGCTCCATCATCTGCTCAAACCCCTTCCTAAACTCAACCAGACTTTCCACCTGCATCTCCAAACCTCGGATCTTTTCCTCCATCAGCTCTATTAGACGGCATTTCATGCAGACAAAACTCTTACTGGTTCCCCCCTCCAGGATCATGTACATACCACAGCTTCCACATCCAGTCATCCTCAATGTGTCTTTCACTGCAGGAGTCACTCCCACAGCTTCCTCTGTATCTGTCATCTCCTTCCCACCTAAATCCTGTTAATCTGGGAAACACAAGCCACACCAAAAAGACCACACACCCCCCAGCAAAAGCAAACCTCAAACAAGCACCACAAGCCAAACTCCCCTTGCAAACTCCCACTCAAACTCCCCTGTTTAGAGCTCTGTTTGATAGCTCCTGTGCCGCTGCAGCTGTCTGTGCTGCTGCACGACTGGCTGGCTACCTTTATAGGGCCCCTAGTCAGAAGCCCCACCCCCTAGGCAGGGCTCAGCTGCTCTCTCAGCACAAAGCCCCACCCCCTAATCAGGCTCAGCTGCTCTCCCAGCACAAAACCCCTACACACACACAAATACAAATACAAATACTAAAAATACAAAACCAAGTACAACTACCTTCTCCTCCAACAGAACTCCCACTCAAACTCCCCTGTTTAGAGCTCTGTTTGCTAGCTCCTGTGCCGCTGCAGCTGTCTGGTTGGTTTTGTAGAAAGAGTTTTTATACAGTCGAGTGTGTGTGTCCCCACACAAATGCTCTAAGTGTATGTAGTCGGCAGACTGTGTCCATAGTACCGAGGCAACCGTCGACTACCAGAGCTTTGCACTGTGGGTAGCTATCCCACAGTTCCCACAGTCTCCACCGCCCATTTGAATTCTGGGTAGAAATCCCAGTGCCTGATGGGGCTAAAACATTGTCGCGGGTGGTTCTGGGTACATATAATCAGGCCCCCATTCCCTCCCTCCCTCCGTAAAAGCAAGGGCAAACAATCATTTTGCACCGTTTTTCTTGAGTTACCTGTGCAGATGCCATATCATGGCAAGCATGGAGCCCGCTCAGCTAACCGTCACCGTATGTCTCCTGGGTGCTGGCGGACGTGGTACTGCATTGCTACACAGCAGCAGTTTATTGCCTTTTGGCAGCAGACAGTGCAGTATGACTACGTCGTCAACGTAGTCCTGGGTGCTCTTTTAACCGGGCGCCTGGGCAAACATGGGAGTGACTCAGCCAGGTCATTTCCCTTGTTTCGTCTCATGGCGATTGAGTCCTACCAACAGTGCACTGTCTTTTAATCTGCAGCTAGCAGAAGATGATGGCCAGTAGTCTTCTGCCGAGCACCCAGGAGGTGATGATGGCTAGCAGTCGTACTGCACAGTCTGCTGCCAGCATGATGTATAAAGATAGATGAAGTGGCTCAAAACAAGAAATAGACCACATTTGTTTTGTATTCATTTTCTCCTCCCTCCCTCCCTCTGTGAAATCAACGGTCTGCTAAACCCAGTTTTGAGTTCTATCCTTGAGGTTTTGAGTTCTATCCTTGAGGCAGCCATTCAGTTTCTCGCAAAGCCACCGCCTTTGTTGATTTTAATTCTCAGTAAGCCAACTCTGTAAGACATGTCGTCAGTTGCCCCTCCCTCTGTCAGGGCAACAGCAGACAATCGTTCCGCGCCTTTTTTCTGTGCAGACACCATACCACGGCGGGCAAGCATGGAGCCCACTCAGATCACTTTGGCAATTAGGAGCACATTAAACACCACACTCATTATCCAGCAGTATATGCAGCACCAGAACCTGGCAAAGCGAAACTGGGCGAGTAGGCGACGTCAGCGCGGTTATGAGAGTGATAAGGACATGGACACAGACTTCTCTCAAAGCACGGGCCCTGGCAATGTGGGCATCATGGTGCTAATGGGGCAGACTCTTGTGGTGGAATGCCGATTCTGGGCTCAGGAAACAAGCACAGACTGGTGGGACCGCATAGTGTTGCAGGTCTGGGACGATTCTCAGTGGCTGCGAAACTTTTGCATGCGTAAGGGCACTTTCACGGAACTTTGTGACTTGTTTCCCCTGCCCTGAGGCAGAAGAATACCAAGATGAGAGCAGCCCTCACACTTGAGAAGCGAGTGGCAATAGCCCTGTGGAAGCTTGCAATGCCAGACAGCTACCGGTCAGTCGGGAATCAATTTGGAGTGGGCAAATCTACTGTGGGGGCTGCTGTGATGCAAATAGCCAACACAGTCAAAGATCTGCTGATATCAAGGGTAGTGACCCTGGGAAATGTGCAGATCACAGTAGATGGCTTTGCTGCGAAGGGATTCCCTAACTATGGTGTAGATGGAACCCATATCCCTATCTTGGCACCGGAGCACCAAGCTGGCGAGTACATAAACCAAAAGGGGTACTTTTCAATAGTGCTGTAAGTACTGGTGGATCACAAGGGACGTTTCACCAACATCAACGTGGGATGGCCAAGAAAGGTACATGACGCTCGCATCTTCAGGAACTCTGGTCTGTTTCAAAAGCTGCAGGAAGGGATTTTCTTCCCAGACCAGAAAATAACCATTGGGGATGTTGAAATGCCTATAGTTATCCTTGGGGACCCAGCCTACCCCTTAATGCCATGGCTCATGAAGCATACATAGGCAGCCTGGAGAATAGTCAGGAGCTGTTCAACTACAGGCTGAGCAAGTGCAGAATGGTGGTAGAATGTGCATTTGGACGTTTAAAAGCGCGCTGGTGCAGTTTACTGACTTGGTTAGACCTCAGCGAAACCAATATTCCCACTGTTATTACTGCTTGCTGTGCGCTCCACAATATCTGTGAGAGTAAGGGGGAGAAGTTTATGGTGGGGTGGCAGGTTGAGGGAAATCGCCTGGCTGCTGGTTACGCACAGCCAGACACCAGGACGGTTAGAGGAGCACAGGAGGGTGCGGTGCGCATCAGAGAAGTTTTGAAAACCAGTTTCAGGAATGGCCAGGCTGCGGTGTGAAAGTTCTGTTTGTTTCTCCTTGATAAAACCCCCCGCCCCTTGGTTCACTCTACTTCTCTGTAAGCTAGCCACCCTCCCCACCTCCCTTCGATCACTGCTTTCAGAGGCAATAAAGTCATTGTTACTTCACATTCATGCATTCTTTATTAATTCCTCACACAAATAGGGGGATAATTACCAAGGTAGCCCAGGAGGGGTGGTGGAGGAGGGAAGGACAAGGCCACACAGCACTTTAAAATTTTAAAACTTATTAAATGCCAGCCTTGGGCAATCCTCTGGAGTGGAGTGGCTGGGTGGCCGGAGGCCCCCCCACCAGGTTCTTGGGCGTCTGGGTGAGGAGGCTATGGAACTTGGGGAGGAGAGTGGTTGGTTACACAGGGGCTGTAGCAGCAGTCTGTGCTCCTGCTGCCTTTTCTGCAGCTCAACCATACGCTGGAGCATATTAGTTTGATCCTCCAGCAGCCTCAGCATTGAATCCTGCCTCCTCTCATCACACTGCTGCCACCTTTCAGCTTCAGCCCTCTCTTCAGCTCGCCACCTCTCCTCCCAGTCATTTTGTGCTTTCCTGCACTCTGACATTGTCTGCCTCCATGCATTCGTCTGTGCTCTGTCAGTGTGGGAGGACAGGATGAGCTCAGAGAACATTTCATCGCGAGTGCGTTTTTTTCTCCTTCTAATCTTCGCTAGCCTCTGGGAAGGAGAAGATCCTGTGATCCTTGAAACACATGCAGCTGGTGGAGAAAAAAAGGGACAGTGGTATTTGAAAAGACACATTTTATAGAACAACGGCTACACTCTTTCACGGTAAACCTTGCTGTTAACATTACATACATAGCACATGTGCTTTTGTTACAAGGTCGCATTTTGCCTCCCCCCACCGCGTGACTAACAGCAGGGAACATTTCTGTTCAGCCATAAGCAAACAGGCCAGGAGGAACGGGCACCTCTGAATGTCCCCTTAAGAAAAGCACCCTATTTCAACCAGGTGACCATGAATGATATCACTCTCCTGAGGATAATACAGAGAGATAAAGAACGGATGTTGTTTGAACGCCAGCAAACATAAACTGCAATGCTTTGTTCTACAATGATTCCCAAGTACGTGCTACTGGCCTGGAGTGGTAAAGTGTCCTACCATGGTGGATGGAATAAGGCTGCCCTCCCCAGAAACCTTTTGCAAAGGCTTTGGGAGTATATCCAGGAGAGCCACGTATTCCAGGGCAAATTAATCATTAAACATGCTGGCTTTTAAACCTTTTATAGTATTTTAAAAGGTACACTCACCAGAGGTGCCTTCTCTGCCTGGTGGGTCCGGGAGGCAGCCTTGGGTGGGTTCAGAGGGTACTGGCTCCAGGTCCAGGGTGAGAAACAGTTCCTGGCTGTGGAGAAAACCGGTTTCTCCGCTTGTTTGCCGTGAGCTATCTACAACCTCATCATCATTGTCTTTCTCGTCCCCAAAACCTGCTTCTGTGTTGTCTCCATCTCCACTGAAGGAGTCAAACAACATGGCTGGGGTAGTGGTGGCTGAACCCCCTAAAATGGCATGCAGCTCATCATAGAAGCGGCATGTTTTGGGCTCTGACCCGGAGCGGCCATTCCCCTCTCTGGTTTTCTGGTAGGCTTGCCTCAACTCCTTAAGTTTCATGCGGCACTGCTTCAGGTCCCTGTTATGGCCTCTGTCCTTCATGCCCTGGGAGATTTTGACAAATGTTTTGGCATTTCGAAAACTCGAACGTAGTTCTGATAGCACGGATTCCTCTCCCCATACAGCGGTCAGATCCCATACCTCCCGTTCGGTCCATGCTGGAGCTCTGTTGTGATTCTGGGACTTCATCATGGTCACCTCTGCTGATGAGCTCTGCATGATCACCTGCAGCTTGCCACGCTGGCCAAACAGGAAATTGAAATTCAAAAGTTCGCAGGCCTTTTCCTGTCTACCTGGTCAGTGCATCTGAGTTGAGAGTGCTGTCCAGAGTGGTCACAATGGAGCACTCTGGGATAGCTCCCGGAGGCCAATACCATCTAATTGCATCCACAGTACCCCAAATTCGACCCAGCAAAACCGATTTCAGTGCTAATCCCCTTGTTGGGGGTGGAGTAAGGAAATCGATTTTAAGAGCCCTTTAAGTCGAATAAAAGGTCTTCATCATGTGGACGGGTGCAGGGTTACATCGATTTAATGCTGCTAAATTCGACCTCAACGCCTAGTGTAGACCAGGGCTAAGAGAGCAGTATTACTGCTCAGAGCTCCAGTATGAAACTTCAGAAAAACCTGAGAACCTCTGGATTAAGTTTAGAAGTGTGAGCAACAAGGGTGATGTCTTGGTGGGAGTCTGCTATAGACCACCGGACCAGGGGGATTAGGTGGACGAGGCTTTCTTCCGGCAACTAAAGGAAGTTACTAGATCACAGGCCCTGGTTGTCATGGGTGACTTCAATCACCCTGATATCTGCTGGGAGAGCAATACAGTGGTGCACAGACATTCCAAGAAGTTTTTGGAAAGTGTAGGGGACAATTTCCGGGTGAAAGTGCTGGAGGAACCAACTAGGGGCAGAGCTCTTCTTGACCTGCTGCTCACAAACCGGGAAGAATTAGTAGGGGAAGCAAAAGTGGATGGGAACCTGGGAGGCAGTGACCATGAGATGGTCAAGTTCAGGATCCTGACACAAGGAAGAAAGGAGAGCAGTAGAATACAGACCCTGGACTTCAGAAAAGCAGACTTTGACTCCCTCAGGGAACTGATGGGCAGGATCCCCTGGAAGAATAACATGAGGGGGACAGGAGTGCAGGAGAGCTGGCTATATTTTAAAGAATCGTTATTGAGGTTACATCCCGATGTGTAGAAAGAATAGTAAATATGACAGGTGACCAGCTTGGCTTAATGGTGAAATACTTGCTAATCTTAAACACAAAAAAGAAGCTTACAAGAAGTGGAAGATTGGACAACTGACCAGGGAGGAATATAAAAATATTGCTCAGGCATGCAGCAGTGAAATCAGGAAGGCCAAATCACACTTGGAGCCGCAGCTAGCAAGGGATGTTAAGAGTAACAAGAAGGATTTCTTCAGGTATGTTAGCAACAAGAAGAAAGTCAAGGAAAGTGTGGGCCCCTTACTGAATGAGGGAGGCAACCTAGTGACAGAGGATGTGGAAAAAGCTAATGTACTCCACGCTTTTTTTGCCTCTGTCTTCACAAACAAGGTCAGCTCCCAGACTACTGCACTAGGCAACACAGCATGGGGAGGAGGTGACCAGCCCTCTGTGGAGAAAGAAGTGTTTCGGGACTATTTAGAAAAGCTGGACAAGCACAAGTCCATGGGGCCGGATGTGCTACATCTGAGAGTGCTAAAGAGTTGGCAGATGTGATTGCAGAGCCATTGGCCATCATCTTTGAAAAGTCATGATGATTGGGGGAGGTCTAGGATGACTTGAAAAAGCTAATGTAGTGCCCATCTTTAAAAAAGGGAAGAAGGAGGATTCTGGGAACTACAAGCCATACAGCCTCACCTCAGTCTCTGGAAAAATCATATAGCAGGTCCTCAAGGAATCAATTCTGAAGCACTTAGAGGAGAGGAAAGTGATCAGGAACAGTCAGCATGGATTCACAAAGGGCAAGTTATGCCTGACTAATCTAATTGCCTTCTATGATGAGATAACTGGCTCTGTGGATGAGGGGAAAGCAGTGGACGTGTTATTTCTGGACTTTAGCAAAGCTTTTGATACTATCTTCCACAGTATTCTTGCCAGCAAGTTAAAGAAATATGGGCTGGATGAATGGTCTATAAGATAGATAGAAAGCTGGCTAGATTGTGGGTCTCAACGGGTGGTGATCAATGGCTCCATGCTAGTTGGCAGCCGGTATCAAGTGGAGTGCCCCAAGGGGCTGTGCTCGGGCCGTTTTTGTTCAATATCTTCATTAATGATCTGGAGGATGGTGTGGATTGCACTCTCAGCAAGTTTGCAGATGATATTAAACTGGGAGGTGAGGTAGATACGCTGGAAGGTAGGTTTAGGATACAGAGGGACCTAAGCAAATTGGAGAATTGGGCCAAAAGAAATCTGATGAGGTTCAAGAAGGAGAAGTGCAGAGTCCTGCACTTAGGACAGAAGAATCCCATGCACCGCTTACAGACTAAGGACCGAATGGCTAAGCAACAGTTCTGCAGAAAAGGACCTAGGGGTTACAGTGGATGAGAAGCTGGATATGAGTCAAGAGTGTGCCCTTGTTGCCAAGAAGGGTAATGGCATATTGGGCTGCATTAGTAGGAGCATTGCCAGCAGTTTGAGGTAAATGATTATTCCCCTCTATTAGGCATTGGTGAGGCCATTTGGCAGTACTGTGTCCAGTTTTGGGCCCCCCACGACTGAAAGGATGTGGACAAATTGGAGAGAGTCCAGCGGAGGACAACAAAAATTATTAGGGGACTGGAACACATGATTTATAAGGAGAGGTTGATGGAACTGGGATTGTTTAGTCTGTGGAAGAGAAGAATGAGGGGGGATTTGATAGCTGCTTTTTACTACCTGAAAGGTGGTTCCAAAGAGAATGGATCTAGACTGTTCTCAGTGATAGCAGATGACAGAACAAGGAGTAATGGTCTCAAGTTGCGGTGGGGGAGGTTTAGGTTGGAAATTAGGAAAAACTTTTTCACTAGGACAATGGTGAAGCACTGGAATGCGTTACCTAGGGAGGTGGTGGAATCTCCTTCCTTTGAAGTTTTTAAGATCAGGCTTGACAAAGCCCTGTCTGGGATGATTTAGTTGGGGATTGGTCCTGCTTTGAGCAGGGTGTTGAACTAGATGACCTAGTCAAAGTTTTTTGATTTTTGAAAATACTGGTAGGATTTTGAACTATCAACAAATAGAAACATTTAATAAAGTGGTCATATCTTTATTACACTTTATTACCAGTTTTTGGGCAGCTTCTAATTATTAATAATATTTATAGTTCATTTATTATTAATAAGTATCATTTCTCCTGATGGGTACTGAGCACTGAAGTTGTGGTATTATCTACCTTCTGGCTTGATACAATCCTAAAATGTATTTTTTAAAACTAATTATATGTATTGCTATTATTGATAATTGTATGTATTTATCATTCCTCCGAGTGTCTCTTTGAAGTTCCACTAAACTGCGTCTGTGCACCTGAGATATTAGGGGGATTGAGTGAGGGCTGGAGCTGGTCTATATCTTTGCTTCCCTGCTGTATATTCTCATTCACAGAGGAGCTTGTGTTTGTTCTTTTTGTCCCGTGGATATTGTACAATCTGATTCCCTCTTCCATGCTCTCTGGGCTCCCCTCAACCTCATGCAATCTTGGGGTCTCCTTCCAATCCCGCTGTGCTCTTCCTCTATAATATCATAGTGGGCAGGAAGCGGATTGGAGGATGGAGAGAAAGTTCTGATTAAAATCATTAAATCCCATCCAATAATCTCCCCTCCCTTCCCTGTTTCGTGCTCTGTCGTCCAAACCTCCTGTGCTATTTGTGATGTTGAAAGGATGGCAGGGGAAAGTGTGTGTGTGTGCGTGAGAGACTTGAGCCACCCTCCCCATCCATCTGGCATCCTGGAGTGGCCGCAATTTCCCAGATGTGCTACTCTCATTTCTTTCTCCCTGTTTTCTCCCACTGGCTTCCCATCTAATTCACAGCCCAAGTACCACTGGAGACTTGGCACCTGGCCCACTCCCCATCCGAGCCTGTAGTGGATGCTCACGGTCTCACCTAGCCTGTCTGTTGCATTGGACCTGGGTACTAACCCAAGATACCAGCTTTCAAAGGGGAAGAAGCATGTGGATTTTCCCCAAGCAGATGCAGAGTTCCCCTTCCCTGGGAAAGTGCATCACTGATTTTTTTTAGGTAAAACTGAGACCTGGACCGAGATCACAGCCCCCCTTGTGCCAGGCAGTGCACGACTGTGGCCCAAACTGCTGCCTCCATTGTGCTGGGCACTTCAGAGACCCCGAGTGAGATCTGTGTCTCTGTTGTGCCTGGCATTGCACTGACCCTGACGAAGATCACACCCCACCACTGTACTGGGCACTGCACAGACTCTGACAGAGATCCTGGCCCCACATTTTGTCAGATGCTGCAGGGACCCTAAACAAAACCAGGGATCCTGTAATGCCAGGAGTTGCAGAGCCCCTGATTGAGGTCAGGCCCCCTGTTGTGCAGGGCTCTGCACAGACACAGTTGGCAAGAATTGGGGATTGGCCCTGCTTTGAGCAGGGGGTTGGACTAGATGACCTCCTGAGGTCCCTTCCAATCCCGATATTCTATGATTTTATAAGATCAGGATCTCCATTGTTGTGCTGAACAGACACCTCTGGCTGAGTTAATGAAGTTCTCAAATCATTATTTAAAGACTTCAAGTTACCAAAAAAAATCCATCATTTACACTTGTTTAAACCATGCCGTGCCCCATGCTGCAGAGGAAGGCAGACAAAAAACCAAAAACCCAGGGTCTCTGCAATCTGAGTCTGGGCAAAATTCCTTCCCATCCCAAATATGGCAATCCATTAGACCCTGAGCATGTGGGCAAAGACCCAGCAGCCAGACAGCTGGGAAAGAATTCTCTGTAGTAACTCAGAGCCCTCCCCATCTAGTGTCCCATCACCAGCTTTTGGAGATATTTGCTGCTAGCAGTTGCAGATCCTCTACCTGCCATTGTAGGCAGTCCCATCATACCAATCCCTCCAGAAATGTATCAAGATCAGTCTTGAAGCCAGTTAGGTTTTTTGCCCTCAGTGCTTCCCTTGGGAGGCTGTTCCAAAATTTCACTCTGATGGTTAGAAACCTTTGCCTAATTTCAAGCCAAAACTTATTGATGACCAATATCCATTTGTTCTAGTGCCACCATTGGTGCTTAACCTAAATAAGTCCTTTCCTTCCCTGGTATTTGTCTTTCTGATGTATTTATAGAAAGCAATCATATCTCCCCTCAGCCTTCTTTTGGTTAGGCTAAAGAAGTCAAGCTTTTGGAGTCTCCTCTCATAAGGCAGATTTTCCATTTCTCAGATTATCCTAGTAGCCCTTCTCTGCACCTGTTCCACTTTGAATGCATAGATTCATAGATACTAAGGTCAGAAGGGATCATTTTGATCATCTAGTCTGACCTCCTGCAGAACGCAGGCCAGTATTTGTTTAGTTATTGGGCCATGCCTAGATTATCCTTAACTTCCACTCCATCCTCAGTGTTTAGCGGTCCCACTTTTTCTTTCTTTGTTTTCTTCTTATTTACATGGCTATTGAACCTTTTACAATTGGTTTTAATTCCCTTTGCAAGGTCCAACTCTACTTGACTTTTAGCCTTTCTCACTTTATCCCTACATGTTCTGACCTCAATAAGGTAGCTTTCCTTGCTGATCCTTCCCATCTTCCACTCCCTGTATGCTTTCTGCTTCTTCTTAATCACCTCTCTGAGATGCTTGCTCATCCAGCTTGGTCTACAATTCCTGCCTATGAATTTTCCCCCTTTCTTGGGATGCAGGCTTCCGATAGCTTCTGCAGCTTTGATTTAAAAGTAATCCTTAAACATGGGAGACCAGAATGGCACACAGTATTTCAGATGAAGTATTTCAGTGTTTCAGATGAAGTTTCTCCCCACACTCTGTAGGGCCATGTTCAACTCTGGGAGCCTTCATATTATCTCATCCTCCACCATCGCTCATGTGTCAGAGTGTCACCTTCTGGCCTCAGCATAGCTACATCACAATGTAATTATCCTCAACGCAAGCATTATAGTCCAGGAAGTGAAAGAATTAAAAGTACTTAATTATTTGAAAGTATGCTTGAAAAGATTGGATTTTTATTAACAAATTGCAGTAAATTTTGATTTCACTTCTCTCTGGCGCGCGCGCGCACACACGTAAAATTAGGTAAAACGTAGAAATGCTTCTGAACAAAGTCAAGTTTTGATTTAAGGATATTTACACTGTATATTTGCATGTGACATTTATAATTTCTGTTTCAACAGTTAAAAAGATTTGGTGTTTCGAATCTCAACATTTACTCTCATAAAATAATTGTTGTCTGATGAGCCCCATAACTTCCCACAGCTCTGAACATTGAAATTGTAAACATTAAAAAAGGGCTTAGTATTAAATATCGATATCCTCTATTGAAATTAAAAAAAGAAATAGACACAATGAATTTTGCTAAACCCACTTACCAGCAATTGCAATATGCTAGGGCAGGGGTCAGCAACCTTTCAGAAGTGGTGTGCCGAGTCTTCATTTATAGATTCATAGATTCATAGATTCATAGATACTAAGGTCAGAAGGGACCATTCTGATCATCTAGTCCGACCTCCTGCACAGCACAGGCCACAGAATGTCACCCACCACTCCTATGAAAAACCTCACCCATGTCTGAGCGATTGAAGTCCTTAAATCATGGTTCAAAGACTTCAAGGAGCAGAGAAGCCTCCCTCAAGTCAACCATGCCCCATGCTACAGAGGAAGGCGAAAAACCTCCAGGGCCTCTCCAATCTGCCCTGGAGGAAAATTCCTTCCCGACCCCAAATATGGCAATCAGCTAAACCCTGAGCATATGGGCAAGATTCACCAGCCAGATACCCAGGAAAGAATTTTCTATAGTAACTCAGATCCCATCCATCTAATATCCCATCTCAGGGGATTTGGCCTATTTACCCTGAATATTTAAAGATCAATTACTTACCAAAATCCCATTATCCCATCATACCATCTCCTCCATAAACTTATCGAGTAGAATCTTAAAGCCAGATAGATCTTTTGCCCCCACTGCTTCCCTTGGAAGGCTATTCCAAAACTTCACTCCTCTGATGGTTAAAAATCTTCGTCTGATTTCAAGTCTAAACTTCCTGGTGGCCAGTTTATACCCATTTGTTCTTGTGTCCACATTGGTGCTGAGGTTAAATAATTCCTCTCCCTCTCTTGTATTTATCCCTCTGATATATTTAGAGAGAGCAATCATATCTCCCCTCAACCTTCTTTTAGTTAGGCTAAACAAGCCAAGCTCTTTAAGTCTCCTTTCATAAGACAAGTTTTCCATTCCTCGGATCATCCTAGTAGCCCTTCTCTGTACCTGCTCCAGTTTGAATTCATCCTTTTTAAACATGGGAGACCAGAACTGCACACAGTATTCTAGGTGAGGTCTCACCAGTGCCTTGTATAACGGTACTAAAACCTCCTTATCCCTACTGGAAATGCCTCTCCTGATGCATCCCAAAACTGCATTAGCTTTTTTCACAGCCATATCACATTGGCAGCTCATAGTCATCCTATGATCAACCAATACTCCAAGGTCCTTCTCCTCTTCCTTTACTTCTAATTGATGCGTCCCCAACTTATAGCTAAAATTCTTGTTATTAATCCCTAAAAGCGTAACCTTACACTTCTCACTATTAAATTTCATCCTATTACTATTACTCCAGTTTACAAGGTCATCCAGATCCTCCTGTATAATATCCCGATCCTTCTCCGAATTGGCAATACCTCCCAGCTTTGTATCATCTGCAAACTTTATTAGCACACTCCCACTTTTTGTGCCAAGGTCAGTAATAAAAAGATTAAATAAGGTTGGTCCCAAAACCGATCCCTGAGGAACTCCACTGGTAACCTCCCTCCAACCTGACAGTTCGCCTTTCAGTAGGACCCGTTGCAGTCTCCCCTTTAACCAATTCCTTATCCACCTTTTGATGTTCATATTGATCCCCATCTTCTCCAATTTAACTAATAATTCCCCATGTGGCACGGTATCAAATGCCTTACTGAAATCTAGGTAAATTAGATCCACTGCATTTCCTTTATCTAAAAAATCTGTTACTTTTTCAAAAAAGGAGATTAGGTTGGTTTGGCACGATCTACCTTTTGTAAAACCATGTTGTATTTTGTCCCATTTACCATTGACTTCAATGCCCTTAACTAATTTCTCCTTCAAAATTTTTTCCAGGACCTTGCATACTACAGATGTTAAACTAACTGGCCTGTAGTTACCCGGATCACTTTTTTTTCCTTTCTTAAAAATAGGAACTATATTAGCAATTCTCCAATCATTCGGTACTATTCCTGAGTTTACAGATACATTAAAAATTCTTGCTAATGGGCTTGCAATTTCAGGTGCCAATTCCTTTAATATTCTTGGATGAAGATTATCTGGGCCCCCTGATTTAGTCCCATTAAGCTGTTTCAGTTTCGCTTCTACCTCTGATATGGTAATATCTACCTCTATATCCTCCTTCCCATTTGTCATGCTACCATTATCCCCAAGATCCTCCTTAGCCTTATTAAAGACTGAGGCAAAGTATTTGTTTAGATATTGGGCCATGCCTAGATTATCTTTAACCTCCACTCCATCCTCAGTGTTAAGCGGCCCCACTTCTTCCTTTTTAGTTTTCTTCTTATTTATATGGCTATAGAACCTTTTACTATTGGTTTTAATTCCCTTTGCAAGGTCCAACTCTACTCGACTTTTAGCCTGTCTCACTTGATCCCTACATGTTCTGACCTCAATTAGGTAGCTTTCCTTGCTGATCTCTCCCATCTTCCACTCCCTGTATGCTTTCTGCTTCTTCTTAATCACCTCTCTAAGATGCTTGCTCATCCAGCTTGGTCTACAACTCCTTCCTATGAATTTTTTCCCCTTTCTTGGGATACAGGCTTCCGATAGCTTCTGCAGTTTTGATTTAAAGTAATCCCAGGCCTCCTCTACCTTTAGATCCATAAGTTCTTCAGTCCAATCCACTTCCCTAACTAATTTCCTTAATTTTTGAAAGTCAGCCCTTTTGAAATCAAAAACCCTAGTTGCAGATTTATTTTTGTTAATCCTTCCATTCAATTTGAACTGAATTAGCTCATGATCACTTGAGCCAAGATTGTCCCCTACAATTTATTCACTCTTATTTAAGGTTTCATGTGCCAATATTACCTTTTAACGTTTTTAGAAGGTCTCTTTCAATACATCTTTAATATATACATAAATATATATATATATATATATATATATATATATATATATATATATATATATATATATATATATATATGGTGGGACAGATAACTCAGTGGTTTGAGCACTGGCCTGCTAAACCCAGGGTTGTGAGTTCAATCTCCTCAAGGGGGCCATTTAGGGATCCGGGGCAAAAATTGGGGATTGGTCTTGATTTGAGCAGGGGGTTGGACAAGATGATCTCCTGAGGTCCCTTCCAACCCTGAGATTTTATGACTCAATAACATAAACCTGAGGAAACATCCCCTGTTCTTGCAGCACACATACCACCCAACTCCCAGGGCAGCCAACATCCAAGCTGCATCTGAGCAAAGAGTGCTATATGTATCCTCTTGTCTGAGAATCTCCACTGCTGGTGCCCAAAGCCTGTCTGTATGGCTGGCTCTGCCTTTGTTGGTCTGTCTCTCCCTGCACTCTCTCCCCCTTGCTCTGTTTGTCTTGCTTTGTCTTTCTCTCTGTTCCTGTCTTCCTGTGTTTTGTTTTTTTCTCTCGTTCCTTCCCCGGAGCCTGTCTCCTTTTGTTCTGTTTCTGTCCCTTCCCTGCTCCCTTCCAGACTCACCATTCTCCAAACTTGTCACTGATACAAGTCAGTGGCGGGGTGCTCCAGCCTCCCCATCGGAACTCGTTCTGAAAGATAAGCAGGCACAAGGGGGGAAGGGAGGAGGACTAGGGAAAATGGGTCAGTGTCTCCAAGCCTGAGCAGTGCCCAGCTGAGCCGTACTGACATTCAGACACCATGCCAAGAGACGTGAGCAGACCGAGGCCGACAGAAAGGGAGGCAGTTGTGTGTTTCCTGACTGTGCCTTCTTTTCTAGAGCTGCCCTTGACTTAATGGGAAGAGGCAGCACTCTGTGCTCCCCCGAGGCACTGCGGCTCCAGCCCTCTGTGCTGGTATTGAGTACCAGGAATTGACAAGGGCTCCACTCATGCTTTCTTCCAGGGTGTTGGGACCATGCAGCTGATCAGGCTGGTACAGGTAGGTATTTTCTATGACTGGTTGAACTTGCAGTGGAGTCAGACTAAATGCACGTGTGCAGGTATGGAGGGGAGGTGGCGGAATCAGGCTGGGATTTCCTCCATGACTGTCCCAGGTGAGTAGTGTTCACTAACAGAAACTGCTGAGGGTCACAACGCAAGGGAAAAGAGCATGGACCCTTGGTTATTCCTCCATGGGGAGAGGAGAATTAATCTTATTCTTAGGGTAGCATGAGACATGGAAGATCTGATCAGGCTGTGAAGCGGGGGGAGATGTGGGATCCTGCAGTGGGCCATTGAAACAGGCAGGGCTGGGCTGTGTGTGTGGAATGGCAGCCCCTGGGCTCACTGTGATTGCTGGAGCAGAAGGAGATGGGCTTTTAAATATTCAGAATTTGTCTTCTAGCTCTCTCAGAGTTAACCCTTGCCATCCTGTTCATAGAGAGATGGGGGGAGGGGAAATGCTTGTGAAAACCCATTTAGGTGGGCAGTGACCAAACATTGTTCCCATCTGAGGGCTTCTGTGTGAAATGAGTTGGTAGTTCTCAGTCAGTGTCATAGAGAGATAGATGTCCATATCACAAATAACCATCTTCATGACCAGCTTTACTGGAGCCTGGACTGGACTTTACTGGAGCCTGGACTCCCTCCCTTCCCCCCCTGAAAGGAGACTCTCCAAGAGCAGGTGGGCAGGGGTTGTGGGCAGGGAGGCAGGGATTGCCCTGCTGCTGCCTCTGCCCATGGTGAACCTGCTCTTTGGATACAAAGAAGCCATTTGTTTCTAGTGCTGTCAATCCAGCCCCTTTGACTAAGGTTGAAAATGAAAAGCGCAAGTACCTAGAAATTTTAGGTCATGGTGATTTTTCTCCAATTATCTTTTCATTAGGAAGGTGGGGGCGGTTTGAACATCTCTGAATCACATTTAATCTCCACAAATCGGCTTTGCCTGCAGTATGATTTCATGTTGCTATTTTTCCTCTTGACTGGCAATAGGAGAGTAGGAATCCCAGAGGGATAGAAATGGAGGTATCCAGCCAGTGTGATCCCCTTCCAGCTGGTTCTGCCCCCATACCTCCTGGAAATCCCAGCATGAGCCCCTAGTTTCATGCAGGACAATGTAATGATTATTTTGTCCCACTGAATAATTAAAAAATAGGCTAGAGTCCTCTCCCGGTGGTGCTCAGGATTCCTTTCTCTGTCAGCTCCATAACTATTGAATTGCTGCTTCTGTCCTTGGGGCTGAAATGAATGGTTGGGTCTCTGTCCACACAGATTCTTTTTTTTTTCTTTGGTGGCCTTCACTATTTCTGTTTCAAACCTGTTTCCCAGGTGCCTCACCCAGAGGGGACAGTGTCTCTCATCATTTCACCTCCGCTTCACTGAG
The DNA here is from genome assembly GCF_009764565.3 of Dermochelys coriacea. Taxonomy (NCBI): domain Eukaryota; kingdom Metazoa; phylum Chordata; order Testudines; family Dermochelyidae; genus Dermochelys; species Dermochelys coriacea. The sequence goes on along the minus strand of NC_050068.2, from coordinate 213,024,576 downwards.
CAATTCTGAAATCAGACGCTGCCTGGAGGCAAAGACTCCTCCCTTCTAGCTCCCCTCCTGCACCTGGCAGACAGATTTCAGAGTAGCAGCTGTGTTAGTCTGTATTCGCAAAAAGAAAAGGAGTACTTGTGGCACCTTAGAGACTAACAAATTTATTTGAGCATAAGCTTTTGTGAGCTACAGCTCACTTCATCGGATGTAGACAGAGTGGCTGCCACAGCCAAGGGGAGTTTGCCTGTGACTTGACATTTTAGTTTGCCCCTGGTTTGAGAAGAGATTGCAGGTGGGGAGGGGGCCTGCATGTGTGTAATGTATTCAGTGACCAAGGCCATGGCAGATTGCATCAGCTATCACCCTGTTTATATGTTAAGCAAGACAATACAAAAGAAGGATGTAACAAACCTGTTTCATGTGAAAATGTTCCCTTTTCCTTGGGATTTGGCTTAATAGTGAAGGGCTCAAGTAACCAATATTGTCAGGATCTCTGAGTAGTGTACCCTTGAATTTATTATCTTCAAAGTAGGTACAAAATCTTCAAAATGACATACAAACACACTCCCCATCGTCTGTGTGTGCAAGGCAAGAACCTATATTGCTTGTCTATGGGACACAGCTTAATTCAGTGGGTAGAGCACCGGCCTAGGAGTCAGGAGGCTCAGACACTAATCTGCTGTGTGACATTAGTCAAGTCACTTACCTTTGGTGCTTCACTTCCCACATTTGTAAAGCAGAAATGATTGTACTTAGCCCACCTTTCTAAAGCGTTTTGAGCTCCAAGGGCAAAAAGTGCTAAGTTCGGTCATTGCTGGAAAAGCGCTTATATTCTGTGGCCATGAGTGCTATAGTAAATCCTAGGGTAGATGATCTCTCCCCAAGGAATTCCAAGAGACCAAACAGAGCTTTCCACCAAGGCTAAAAAAGGGGATCTTTGCATTTCACTTCACCTGCTGCTCCTCATAGCATTCCCCTTCAGCCTCTTTTAAACTCTGATTGTTGCTGTACAAACATGATCTGGAGAGAGGATTGCTGCTGCTTCTGGACCTTCTCTGGCCCCTTCCAAACACACCTGAGAGCAAACAGTAGTTATTGATTACACACAAATCAGGGGCCTGTTTTCCAGGCACCAAATTGAGGTGGTTTAGTAAGAGGGTCCTTTTCTCTGGACTGGCTGCCATATTGTGTGCCAGAATCTGTAAGCTTTCATTTAAAAAAAAAAAGTCTAGCCTTTACGGCTAGATAATGAAGATAATGTTGCAAGCATAAATCATGTGTAACCAATGCAGTGATGTCAATCAGAGCCTGCTGGCAGCCTGAAGAAATGGTTCTGAGAGGTAGGTACTGCCCTTTTTCCTTATAAAGGGGTATTAATGTCTGCAGCCTGCACACACACACATTTAAATGCAGCCTTGTTAACTAGTGGACTGCTGCTCAAAGTGCACACAAAGGAGAGTGACAATCATAGTCTGAAGATCTGCACAATATACTGTGAGTGGCATCTGATTTTGTATCATGAATAAGTGGAGCTTGGTTAGGGTTGCCAACTTTCTACTCGCACAAAACCGAACACCCTCTGCCCTGCCCCTCTTCCAAGGCCCCGCCCATGCCCCGGCCCTTCTCATAGGGTCCCCACTCCATCCCCCAACCCCTCTGTCGCTCGCTCTCCCCAACCTCACTCACTCACTCATTTTCACCTGCCTGGCTCAGGGGGCTGGGGTTCAGGAGGGGTTGAGGGCTCTGTCTGGGGGTGCGGGCTCTGGGGGGGGCTGGGGATGAGGGGTTTGGGGTGCAGGAGGATGCTCTGAGCTGAGATCGAGAAGTTTGGAGGGCGATCAGGGCTAGGGAAGGGGTGTGGAGCATGCGGAGGAAGGGGTCCAGGGGTGCAGGCTCCGGGTGGTGCTTACCTCAAGCAGCTCCTGGCTAATGGGAGCTGCAGGGCAGGGGCAGCAAGTGGAGCCTCCCTGGCTGCCCCTGTGCATAGGAGCTGGAGGGGGGACATGCCGGCTGCTTCCCGGGAGCCATGCGGCGTGGAGGCTAGCATGGAGCCTCCAGCCCTGCTGTGCAGTGCCGCCAACTGGACAGTGAATGGCCCGCCAGCATCCCCTTTCGACCAGGTGTTGTGGTCGAAAACTGGACACCTGGTCACCCTAGCTCTGGGAGAGTATCCCAATGTACTCTTTTCCTAGTCTGCCTTCAGCCCATCCTTTCTGCCCATTCCTGGCCCCCATCTCTCTAACTGTGGCTGACAATGCAGCCGCTGAATCAACAGTCTATAACAAATATTATTTTGTGCAAAGAAACAAATTGGCCATCACAGTGAGTGCTTCCAGATACCAGGCCTGAGACGCCAGTGTCACTGCACTGAGGTCCATGGAGTTACATTGGTGGAAAAGTGGTGTAACTAAGTGGAGATTAAGGGCCATTGTTCACACCCCACTGTCTTCTGTTTCTTAAGCTTGCAGAGTAGCCACATGGAACCCTAAAAAGGGCAGAAATTCAGTCCTCACAAAAGAAGAAACATTACTGGGCACAGCGAAACACTGAAGATCCATGATCTTCATTGCTGGTGACAAGATTGTAGTGGAATCCCGTTTTTCCAGTTTAAGCAGCTGCAATGGGTATACAGATCTCTGTGGATCACTCTGACACTGCTGATCCATTCTTTGCTTAGGGGTGGAGGCAGTTTCCACTTCATATAAAAATTTTACTGTTAGATTGAGGCCTTGCAAGAGCATGATGTCACCCACTAGTTTTATTCTTGATCAGTGTTCAACAAATACTGATGGCTATTGGCAAGTCATCAATTACTAAATAAATGAATTTGTCACTTTCATAAATATTGTAACAAATCCATGTGCAATTCTAGGATGTCAAGGTTGTCGTTATTTCACACACTAGACCACTCAGAATTTCATAGCAATGACAGAGATTTAAGTCAGATCCTCCTACTCCAAAGCCCAGGTTCTTCACTTCTTGAACTTTAATAACTAACTAACTAACTTTCTATTTGACGTACAGTGCCTATGGCATGCAGGTGAACAGTTCTGATTCCATCCACAGAGGTCCTGGTCCTCATAGCTAACCTTGACAAGTTCATTACACAATAATATAATTTTATTTTGTGTATGTCCTCAAAGTTTCTCAAATAATAAACAGAGTTAACTATAGAATCATAGAAGATTAGGGTTGGAAGAGACCTCAGGAGGGCATCTATTCCAATCCCCTGCTCAAAGCAGGACCAACCCCAAATAAATCATCCCAGCCGGGCTTTGTCAAGCCGGGCCTTAAAAACCTCTAAGGATGGAGATTCCAGCACCTCCCTAGGTAATCTATTCCAGTGCTTCACCACCCTCCTAGTGAAATCGTTTTTCCTAATATCCAACCTAGACCTCCCCCATTGCAACTTGAGACCATTGCTCCTTGTTCTGTCATCTGCCACCAATGAGAACAGCCGAGCTCCATCCTCTTTGGAACCCCCCTTCAGGTAGTTGAAGGCTGCTATCAAATCTCCCCTCACTCTTCTCTTCTGCAGACTAAATAAGCCCAGTTCTCTCAGCCTCTCCTCATGAGTCATGTGCCTCAGCCCCCTAATCATTTCTGTTGCCCTCCGCTGGACTCTCTCCAATTTGTCCACATCCTTTCAGTAGTGGGGGGGCCCAAAACTGGACAAAGTACTGCACAAGTGGCCTCTCCAATGCCAAATAGAGGGGAATAATCACTTACCTCAAACTGCTGGCAATGCTCCTACTAATGCAGCCCAATATGTCATTGGCCTTCTTGGCAACAAGGGCACACTCTTGACTCATATCCAGCTTCTCATCCACTGTAATTGCCAGGTCCTTTTCTGCAGAACTGCTGCTTAGCCATTCGGTCCTCAGCCTTTAGCAGTGCATGGGATTCTTCTTCCTAAGTGCAGAACTCTGCATTTGTCTTCATTGAACCTCATCAGATTTCTTTTGGCCCAATCCTCCAATTTGTCTGGGTCACTCTGGACCATATCCCTACCCTCCAGCATATCTATCTCTGCCCCCAGTTTACTGTCATCTGCGAACTTGCTGAGGGTGCAATGCATCCCATCATCCAGATCATTAATGAAGATGCTGAATAAAACCAGCCCCAGGACCAACCCCTGGGACATTCTGCTTGATACCGGCTGCCAACTAGATACTGAGCTGTTGATCACTACCCATTGAGCCCGACGATCTAGCCAGCTTTCTATCCACCTTATAGTCCATTCATCCAATCCATACTTCTTTAACTTGCTGGCAAGAATATTGTGGGAGACCATACCAAAAACTTTGCTAAAATCAAGGAACAACACGTCCACTACTTTCCCCTCATCCACAAAGACAGTTATCTCATCATAGAAGGCAATCAGGTTGGTCAGGCATGACTTGCCCTTGGTGAATCCATGCTGACTGTTCCTGATCACCTTCCTCTCCTCCAACTGATTCAAAATGGATTCTTTGAGGACTTGCTCCATGATTTTTCCAGAGACTGAGGCGAGTCTGACTGGTCTGTAGTTCCTTGGATTCTCCTTCTTCCCTTTTTTAAAGATGGGCATTATATTTGCCTTTTTCCAATTGTCCGGGACCTCCCCCGATTGCCACGAGTATTCAAAGATAACGGCCAATCGCTCTGCAATCACATCAGCCAACTCCCTCAGCACCCTCAAATGCATTGCATCTGGCCCCATGGACTTGTGCATGTGTCCAGCTTTTCTAAATAGTCTTTAACCTGTTCTTTCACCACAGAGTGCTGCTCACCTCCTCCCCGTACTGTGCTGCCCAGTGCAGCAGTCTGGGAGCTGACCTGGTGTGTGAAGACTGAGGCAAAAAAACATTGAGTATTTCAGCTTTTTCCACATCATCTGTCACTAGGTTGCCTCCTCCTGACCTTCTTGTTGCTAAAATACCTGTAGAAATCCTTCTTGTTACCCGTCACATCCCTTGGTAGCTGCAACTCCAGTTGTGCTTTACCCGTCCTGATTACACCCCTACATGCTCGAGCAATATCTTTATACTCCTCCCTGGTCATCTGTCCAAGTTTCCAAGTTTCAGCCAATGGACAGTGTATTGTAAAGATGACAAGAAACAGCAGTTCAAAGATATTGTCTAGGGAATTAATTTAAAGCATTCAGTCTTAAGATCAAAATCAGATGTTTCCAGATGATATTTGAAATGATATGGTGAGTTAATAAAGTGGAGAGGTATGGGGACGCTGTTCCAGACAGCAGGAGCTGCAGAAAAAAAGGCTTTCACATGAAGTGCTGAGATTGTGTAAAAGATTATTCAGGGAGGGAAAAAGTAGATATAGTCTGAGAGGTCAGCAAAGTCTGGTGTCATGATATGTGGAAAAACAGACTTTCTTAAACAGGAAATGCATATTAAAGAACATGGCTGCAACTTGAGAACAAACAAATAGACTTCCACAGAGCTTGTGTTCCAGCATTGTCCCGCTTACTTGCCAGAAACCACACTCTGCCTAGAACTTTGTATAGCACATAGAGACATCTAGTGGGTGAATAAGATGCTGGAAGTCAACATAGCATTACATCTGGTGTACTGTATCCCATGTGACTTAATTTATCCCCCCACCCCTTTTTTATAGATGCACCTGCCATCAATTGTAGATGTTCTTGCAATACAAACAGGTGGACCAATAAAGACAATGTTATTTGTAAGGAAAGACAGAGACCATTAAGTTTGCCACTAGCAATCCACTAAGCTTTATTTGAACTCTTTGAATTGCACACATCCAACTTCCTGTTCAGGATTCTGGGTCGTTGTGGTGCAAATGGCATGTCCTGTATTAAGTAGTATTACAATTAGAATTATAACTAAAAGGCATCCAAAACTGATCTAAATGTATTCCTTCATTACTCTCCTCATATAAAGACCTACCTAGTCTTATCATAGGAGAGATGGATTGCTTTGACCTTGACCATGCAAACTCATTCAGGGGTTTGTTCTGCCCTGTGGCTGGGAATGTGTTTTTACTAGGCTAACCATTTATACATCTATTCTGTGGAGACCTTTATGAGTTGGTGTTAAGTAACATCTCTGTTGAGCCATTCCCTGTTTCAGTTTCTGGATTCTGAGCAGTAGGCACATTTTTTTGTTTTATCCTCAAGTTTATGCAGAGATGCCAGCAATACTTTTTTGGGTGGTGCAATAGGACAATGATTAGTCATTAGCGATTTTTCTTGCAATTTCCCTTGCCATTGTGTTAGGGCCAGCTATTTCTGGAATTTCCATAGTCTCAGGTCATGAAACCATTTCAGTGTCCTTTTCCACAGCTGGAACTAGCCCAGAGATAATCTTATTTTCTCCTGAAATTCTCAGTAGATGGTTTACATGTACTCTGCGGTCTGAACCAAGAACACAGAGGCCTTGGCTACACCATAACATTTAACTGAATTTCTAAGCAAAGTGTGACACAGAAGGTTCTTAAGTGGGTTTGTGTGTACATGCTGCACGTCAGTCTTGCCAGCAACCTGCTTCTTCCTGAACAAGAATGTAGAACTGTTTTTTCTGTGTATATAGGGCCCATACTGTATATTGAATATGGAATATTAAGATATATAAGCAGGGGAATATTTAGTAGGAGACGGGAGGTGGTATTACCTCCGTATACAACATTGGCAAGACCGTTTCTGGAATACTATGTCTGGTTCTGGGGTCCATGATTCAAAAGGGTGTTTGAACAATAGAAAAGGGTTCAGAAAAGAGTTACAAGAATGGCTTTGGGTCTGGGAAACTGGCCTTTCAGTGAGAGACCAAAGCTCAGTCTATTTAGTTAATCGAATAAAGCTAAGAGGTTACCTGATCATGGTCTGTAAGTGCCTACGTGGGAAGACGATTTCTGCTAGTTAGAGGACTCTCAAACAGACAAAGGTATAACAAGATCCAATGGCTGGAGGCAAAAACTAGACAAACTTAGACTAGGAACAAGGCAGAAATTTTAAGTGAGAATAATTAACCATTGGAACAGTTTACCATGGGATGTGGTGTGGTCTCTATCACTTGAAACCTTTACATGAAAATTAATTATCTTTCTAAAAGATGCGCTCTAGCACAACCAGAAGTTATGACCTTGATGCAGGAATCACTGGGTGAAGTTCTGTGGCCTGTGTTGTACAGAAGGTTAGACTAGATGATCACAGTGGTCCCTTCTGGCCTTAAAATCTATGAAAGTGAGCTTCATTCTCTTCTGTCTTGCACATCAACTGGACTGCTGACTACACTCCAGTAGAGGAAACAAAGTGGAGAATGATACATGAGCCAGAAAAGAATCACCTGAATCTCAAAGACCAGGCAGAATTTCCAGGGCTGGCAGTTGGGGTGGGGGTGGGGGAATCTTGTAAACTGAAGCACATTCAGTCGTGCCACTATGCCATTTTTACAGAATCACATCTTTGCGAATAATCATGCTGCAGTAGTCACTCCTTACACACTTCAGTGACTATATGGGTTATAAATGACTCCAAGCAATAATTTTCAGTAGAAATGGGAGCTGGGATTCCCTCAATACACCAAGCCATTCCTAAGGTTATTTATTATTGTTATTCCATGCAACATGTCCACTTCCAGTGCATGTTTTACACTTTTTGATAGGTACAGCTGTGTGTATATTCCTCCCCCCCCCACAGCTCCCCTCCATCTATCACATTTCATTTCTCCTGGTCCTGCTTTCCTCCCCCCTTGAGTTGTTTTGCTCATGCAACCCATTGGGGAGATTCTTCATTATAGTGGAATAAGACAGCATTCTCACCCTGCTTCTAACATAAGGTACATGCATTATGTCTGGTCCAAGCTTACCTCCTTCTTGGGAATTTACTTGATTGTGAACTTAAATAACAACAACCAAACAGAAATCTCAAACTAAGCTTTCTCCTGAGCTCGGCTGTTCATTGGATGTTCCTTTGCCTCAGAGGGAAACTCGAACCCATTTTATTCCGAACTGGACCTAGAAAGACCCACCGGCTAGCATGAGTCAGCAGAAATAGGACTGTAGCATCTGACATGTGGGTGACTCACCACATGAGCCCTGCATTGCCAGCGGTATCCCAGAACCTGCTGTCATATTATAAATAGGGGATTGGTTTTGCTGTATTGCACTCTTCACTCAGCTTGTGTTCCTATGTGGTAGATTTCCATGCTAGTTTCAGTGTTACTCTCTTAGCCATCTCCATTGCTAATGCTCCTTGGCCAGTAAAAAAGTCAAATCTATTTCAGATAATAAAACCTTTTCTCTGAACCATCCACAAAGGAATCCACCTTGAAGCTCCTAGTCCTTTCCAGATTGGGGATTTCAAGAGAGGGTTAAGAAATCACATTGAGATGGGAGGCCTGCTACCGCCACTTCAACTTTAATGGCAGTCTCAGTCACTAGTGGGGATGAGACATGGCACATAGCCCAGCTCAAAGGAGGCAATGCCTGTCCAGCGGTGGGGTGACTGAAACTGCACAACCAGTCAGTACAGGATTCTCCCAGCAGCAGTGTGGTCTCAGCCTGAAGGAGAATGTGTTCCTTCTGGGATCTGGAGTAATTGGTTCCCCTTTCTCATCTGTCACTGTTTTCTTTCCCCTAGCCTGTCCCACTGGTTCCTTTAAAGCATATGTGGGAGATGCCCCCTGCAGACTCTGCCCCGCCCACAGCCACGCTCCAGTGCCAGGCTCCAGTGAATGTCCCTGCCAAAGCCGATACTACCGCTCTGCTTCGGACACGTCTGACAGCCCCTGCACTGGTAAGTGTTTGGGTAGAGTGTGTGAGGGGAGCAAGAGGAATGGCCAATGATTCAGGGGAGTCTCTGAGTCATCGCCTCTAAGAGCCCCTGAGAAAGAGAGAATAATTTCTCTTCACTCTTTTCCCCTACAGGAATCTGGGGGGCACCACTTCTAATCTACTACAGGGTGTGTCTACCCACCAAATGTATTGAAGACATTTCATTAATCCCATATATTATATACAATTCTCAATATAGTAGATACAAAAACCTGCATTAAAAGGACATTAATGTTGCAAAATCAGGCTCTCAGAAATTAAGAAATGTCAGAATTCAGTTTGCCCATGCAACCTTAATTCGGCCTCCTTGTGTGTATGCATTATGATACAGTCTTTAATTACATGATCACATAGTATTTTTCTGTAAGGACCCCTACCTCATTAATTGCACAGGATGGACAGTGCTCACTGAATGAGCAGTTACTTAATATGTTGTTTTATCCTCATTGTACAATGAGTAGAACCAGACTGTATTTACTACACACTACTGAAACCCTACTTGGAAGACAGAAATATTACTTTCTTCATGGGCTTTCTATGGTGCTCATCTCTACAGTATCCAAGCGCTTCACAAACATTCATGAATTTGTCTTCATAACACCCCTGTGAGGAGAGGAAGTATTATCCCCATTTTACAGATAAGGGGCTGAGGCACAGAGAGATTAAGGTCAAAAGTGTCCATTAAATTTGGTTTCCCAATTTGAGATATCTAGGACCTGATTTTTCAGAGTACTTAGTATGATATAGCTCTTTATCTGTTGAAGCACAACTCCCATTGTCTTCAGTTCATAGATTCCAAGGCCAGGGGGTCCATTGTGATCATCTAGCCTGACATCCTGTAAAACTCAGGACATAGAACTTCCCCCAAAAAATAATTCCTAAGGCATATCATTTAGAAAAACATCCAACATTGATTTTAAAATGGTCAGTGATGGAGACTCCACCATGATCTTTGGTAAATTGTTCCAATGGTTAATTACTCTTGCTGTTAAAAATTTGTACATTCTTTCCAATCTGAATTTGTCTAGCTTCAACTTCCAGCTATTGGATGTGTTATACCTTTCTCTGCTAGACTGAACAGCTCATTATTAAATATTTGTTCCCCATATGGGTAGTTATAGCCTGAAATCAAGTCACCCCTTAACCTTCTCTGTGTTAATCTAAATAGGTTGAGCTCCTTGAGTCTATCACTATAATAAATGTTTTCTAATCCTTTAATCGTTTTCGTGGCTTTTCTTTGAATCCTCTCCAATTTATCAACATCCTTCTTGAATTGTGGACACCAGAACTGGACACAGTATTCCAGTAGTGGTCACACAAGTGCCAAATACAGAGGTAATATAACCTCTCCGCTCCTACTTGAGATTGGCCTGTTTATGCATCCCAAGTTTGCATTAGCCCTCTTGGATACAGCATTACAATGAGAGCTCGTATTCAGCTGATTATCCACCGTGACCCGCAAATCTCAGAATTACTACTTCCCAGGAGAGAGTCCCCCACCCTGTAAGTATAACCTATTTTCTTTGAGCTACAGTGAAAGCTTATGCTCAAATAAATTTGTTAGCCTCTAAGGTGCCACAAGTACTCCTTTTCTTTTTGCGAATACAGACTAACACGGCTGCTACTCTGAAACCTATTTTCTTTGTACTTAGGGCAGCTGTGAGCTCTCAGCACTTCTCCAAATCAGATCCCTGGGTCTCAAATTGGACACCCAAAAAATTAGGAACACACAATTAGTGATCACCTGTGAAAAATTTGGCTTAAGTGACTTGCCCAGCATCACACAGGAACTCTGTGGCAGAGGCAGGGTTAGAATCCAGTTTTCCAGGGATACATTCCCCTGTTTTAAACATGAGATGATCCTTTCTCTTCTTCCAGTCCCTTGCATCATTCATTGCACACCTTCCAGCTTTTGCAACAAATGAGGCAACGGTCCTACAGACAACAGATTCCTTCAAAAAGAAAAGGAGTACTTGTGGCACCTTAGAGACTAACAAATTTATTAGAGCATAAGCTTTCGTGAGCTACAGCTCACTTCATCAGATGCATTTGGTGGAAAAAACAGAGGAGAGATTTATATACACACACACAGAGAACATGAAACAATGGGTTTATCATACACACTGTAAGGAGAGTGATCACTTAAGATAAGCCATCACCAGCAGCAGGGGGGGAAAAGAGGAAAACCTTTCATGGTGACAAGCAAGGTAGGCTAATTCCAGCAGTTAACAAGAATATCAGAGGAACAGTGGGGGGTGGGGTGGGAGGGAGAAATACCATGGGGAAATAGTTTTACTTTGTGTAATGACTCATCCATTCCCAGTCTCTATTCAAGCCTAAGTTAATTGTATCCAGTTTGCAAATTAATTCCAATTCAGCAATCTCTCGTTGGAGTCTGTTTTTGAAGCTTTTTTGTTGAAGTATAGCCACTCTTAGGTCTGTGATCGAGTGACCAGAGAGATTGAAGTGTTCTCCAACTGGTTTTTGAATGTTATAATTCTTGACGTCTGATTTGTGTCCATTCATTCTTTTACGTAGAGACTGTCCAGTTTGGCCAATGTACATGGCAGAGGGGCATTGCTGGCACATGATGGCATATATCACATTGGTAGATCTAAATGCATCCGATGAAGTGAGCTGTAGCTCACGAAAGCTTATGCTCTAATAAATTTGTTAGTCTCTAAGGTGCCATAAGTACTCCTTTTCTTTTTGCGAATACAGACTAACATGGCTGCTACTCTGAAACCAGATTCCTTCAATTCACCACCCTGATTCATATCCAGTGGATGTTCATCCTGTGCACTGAAAGAGGCAGGGGTCCTTTGGAAAAAACAGTATATGAACATTGGCCAGTTTAGAAGGCCTACACTAATCTTGCAGGCATTTCTCTGTTTGTCTGTTCGTCTGTAAAGTGATAACTTGTGAATGCCATATAGGAGCAATTTCAAACTTTCAGGGAATGTTCTAGACATCAGTGTCTAGAACCCTACTGATTTTTGGGGAAAACAGAAAAACAAAAGGGGACACATGGAGCCCCTGCAGCACTTTGCTATAGCACGCTCAGTGCAGACAGAATGTTCAGAGAATTTAGCTACCAGACTGTAACAAGTCTCTACTGAACATGTGCGTACTGAGATTTTAAAAAGGCTCATAAATTGGTTGGCTTTTTATGAGAACAACACAAGGCTCATCCCTGACAAAAAGCCACCCCCTTGCTAAATTTCAAGTCCCTACTCCAAAGCATGGGAGTGCTAGAGTTCTTGAAAGAAAATAAAACTGTAATAGGGGCAAAACAATGTATTTGTCCCTAGCCTCCTTCTGGGAAACAGCTGAAACATTTTTTGCAGAGGAATGAGAGTGTTAGAGAAATAAGAAACTTGTCCTCTTATTCTCTTTCCTCTTCTTTCTTTCTCTCTGTCATTCTTTTGTAGGTTTTTAATATCTCATTTTCCTCTCTTGTAGGCACTCCTTCCGCCCCCCAGGATGTTAGCTACGAAATCATTGGCTCCAATGTGCTCCTGACCTGGCGCTTACCCAAGGACCTGGGTGGCCGCAAGGATGTCTTCTTTAATATCATCTGCAAGGTGTGCCCGATGGGGTCTCCGGGGCCCTGCGTGCGCTGTGGGGACAACATCCAGTTTGAGCCACGTCAGGTTGGGCTAACAGAGAGTCGTGTGCAGGTCTCCAACCTGCTGGCCCGTGTGCAGTACACATTCGAGATCCAGGCTGTCAACCTGGTGACCGAGCTGAGCCCAGAGGTACCCCAATATGCAGCCATCAACGTCAGCACCAGCCAGTCAGGTGAGGAGGCCTGTTCATCTGACTCTCATCCCTCCTACTGCTTTCTCTCATTCCTTCTTTCACATTCTGTGCCTTGTAGCAGGCATGGCTCTGACTTGTTTGGCTGTGTGCTATACTTCATCTTGACCTGCCACTTCTGAATGGTTCCTGTGTGCCCCTCTCTCTGCTGCTCCCCTTTTTCCCTTCCCCTCTTGGCAGAGAAGCTGAGTTTAGCTGCCAGTGTGAATGGGCATGAAGGAACAAGGAAGAGTCAGAGGCAGGAGATGGCCTAGAGGGAACAGCAGTGGGTGAAGTATCTCCACTGGTCAGAGGAGCAGCTGCTTCATTGTGTGATGCAGGAGCCACTGTCATTGTTTGTCAGGGGCCCTGTGAGTTTTAAGCTGCTGCAGAAGACTTAGCATTTCTTCGTCTTTTCATCATCCCCTCTATCGCCCGCTCTTCTCCATTTTCCCTTTGACCCCCCCTTCCTCTCTCTAGTTCATCTTTCTTCCCCTAAGTCACTCTTCAGTTTCCTTCTCTGCCTTTGCCCTCTTTCAAAAAATGGTGAATCTCCTGTTTGTCTTTTACTTCTCCTCCTGCATCGATTCAGCTCCTCTCCTGTCCCCTTCCCTCTCTCTAGACTCCATTTCAGTTCATATTTCATGACTCCCTAACAAACATCACTGGGAATTCACCAACTGTGCCCGTCCATGTCTTAGTGTCTGTCTCAAAAGAGAAAGAGATGACAGCTGGGCACAGCGTGATAAAATATAGTATATATGAATGGCTGTATCTAGCACTGAAGTGCATCTACCTCTAGGATGCACAACTGTTCAGGTCAGTAGACAAAAAAGAAAACCACATCAATGCCAACTGCAGTGGGAATGCCAGGGTGAAAGAATGCAATGACCCAAGCTGAAATTAGGTCAAGACTCAGGGAAAGGGGTTAACACCCCATTTTACAAAAACTGTCATGGATTCTTCTACTGTGCCATGGTGCTAAAGAATGATCCTGGGATGTTATTTCCCTGTGGATGGGAAATGTATTTGCCTTTTACAGGGTGCCCAGATATTACACTGATGACTGCCATCTAAATGTCTTCTATAATAATTATGAGAGGGGTGTGATCATAGAATCATACAATATCAGGGTTGGAAGGGACCTCAGGAGGTCATCTAGTCCAACCCCCTGCTCAAAGCAGGACCAATCCCCAACTAAATCATCCCAGCCAGGGCTTTGTCGAGCCTGACCTTAAAAACTTCTAAGGAAGGAGATTCCACCAGCTCCCTAGGTAACACATTCCAGTGTTTCACCACCCTCCTAGTGAAAAAGTTTTTCCTAATATCCAACCTAAACCTCCCCCACTGCAACTTGAGACCATTAGGCCTTGTTCTGTCATTTGCTACCACTGAGAACAGTCTAGATCCATCCTCTTTGGAACCCCCTTTCAGGTAGTGGAAAGCAGCTATCATATCCCCCCTCATTCTTCTCTTCCGCAGACTAAACAATCCCAGTTCCCTCAGCCTCTCCTCATAAGTCATGTGTTCCAGTCCCTAATCATTTTTGTTGCCCTCTGCTGGACTCTTTCCAATTTTTCCACATCCTTCTTGTAGTGTGGGGCCCAAAACTGGACACAGAACTCCAGATGAGGCCTCACCAATGTCGAACAGAGGGGAACAATCATGTCCCTTGATCTGCTGGCAATGTCCCTACTTATACATCCCCAAAAGCCATTGGCCTTCTTGGCAACAAGGGCACACTGTTGACTCATATCCAGTTTCTCGTCCACTGTAACCCCTAGGTCCTTTTCTGCAGAACTGCTGCCGAGCCATTCGGTCCCTAGTCTGTAGCGGTGCATGGGATTCTTCCTTCCTAAGTGCAGGACTCTGCACTTGTCCTTGTTGAACCTCATCAGATTTCTTTTGGCCCTATACATTAATTTGTCTACGGCCCTCTGTATCCTATCCCTACCCTCCAGCGTATCTACCTCTCCTCCCAGTTTAGTGTCATCTGCAAACTTGCTGAGGGTGCAATCCACACCATCCTCTAGATCATTTATGAAGATATTGAACAAAACCAGCGTGAGGACCGACCCTTGGGGCACTCCACTTGATACCGGCTGCCAGCTAGACATGTAGCCATTGATCACTACCCATTGAGCCCGACAATCTAGCCAACTTTCTATCCACCATATAGTCCATTCATCCAGCCCATACTTCTTTAACTTGCTGGCAAGAATACTGTGGGAGACCATGTCAAAAGCTTTGCTAAAGTCAAGGAACAACACATCCACTGCTTTCCCCTCATCCACAGAGCTAGTTATCTCGTCGTAGAAGGCAATTAGATTAGTCAGGCATGACTTGCCCTTGGTGAATCCATGCTGACTGTTCCTGATCACTTTCCTCTCCTCTAAGTGCTTCAGAATTGATTCCTTGAGGATCTGCTCCATGATTTTTCCAGGGACTGAGGTGAGGCTGACTGGCCTGTAGTTCCCAGAATCCTCCTTCTTCCCTTTTTTAAAGATGGGCACTACATTAGCCTTTTTCCAGTCTTCCGGGACTTCCCCTGATCGCCATGAGTTTTCAAAGATAATGGCCAATGGCTCTGCTATCACATCCGCCAACTCCTTTAGCACTCTCTGATGCAGCGCATCCGACCCCATGGACTTGTGCTCGTTCAGCTTTACTAGATAGTCCCGAACGACTTCTTTCTCCACAGATGGCTGGTCACCTCCTCCCCATGCTGTGCTGCCCAGTGCAGTAGTCTGGGAGCTGACCTTGTTCGTGAAGACAGAGGCAAAAAAAGCATTAAGTACATTAGCTTTTTCCACATCCTCTGTCACTAGGTTGCCTCCCTCATTCAGTAAGGGGCCCACACTTTCCTTGATTTTCTTCTTGTTTCTAACATACCTGAAGAAACCCTTCTTGTTACTCTTAACATCTCTTGCTAGCTGCAACTCCAAGTGTGATTTGGCCTTCCTGATTTCACTGCTGCATGCCCGAGCAATATTTTTATACTCTTCCCTGGTCATTTGTCCAATCTTCCACTTCTTGTAAGCTTCTTTTTTGTGTTTAAGATCAGCAAGGATTTTACTGTTAAGCCAAGCTGGTCGCCTGTCATATTTACTATTCTTTCTACACATCGGGATGGTTTGTCCCTGTAACCTCAATAAGGATTCTTTAAAATACAGCCAACTCTCCTGGACTCCTTTCCCCCTCATGTTATCCTCCCAGGAGATCCTGTCCATCAGTTCCCTGAGGGAGTCAAAGTCTGCTTTTCTGAAGTCCAGGGTCCGTATTCTGCTGCTCTCCTTTCTTCCCTGTGTCAGGATCCTGAACTTGACCAACTCATGGTCACGGCCTCCCAAGTTCCCATCTACTTTTGCTTCCCTACTAATTCTTCCCGGTTTGTGAGCAGCAGATCAAGAAGAGCTCTGCCCCTAGTTGGTTCCTCCAGGACTTGTACCAGGAAGTTGTCTCCAACACTCTCCAAAAACTTCCTGGATTGTCTGTGCACTGCTGTATTGCTCTCCCAGCAGATATCAGGGTGATTGAAGTCTCCCAGAAGAACCAGGGCCTGCGATCTAGTAACTTCCATGAGTTGCTGGAAGAAAGCCTCGTCCACCTCATCCCTCTGGTCTGGTGATCTATAGCAGACTCCCACCACGACATCACCCTTGTTGCTCACACTTCTAAACTTAATCCAGAGACTCTCAGGTTTTTCTGCAGTTTCATACTTGAGCTCTGAGCAGTCATACTGCTCCCTTACATTCAATGCAACTCCCCCACCTTTTCTGCCCTGCCTGTCCTTCCTGAACAGTTTGTATCCATCCATGATAGTACTCCAGTCATGTGAGTTATCCCACCAAGGCTTTTTGTATTTGTGTATAGGCACTTGAGATAACTCGCTGATCGTCCCTCTTTCTCAGTATGAGGCAGGAGCCCTGCCCTCTCGCGCACTCCTGCTTGTGCTTTCTCCCAGTATCCCACTTCCCCACTTACCTCAGGGCTTTGGTCTCCTTCCCCCGGTGAACCTAGTTTAAAGCCCTCCTCACTAGGTTAGCCAGCCTGCTTGCGAAGATGCTCTTCCCTCTCTTCGTTAGATTGAGCCCATCTCTGCCTAGCACTCCTCCTTCTTGGAACACCATCCTGAAAGCATCGTGACTATAACTAAGTGTATATCTAAACTGCACACTAAGCCTGTGTTCTGACTCAGATTTGAGCCCAAGTCCCACTTTCATCCACATGCAAATCAGTCTGACTCAGGTCAGCAAGCACTCAGGGCCCAGGAGCCTTTTGGGGTGGGGGCGGAGGGGTCAGAGCCCAAGTCCTGCTGAGACTTGGTTCCAAAGCGTGCCATATTGCAATGTGGATACAGTCAAGCCTTAAACATGAGTAAGAAGGTCTATGTAGTGCAGTATGGACATATTAGTATGGCTGTGCAACCCAGGTCCAGCAGTTGAAAACCCAGGTTTACAATGTAATGCAGACTCTCAAGCATGGGCTTGGGAAACACCAATTTCACAAACTGGGTTCCACAGACTCAGGTTTACAATGCAGTGTAGACGTACCCTGAGAGACCAGTTGGTTGTCTGGGCAGCCCTGTAGGTGGCGAGTGAAGGGTTGCAAAGCCTATCAGAGTGATGGACAGAATAGAGGAAGCTAGTATATGGAGGAGAGATGGCAATAACATCAGGAGAATCCCTTGTTGCAGAAGGGTTGTACTTGGCTGAGAGTGGAGGGACTCTGAAACCTGACTTACAAAGGTAGCCTGAGAGAACTGAATGCACATATTTGGCTCTGCTAAGTGACAGCTAGAATTGGGTGGGGACATGGCAACTCTCTACAAGGATGTACATAGCTAGAAGGAGAGGAATTGTTCACGGGTAGGCTCGGGGTGGGGTATAATCAGGATAATGGAATGAAATGGAGCAAAAGGGGGAACAATCTAAATTGAATATCAGGAGCTGTTTGCTACCATTGAGCTCTATTAAATTCCTAATTAGACTCTAATTAGACTCCCCAGAGAAGTGGTGGAAGCCCTATTGCCTAAATCATGTAAAATTAGGCCTGGACAAAGCCCAAGAGAACATACTATAGGGAACTATTCTGCCCTGGCTAGGGACCAGACGTGAACTGTGTTAATAGGTTTATTCCTGCTTTAATGTATGGGTTCTGCGGAGCATCTGTTGGGGTTTTCATGCGAGCCGGACAAAGCACATCAGCCAATATGGTTGGTAGCAAAGCCGTTTATCTGTTATTCTCTCATTGCTTTTATACACTCCTTTTACATAATATTTTCAACCCCCTCCAAAGTCCATCACCCAGTAGCGGAGACATCTCGTTGGTTGAGCAGCCTCAGCACGGGCCATGCACGTGCGTCCTTCCTCTTGATTGGAGCACAGCTGTCCACTCTCTGTTGTCAACAAAGTCTGGTGTTGCCAGTTTGCCTGGATCACGTCCCAGCCTGTAACTCTTTCTCAAAGCTCATTAAAGGTTCACCGCATCCTTGACTAGCTGATAAATATTCTTAACTAGCTCACAGATACACCATGTTCCCACAAGCATCTTGCTGTGAGGACAGGGAGAGGTGGATAATGCTCCCCGTGAGCAGAGAGGAGGCTGCAGGTGAGCTGTGTCTGGATCATGAACATGTGGCAGGGTCATCTATATGACTTGGGGGGATTCCAGGTTTTTGAAAGGAAAAAACCTAGGGCACAAATTGCTTTCTGAGGTGCTGGAGGGTGTTAGGCATCTGGTGGGGGATTTTCTTCCCCATCTCTCCCATTATCAGGGAAGCAGTGATTAGCAGAGGTTATGTGGGATACCTGGCCCCTCAAAGAATGGCGCCACAAGTGGCTGCTTGGGTATTTTGTGCATCTGGCCCAGACACAGGGAGAGATGACTCCTGTGGGAAGGATGGTTCAAGGTGGTATCTCTGAACTCTGCTGGGGGAGAGCAGGTGGCACATTAACCTCCCAAATGATTTCCTCTGCTCTCCACCATTTCCCATCCCTGCCTCATTTGTGTGAGTCAGCAGTGGTGGAATCTAGTGTAACCTCTTCCTTCTGGCTCTGCCTTTGAATTACCAAGTCTCCTTTCATGCCTTCCTTTGCTCATGCCTGACTTGTTTGTCCTGTTCTGCAGCCCCCCTTTTCCTCTTGGCTGTGTGGGGGCTGGTCTCTCATGCTCCAGAAGGGTCTCAGGGGAGCAGCTGTCCTGACAGGCTCTTCTCCAGAGCTGCAGTGTGCACTGGATGGTTATTGTGGTTGTACTCTTCTCTTCCCCAAGATCATTAGCAATGAGCTTGAGATGAGCTGCCCTCAATTCATAGTGACAGCTCACACTAACGAGGCCTCTGTTCCTCTGCCACGTGGCCTGTCTCACTCCTGACCCCTCCCTTCAGCCCCCTTGGCAGCTTTTCACTTTAGCTTAGATTTTCTTTTTTTATTGTTACACACACAGATGGACTCTCAGCTCTTCCACTCCAAGAGAGATAGGGAAGCGGGTAGGGTGGAATGGATGGGAGGACATGGAGAGATGAGGAGCAAGAAGTTGGGGGACAGAATTTCTGAATGAAAGGGTGTAACACTCCTCTCCTCTCCATTGAATTAAGGGTAGACAGACAAAGAATTTTCAGCCCCAGCAACCTTTGTATCTTGTAACCTTTTGGCCCTGCACTAACCACAGGTTCTCTCACTCCCCTCTATGGCTGCATACATGGGTGCATATATTCTTCGCATCCACCCTTCCCTCTTCCACATGCCCAAGAAAACCTGAGGACAGTATTCTGTTCTTGGAACAATTTCTCTCCTGTACTCTCCTCCATTTAGCTGTATTTCCCTTTCCCTTGTTCTCTGTTTCCAAGACGACTGCCACTTTAAGAGTTTGTCTGCACCTAGTGGCTCACTGTCCCCTGCTCCATAGTTAGAGATGGGATCCCATGATTGCTACATCAGTCATTTCCATGGCAACCAATGATGATGTCCCATCTCTGGATGGCGGTTCATTTAAGGTAGGGCACAAGGGACTGACACAGAAAAGCTCTTCACACTTACATCCTTGCAGTATAATTTGACTTGATCTTTTCCAGCAAGCTGCTATCCCAAAACAGTTCAGAGAGTAAAATGGCATGCTTACTGGGATAACTAGGAGAGGGAGGAAAATATTCAGAGATAAGGCAAGATAGAAAAGTCATGTTCAGCTGAGGTTTGAGGTTTTAAGATGGATAGATAAAGAGGTGGAGGCCATTCCAGAAAACAGAAGCTGCAAAGGAGAAGGATCTTCTATGAATAGTGGTGCAGTTGTGTAGTGGGAAGGATTGGAGGCTGCCACATGGCAAGCAAAAAACCTGTAGAACCTATTGCCACAATATGTTATTGAGGCCAAGAGCTTCATAGGGTTAAAAAAAGGATTATTTATTTATATAGATTATACCATTTGAAGTTACAATATCTATCCTTATGCTTCAGGGCATAACTATCTCCATCTGAAAGTGGTCAGAAAGAAACTTTCCTGTGGATAGCTTATTCCAAAATTGTCCATTAGGGGGTTTCCTGCTCCTTCCTCTGAAGCCTCTGCTACTGCTCATTGTCAGAGACAGGATTCTGGACTAGATGGACCACTGCGCTGATCTAGACTGGCATTTCCTGTGTTGATAGAAAGTGGGGAAAGGGATAGAGAGATTGGCTGGAGCAAGTCCATGGAGTGTTTTAAAAGCAAGGAGAGTGTTTTTGTTTTTGTTTTAAACTGAATCCTGAAACAAAAGAGAGCTAATGAAGCAGTCTGAAGACGGAGATGATGTGGTCAGGCTGTACCTATGAGAAGACAGGCAACAGCATTCTGCCCATGCTGGAGTCAGAGCAATGGGACTTGGGGATGCCAGCCAGAGACATAGGAGCTGCAGTAATCATAGCAAGAGAATCTGAAGGGCTGGGTGAGGGTTTCAGCAGAGGCTGAGCTGAGGCAGTGACATTCAAGGGCACTGCTGCAGGGGGTCATTCAGCAGATTTTCAGGCTGATGGGCTGTATGAGGAGGAGAAGAAGACTTTAGAGTAAAGAATGATGCCAAAGTTACTGACTGTGAAATCAAATGGAAGTTCTTGGTTTAGCCAGGAAATGTACTAGAGGATGTTCCTCTTGCCCAGGAGAAGCACATCTGACTTAGCTGGTAGAAGGTGAGACAAAAACTACAAATTTTCTTAGTTAAAGCGGAAAGGGAACATGGAGACAGAGTGTATTGCAGGCTGTCAGAAGATATTTACAGATTAGTATAATCATCTTAAAGATGACAGATGAAGTGCAGTTCTGCTATGAAAATTGACTGGACACATGGATCGCAGGGCTCCATATTCATTGTCTCTCATTGATTGCAGATCAAAAGAGCTCATTTTAGAAGCACATTTTTTTTCCTAATTGTTAACTCTGAAAACTCAGCCTGGGCTCTGAGCATCAAGCTAGGTTGTTTTCTTCTCACACATCATCACCAGTAATAAAGATTCTGCAAGGCAAATTTTGCCCTCAGTGACAGTTGTCTCAGCTTAGGGTACATCTACACTACAGCACGAACAGCACAGCTACAGTTCTGCTGCAGCACTGTAGTGTACGCTTCCTACATCAACCGAAGGCATTTTTCTGTTGGTGTAGTAACAAGCTACTGCCTTGAGAGGCGGTAGCTAGACCAATAGAAGATTTCCCCCTTGGACTTAACTGTGTCTACAATGGGGATTAGCTCAACCTCACTACATTGCAGAGGTGCAAAATTTTTCACAGCCCTGAGAATATTGCTAGATCGACCTAAGTTTTTGATATAGACCAGGTCTCAGTTGTCTTCAGAGGGTTTAAAGAGGTATAACTGCCTGGAACTTAGTAAAAGATTCTGTGGATGACGCACAAGATGGAATATGCTCCAGTTCCCTCTCTCTGAGCTGTGTTGTCTCTGCAGGCTGAACAGAAAAAGAATGTGCCATATTTCACATTTCAGAGCACTTTGGATAAGGGCAAAGATACACTGCTCAAGAGGGTAGAAGTAGATGGAAAATAACAGAGAATGGAACCTAGTGGTATCCAAGGAGAAGTTTCTGCACAAAAGTGGAATGACAGCTAGGGACAAAAAGGGATGTTATTTGATAGGCAGGCACAGAACAGTAGAGTAGTAATAATAAATAAATATTTTGCCCTTCTAAAGCGCTGTCCATCCAAAGAACTTAAAGTGCAACATCCTGACAGGATCTGAGACCCCTGAATAGCTAGGGAAGTGACTCAGGGAGATGGATAGAACAATGTTGAAGCCTGCAGTGAAGGCCTGGAGGTCAACAAATAGGAACTGGTTAAGTGCACAGAGAAAAGTCATTTCTGTGCTGTGTCCAGACTGAAATCTGTTCAGGATAAAGATGTGTGAAAGGTACTTGGAGAAAAAACAGGTTCCTCATGCATTTTTCTGGGAGAGGGAAATTTAGTGATGGGATTGCTGGGAATGTAAGTCAAGGACAAAAGAGAGTTTGACAGTGATAGATTTGTGGAAAGTACTAGAGGAAAAAGACTTGTTGACAATGGCAATAATATAAGGAATTCATTTGGGGAGATAGGACCAAAATATAGAAGAGGGAACAGAGTCAAGAAAGAAGTGGTTTTCTCAAGGCACTTGGTGCTTCTGGAAGCTGCTGTGGAGAGAAGAAAGAGAGCATCAATGTAGAGGCCTGCACAGGGTGCATAGTCTCTATGACTGAAGGAGTCAGAGATGGAGAGGACTTCAAAGGAAAGAAGTTCAAAGGTGGCATCAACATGCATGTCATATCTCCAGTGACATTATATCAGAGAAGAAGAAACTGCTGAGTGTGGGAAAGTCATAGATCTGGGAGAGGAGGGAGTTATCAGATGTGTTAGACCACAGAGAATTTGAGAGGGCTGAAGAAAGAGAAGAGTTTGAAGGAGAGAATCAATTTGAATCCACCTGAGTTTTGTTGTGACAGCAATAACAGCTCCTCATTGGAGGGATGAGTCTGACCGAAGAGGGAAGTGAGAGGGGTGGGCTAGGTGGGAGTGGGAGGAGCAGAAAGCAGTCCAGGAGGGTGTCCTAGTTCTCCATGTTCATAGCCTTGTCTAGTTCTTTCATTTTCATGAAATTCAAAACTTAACTTATAGGCAAATCATCAATACATGCTAGATTTACTGCTCACTTGTGAGAGAGTTTAGTATCCTGAGAACCTAACAAATAGTTAACATTACTAACCAATTAAACATTTTAATTGATTTACTAATGTCTGTTCATCTCATCACTTACCAATTTATATGAATACTTTGACCTTCATGTCATTTCCCAATCACAACAAGAGAAACTCTAATGGTAACTAGATTTATTAACTGCCAATAAATGTGATTATTAGTACAGAATATTTCAGCTCAATGTATCAATTTTCAACATCTTTGTTACTCAGTATGCAGTTTTCTTAACACTACCATACTCAGTTTCAGTAAATCTTATCTGTGGGTCTTGGGAAACTACATTCATCGGTGGACAGTAAACAGACCAAAGCCAATGTTTTCAAAAGTATTAGGTTTTAGATGCCTCCATTTTTGGTTGCCCAATTTCAGGCACTTTGGGCTTGGCCTTCTGGCATGCTAACCACTGACAACTCTGAGAACTGAGAGGGCTCAGCAAAAAAATCTAAAAATCAGGGCTAAGTTGGCAAAAGTTGGGCACACAAAATCAGAGGCATCTTTTGCAAAATGTGGCTATTTTACTCTTAATTTATGTGAGCCCTTATGCTTGTTATAAGGGAATCCCCTTTTTTGTGGATTGATGTTAACAAAACACTGAGAACAGCAAAGGAATTACTTACCAATCAAATCCATAGAGCTAGTCCACAATCTTCAAAAGTGATTAACAAACTTGGATGCCTCAATTTTTGCATGCCCACCTTGAGACACTTTCAAAGGTCCTGATTTTCCAGAGGATGGATGTGCAGCGCTTCCTGAAAATCAGGACACCATTTAAGGTGTCTCAAGTTGGGCACCAAAAAGTCAAAGTACCCAGAGTCACTAATAGATCTGGAAAATCTTGGCCTCTGTCCTATGGCAGCTCTTTTTCAGGCCCAACAAACTTCCCTGGGGAATTGATTTATGTCTAGAGCAATTATTAATTATAGTTCATATTATTAATTGTCTCCACCAAATTAGAATACTGGCTCCAAATACAGATTCTAATATAAGGATAAAGACATGCTATCCCCTGAACGATGCTGTTTGCATGTTGATCTGGCCCCCACGAACACATCTCAGTGTCTTGGCTGTTCCAGCTGCGGTGTGGTGTTTTTTCAGGAAAACACTGTTGTTCATCCTTTGCAGATGCCCTATCGGGAAGAGCTTGTTTATTGAAGAGTCTTCTTTGCTTCTTGGAGATTTTTTGTTGATGTTAGTTGAAGTTCCTTGTACATAGGCACGAGTCTTTGTTGCTTCTGTCTTTCCCGATTGCTATGAAAACTCTAGGCCAGGCCTCTTTTGGGTAGAGTTATTTGAGCAATGTGTCAGGTTAGTGGTTCCACACTTTCTTGGAGTGTCTCATGTGCAAAATAAGGGGACAAGATTTTGACCATGACTAACTGCCTTTCTGTTGTGGTGGAGGTGTCTTTATCAAGCTTGTTGGCGGGCAGCATTGGTGCACAAACAATACTGGTAATTGAGAAATCTCTTTTCTTAAAACTTTTTTTCATATCTTCAGTTTAACTTGGTAAAATTTAATGCTGCATGAGATCTCATCAGTGTCAGTAGTTCATTTATATGAATGCCTTGAATGTCCATTTACAAATGACCTTCCCCCCCACCCCATACTTCTTGTGTATCTCCCACCAAAAGTCCACTCTCCTTTTATGCCTCTGCAGCCCGGCTTCCTCACATACCATTCCCAAGCCACAAGCATAAGGCCTATGTGTGCAATGAGGTGTGGTGAGGTAGAGGGACCCCAACAAGGGTCATAAAGTCTGTAGGGACGGTGTGACTCCTGACTAGCCTCATGAGTATCCCCTGGAAGGTCACGTGTTGACCCAGATGGAGTTGTATTACAGTGCACTTCCTAAGGTCTGTAGGTTCTCTTCCTAAGGTTCTTGGGAGCATTAGTGATTCTCCACTGCTGCAGACCTCAGGGAGTCAGGAGCAAAGGAGGAAGCACCATCTTTGTCCCCAGCTTCTTTCATTCCCCAATTCCTTGCTTTAACTATCTTTAAAACTAAGGACATTCTCATCCACAAAAAACATAGCAAAGACAAGGTAAGGTTGGAGGCACATGTCAGTGGTTTGAGTGGGTATTATTGTTCAGGAATAGTAGAGTTAAAAATAAAACAAAACAAAAATCTATCCATTATTAGAAAGCCAGGGAAAGTTGTTTTTCTCAAACAAGGCACCCAAGCTACCTTAACTCTGCTCCATTGTGATGCCATAAAAAACATTAAAAAAAAACTTACCATCTTCTCCATCCATAACAAAGAGCTTCACTTACCAATGACCACAAAAAACAGAATGCCTCAGTCTTACATATGTAGTGGTTGGGCTGCCTCATGGCTTCCTTTACTGCCAGATATGGTACATGTACAAGAATTTTCCATATACCTGATTAGACAAGTAGCATACTGAAGGCAATCATTTCCCACTCTTCATAAAAGGCCTGATCTTATGATATGTTATGGGCACCCATGATTTCAGGTGGCAGCCAATTAGGCAATTGTCATTAGACACAGAGATATCATGTCTCCATATATAAACCTCATGTGAAAAGAGCAAAAGTTAGAGGAGTGACAAACCATCACACTTAGTTTTGGAGACATGTATGCATGAAGTAAATTATAAAACCAATGTTCTGGGTGCACATTTTTGATAATCCATATACAAAGAAGGGAAGATGGTAGACTGGCTTTCCTGTGGAGGGAGAGTTAGTGTGGTGTGGAGGTAGAGTAGGGTCCTTATTTAAAAAGTACAGCCTTAAACTCTGCAGTCCCTGATTTTCTAACATTGGAGGGGTTATTTAACTAAATAATTCCTGATGGGAGCTCTGCATTCATTCTACTGATACATACCTGTGACCTTAACTTCACCTTAAGAAGTGGAAAGAACAGAAAGCTAAATACTTTTACTTGAATTTCCATCTTTGACAGGGTTGCTGGTCTAGTGGCTAAGGGGAAGCAGTAAATGTGATATATCTTGATTTTATTAAGACTTTTGACACTGTCCCTCATGACAGGTTTCAGAGTATCAGCCGTGTTAGTCTGTGTCTGCAAAAAGAAAAGGAGTACTTGTGGCACCTTAGAGACTAACAAATGTATTTGAGCATAAGCTTTCATGAGCTATAGCTCACTTCATTGGACATCCGATGAAGTGAGCTGTAGCTCACAAAAGCTTATGCTCAAATACATTTGTTAGTCTTTAAGGTGCCACAAGTACTCCTTTTCTTTTTGTCCCTCATGACATTCTCATAAGCAAATGTGGTCTAGATGAAAATACTATAAGGTGGGAGAGCAACTATTTGAAAGACGGTACTCAAAGTGTAGTTATCAATTGTTCACTCTCAAACTGGGAGGGCGTATCTAGTGGGGTTCCACAGGGGTACGTTCTGGGTCCAGCACTTTTCAATATTTTCATTAATGATTTGGATAATGGAATGGAGAGTATGCTTATAGAATCTGCGGATGAAACCAACCTGGGAGGGGTGGCTATCACTTTGGGGGACAGGATTAGAATTCAAAACAACTTTGACAAATTAGAAAATGAGTCTGAAGCCAACAAGATGAAATTCATTAAAGACATGGAAAATGCAACATTTTAGAAGGAAAAATCAAATGCACAGCTACAAAATAAAGAATAATTGGTGAGGTGGTAGTACTGCTGTAAAGGGTCTAGGGTTTATAGTGGATCACAATTGAATATGAGTCAACAATGTGATGCGGCTGCAAAAAAGACTAATATAATTCTGGAGTGTATTAACAGAAGTGTACTTTGTGAGACATGGGAGGTAATTTTTCTGCTCTATTTAGCACTGGCCAGGCCTTGGCTGGAGTACTATGTCCAATTCTGAACACCATATTTTAAGAAAGATGTGCACAAATAGGTGAAAGTCCAGAGAAGAGCAACAAAAATGATAAAAGGTTTAGAAAACCTAACCCTTGAGGAAAGGTTAAAAAACTGGGTATATTTCATCCTGAGAAAAGAAGACCGAGGGGGGACCTGATAACAATCTTCATATATGTTAAGGACTGTTATAAAGAGGACAGTGATCAATTGTTCTCCATGTCCTTGGAAGGTAGGATAAGAAGTAATGGGCTTAATCTGCAGAAAGAGAGATTTAAGTTAAAAATTAGGAAAAACTTTCTAACTATAAGGGTAGCTAAGGTCTAAAATAGGTTTCTAAGGGAGCTTGTGTTGTGGAGTCCCCATCACTGGAAGGTTTTAAGAACAAGTTGGACAAACACCTGTCAAGGATGGCCCAGGGTTTGCCTCAGCCCAGGGGGCTGGACTAGATGACCTCTTGAGGTCCCTTCTAGTCCTGTATTTCTATGATTCTTTTATGTCTCCTTTGCAGGTATTTTACAAGCTTTGTCCCTGAAATTTTGTTTATTAAATTTGGAACTCACTAGTGAAAGTCATGCTAATTTGAGTTACTTTATTGTTATTTTCATTAAAACTATTTTACTCTTTCATACTTCTTTGCCTTAAAATGTAGCTGCTCAGCTTCATTATGAAACATAATAGAAATGGGCATATAAAATACACTGGTGTATGTAAATGTTAAAATGTATGTACATTCAATCTAAAATACTGGTAAATATTGTTTATTTTGGGAGGCCTATAGTGTCCTCTTTGGGATGAGCTGGGTATGTCGGGGGGTTATAGTCTGATGGGTGATTGGGTGTTAGGAATGGAAAGCATATGGAGGTCCAGGATGGAAAGGTGAGGATCCATATCTAGTACCATGATTATTTCAGGACACTTATACAAAATTAGAAATAAAAAACAAGGGAATGGGCCTGAAACCTGGCCCTTAGAGGCAGTGGGGTGTGGAAAGGGGGGGTGGAGAGTGCACTTTTGGCTGTCCATGCAGTATGTGCCATCATAGGGCCAGTTATCAACCCTGCTGCTTTTCACAAGCATTAACATTCACATTACAAATAGTTTTAAAAGACCTATCGCTCTTTTTGCAGCAGTGGGGTGTTCTTGGTCAAATTCCAATCAAAGTAATTACATTCTACCTCCCTAAAATTCTTCTTGAAGCCATGTCTGCGTACAATGTTCTTCAGTTGTGTCCTAAAGTCTTGCATGGTGGTGGTGTGCACTATTAAACAGTTGTTTAGTTCTTTCCCAGATACCAGCATTTCACTGCAGATGAAGCAACTCCTTTTTGTACAAAACTGTGTTTAAAAGGAAAGTGCTATCATTCTGAGAATAAAAGGAACAGGAGAGATGTAAAATATTTTATTGTAACGCTTGGCTCACATTCTGCTTTCACTTACATTATTTGAACTGGTTCCTACTTGCCTGAGCTGGTTAAACTCCTTTGATTTGCTTCTTCCTGACTAATTTTATCTCATGGGATATGAAAAACAATTCTTTCATCTTGCTTGCGGGTGGGAAGGAAGAAGAGCCATTCTGTGGCTTTGCTTCTTTGCCAGATGTCCCTGATTTTCTCTACACCCATCCCAGGTGTTCACACGTTCGGGGACTGATCAGGAGTGTTTGTTTGGAATTTTCTGTCAGAATCATCTTCCAACAGAAAATGGCATTTTTGCAAAAACAAAATTTTCCATGAGGAAATTTTAGTTTTGCCAGAAAATTTGAATTTTCTGTTGAGAAATTCAAAATGATGTTGCCTTGCCTGCCCGGAGAACTCTTGTCGATTTCACTTTCCACCCCCAGGGAGAAAGTAAAATTGACAGGAGCCTTCCAGGCAGGCAGCTGGCACCTCAACACGTCCCATTTTGGTTCTCCTGAAATGGATGTTTCCTGGAAATTATTTCTCATAAAAAAAGCTATTTATTAATAATAATTATTATTATTATAACTGTTCATCCAGTTCAGGATGAAAAAAGGTTCAAAAATGCATAATTTTTTGAGAGTAAATTTCCATTTCAAGCCAGCTCTACGAATCAGTGCCTACAGACCTCCATGTTCTTGCTTCTCTGCTTAGAGAGGTAATTTCTAGAGGAGCTATTTAGTATGTCCTCAGTTCAGCAGCACACTTAAGTGTGTGCCTGGCGTTCAGCACGTCAGTACACATGTTCACTTGGTGTATTTGAACGGGGCCTATAACTCGGTGATGCAGTTAAAAGCAAGGGAATATGATGGTCAGACAAATCAGTCTAATTTTTTTGGTGTATTATTTTTGAAATAGCTTTTTCCACATCCTCTGTCACTAGGTTGCCTCCCTCATTCAGTAAGGGGCCCACACTTTCCTTGACTTTCTTCTTGTTTCTAACATACCTGAAGAAACCCTTCTTGTTACTCTTAACATCTCTTGCTAGCTGCAACTCCAAGTGTGATTTGGCCTTCCTGATTTCACTCCTGTATGTCCAAGCAATATTTTTATACTCTTCCCTGGTCATTTGTCCAATCTTCCACTTCTTGTAAGCTTCTTTTTTGTGTTTAAGATCAGCAAGGATTTCACTGTTAAGCCAAGCTGGTCGCCTGTCATATTTACTATTCTTTCTACACATCGGGATGGTTTGTCCCTGAAACCTCAGTAAGGATTCTTTAAAATACAGCCAACTCTCCTGGACTCCTTTCCCCCTCATGTTATTCTCCCAGGAGATCCTGTCCATCAGTTCCCTGAGGGAGTCAAAGTCTGCTTTTCTGAAGTCCAGGGTCCGTATTCTGCTGTTCTCTTTTCTTCACTGTGTCAGGATCCTGAACTTGACCATCTCATGGTCACGGCCTCCCAAGTTCCCATCCAGTTTTGCTTCCCTACTAATTCTTCCCGGTTTGTGAGCAGCAGATCAAGAAGAGCTCTGCCCCTAGTTGGTTCCTCCAGGACTTGTACCAGGAAGTTGTCTCCAACACTCTCCAAAAACTTCCTGGATTGTCTGTGCACTGCTGTATTGCTCTCCCAGCAGATATCAGAGTGATTGAAGTCACCCATGAGAACCAGGGCCTTAATAAATCTTAATAAATCATGAGATTTTTAAAAATAATGAAAATAGTATTTCTCTTATTTGCTTTCTGGCTTGTGAGCTTTTAGGGGTCATGTTTTCAAGCATTTCTCCCAACCCTGAGGGGTGATCACTTGCTGTTTAAAATAAATGAATGCTGAGATTCTCACATCATCATGTCACCTTCCAGAGCTGAGGATTTAAGAAAAGACTCACGATCAGATCACGAGAGTTGGTGACACAGAATAAATAATGTACCAGACTGTCCCACCCCAAAGAGATAGAGGCTCTGTATTTATCCCCAGAGTGAGTGCAGTGCTGGGATCACCCCGACAGCATGCCTCCTGACCTGAGCTGGAGGGGCCAAAGCAAAGTTCATGTTGAAAGGTCCATTCAGTCCTGGGCCTCTGTGCCAGAATGGCCAACAAAGGGGCTGATTAGTTTCAGGGATAGCAGAGGTTTTGCCATTTGGGCACCTGTCCCAGAAGACACTGGACTGAGACCCAAATGAGAACAACTTTCATTCTTTACTGACCTAGGGTGGGATTGGAACCAGTGACCTAGGAAAGGCTCCAACCCTGTCCCCAAGTCCCCAGACTCATCAAACTTCCTCAGCTCCTGGCTTGCAACTGGTGACCTAGAGGTGAAAGACCCCATATCTTCTTCCCAGTTGCTCCAACTATCCAAGCCTGTTCTCCACACCACCTAGCTCTGATTTATGTGCATATGCAGTGATGTCACACAGGCCCCAGGAAAGCCATGCTCCTAGGGAAAGGAATAGGCCTAGCATCATCCCCACTTTATAATTTTGGTGGCAGAGGCACAGAGATGCTAAGTGACTTGCCCAAGGCAACATACTGCAGCAACAGCAGAGCAAAGGTCTCCTGACTCCAAGTTTTGTTTCTTATTCACTGCACTACTCTTCCTTCCCTCTGCTCACTGAATAATCCATGTTGCACTTTATCACTCCCTCATGACTGACTGAAATTTCCTGGCTTCATTCACTGGCTCTAGTGGCAGGGGAGGTGACTTTCCCCACCTCCATCCTGACACATACAGCCTGCCACTTTCTAGAGAAGGTTAGAAAAGAGCTGGGCCAGGTGTTCTTTGGGTCACATCCTTCATCTCCAGTGATTCATCTGATATGACTGTTGTTAAGGGAGTGTAATCTAGAGGCACCAGGAGTCAGAGTGCCTGGGTTCTGCTTCTGGCTTTGTCACTCTCACTCTTTGCCTTGGGCAAGTCATTCAATCCCTTGCCTCAGTTGCCCCATCAGTGCAGTACAACAAATAAAACTGACCTACCCCACAGGAGAGTGGTAGGGGGCTTAATTATTTTTTTTAAAAACGCCTTTGAAATCTGCTGATGAAAGGTATTGAAGGAGTCTAAATTACTACTCTGGCATTGTGGTGGGGCTCAGAGCTCTGGAGAAGGTAGCATCAGTGGCACTGAACACTTTGATCATTGAAGAGCCTATGTCCTCTTATATAAAAGTTGGGG
The DNA here is from genome assembly GCF_009764565.3 of Dermochelys coriacea. Lineage (NCBI taxonomy): Eukaryota > Metazoa > Chordata > Testudines > Dermochelyidae > Dermochelys > Dermochelys coriacea. The sequence goes on along the minus strand of NC_050068.2, from coordinate 212,993,386 downwards.
TTTTAACACCAGTGTCCTGGCCAAAATCCATTTTGGGGCATTTCATTCTGCTGACCTAAATTCCCTGGGATAAGGGATTCTTCTTCACTTCTTGTCTTAAGGTGTTGCACATGGTTGCTGTGCGCTGTTAACAAACTGCCATATTTCTGTAGTGGGTTGGTGGTGGTCCCCCCTCTGGGTCTGTGGAAAGCCACTTCACCTCATGACTTCCCCGTGTGTCGCCCACTGTTGGAGAATTAGCAGGGCCACATATAGCCTGGGGCTCTGGCCTGCAGTCAGGGCAGAGTAGCAAACACAGTTAGGAGCCCAAGCTCTTAGTCATGGCAGGACAGCAAGAGTCAGCTCTGGCCAGTCCTCAGCTCCGCAGGGGCCCATGGCAGTCTCCCAGCTTGGGAGCAGGCTGGAGGCGTCTGATTCCTTCAGCAGCTGCAGCCCAACTGAGCTCCCAGACCCTCCTTTTATACTTCCTGGCTCCATCCACCAGGGCTCAGTGAGTGGTCCCTCCTCCTCTGGGTCCATGGGAGACCACTCTGCCTCACTACACTACCCAAGAGGTGACTAATTTCAGTGAAATGAAATTGCCCCTGGATGTCTTTCGGTATATTTGTAAAGAACTGTGGGATCCGTCGTGATGAGACTCCAGAGAAAAGTAAGAAGGGGCTGAAGCCCACACTGTCACCTCAAATTAAATTATATCTTCTGAACAAGCTTTTCTCCTTACAATCTCTTCCTCCTCCTTTCTGTCTTGTTTCTAGTCCCCTCTGCAGTTCCTATGATGCATCAGGTGAGTCGCACTGCCAACAGCATCACATTGTCCTGGCCACAGCCAGACCAGCCCAATGGAGTCATCCTGGACTACCTGCTACGCTATTTCGACAAGGTGAGTGGAGGGTAATGGAAAAGAGACTGCCCTACTATGAGCATTAGTGGGGGAACATGGAGAAGGGAAAGGGAAATCTCTCTAGATTGGGGATACAGCTGAGAACTGAGGTGAGCAAGGGGAAGGAGGGTACTTCCACTGCGAAGAAAGGGGAATCTGTGGCAAAAACTGGGATTGGAAATGTATTGTTCATCCAATATTTTCTCTTTTGTTTTTCCCAGACTGATAGAATCAGACGGTGTGGACCAGTAGAGGGGAGAACTCTAGTTGAGTTCATCCCTGGGATTAAATTAGATCTTTCGGAAGAGTTTAGGGATGCCAGATGCAAAGATGATAAAAGGAACTGGAGTTCCAGAAATGATATATCCTTGAGGAGATGGGCTCATTTTCAGGAGGAACACTCCCATTATGCCCTCACAGAGGGAAATCCCATGGGGCATACTGGCATCTCCTGCCAAGGCTGGATAGAAATCTCTCTGTACCTGTAAAAAACCCTTTGCGGATTAATGCTAGGAACTGTCCTTTGCCACTCAGACTCAGTTGGCACTGGGTCCTGCTCTGCTTGGGTGTGTGCTACAAGAGTTTGGAATATGGGATGGTGCCAACTCACACCTGCCATTCATTAGGCAGCATGTTGATCCATTATAGGCTGGCAGATGGGACACAATAATTGTTTTCCACCCACATCAGTCATAACTCCTAACTGGAGGTTGGTGGTTGCAGAGCAAGATGTCTGGAGGAGAGTTCAAGCCACCTCTTGTTCCTCATCTCTGCTCTTCCACTGGAACACATTGCACAGTTGTTTAGTACAGGTCCTTCCTCTAGTTATAAGGGTGTCTTGTAAATGGTAGTGCCAATTCCAGCAGGTTGTCCTATGGAGCACTACATATGCTGTTGCAATGGATTCTGGAAAGGGAGTGGCTGAGTTTGGTGGGCATAGGAGGTAATGTTCCAGGACAAATTGGGAGATTATTGAGACGAATAGCATCTCACCAGGGCCCCCATAGGAAGATACACCACCCATCCATGTCCTAGCTCCTTACATTCATCTTCCTCACTCTTGCCCAAATCACACTTTTCCTTTTCCTTTACTACTGACTTCCTTTAAGGTCAGGAATGAGGGGCATTGGCAGAGCTGGGTGGGGAACCTAGGACTGGAGTACTGGGGGGGAGGGGGCTGCAGGGCAAGATCGAGAGGCATTGTACAGGGAACCTAGGATTATTTGCTGAAGAGTTTCATCTGTAGGTGGGGTCTCACATTTGTCATCTCCTCTGATTGGCATTGGCTTGCAGGCGGAAGATGAGGATAACTCATTCACCATAACCAGTGAGACCAACATGGCCACCATCTCAAATCTGAGCCCAGGCAAGATCTATGCCTTCCAGGTGCGAGCCAGGACAGCTGTGGGTTACGGGCCATATAGTGGCAAGATGTATTTCCAGACCCTGGTGGGAGGTGAGTGATGCACTTGCATGCACTCTCGAACTGGTACCTGCACACAAACACTCACACCTCTCATGCTCACACATGCCTATACACATGCCCAATAGCTCATGCTCCCAAACCCCCTCGCCCTTGCACTCCTATTTACATAATACACTTGTATCCAACTCTTTTTCATGCTTGAAGACCCACACAGGCCGACACAGGCCTTCACAGGTGCATGTATGCATAGGATCACAAACCCATATGATCACCCACACAAACTTCATGTGCCTGTGTGCAATCTCGAGCATACCTGTTACTCAGGCTTTTGGTACAGTCCCTCTACATCCTCAGTCCCTTGCACTCTCGTGCAAATGCCCATCAGGACTGGAGTGTGTTAGCAGCGCTAGCTGTAGGGGAGCCCAGTACTGCATTGCAAGGGGATCACAGTTCATGCAGACCGGTCACAGTTCAGTGCTCTGCAATGGTCTAGTGGAAATCAGGCCCCAGAGCATCCAGACAAAACCTGCTTTTTGGCAGGTTCAGCCTCCATTCATGGAGGGAGCAGTGTATCACCTGTGACAGCTCTGGGCATGGATCAAAGGAGCTGGATCAGGGCAACCTCTTTATACATCTCTCCTGCGAGTTGAAGGAAAGGGAGAGGTTGGCCCTGGGAACCAAGGTGCCAGATGGATTACACTCAGGTGGCTGCTCAGGAGTGAGTGGATCCAGGCAAGCGGGGAGCAGGGGAGGCAGAAGGGGATAAGGGGGGCTGTGGGATTTCCAGGGGGAGGCGGGGAGGCATTGGAGACAGAGAGATTGAAAGGGGAAATGGAAGAGTTAATTGGAGAGTGTTGTGGTATCAGGGTTTGACTGTGAGATCTAGGGGATGCTGGAATAGTTCTCTGGGTGGATCCTGGCTGAACTCGTAGGAGATTATGACAGCCCTTGTCCTCTGTATGTATGTGTCTCTCCCTTGCCAGGTGAGCGCTCGGAAATGGTTCAGGACCGGCTGCCACTTATCGTGGGCTCAGCACTCGGTGGTCTGGCCTTCTTGGTAATTGCTGCCATTGCCATCCTTGCCATCATCTTCAAGAGGTGAATTCCCTCCCCTTCTCATGCCCAGCACCTGCACCCCAGCCAGTGGAGCCCCCCCCCCCACCTAAACCCACCCCTCTGGAAACCTAGTTCCACTGTACATTCATCCAAACCCCCATGAGCTCCCATCTTGCTCTGCATCTCCCTCAGGGGGATCCTACCCCACTGCTCCTAATTGAGGACCAAATCCATTGGAAATACTCCCATTGATGTCACTGGGAATTGGATGGGCCTCAAGCGAAAACAAAAGGGAAGCTTAAAACTATTGACCACAAGGTGTTTGCCTGCAGCACAGTAAAGAATGGACTTGTAGATTAAAATTTCAGGCCAACAAACTCTAGGGAATGAAGAAATCTAGTGAATAAAAACTGATGGGAGGAAGTATTAAAATCTGCTGATGTAGAAGGTGCCTGGGGAGTCTGAAAATACCCTCTAATTAAGATCCTAGGAATTATAGCTCATCTGAAAAACAAGAATACAAGGAGTGCAGCCCACGTGGCTCCAGGAAAGACTGATTCAAAGATAATAAGGTAGGTTTAAAGAAAGCACTGTAGAAAAAGAGAAGTCAAATAAACAATTTGCAGGGAAAAGAGAAGAGTAGCATAAACCAAAGCACAACAGAAAAACAAGAACACCCCCTAAGGTCTGACAATGAATGATGAGGTCCTTTTGAAAGATAAAAACAAGAACCGATCAACATCCCCATCCTCAAACTCGCCCCATCTCTGAACCCTTAGACCGTCTATATGTGTTCTCTGTGTCTCTGCTCCACCCTACCCCCCTGCATTCTGCAAAAAGGAACCTTTTAGCCTTTCCTCTCATGTATATGGAGCAAAATCTAGGGTTTGTTTTTTGCTCTTCTCTTTCCCTTTTTAATATTTGTTTTCCTTTTTCATGTACATTTTTTTCTTTTTATTTTTTTCTGGGGAGGAAAGAATGAAAAAATACAAATGTTGTTATATTTCTGTTATAGTCTCCTGTTGTAACGTTGGACTGTTAAAACTATAATTTCCTGTTACGGTTGGAAATATGTGATGATATGTGCACAACTCAATAAAGCATATATATTTTTTTTACAAAAAGCAGAATGAATTAATACTAGCCAAAGCTGGGGATGAGGAGGGGACTAAAAGCATTCTGTAAATACATCTGTGGGAGAAGAAATACCATAGACAAAGAAGGCCCACTTACCAATGAGAGAATGGATGAAATTAATGATGACACTGAAATGGCTGAGATATCCTACTCCTTTTTATTTTAAATCTGCTTTCAATAAGAAAAATAAGTTTCGACATTTAGTAAATAAGGAAAACCTTACAAAATAGCTATTAAAATGATTAGGTTTATATTTAGAAAATTTAAATACATTATAAATATATATTACACTTGGAAACATTAACACATATTTTCTTGTCAGTATGCAATGTAGGGTTTTAAGGGAATTCTGCAGATAAATTTATTTTTGAAAAATTATGAGAACCAGGAGAGGTATCAGAGGACTTGGGGGAGAATGCAAATGTAGTGCTGACCTTCAAAACAATAAAAATCGGGGAATGATGCTGGCAATCATCACCCTGTAATGCCAGTTTCTGTCCATGATAAAATAACTGAGCAGATCTTAAGAGAAAAATCACTCACTGAAGTTGTGAAGGTTTAACAGAGTCCTGAGAAAAAAGCTTTGTTTATGAATAATGCAGGGTGCCACACGAGCCTGATGGTTGTTATTTTTTAGAATTACAGAATTAGTGGATGGTAGTTGTAGATATGTTGTAGTCTGGACACTAATAAAGCAATTAAACCCTGTGTTTCATGAAATCGTATCTCAAATTCCAGTTGGATTGGATAGAAACAGTCATATAGATTGAAAACTGGCTTAAAAACTGTAACCAGAGGATGATGATAAGCACAAAAGCATTGAGTTGTTAGGTATCTGTGTGTTGAAATGCCACAGGTCTTGGTTTGGGGCCTGATCTTATTTAATCTGATCTAGAAGAAGTTGTCATATAAATGAAATACACAGATGATACTAAATTAGAAGGAGCTGTGAATACCTGTGAGTACAGAGAAGTATTATAAAGTAATATAAAGTAAAGAGAGGTTAGAAATATGGGCAGAAAAATAAGAAAACAAGATTCAACTTGGAAAGTTTATCTAGAATGGCTGGAGAATGACCTGAGACATACATAATGAATGGGAGGAAGAAGCTTGCAAAGAGACAACAGAGGCTGGAAATTAGATACGTCTTTGCAATATGATATGACAGCAATAAAGACTATTGCGATTTTGAGCTGTATGCACAAAGGCATCATATCGTGGAACAGGGTGGCCCTGTCTGTATGATCTCTGTGTTCAGTTTGGGGTATCACACTACCAGAAAGATGTGTCAAGGTGGTCACAGTTCAGACAAGAGCAACAGAAATGATACGGAGGGGCTGTCTTATGGGGAGAATTGAAAAGAACTAAATCTGTATAGCTGGAGTAAGAACAACATAAGGGGAGAACAACATAGCTGATGAGTATAAAAAACACAGAAGGAAAGGAATTATTTAGGATGGTACTAAGAAGAATAACCTGTAGTGATGGAATGAAATTAAAAAAGTTTAGCCAGCATATTGGGAAAACCTTCCCAGATAATTGTATTCAGCTATGGAATACAGTCCCAGGGGGACTGGTGGAAGTCCCAACCTTTTGCATGTTTGAAACTTGACTGGATACAGCAATGGTAGATATGCTGTAGGGATCAACCCTGCATTGGCCATCAGCAGATGGTGGGGACCTTACTAAGTCTCTTCCATCCTGGACTTCTGTGCTTCTTTGATTCTGACCTCACACTGGGAAGCCTGGGAGACCCTTTCCTGCCTGCTTTGATTTCCCCTTTTCTTTGTATCCCACAGTAAGAGGCGAGAGACCCCATATACAGACCGTCTGCAGCAGTACATCAGCACGCGGGGTAAGTGTTCACCAGGGGTAGGTGGCAGGGAGAGTCTCTTCAGGGCTCACTCACATCTCTTCCTCCCTGGGGCTTGGCTGTGATCATGGTTGGGCTGTCTCTTCTTCCTCGTAGGGCTTGGGGTGAAGTATTACATTGACCCTTCGACCTACGAGGACCCCAATGAGGCTATTCGGGAATTTGCCAAGGAGATTGATGTGTCCTTTGTCAAGATTGAGGAGGTCATTGGATCAGGTATGCAGGGAGAATGGCAAACCCCGCTCTATGGCCGATAGCTTTGCAACCCCTGATGTGACTCAATCCTGACCCACATCTCTGCTAGCCCCCATTGAGAATCAACCCCTGCCCTACTTCCTGGAACAATATCAGTGCAGCTAGCTTGCATCCTGACCAGAAGGTACCTTAACTTTAATCCCTAGCTTGGTCCAAAGCTGTGTCTAAAGCAGCATTGAAAAGGCCACCCCCAAATCCTTGGTTGACCCCCTACTCTGTTTCAAACCTTAAAACACATCCTAATTCAAATTGGAGCTTTGACCATGAATTTTGTGCTAACCCAAAGCCTAACACTAAACTGGGAGGAGTGGTAGGGATATGATACAGAGGGACCTAGACAAATTAGAGGATTCGGCCAAAAGAAATCTGATGCGGCTCAACAAGGACAAGTGCAGAGTCCTGCACTTAGGAAGGAAGAATCCCATGCACTGCTTCAGACTAGGGACTGAGTGACTAGGCAGCAGTTCTGCAGAAAAGGACCTAGGGGTTACAGTGGATGAGAAGCTGGATATGGGTCAACAGTGTGCCCTTATTGCCTAATGGCATTTTGGCTAATGGCATTTTGGCCTTTATAAATAGGAACATTGCCATCAGATCGAGGGACGTGATTATTTCCCTCTATTCAGCATTGGTGAGGCCTCATCTGGAGTACTGTGTCCAGTTTTGGGCCCCACACTACAAGAAGGATGTGGAAAAATTGGAAAAAGTCCAGCGGAGGGCAACAAAAATGATTAGGGGGCTGGAGCACATGACTTAGGAGAAGAGGCTGAGGGAACTGGGATTATTTAGTCTGCAGAAGAGAAGAATGAGGGGGGATTTGATAGCTGCTTTCAACTACCTGACGGGGTTCCAAAGAAGATAGATCTAGACTGTTCTCAGTGGTAGCAGATGATAGAACAAGGAGTAATGGTCTCAAGTTGCAGTGGGGGAGGTTTAGGTTGGATATTAGGATAAACTTTTTCACTAGGAGGGTGGTGAAGCACTGGAATGCGTTACCTAGGGAGGTGGTGGAATCTCCTTCCTTAGAGGTTTTCAAGGTCAGGCTTGACAAAGCCCTGGCTGGGATGATTTAGTTGGGGATTAGATACTGCTTTGAGTAGGGGTTTGGACTAGATGACCTCCTGAGGTCCCTTCCAACCCTGATATTCTATGATTCTAACCACTACCCTGGTCCTTGTTGGTCCCTGGGATCTTAACAGTAGACTGTTTATCTAGTCTATCCCTCACTAGGATCTCATATTTCCCCATCTCATGCTAGCTGTGTTTTCTTCCTCCCCTGGCAGGAGAGTTTGGAGAGGTGTGCTTCGGGCGCCTGAAACCCCCGGGGAAGAGGGAGTACACAGTGGCCATCAAGACTCTGAAGTCAGGTTACACAGATGAGCAGCGACGGGAATTTCTGAGTGAGGCCAGCATCATGGGGCAGTTTGAGCACCCCAATGTCATCCACCTGGAGGGTGTGGTCACCAAGAGCCGACCCGTCATGATCGTCACGGAGTTCATGGAGAACGGCTCACTGGATTCCTTCCTGAGGGTATCCCAAGCTGGACTCTGCTCCACCCACCCGCACCTCTTTGTCACTGTCAGCTCCATCATTTAATCTCTCCATCCTCTTCTTCTCTATATCTGTCAAATCTCTAGGCCAGTTCACTGGAGGTGTGATGGAGATAATGATGAGACACTGAATGGATCTCTCTGGGGCCAATGTGTCGAGAATCTTCCATCACTGGCCAGGTCACCCAGTGGGAGATGGGTAGTCTGTTCCACAGTCCAATACAAACTCACTGATGAGAAATATTTCCTGATATCCAGGCTAAAATGCTCCACTCTGCTTCCTGTCCTGCAGTTAGTATTAGCCCTATCCCCCGAGGCCTCCTTAGGGATGTGGTTTTCAAGCTGTGCATCATAGGGCACTTTTAGATGGTCCATGTAGCTTCCTATTGACCAAATGGTGGCACTTCTGCATTCAAGCAGTAAAGCTTCCTGCTAATTATAGCCTATTTTAGGGCTCTTAGAATTTTCAGAGGTTTTTTTTGATCAACTAAATTAAAATAGAACTGCAGATGGATTTCTCTGCTCCTTGTGAGCTGCTTCATCTCTTTCTTCTCATGATAATTCAACCATGGACAGATTTGCAGGTGACACTACAATTGGAAGGTTATACAGCACATAGAACCAAATTAGAGACCTGAAAGATCAAAGCAGAGAGGGCTGCAGGTCGCTCTTTTTTCGTGTAGCCTGGTCATCTAGCTGCTACAGAGATGATGGAGGATCAGGAGTTGGAGGCTAGGAGAGAAAGTGTCCCCAAGATTAGATGTATCTTCAGAAGTGGGTCTCCAATATGAAAGTGTTTGCGATCTATTGCCCTAAACACCCCTCTCCTTCCTTGGTGTTTACACTTGTATGATACCTGTAGGTGGTTCTGTCTCTCCCAAATTTGGCTGAACATAGATATATTTAGTTCTTTTAACTAACTTCATAATCCCTCCTGCTCCAATCCCTCATTGTTGCTTTTCTCTGCTGGCTGTAATTCCTATGTCCACTGAGGCCTGAGTCTTCTGGGTGTGTCTCTTTTGTCTGCAGCAACGAGAAGGACAGTTCAGCATGCTGCAGCTGGTGGGGATGCAGCGGGGGATCGCAGCTGGCATGCGTTACCTCTCGGACATGAACTATGTCCACCGTGACTTGGCTGCCCGTAACATCCTGGTCAACAGCAACCTGGTGTGCAAGGTGTCTGACTTTGGTTTGTCCCGCTTCCTGGAAGATGATGCCTCAAACCCCACCTATACTGGGGCCCTGGTGAGTTACTGGTGGGGAAACTGGGCTTATACTATGACTGCCCTGCACAGGCCTGTCCTCCACTCACTATTAATTCTTTATACAAGTCTTGTTTGTGCTCCTCTTACCTATAGAACAGACAGTAGCCTGGGGACAAGATACCAGGAAAGGGGTACAGCATCTTCCACCCTGAGTGTACCTCTTCCAGCTCAGCCTCAGATAGAAAAGACTGGAGGGATTGGGAATGGAGTATAGAACCTTTCACCTTGAGGTCATCAGTTTTAACCTAACCTCAGTCAGATAGTGACTGACAACTGCAGCCATGTAATCAGCTGTACAAAATGAGCTGGTGAGCTCAGAACATTGCCATGTGGGGTAAGGGTGCACATTCCAAACCTGATCAACTACAGTAGGCAATAGTTTGCTCCTGTGCTGGCCAGCTCAGCAGAGAGGCTGAGCACTGAGGAGCCACAGAGACTGAACTCCTCTCCTGCCTCTGGGATGCATGGGGTAAGTACTATGCCCAAAATACCTGCCAAAAAACCTTGTACAGCACCTATGAGCAATACCTAAACCAACCATTACATATGTAGAGCTCAGACACCCCCTGGGCTCCCTGCAAGAGAGTGGGACTGGAACCAGGGGACTGCAGCCATCATCCTGTGTGCAGGGCTCAGAGGAGGATCCACTAGTTGGGTGGTGCGATGGGGATCAGATTAGTGTGCTTTGAGCAAGAGCCAGCAGCTGAGTGGCTTTGAATATTTTGTTAGTTGGGGAGAATCAGGCCAGAAGAGAAAGGGATGAAAAGCTGATCAAGTACATTTGTCTCTGGTGTTGGACGCTGGGATTTTCAAAGGAGTCTAAGGACTTCAGGTGCCTGACTCCTATTGAACATCAGTTCAATAGGATTTGGGCACCTTCGACACCAGTGAAAAATCCAACCATAAGGGTTAAATTTCATTAGACAATTGGATTTTCAGCAATCAAAGGTTGGATTCTGCTCTTATCCATGCCATGGGACAAGGTGGGGATCTGAGCATGACTAATTTAACCCCAAAACAACCAACAAAATATCATTGTTCTGCACTGGCACCACATTCTCTGGGCTGGGCTGGGTGCTGGGATCTGGGCTCAGCCATTCAATGAAGTCTGTTCCTTGGATTCTCCATGCCTCACAAGCGCTCTGCTTTCTCTTTCTTTCCCTCTGCTCTTCAGGGTGGCAAGATCCCCATCCGCTGGACTGCTCCCGAAGCCATCCAATACCGCAAGTTCACATCCTCCAGCGATGTCTGGAGCTATGGCATCGTCATGTGGGAGGTGATGTCATATGGCGAGAGGCCTTACTGGGACATGTCTAATCAGGATGTAAGTTCTGGTTGGGCAGGAATGTATGTGTCTCTCTGCTGTCACTGATGTCCCTCCTGAAGGTGGAACAGGCCCAGATACATCTCAATGGCTGAACTAGTGTTTCTCAGGTCTTATCGTGGCACGTTTCTTCCTTTGCTGTAGGTAATTAATGCTATTGACCAGGACTATCGCCTGCCACCACCCCCAGACTGCCCCACTGTCTTGCACCTTCTCATGCTTGACTGCTGGCAGAAGGAGCGGGTTCAGAGACCCAAATTCGAGCAGATAGTCAGTGCTCTGGACAAGATGATCCGCAAGCCATCTGCACTTAAAGCCACCGGCACAGGGAGCAGCAGGTGAGATGGGCCATGGGCAAAAGGCAGGTGAGGTGTGGCTGGGGTGCTAGGCTAGGACCATGAGCAGAAGAAGCGGGGGAGATCTGAGACTGGGATCAATTATGAATCAAAAAGGGCATATATGTGTGTGTGTGTGAAGATGGAACCAGTGCCTGGTGCACTTTACAAATGGGATTAGGGGTGATCTTGGTGATGGGAGTATGGGGGCTGAGTGTAAGGGGAGAGGAATCTCTGTGGCAGGGCAGCCAGTGTTAGGGGTGAGCATGAAATGGGGGACCTTGCCGATGAAGGGAGGGGAATGCCTGTGGTGGGTACTTCGGGGATTAGGGGTGAACAGAGGAAGGAGGACCCAGAGTGTGGAGAAAAGGAAATCTTTTCTTAAATTTGGAATTAGAAATGTGTCTCACATACGATATTTTCCCATCTGCATTTCCCAGCCTGTTGGAACCAGATGCAGGAGGTCAGCAGAGGGGATGTCTCTGGGGATAGATGCAGCCAGGATTAGATGGCTCCAGAGTGGATGACGGAAACACGTCCTGCTGTCCTGGAGGGATTTTCCCGTGGGTTTTAAACCTCGGCCCAGCACAGCACAGTGCAAGGCTGGGGGAGGGGAGAAGTGCGTGCTTGTGCTCAGTTTATTAAACACCAATATATAAAGAGACTTTTAGCCTTGGGACAGATTTCAAAAGGCAGGAAAAGCAGCAAATCTCATTTGTATACCGTGGTTTCTTTAGCCTTTGGCTGCTGCTTAGTCCTGTTCCCTTTGATGAAGGAAAGTGTTGGAGCCTAAAAGAGCCACTCTATATGCATGAGATAGCTGCTAACTGGCTGTTCTAAGGGGAGTAGCTCAGAGAGGGAGAGCTAGGCCACAACTGGGGAGACATAGGGAGTGACTTCACCAGCCCCATCTCCCCAGTCTTGGAAAGCCGCCCCAGCTCCAAGGGATCTTCACCCAAACAGTGAGGCAAGATCCAGCAAGTGCCGGAGAGTCTGGGGCAACTGGGGATGCTTGTCCAGAGGAATTCATGATGGAGCGCGATTAGGGCGGGACTGTCACCTGTTCAGCAGGGTGAGTTGGGTTGGGTGCTTTTAAGGGAAATGGAGGATGCTGGTAAGAGAGAGCCTGGGCATCAGGCAGGAGCTTGCTAGGAGATGCTAGGGCATGGTGGAGGGATATTAGTGTGTATCCTTATTCCTTGCTGCTCTAGTGTTGTCCCCCTTCCTTTCGGCTCTCCTCCGGACTGAGGATTGTAATTGGCTGGTAAGCGCTGGTCATGTGAACTTTTAGCACTTAAATTCTCTCTTCTTTTGCAGACCATCCCAGCCCCTGCTGAGCAACTCACCCCCAGACTTCCCCTCACTCACCAGTGCCCATGAATGGCTGGATGCCATCAAGATGGGCCGCTACAAGGAGAATTTTGACCAGGCCGGACTGACCACCTTCGATGTCATCTCACGTATGACACTGGAGTAAGTAAAGTTGGGAGGATGCTGGGTGCTGAGGGCTTCTGCCTAAGGAGAAACTTCCAGAGTCGAAGAGGAGCTAGGAGATAAGGAATAGGGAATCTTCAAAGGATACACACAGAGGTAATGGAGGGGCAGTTCAGAGCAGGGCAACTGCCATCTAACATCCTTTTAGGCTCTTTCTACACTCGAAGTACAACTGCGTATTTGTAACCAGCTCTGACACTCATCTGACCCCAGTAAAACATATACAAGGAAGTTGTGCCCACACAGCCACTTTTTCCACACCAGGACTATGTGTGGGACATGTTTGTGCATCAGCTGCCACACCACTGCACAAATGAATTTGCATCAGTGCATTCTGGGAAAACCTGGGCGGCTGCTGCTGTCCCATCGTACCCCAACAGGAGGGCAGGAACACAGAGCGACACCAGCATGGGACTGTGCACTTTGGGATGTCCTTCCACACCGAGAGCTGGGAAGGAGGACGACCAGCCAGACCAGGCACACGGCACAGTTAGAGGGTGTCTATCTACAAAGAAGAAATACTGTGCTGTTTGGGCTATAGGGAGACAACTACCTGCCAGGCTAGACCTGTGGCAGCACCATCGGTACTAACCATGCTGGCTGTGACATAAACCATATTTAGGTCCAATCATGCCACAAATTGGGTTAAAAGTGGGTAACAGTGAAGACAAAGACAGAGCCAGAGAAAGGGAAGTGACACAGAGGAAGTGGGTTGGGACAGTTCAGAACAGGAGCCCCATCTTTACCATGCACCCTTTCTCTCACAGAGATATCCAGCGCATTGGGATCACCCTGGTTGGTCACCAGAAGAAGATTCTCAACAGCATCCAGCTCATGAGAGTTCACTTGAACCAGCTCGAACCAGTAGAGGTCTGAGGTTTAGACCATTCTCCCACCTCCAAACTCCAGGAAAGGAGTTCAGAGGGATTTTCACTATCAATGGGAACAGGCGAGGAGATCCCTGGAGACTTTGTGTAGAGAGAGAGTGGGCATTAAATGTCCCATGCCACCAAACCAAACCCTTGCAGTGATTTGACTGCAATGCTACAGAAATTGTGCCATTCAGATGTGGGTGATCTTGTACATTGGGGAAGGACTGGGGGAAGAGGGAGCTACTGTAATGTGGGGAGGAGCTGGAAGATAGTTTGGACAGATCAAACACACCTGCTGCCTCTTCTCTGCCAGCAGATGGGATCGAAAACATTACAAAGCTGTCATTGGACTGTGTCTGCGGCTGGGAGCCCATCAAAGCCACACAGACATTTTTCGCCCTGAACCAGGCAAAATAAAGGCAGAAGAAAGTTACATTTTTTTTCTAAAAGAAAATAGTCCAGATGTGTGAGGTTCTTTCTTAGGTACTATGGGGATTGGGCAGGCCAGCCACCTGCCATCCTCGGCTTGATGGGGAGCTGGAGCACCAAGTGGGGATATATTATGTAACATAAGATGGGGTGAGTGACCTGGTTACTGCTGTGCTGTCCTGTTCCAGGGAAGGGCTGGGAAGGCAACAGTGAGGTCAGAGCTCCACACCGCTTGGTGGCAGGCAACAGTGGTGCCTTGAGTCTGCACCATGGTCCCAGAGGATGGGAGGGGAACATATTCACTGGTGCCTGGGGCTGGGAAGGGAATCAGGTGGTCCGTGGAGCCACACTGCTCCATTTCCCGAGTTGGGAGGAGTGGCTGAGCAGAGATTCCTGGATCCCCCCAGCTGGGCTCTGGCCATTCGAGGGAGAGCAGAGGATTCTGGTTCTAGGGATCACAGAGGAAGGGAGGGGAGCAGAGCCTTTAGACTCCCACTGACAGATGGTTCTGGTTCCATTCCAGTCCCTGTTGGGAAGGAGAGACCTAGGTTCTGATTCCACACCGCTTTGCACCCAAGAAGCGCAGGGGCTTCTGATTCCCTTCCCATGCCATTATGGGCCTGGGGAAAGGTGACAGAGTGACCTTTTGGAGCAGAAGTTTCTTCCTTCACCGACTCCAGTTGGTCCCCCAGAGCAGGGGAGAAAATGAAATAAACACAGACCAGAGAAGGGGAGTGTGTGAAGGATTTAACTGGGAGGAAATTGAACTCCATGCAGGCCATTTGATCACCATGAATCTACATACACATTTAGCACCTTTCATAATCCCCCATCAAGAAGGGACCAACCAAGATCAATCAGCCATGGCCTACAACCAGAGGAAGTAATCAGTCCCAACCAATCATATCTCTGATCTTTAAACAGGAGGGAGAGCTCCCAGGGAACGCATACTCTGGAACTCACCATAAAATCCATTATCTGGCAGTAAAACAAAGTCACTCTAGCATGACGAAGTCTACAGAAGGCAAGTTGTGTGTCCTCCTCTGATAGGCTAGTATTTGCTCACTGACACATCTTCACCCTGGGTAAGGGGCAGGGCCTTTGGGAGCCAAGAGAAGACATGTGGGTGCCTCTGTACAGATCTATATTAAAGGGTGAAGCTGAGCCCAGATTTCAGGGCTTTATAAAAGCACCGGGGCATGGGTGAGCAGAACACCTCAGGGGCCTTGTACCAACAAGTCTTCTCTGGTGCCTCTGCAGGATGAGATGTCCTGACCCATCCATACCCCTCTGCTAGCCCCCTGCAGAACAGCCTACCATTCTATAGCAAACCACTCCCCAACACCCAGGCCTGGGGGTGGAGTTTGAAAGGCAGGGCTGTTGCAGACATTACCCTGCATGGGCTGAAGTCCTGTGGTCAGCTAAGCAGCTGAGAGGGGGCAGGAGTCCATTTCTTTAAAGGTAATAAACAGACTGACAGCTGGACTCAGAAAGGGACTGGAGGAGATTTCTTTTAACGGAGGAGGTCTACATAACTCCAAGTAAAATTCGCAGCTCAGACCCTTCGATGCACTAAAATAGTAAAATATATTAATTTATCTTTAACAGAGGGAGAGAGAGAGAAAACCCCTGATTCAAATGTAAATAAAACTAAATACAAAAATAATCCAGGGGCTCTTTGAGCTGGAGGGTAGGGCTGGGGGACAAGAAATTCACAGCAGCACAAAGTCAGAGGATAAAAAAGCATCAGCGCTGGAACCAGTCAGCAAACCCATGCCTAGAAAATCTCTTTGTTGCTTGCCAAAGTGTCTGGGAATTCAGAGCACAACCCAATCCAGATTTACACCCGCTATGCTTGCCAGTCAAATCTACACCATCTGAGACCAAACTAGCACCTTCAGTGCCAAAAACACAGCCATCACCATGAAGGATGCTAAGGAGACGCTCCAGTCTCTACCACTACCATGGTAGCAGATGCACCTTCCACAGGCCTCCACTAGAGGGCACTGGTACATGTTTGCACTAGTGAATATACTTTAGCAGTACTGCCATCTGTGTGAGGAATCAGACATTTTTCCTCTTGAATGGTCTGGGTTGGTGGGGAAGAAGTTAGTGTGTAGTTATATTCATGCAATGGGTGGCCAGCCCCATTTCCTCACACGCTCCAGGCACTCCATTTAGCCCCACAGAGAGCTGCTGTGGAGTGAGCCATCTATACGGGAGTGCAGGCAATAGGACGTTTACTACTGCAAGGTGTCCATGCCGGAACGGGGCCTTTACCACTGGCAGGAGAGAGGGATCTCTCACTGCAAGGAGGCTGATGAGCAGTCACTCAGACATGGTAGACCTCCTCTTCCTTCTCCATGGCAAGGTTGACATGGCCCTGCAGCTGGCCTAGGGTGCTGTGCCTCAGGATGTCCCAGCCATGACTGGAGCTCCTCCGAGACAGGCTTGGCGACACAGCTGGAGTGCTGCAAGGGGTCTTCTTCCTGTACAGAGCCTCCATGTCCTTCTCGTCCTCCATCTCCTTTTTGTTCTGTGAGTACTTGTCAAAGTCTTCTGTGATCCGGGACTTAAATGCTTCCATGTAATGGTGCATCTTGTGCTGCCTGCCTTCGCATCGGTCTTCCACCCTGTCGGCAGGATGAGAACAAAGACAGTCAAGACCAGTGTGCTAGGAATACCTGCATCTCACACTTTTCAGCCCCAAGCCAAAGTAGAAGCCAAACCAACTAGGCCTCTCCTACCAATGCAATGTCTCCCTCTCTCCAAAAGAACTAAACTACACTACAGGTCTGAGCCACTGCAGTCAGGGGAAAAATCTTACTTTCGTGTTACATGATGATCTCTCACCTAGCAGTGGGAACTAACACAGAGAGGTAACTCTCCATGCTCCACCTCCCCTGCAATAACAGCCGCTGCAAGAGCGGAATGGAAAGCAAATTATAGCCTGACTTCCCTCCATCTGGTGCTTTTAGTACACAATGCATAAGTCACCTGTGGAATTCATTTGCACAAGATCTCACTGAGACAAAGACGTTAGAAGGATTCAGGAAAGCATTCTGCATTTCTGTGAGTAATGAAAACAGCCACAGTTCCATTAGCAAGGATAAAATACTATGAGGGTTATAAAACCCTGCTGCTTTGGAGAACAAGCCAAATTCCAGCAGGCTGGCTCAAGGAAGGAACTTCCGCTAAGGACCAACTATTTTATAATTACCCATGCTGGGGTTCCTTACGCCTGCCTCTGAGGTTCGTGTTACTGGGTCCTGTCAGAGACAGGATACTAGATTAGCGGGATCTGCGCCAGTCTGGCAATTCCTGGGTCCTGCTGCCGAAAAGCAGAGCAGGCAGCAAGTGCCCTCCCCCTCTGGTCTCTCTGCCGACATAGATACTGAGTCAGTGTGCACCCACTGTCTCACCCAAGCAATAGTTTGTTTACCTCAAAGGCAAGGCCTTGCCCACAAGCTTTCTAAGGCAAGGATCCACTGGTGCTAGGCTTTTGTATCTGTTCCTGGAGGGGAAGGAAGGTGGTGGCAATCTGACCAGTGCAGAGTGCAGACGTTCTCTCTCCTAAAAACCCAGCTGGGAGTGGGAAAATGGCATGGCCTGCAGCCTAAGGGCAGCGCTAATGCACTATGGCAGCTCTGCATTAGGTCTGGAGGGCAAGGGATCAGTTAGTGTCTGCCTACATTTTGCTAGGAGCATCCCTTCTTCCTAGCCCATTAACCCTTTGCCTGATGCAGGGTCACAGAGAGCCTGTCTGTCCCTTCACACTGATATCTCCAGTGTTCAGGAATCTCAGGAAGGAAAGGAGCTGCTGTAGCTCCTTGAATCCCACACCATGAGCCCTGCTGAGCTGCAGAAAAGGCTCTGGGGCATGGAGGGAGATGAAGAGAAGTACCAAGGCGTCTAGCAATAACTGAGGGATGGGTATGGAGTTACCCTCACTGTTATGGTTTTTAGTTATGCTGGAGTTATTGATTTAATTAGCAGCCTGGAGTGACTGGATTAGCAGAGTGATTGGACTAGCTGATGATGAGTTGTAACTCAAGCTGTTGCATCCTCACTGCATCACTAACTCAAGATCACTCGACCTTCAACCCAACCTAGCCAGCACTGCTTAACTTGAGCTAGAGATTTTTGTGTGTGGACAGGAGTGAAGTTAAGGGTAACAAATAGGGCTGTCAAGCGATTTAAAAAAATTAATCATGATTAATCGCATTGTTAAACAATAATAGAATACCATTTAAATATTTTTGGATGTTTTCTACATTTTCAAATATATTGATTTCAATTACAACACAGAATACAAAGTGTGCACTGCTCACTTTATATTTATTTTTGACTACAAGTATTTGCTCTGTAAAAAAAAATATATATTTTTCAATTCACCTAATACAAGTAGTGTAGTGAAATCTCTTTATCATTAAAGTTTAACTTACACATGTAGAATTACGTACAAAAAAAACTGCATTGAAAATAAAACAATGTAAAATTTTAGAGTCTGCAAGTCCACTCAGTCCTACTTCTCATTCAGCCAATCACTCAGACATACAAGTTTGTTTACATTTGCAGGAGATAATGCTGCCTGCTTCTTGTTTGCAATGTCACCTGAAAGTTAGAACAGGCATTCTCATGGTACTGTTGTAGCCAGCATTGCAAGATATTCACATGCCAGATGTACTAAAGATTCATATGTCCCTTCACGCTTCAACCATCATTTGAGGGGACACGCATCCATGCTAATGAGAGGTTCTGCTCGATAACAATCCAAAGCAGTGCGGAACAACGCATGTTCATTTTCATTATTTGAGTCACACGCCACCAGCAAAAGGTTGATTTTCTTTTTTGGTGGTTTGGGTTCTGTAGGTTCCGCAATAGAGTGTTGCTCTTTTAAGAATTCAGAAAGCACGTGCCACACCCCATCCCTCTCAGATTTTGGAAGGTTCTTCGGATTCTTAAACCTTGGGTCTAGTGCTGTAGCTTTCTTTAGAAATCTCACATTGGTACGTTTGCGTTTTGTCAAATCTGCAGTGAAAGTGTTCTTAACATGAACAAAGTGCTGGGTCATCATCCGAGACTGCTATAACATGAAATATATGGCAGAATGTGTGTAAAATAGAGCAGGGACATACAATTCTCCTCCAAGGAGTTCAGTCACAAATTTAATTAATGCATACTTTTTTTAATGAGCATCATCAGCATGGAAGCATGTCCTTTGGAATGGTGGCCAAAGCATGAAGGGACATACAAATGTTTTGCTTATATGGCATGTAAATACCTATAAAAGTGCCATGCAAATTCCTGTTCTCACTTTCTGGTGACATTGTAAATAAGAAGCGGTCAGCATTATCTCCTGGAAAGGTAAAAGAACTTGTTTGTCTTAGCAACTGGCTGAACAAGAAGTAGGACTGAGTGAACTTGCAGGCTCTGAAGTTTTACATTGTTTTGTTTTTGAGTGTAGTTATGTAACAAAAAAAAATCTACATTTGTAAATTGCACTTTCATGACAAAGAGATTGCACTACAATACTTGTATGAGGTGAATTGAAAAATATTATTTTTTTTATCATTTTACAGTGCAGATATTTATAATAAAAATAATATATACTTTGATTTCAATTACAACACAGAATATATATGAAAATGTAGAAAAAATCCAAAATATTTAATAAATTTAAATTGGTATTCTATTGTTTAACAGTGCAATTAAAACTGCAATTAATCGTGATTAATTTTTTTGAGTTAGTCGCATGAGTTAACTGTGATTAATCGACAGCCCTAGTAACAAGAGTTATAACTCAAGCTAACTGTGATGTGAAGACACACCCTTAGTCTCTGTATAGACAGTTATGGGATCTCAATGGGATTAAATGCTGCACAAAAAGTTATCCTTGTGCACATAAATGGAGCTAAACTTATAGCTAGGTTTTGGGTCTGGAAGGAACTGGCCCTTCCCTGGTAGGGGAATACCAACAGGGACCTTGAGGGAAGGGAGCACTGAGTCATGCACACGGATGTGTGCAGTAGATATCCGGCATGGTCAATTTCTCTTGATCATAGAGCACTCTAGGAACTGGCAGACTGTCATTGATGGATAGCCCAGCAGAGTAACACCTACAGTCATGCAGCATAATCCTTCATGTTCTAGCCCAGCACCTCCCCCAAGATTTTACACTATGCTCCAGCACTCAGGGGATCACACTGCTCTGAGCATGAGGCTGTTCTGCTTCAGTGTTGTTTTAATTGCTGTATGGAACTGATGTGAAATCTCTGTGCCCATTGCTGCAGGCCATGGCCCTGCAAGTCTTGGACAGTAGGGAGAAATTACTCCCCCTTGTGCTCTGCTGCATGAAGTGCAGAGAGGAGAGTGCTAGACTTAAGTGTACTGCAAAAGCCCAGTGGCTCAGTTATTGCACATTTCTTTTCTAGCGGTTGCTAATGCTGGACCCTATCCCAAAGAGCTCCTGATTGAGCTATACAAATATTACGAGGGGGAATTTCTTCCTGTCTTTCCTAACTGCTGATTAGCTTATTCCTTGACGAAATGAAGATGGATGCCCAGTGTGAGCCATTCCCTAACTAATCTAACTACAGATACTGCTCCTATACTGGCAGCCACTATCATTTGCCTGCACTTGTGTAGTGCAGTTTGGAGTGAGCCCAAAGTCAGCAACTGGAACCCCCTTGCTATTCAGCTTCATAGAACAGGTCTATTCTGACAGTGACTCTATGGCATCATGGGCCTCAGAGACTCCTGATCAAATGCACTCAGTTTACCAGTAAAAGGCTGTTTGTTTCTGACGTCTCTCTTAGCCTAGAATCTAATGACCAGATTTTTCAAGGTATCTAAAGATGCAGGTAATGACCTAGTGAGATTTTCAAGTGCATCATTTTCACTATTAGGCACCTAGGCTCTTTTGAAAATCCCACTAAGCCTCTACCTGCATCTTTAGGCACCTAAATACATTTTTCAGTCTGGCCCTGAGAGTCAAGATGGGCTCTTTCCATCTCACACACATCGTCACCTGAAATAAAGGCTTTTCAGGTCACATTAAGCTCTCACTTCCACCTGGGCAACCCACATGCCTCCATGCTTTATTGCTGGTGTCATCTGTGCAACCCTATTGTAATCAGTAGGTTTGCACAGATGTAACAGATTGACACTTAATGAACAATTCTGTTAATGCTGCACAAGAAGGAATAGGTTCCAATTCCCTCTCTCTGAACTGTGTTGACTCTGCAGACAACCAGGAGTAAAAAGCAATGAAAACTTATTTTAGCCATAAGTCAGCAAATCTGATAGATACCAGAGTCATAAAGGCAGTTTTTACATAGTTACTTTTCTGAGCAGAACCTTCAACTTAATGTTGTCTTATCAAAAAAACCTTAATTATAATGGGTGCATAATAGCTTCTGTAATAATGAAAGTTGCAAAACAGTTGCCATTATAATCCGCTGTTTTCACATGCTCATAACTTTCCAAAGCAATTCACCTTCAGGGCTGCTGTAATTTTCCAGGTTTAGGCTCTGTGTGGATGTGTTTTTGCTTTTGTTTTGTTTTTGTTTTGGAAAGTTAAAAAAAAATCCCTTCAGCTGTTTTCAAATTCAGCCAGCATGGGAAAAAAACAAAAACAGAAACAAAACTTGTTTCCCTTCCTCCCCCCTTTAAAAATGCCCCACACATGATTTTCTTTGGAGAGAATTGCAGTAAAAATAGCAGTGGCTTGAAACTTGGCCTGGATGAAGTCTGCACTGAGAACTAGTGTCTTTACTTGTTTGGAGAAATATTAATTTTAATTAACAAATGATTATGACTGTTTCCAAACTGTATCCAACGCCCAGTAGAAACTGTATCAAACCTGCCCAATGTTTACTTGATTAGAAAACTACTTTTTGTTAATTAAAAATATGTAAAGACTGTTTGAAAATTGTATCAGACACACCCACTAGAAAACCAGGTGCCAGCTTAGATATGCACCAGAGGCAACTTCTTAACTGTGTACATGTGGAAACTTGCACATTTAAAATGTTTCTCATTTGAACTGCTGAACTCTCTTCCTAGAGAGATCTAAACATTAAGTTAACACTGAAGACAGTTGGTTTGGTAATTTTTAAGCTTCAAAAGTTGTCAGGGAACCCTGAGTCCACGCTCCTTCGCCCTCACTCATAGTACAAACTGGTACATGCACGGGTGCAGAGGACAGTGAGCTCCTTTCCTCGTGGAAGGGATGGGATCTGGGGGGTACATTTAAGGCTACGTATCTGGAAGCACTGCCTAACAGTGAGACAGCACTGCCTAACAGCTTGTTCCCCTCTATTTGACATTGGTGAGGCCTCACTGTCCAGCTTTTATTACTTGAGTCGTTTATAAGCTGGACTGCACAACAATGGAAGATAGACTGCACTGGGTGGGTGGGAGCTGGACTAGGTGTGAGCCCACAGCCTTTTCCATTCTCCGATTCCTATAATTCTCCTATGCCCATCTTGCCATCATATTGCCCATCTTCAGGTTGCAGAGCCCAGGATATTGCCACCTGAAATGGCTCCCTTTCACAGGGGGCTGCACTGTCAGAACAGAGTGGATTAACACCATCTTCCTCTCTGACAGGTTTGCACAAGAGAATCCACTCTGTTTAGTTAACATGTGGGCAAGCCCCACAGAACTCACCTGAGGTACCAGTGATCCCCCAAGCCATACTCCAGCCCACATATCCCAGAGCGAGGCCAGAGGCATTGTGGGAGTTTCCGCTCCAGCATGACAGTAGTGGCAACAACCTTCAAAACACAAAAAAGGTGTTGGCAAGACAACAAGGGATGCAGACAGGGGAAGTGGGTACAACAAGCAGCAGGAAATCATGGGGGCATAGATGGCATCTATACTTCTCATAGACACATATGAGTGAAATACCTACACACATGCCTACACAATGGGCCCCATTTTAGCCCTCCTCTGCCCTGGGCTGAAATTCATTCCTGTTCCATGTTTTTTCATTCATTGATCTCCTCCTTCAAAAACACACGTGCCTTCTATTGCCAAGAACTCAACCCTCCCCACACTGGAAGAACCCACAAGGCTCTGCGGTCATCACTGCTGGGTTACACACATACCCTAATAGGAGCTCCCTACCCTGCCCTGTCCTAGGCTCAGAGTGAGTCTATGTATTAAGGTCCCTTCACATGTGGCTGAGCAGCACCCTCACCTGTGCTCTCCAAAGCTCGTCCCGCTCGTGGGCCACACGCCAGTGGGTGTCACCCATCATGGCAATGAGCAAGTTGAGCATGAGGAGGGTGGCAATGACAGCAAAGGCAGAGTAGGTGATGCCGTACATGAAGGGCAGGTCCACTTCATAGTTGGCGGGCCCATCGATGATGGTGAGGAAGAGCTCAAAGGTGCTGAAGAGAGCTATGGGGTAGTTATAGAAGTGGCCAAGCTTATCGGGGTTTTCAGTCTGGAAGATGATGTAAAAAGCTGGCATAGAGAAGAAAGGAGGGAAAATGAATGAGGAAGCCTCTGTGCTTTCTCTGGTCTGCCCTGCACCATCCTACCATCTGCCTGAAACAACAGTATAGAATTAGATTTTAGCCCAGGGCAGCCATGCATCCCAGCTGCAGTCAGACAGCCCCAGTTTCTAGGGAGGCCTTCCTGTGTCACAGAGCTCATAGGACACTTAAGAGTCCTGAGTGCTATTTGGGACTCATGTTGTTTAATCATAACAGGACAACATTATGTCCTCACTTCACGTGGTATCCAGAGCCCTCATCATGCAACCACTATGGCATTAAAAAATCATAGCAGCATCAGGCTGAGATTATTTTGTGCCAAAGGGCAACCGTGCCCTACACTGATCACACAACACTGTGAATTCTGAAGGGAGAGTGAATAATTAAGTGGGCTCCTCCTCTCTGGGGAATATTGACATTTTTTCAGAACTGCATCAAGTCCCACCAGCCCCTAACATTTCCCTATGTCCAGGTTGCTGAGATCTCTCAAGTAGCCTGTCCTCTTCAGGGCTGAGTCAATAACTTCCTAGGCAGATGTATCAGTTGGTGAACGAGAAGAGAGACTGGCAGAGGGGTGGGGCAATTTCATAGGAAGGAACCTCAGATATGCGGAGGAAAAGGCAGGAAGAGGAGAAGGCATGGATTGTGAATAGCAAGGAGCAGGGGGAAGGGGAAGGGAGAAAATGGAACAGGCAACTCAAAGCCCAGCAACATGGGCAGTCCTGGGAGCTTTGAGTTGTGCCCTCTTTCCAGACAACTGTTCCATAAAACCCAGTATTCTGTGGATGGATTTGCAAGACATGGTGCCCCTCAGGGTGTCCATTGTGACCCTGCTGTCTTGTAACTGGGCTTGTTGCACCTTGCTGTACATTAATAGACACTGTGTATAGCATCATACCTACCTGATGCAAAGCCAAGTATCACCACTGCCATGAGCCAGCAGAAGCGCATGAGATCTCCAAATATCATCTGCAGATGAAATGAAAGCAGCTGCCATGAGACCCCACTCTCTCACAATGACAGCCCTGAAACTGAGGCTTTGTTGTCTAACTGGTCCATGTATCCTGGTCTCTCACCTCCCACCATAGCAGATCAGAGCAATGGTCCATCCAGTCTTGTATCTCATGTCATAATGGATCAGACCACTAGTCCTTCTAGTCAGGAGACAGCATGGTCCAGTAGCCAAAGCAGGGCACTGGAAGTCAGCAGATCTAATTTCTAATCCAAAGGAGTTACTGTGTGAGCCGGGGAAATTTACTTAACCTCTCTTGCCTCAGTTTCTCCAGATATGTAATACTGTATACTAATGATACACACTCACTTTGTGAAAGTATTCTGAGCTCTATGGATTGGAGTGCTATCTAAATGTTTTATAAAACACTGAAAATAGGGATTTCTTCTTGGCCACCCAGCTGCTGCTGAGCTAAAGCACAGGGACTGATAGCCGTGCCTACAGTAGTATCACTGAAGCTGGGTAATCTTATCCAGACAAATTTTATAGATATATGTATAATTTGTCTGGATAAGATTATCCATCTGCGGTGATACTACTATAGGCATGGCTATCAGTCCAATGGCATGGCTATCAGTCCAATTAAATCTATCTATATATTTAATATTACTAAATTGCTTGCCTCAATATTTTTTCCAGTAGTGTCATCCATTGAACTAGAGGACCCTTCAGCCTGTTCCACCAGTATGACAGAGATGAGAGACCAATCTGAACTGACTAATGTTCTGAGCCAGTT
This sequence comes from Dermochelys coriacea, assembly GCF_009764565.3. NCBI lineage: Eukaryota > Metazoa > Chordata > Testudines > Dermochelyidae > Dermochelys > Dermochelys coriacea. The sequence continues at coordinate 212,968,235 of NC_050068.2, read as the reverse complement.
TAGTGACTTCTGTGTCTCTAATGTCCACTGTACCCTTCACTGTCTTGTCTGTGGCCTACCTCAGTACATAAAAGATGAACCTTACTTAAAACAGCCTGCTAAATAAAGGCCAAAGGGGTTCTTGTCTGGCTCCAGCAATTCGAATCCTATGCCAGAAACTCCTGGGAAAGTGTTTCCATTCTGATGGAAGGACTAAGATATGACTGTGGGCACATGCTGATGCATGGCATGGCTGGATAACTGCTGCTCAGGATCCATCTTTGCTGATATCTTTATTACAGTCTCTCTCCCTCTTTCAGTCAGACAGTGGGCTGTGTTGTTCTTACCTTCTGTATCATGATGGTGAAGGGTCCCAGCATCTGAAAGCCTCGTGCGAAATACATGACATTGCACCAGCCCAGCACCAGGGCTAAGGACATGGGGATCACTTCTCCAGTGGTGCTGGTGAGACGCATCACCATGGTCACCAGGATCATACAGGCATAGGTGATGCTATAGAGGATAAGGCAAAGCCAGGAGAATCAGAATCACATTTCCACTCCACACTCCCACCTCCAAACACTCAAGTCTCTCCTAACGACTAACTCTCTGTAATTCCTCCAACCTCCATCCACACCAAAAAGAAATCTGTATGAAATAAGGAGAGGGGGAACCTCACATGATGATGTGGAAAGGTCCTCCCAGAATAGTTTGTCCAAAGTACTTGGTGACGCCAACTCTGAAGATATCTGGAATCTAAGAAGAATTCGCTGTTCAAATTGGGGCTCAATAAATTCACACATGCACAGAACATTAAATTTTATTGATTTCCCTTACCTCAAGGATCAATATTACTATGGCTCCTATCACCGTGATCAGCTCCCCTACCAGCCTCAGATTGTCCTCAGGAGTCACATAAGATTCCTGAAAGGAGAGAAGGAGCCCCCCCTCAGTCAAACTGTGCATGGCCAGGAGAGAACGCTTAGGCCCCATCTAGGTTTGAGCAAAAGGGATTCTCCTTGCAGGATTGCTCATGCCATAGTCTCCAGAAGAGGTAGTTAGTCTAGAAGATCAAGCATGACAGTGGGAATCAGGAAACATGGTTTCTACCCCCAGCTCTGGCACTGGATGACTGCCCAGTCACCTGGGCCAACAAAGCCTCCTCTTTTGGCTGCCTTGGGTTTTGGGTGCCCAATTGAAGACACCGTGGGACTGATGTTGAGAGCTGCTGAGCACCTGCAGTACTCACTGAGTTCTGCTGGAGTTGGGTGCCCAGCGCTCCTGAAGAATCGGCCCCAGGAAACATGTGAGTCTCTAACTGAGCTCCAGCCCACATCTGTCCACCTACCCTCTCCTCCCCCGCTCTGTCCCATTTACTCCCCTTCCCTTTCCATGTAGCTAATCCCCTCCTAAGTAAACCCATCCCCCCACCCCAAACAGTGGACCAACACACTGTTTGACATCACCACCTAGTTCACTCTGCTTGTGGGTTCTACCCTTTTCCCCACCCTGCATCTGTCTGGTCTCTTCAGGCTGTAAGTTCTTTGGGTACATTGCCCAACACAATGGGGGCCCCACTCTTGGCTGGCCCTTAGGCACTACCACCAGAAACAGGATACATTATTATAATAAGAAGAGTGCTATAGGAGGTGCTCTCCCCTCTGAGTCAGTACTGAGCCCAACTTCCCAGCATGCTGCTTGGGGATGCCGTGCTGCAGGGAGTAGATGGCGGCAGGTATTCATTTGCCTACATAGCCTGTAAAGTGCTTTGGGATCTTTGGGCTAAAAAGCTGGGAAGATTCGTGGGATATTAATGGCGTACACAATGTACCTGCAGCAGTTTCTGGACATAGATGGTGTTGTCTCTTTCATGTGTTTTGTTGCTCTGTCGACGTTTTAGAGGTCGGTAGACACAGCACATGGTAAAGCAAATCATGTACAGCACGTAGAACAAGGCCAAGATGCAGAAATAGGGACGCCCATATTTATTCCACTTCAGGCTCACCAGCTCGTTCACAGGGGTCAGGTCCAGGATCCGACGGGCCTGAGAGACAAACACCAGACTTCATTCATTGCAGGGCACCTCTCTGCCCCCAAAGAGCAAACTGGCAAATCACCCCAAGTTCATGAAAACAATCACAGTATGTTAAATCAAATCTGACTGGGATACTTGTCTGTCCCCTTTTGTCTGCCAAACACAGAGCAATGACTCAAAAGACATGGGCAGAGACAGGCTGCAGGAACAGGTCAGAATTTGTCCCACCTGGTCCATTAATGCCACTATACCCATCCAGAGCGCATTCACTCTGGAAACACCTGGATACCTTGCCATGCCAATAACAAAGAAGAGAGCAAGGTAGGAGAAGAAGAGAGGAGACAAAGACCTCAGTCCTGTTAGAAATGACAGGCTCTTCTTATGACAGGTTGATGCCCACATGGCAATACTGTAATATACCACAGTCATAGTCCCATACCCTACAGTGTCTCTACAGAAAGTTGTAATGCTTCAGACCATTACTCTAGAATATTGTAATAATTTCTTGTTATAAGGGAGGTTACAGATCAAGAACTTGACTTGCCAACAGATCCCAGTGGGTGCCCCTTCCTGGTCTATACACTCTGGGTCTCCTGGAACCTGAATGGAGTCCAGCCACTGCCCCAGTTTCAGGGTCCCTAGGCACATTCACAGGGTGCAGATCTTCTATCTGGCACCCTCCTCCTAGCGGTTCTGGGTCCAGAGCTGATCCTTCTGACTCTGCAGTACTCAAACACACTCCTCTCCCTTGACTCTACCCATCAGATGTGAACATCTGGTTTACAGTTTAACTCCTACAGGGGCATGCAGTAATTATGAAGCAGTCAACAAATGCACACATGCACACTTTGTTCAATCTACCAAATTGATGCTCTTTACTTAATAGATGAAGCACAGGAGAGTACAGATCGTACCACACAATAAAACATCCTAAACACAATGCCCCTCCCTAGCTCACCTTCCCTTTGGGAGTCCCTGAGGGATCATCTGTGTTCTGGCAGGTAGGCAGACAGGGTCCTCCAGGCCTTTGTGTGTCCTACCCTTTCAGCAGCCTCCCTAATCTTAGTTTGCTGCAAAATGGCTCTCTCTTTCCCTGTTCCTCCCAGTGGTGTCCCTTTATAGACTCCTTCTGGGGTCACCTGCTTCATTTGTTCTGCCTTCTGGTAATCTTCCATTACTCCCAAACCCACTCCCTTCAGACACGAGGAGGAAGCCACCTCTCTCAGGGTGTGCAAACCTATTGTCCCAAGGTGTTTTATTTTGAGTTCTGATCATTCACCATGATCTGGCCCAGCAGAGAGACATGCCACAAGCCTGCTAATTATGGGGGATCCACATCCATATAGCTTTTTTCCATGACACAGTAATTTCAAAATACAATTTCATAAAGTCATCCAGAAGTGATACAAACAGACCCCCCAGTTTGTCACACCAACATACCTCTCTTTTCTTGGTGGTGACAATGAGTTCCAAGAGAGATTGGTCATCTCCCCACGAGTCGATCTCTGTGAGGTCATACAGGGTGGAGACCAGGGGCCCGAAGATCCATTGGACGTGCTTTCTGTTCTGCATAAGGTGCTGGAACATCTGATTGGCAAGAAGGGCAGAGCTGGGCTCATGGGAGGCTGTACACATTTGCCCAAACCACCCATCACCACCAGCACCAGTATCCCAGGACATTGAAATCACTTGCACCCCTACTTCAAACTCAGCTCCGAAAACACTTGTCTACAGAAACCTTGCAGAGAGGGGGTTGGACTGTGATCTTATTAATTCTCAAGCCAGGCAAATTTGGGTTAGGTCAGAATTCAGATGGAAGACCTATGTGCTATAGGTATTACTGGTTCAGTCGGGGGTGCTCTCCTTTCTAAGTTAGTACTGACCCTAAGCCCCAGCACAGTGTTAAATGCCATGGTGCAGCTGACTTGGTAGGTGATGTTTCCTTTTCTAAGTCACCACCTCAGCCTGGTACTATGGTGCTGATGAAGCAGGAGGTGGTGCTTTTCTCTCTGAATCAGCACTGAACCAGTCCTCCAGCATTTTCCCCTGAACTGTCAGTGGAAAATATTACACCTCCCCTTCAGCAACACTCTCCTGTAGTGTTGCTGACACAAAGCAGTTGCTGTATGCCACCACAGAGGCAGCTGCATTTTGGAGTGATCCATACAAGTGATATCTGGAAAGTGCTTTGGGATCCTTCAGATGGAGACATGCCTCAGCAACATCAGCAACTATGAAAGCCCAGTTCTGCACACAAACTCACCACAGTGTTGCCCTCAACCCCAGCTAGTTTGAATGGAGTGAGCCCTTTGTTGTTAGGGATTAAGTCCAGGGCTCCCAGCTCCCTTTCGCTCTTGTCATAGGAGAGAAGGAAGTTGTACATCTGGCAGGCAAAGATCTTGTTGGGTTGGAGAACCAGGATGTGGAGAACAGTGTTCCCTGTAGTGGAGAGAGAGACAGAGGGATGAGATAACTGGTAAAATGAGAAACACAAATCACCTCCCAATCTTGACAGACTCTCAGATGGTCAATAAACAGGCCTTGCTCAGCCTCTGTACAAGAGGGCTTTCCATTAGTATTCTGTGTGGCTCTGCACAGTATGAACAGCCCCACTTGACAGTTAAGGAAAAGCAGCCCCCATCTAAAGTCCTTCAATCCACAGAAAACTGAATAATAAAAGGCAGTTGGTGTTGTATTTTATCTAGGCAAAAGTCTATTTAAGGTTCCAGTATAGGACTAGTCATCCTGGAACAGACCGTTGTTCCAACTAGCCAGCTCTGATATTACCACCTCACCAACTGGGATGTTTTTCCCTAGGATTCAAGTTAGCATCTTTCATAATTTTGAAACACTAGTTCTGGCCATCTCATTTCCTATGTAAATCCTGCCCATGGTGTGTCTCACTGCAGAGGAGAGACAGGACTCAGCTTTAATGAACACAAAGGGGATTTTTTAATGAGACTGATGCACACAGATAGACCCTGTGGCTTTCTCTCTCTTTCTGGCTCTCAGACACAGTCTTTGCAGCCTACCGTCACCACACAGGGTCTCCCTAAAGCCTGGACTATGCTCTTAGGGAGGGACTGCTTGCTGCTGAGTACATTACAACACCATATTGCTATGTCCCTTTGTTGCCCTTCACTGGACCTTCTCAGTCTCACCAGAACCTTTCTTAAAGTGAGTTGAACAACTTCAGACACAGTCCCACAAAGGTACCATCATTTGGTACCACACCATTCGCACAGCACCTTGAAAGAGGCCATAGAAGAGCTCTTACCCAAGGAGTCTTGTGCTCTGATGTTGGCGCCATGTTTGATGAGCAACCGGACGATCTCTTCACTTCCTACACAGGCTGCGAAGGATAAGATGTGCTCCCCTGAAGAGAAAGGAATGGAGACAAGAGAATACATAATATGGAGTTAAAGAGAGGAGACGAAAAGAGGGCAAAAAACCCAGACCACTAAGCACATCCCTTACACACACACACACACACACACATCTTTATGTAAAAAACCCATGCAAATTGTATTCCAAATGCTTTGCAGAGGTACCCAACAGGAAGGGGAGCAGAGAAATCAGGAGGTACTGCCTAAGCAAGGCAGAGGAGATGTGTTTGCTGACAGGATTTTTAAAAGAGCGGGATAGTGAATGAGGCAAAGAGATCCAGGGAGGCTGTTCCACATGGAAGAAACCACAGAGAAGAAGGGTCCTGAACCAACAAAGTGAAACTAAAACAATGAGAAGAGGGAGAGCGAAGGCCTATGTCACACAGCTAGAGGGAGCAGGGAGGGTCTGGGGTTGGGTAGAGAAACTAGCTCTGCAATGCTGAGTGGGGAAAATCCACAAAGAGTTTTAAAACTAAGGAGGACAATTTGGAACTGGATACAGTTGGAGCTGGATCCCACAATGAATGGGAAGGCAGTGGAGTGGGCGGAGGAGGGCTGGTTTGCTCACACCTGAGAAGACATGTAGGAACATCTTGCATGAGCTGGCAGCTGAAGAGCTGGGATTTAGAGGAGACCATATAGCAGTGAGTCAGCGCAACCCATCTAACCCTGAGTTAAAACAAACTCTCTCAGGCCTCCTGCTTCATGCATACTACAGAAACAAAACGGTCACAGACAATGTTTTCAGCACACCTTTAAGGGAATGGAGAGATTGCTTATGAAGAAAGATTAAAATAGTTTAATAGGAGTTGTATAGCGGAGTTAAGGAAAACAAAGAGAGGACATAATAACTCTTTATAAGTGTCTGAAGCGGAAAACACCATGGAGGAAGAGAAATTGCTTAGGATGACAGCTGAATATGAGTCCACAGTGTGATGCAGTTGTGATGACGGCTAATATCATTCTGGGGTGTATTAACAGAAGTGTTGTGGGTAAGATATGGGATGTGATTGTCCCACTCTACTTAGCACCAGTAAGGCCTCAGCTGGAGTCCTGTGTCCATTTTTGGATGCCATGTGTTAGGAAAGATGTGAACAAATTGAAGAGTGCAGAGGAGAGCCACAAAAATTATCAGAGGTTTAGAAAACCTGAACTATGAGGAAAGGTTAGAAAAACTTGGCACGATTAGTTTTGGGGAAAAAAGACTGAGATGGGACCTGATAATAGTCTCCAAATGTGTTAAGGGCTGTTATATCTCCAGGTCCACTGAAGATAGGACAAGAAGTAATTGGCTTAATTTGCAGCAAGGGAATTTTATGTTAAATATTAGGAAAAACTTTCTAAATATAAAAGTAGTTAAGCTTTGGAACAGGCTTCCAAAGGAATATGTGGAATCCTCATCACTGGATGTTTTTAATAACAGGTTGGACAAACAACTGTCAGGGATGCTCTAGGTTTACTTCGTCCTGCCTAAACACAGGGGGCTGGACTTGACTTGTCAAGATCTCCTCCAGCCCTACATTTCCATGATTCTATGAGTTCATGAGTGAACAAAGTAAAATAGGTCAAAAGGGGAAGTATAAGCTTAATGTGAACAGAAGGTGAAATGAACTTCTGTGCAGAGACACAGCACAGCGCCCATGCACTACTTCAGTCTCAGTTAAGCCTGCGAAATAGAGTGTAAGGCCATGTCTACACTTACAAGCTTACAGAAGCACAACTGTACCAATACAGCTGTGCCATTGTAAGAGCGCTCATGTAGCAACAGTATGCCAACAGGAGAGAGTAATAAAATCAGCTCAACAAGTGGCAATAGTTAAGTTGGCGGGAGAGCATCTCCCCACTGACACAGCACTGTGCACACAAGTTCTTATACCAGCAAAACTTATGTCACTCAGGGTGTTTTTTCACACCCCTAAGTGACAAAAGTTTTGCCGACAGAAGTGCTAGTGTAGACATGGCCTAAGTGGAATGTAAGTAGTACACCAGTCTTATACTGTCCCTATTCACAAGGTTGAATTTCACCCAGAAAGAGCAAAAGTTGCCCTATCTAAAGCAAGAACTAACATACGCTGACCTAAGTGGAGCTTCTTCCAATTTACACTCATGTGAATGAGAGCAGAATCATACCGGATACATTTTGTTTGAAAAGTTTCTATCTAAATCTATCTCTATTTTTTAAAAGCAATCGCATGGGGAGATTATTACCTTTATTTTTGAAGTGCTCTTGCTTTCCCCACTCTGTAATTAAACAATAGCCAGGCAGATTTACAAGAGAATATTAAAAACCCTCTGGGGCTAAAAGCTCAAAGATGCCAAATTTCAGTGGATATGGATTTTGATTTAGTCAGGAGTAAAACTGCATGGGGAAAGCAGAACCCTGAGCCAACCTCCTCAACACCCAGTCACATACTCCTCTCCAGAGAGTTTCAAACAACTCTAAGTGAAAATTAATGACAGCTCATTTAAAAAAAAAAAGACAGTAAATTTCTCTGCTAGATACGGTTTAATTACAGTCAGAAATGGGTAGCATAGAACGGTTGTGCTACTCTAATTTATGTCACCTGAGGCTCTGGCCCAGCAAAATCTGAAAGGAAAAATCAATCTTTAAATAAAAGAATACTCCTGAAGTGGATCATAGGATTTGGATATGGAAAAGGCCTGCTACAATCCTGTAGCCTTAACATTCCATCTATGAAAAAAGAAAAGGAGTACTTGTGGCACCTTAGAGACTAACAAATTTATTAGAGCATAAGCTTTCGTGAGCTACAGCTCACTTCATCGGATGCATTTGGTGGAAAAAACAGAGGAGAGATTTATATACACACAATCTCTCCTCTGTTTTTTCCACCAAATGCATCCGATGAAGTGAGCTGTAGCTCACGAAAGCTTATGCTCTAATAAATTTGTTAGTCTCTAAGGTGCCACAAGTACTCCTTTTCTTTTTGCGAATACAGACTAACACGGCTGCTACTCTGAAACCATTCCATCTATGCTTCAGGGAATTTCCTGCCTGTAGGGGAAGTTCCATTGAACAGAACAAAGTTTCTGAAATAAAGGAGCCACTCCTTTCCTGTAGGTTAGCCAGAATTGTACGGTCCCAGGCCTATTAGATGAGATGCTGGTGGACATTCGGGCAGCATTTCCTGACCCACCAAAAGGCATCTGGAGGAGGAGTCAGAGGAGGAAGAGGACAAGGACATTGAGGACTTGAACTAGCTGAAGCTGCTTACAACTCTCAGGCTAGGTTTCAGAGTAGCAGCCGTGTTAGTCTGTATTTGCAAAACAAGTACTCCTTTTCTTTTTGCGAACTCTCAGGATAGCCACTGATGCCACCTGTGTAGACTGGCACTTCTGGATCCACAAGTACAGACTGGGCCACAAGCACAAGCACAGACTGGTGGGACCATATGGTCATGTGGATCTGGGACAACCAGTAGTGGGTCCAGACCTTTCACATGAAGAAAGTTATGTTTCTGGAGCTTTGTGAGCAGCTTGCCCCGACCCTCCAGCATCAGGACACACATATGAGGGCAGTCAATAACAATCCAGAAGTATGGGTTGCCATAATTGTCTGGAAGCTGGCTACCCCACAATGCTACAGGCCTATTGCTAACCAGTTCAGCATTGCAAAGTCAACTGAGGGTAAAGTGAAAAGGAGTACTTGTGGCACCTTAGAGACTAACAAATTTATTAGAGCATAAGCTTTCGTGAGCTACAGCTCACTTCATCGGATGCATTTGGTGGAAAAAACAGAGGAGATTGATATACACACACAGAGAACATGAAACAATAGGTTTATCATACACACTGCAAGGAGAGTGATCACTTAAGATAAGCCATCACCAGCAGTGGGGAGGGGGGGAAGGAGGAAAACCTTTCATGGTGACAAACAAGGTAGGCTATTTCCAGCAGTTAACAAGAATATCTGAGGAACAGTGGGGGGTGGGGGGGAGAAATAACATGGGGAAATAGTTTTACTTTGTGTAATGACTCATCCATTCCCAGTCTCTATTCAAGCCTAAATTAAGTGTATCCAGTTTGCAAATTAATTCCAATTCAGCAGTCTCTCGTTGGAGTCTGTTTCTGAAGCTTTTTTGTTGAAGAATAGCCACTCTTAGGTCTGTAATCGAGTGACCAGAGAGATTGAAGTGTTCTCCAACTGGTTTTTGAATGTCCCCTCTGTTTTTTCCACCAAATGCATCCGATGAAGCGAGCTGTAGCTCACGAAAGCTTATGCTCTAATAAATTTGTTCGTCTCTAAGGTGCCACAAGTACTCCTTTTCTTTTTGCGAATACAGACTAACACGGCTGCTACTCTGAAACCTGAGGGTAAAGTGGTGGCAGAGGTTTCTGAGGCAATCAGGTGTGTGGTTTACTCCAAGGTGGCGGTCATAAAAGATATTCCAAAAGTATCTGCTAGTTTTGAGAAAATGGGGTTTCCAAATTGTGCCAGGGCCCGCACCCCGCTCTCTGCTCTTGGTCCCACTCTGTGGAGGGGTCTCTGGGCAGAGGGCACTGAGCATAATGGTTTTTGGGTGGGCTTTTAAGTGTGGGGCACTGTAGTTCTCAACCTATGGCCCAGGAAATACTTCGTGGGCCACAATGATAAATAGGTTGAGAACCACTGCACCAGAGATTCACCAAAATCTGGCTGTGCACCTGTGACCAACTAGCAAGGACTTCTTCATGTCAGTGGCCATAACAAATACAGCAGAAGGTTCACTCAGCGGTCAGAATAAAATGGAAGTATTAAGTGCCGAGCAGCTGTACTTGAACGAGGGAGTGACTTCCATTTTCTGGGAGTTGATTGGCCAGTCTTGGGACTCCTGGCCCCAGACCCCAACCTGTCCCCAGCTGTTGTGACCCCAGCCGCAGCCCCCTTACCCCTGTCCGCACACCCCCCACCCCCAGCCACGGCCCCATTCCCGGATCTTGGGAAGGGGGGTGCGGACAGGGGTAAGGGAGGGCACCACCTTGAAAAGTCTGGGGACCCTTGGTGTAGCTGTTTGAGCTAGGGCTGGAGCCTGGGCTCTGTGACCCTCCCACTTCCAGCCTGAGCCTGAACTTCTACACTGCTAGTTTTAGCCCTGAAGCTCAAGCTCCATGAGGCAGTCAGTTGGCCTGGGCTCTGAGACTTGCTGCTGCAGTCCTTTTTCTTTTCTTTTTTTTTTTTGCTGTGCAAACCTACCCTAAGAGACAAACCTGAACCTGAATCTTTTGTAGACTGTTCCAGGAAAAGCTGCTAGGGGAGATTTAATTGTTTGTAAGTACTCTGGCTGGGGGAGTTAGAGGACCTTCACATGGACATAAGAGCCCTTTAATACTACTAAGGGATGAAGTTTTAAGAGAAGTTTGTGACTCGCTGGGTATTTCTGGGTCAAGTCAGAGTGAAACTGAAGCTAAATGTCATTTTGCTTTAGTCAAATATAGAAGAAGCTATTTACATGAGCAGGACGAGTTGGAAGATCAGGGAGTGTCTGCACTGCTGTCATTAAAAGATAAGATTTTACACCTCATTGCTACAGCAATGGAGCAGCAAACGGGAAAAACTGATGAAAGACCATTCAGAAATGATACAGTGAAAAATTAAAATAGAATGAAATGATGAAAAAAATTAAAACCAGCCCCCTGTTGTCAAATCTGTCAGCCTACCACAGAAAACAAAAGCAATTTTAAAGAAAGACTTTAAACCTACAGAGAAGATTGGGAATTTCCACCAAAAGGACAGGTTAAGCCAATCAATTGAAAGTGGGACTCAAATGAGGTACACTGAGGCAGAAAATATGTGATCAGAGCTCTTTGCCCAGCACTGAGCTTCAGGGGCTACTTGGAGAGAAAAACTAATCTGAGCCTGCCAAAACTGAGGGGTATCTTAAAATCCTATAATCAAGAAAATGTGCAACTGAACTTTACCTGCAGCTCTCAAGAGCAATACAAGAGCCAGAACAGACACCTCTGGATTTCTTAGTCTGAGCCCTTGATTTGAGACATAGTGTTTGTCAGCCTAACAAGAAGCTGACTCTGACCTAAGAAATGACCTTGTCTTTGTACAAAACATGTTCCTCCATACAGTCTTGACAGGATTGCAGAATGACAATATTCAGACTTCAGAGTAGCAGCCGTGTTAGTCTGTATTCGCAAAAAGAAAAGGAGTACTTGTGGCACCGTAGAGACTAACAAATTTATTTGAGCATAAGCTTTTGTGAGCTACAGCTCACTTCATATTCAGACTGTGATTCAACTTTACTTAAAAGATAATCAGGTTGCAGATGAGACCTTGTTTGAGAAGCTGCACACTGTTGTAAATGATCAAAAAGAGAAAGAGCAGAAGCTGGAGAATGGAGGCATATGTGCTACGGCAGTTGCATATAATTCTGTTCGGTCGCCCTATACACAGAGCACTGGTCAGAGAGTAAAGAAGCACTTCCTCCCAAAGGAAAAGGAAAAGGAGTACTTGTGGCACCTTAGAGACTAACAAATTTATTAGAGCATAAGCTTTCGTGAGCTACAGCTCACTTCATCGGATGCATTTTGCTACTCTGAAAGGAAAAGGAGTCTCCCATGCTGATCAATGAGGTAAGGGAACTAAAAGCTAGTATTGATGCAATCTAAGATGTGATAGCTGAAATTAACATATTAAAGCAAACCATCCAGGACTTGCATAATGACAGGTTTCAGAGTAGCAGCCCTGTTAGTCTGTATTCGCAAAAAAAAAGGAGTACTTGTGGCACCTTAGAGACTAACAAATTTATTTGAGCGTAAGCTTTCATGAGCTACAGCTCACTTCATCGGATGCATTTGGTGGAAAATACAGAGGGGAGATAGATATACACACACAGAGAACATGAAACAATGGGTTTTATCATACACACTGTAAGGAGAGTGATCACTTAAGATAAGCCATCACCAGCAAGGGGGGGGGGAAGGAGGAAAACCTTTCATGGTGACAAGCAAGGTAGGCTATTTCCAGCAGTTAACAAGAATATCTGAGGAACAGTGGGGGGTGGGGGGGAGAAATAACATGGGGAAATAGTTTTACTTTTTGTAATGACTCATCCATTCCCAGTCTCTATTCAAGCCTAAGTTAATTGTATCCAGTTTGCAAATTAATTCCAATTCAGCAGTCTCTCATTGGAGTCTGTTTTTGAAGCTTTTTTCTTGAAGGATAGCCACTCTTAGGTCTGTAATCGAGTGACCAGAGAGATTGAAGTGTTCTCCGACTGGTTTTTGAATGTTATAATTCTTGACGTCTGATTTGTGTCCATTCATTCTTTTACGTAGAGACTGTCCAGTTTGACCAATGTACATGGCAGAGGGGCATTGCTGGCACATGTTGGCATACATCACACTGGTAGATGCGCAGGTAGTGTGGCTGATGTGATTAGGCCCTATGATGGTGTCCCCTGAATAGATATGTGGACAGAGTTGACAATGGGCTTTGTTGCAAGAATAGGTTCCTGGGTTAGTGGTTCTGTTGTGTGGTGTGTGGTTGCTGGTGAGTATTTGCTTCAGATTGGGGGGCTGTCTGTAAGCAAGGACTGGCCTGTCTCCCAAGATCTGTGAGAGTGATGGGTCGTCCTTCAGGATAGGTTGTAGCTCCTTGATGATGCGTTGGAGAGGTTTTAGTTGGGGGCTGAAGGTGATGGCTAGTGGCGTTCTGTTATTTTCTTTGTTGGGCCTGTCCTGTAGTAGGTGACTTCTGGGTACTCTTCTGGCTCTGTCATTCTGTTTCTTCACTTCAGCAGGTGGGTATTGAAGTTGTAGGAATGCATGATAGAGATCTTGTAGGTGTTTGTCTCTGTCTGAGGGGTTGGAGCAAATGCGGTTATATCATGGAGCTTGGCTGTAGACAATGGATCGTGTGGTATGATCTGAATGAAAGCTAGAGGCATGTAGGTAGGAATAGCGGTCAGTAGGTTTCTGGTATAGGGTGGTGTTTATGTGACCATCGCTTATTAGCACTGTAGTGTCCAGGAAGTGGATCTCTTGTGTGGACTGGTCCAGGCTGAGGTTGATGATGGGATGGAAATTGTTGAAATCATGGTGGAATTCCTCAAGGGCTTCTTTTCCATGGGTCCAGATGATGAAGATGTCATCAATGTAGTGCAAGTAGAGTAGGGGCATTAGGAGACGAGAGCTGAGGAAGCGTTGTTCTAAGTCAGCCATAAAAATGTTGGCATACTGTGGGACCATGCGGGTACCCATAGCAGTGCCGCTGATTTGAAGGTATACATTGTCCCCAAATGTGAAATAGTTATGGATGAGGACAAAGTCACAAAGTTCAGCCACCAGGTTAGCCGTGACAGTATCGGGGATACTGTTCCTGACGGCTTGTAGTCCATCTTTGTGTGGAATGTTGGTGTAGAGGGCTTCTACATCCATAATGGCTAGGATGCTGTTTTTAGGAAGATCACCAATGGATTGTAGTTTCCTCAGGAAGTCAGTGGTGTCTCGAAGATAGCTGGGAGTGTTGGTAACGTAGGGCCTGAGGAGGGAGTCTACATAGCCAGACAATCCTGCTGTCAGGGTGCCAATGCCTGAGATGATGGGGCGTCCAGGATTTCCAGGTTTATGGATCTTGGGTAGCAGATAGAATACCCCAGGTCGGGGTTCTAGGGGTGTGTCTGTGCAGATTTGTTCTTGTGCTTTTTCAGGGAGTTTCTTGAGCAAATGCTGTAGTTTCTTTTGGTAACTCTCAGTGGGATCAGAGGGTAATGGCTTGTAGAAAGTGGTGTTGGAGAGCTGCCTAGTAGCCTCTTGTTCATACTCCGACCTATTCATGATGACGACAGCACCTCCTTTGTCAGCCTTTTTGATTATGATGTCAGAGTTGTTTCTGAGGCTGTGGATGGCACTGTGTTCTGCATGGCTGAGGTTATGGGGCAAGCGATGCTACTTTTCCACAATTTCAGCTCGTGCACGTCGGCGGAAGCACTCTATGTAGAAGTCCAGGCTGCTGTTTCGACCTTCAGGAGGAGTCCACCCAGAATCCTTCTTTTTGTAGTGTTGGTAGGAAGGTCTCTGTGGGTTAATATGTTGGTCAGAGGTTTGTTACTTGAGTCGGAGACGTCGAAAATAGGATTCTAGGTCACCACAGAACTGTATCATGTTCGTGGGGGTGGAGGGGCAAAAGGAGAGGCCCTGAGATAGGACAGATTCTTCTGCTGGGCTAAGCGTATAGTTGGATAGATTAACAATATTGCTGGGTGGGTTACGGGAACCACTGTTGTGGCCCCTTGTGGCATGTAGTAGTTTAGATAGCTTAGTGTCCTTTCTCTTTTGTAGAGAAGCAAAGTGTGTGTTGTAAATGGCTTGTCTAGTTTTGTAAAGTCCAGCCACGAGGAAGTTTGTGTGAAAGGTTGGTTCTTTATGAGAGTATCCAGTTTTGAGAGCTCATTCTTAATCTTTCCCTGTTTGCTGTAGAGGATGTTGATCAGGTGGTTCCACAGTTTCTTTGAGAGTGTGTGGCACAAGCTGTCAGCATAGTCTGTATGGTATGAGCAGTCATGCAGACATGAAGCAAGCCCAGAGAAGATGTGTTGTTGCAGGCAATCTGGCAGAGTCAGGATGTGGTATAGGAAAAGCAGAGATAAAGCTGATACTGCATATGATTTACCAGGAGCAGCCTGCAGTTGCTGCTCCTGAGGGAATTCTGAGCCAAAAAAAATTAAAAATTATGCACACAATATTTTAAAATTTTGTAAATTTTATTTGTCAATAAATAAATGTGGAGACTCCAGCATGGCAGTGGGGAGCACAGGCCACTGGCTGCATGGAGGTGGGAAATCACCCTGCAGTCCTCCCCAGGACATGGACTCTGTGGTGAGGCTGCACCCAACCCTGATACAACGCAAGGGCCAGGCCTGCCCCAGAAACACCCTGGGGCCCTGCCCCTCCATGCTAGGTGCACCAGGTGTGGTCAGGCAGGCTCAGCCCATCAGGATCCAAGTGTGGGGGGATCCAGGTGTAGGATGAGAGGGTTCTGTGTGGTGCAATCTGACTGTGGGCAGATGAATGAGGTGTCTAGGTGTGGGGCGGGGATCTGAATGCACAGGGTCTGGTTGGGGGGTTCTGGGTTCAGGGGCAATGGGATTCTGAAAGGGGTCTAGGCAAAAGTAGTTGAGGCTCATTGGTGCAGTCTGAGTGTAGGGGACTCAGCAGGGGGGAGACTTAGTGAGGTGGGGGTCCAGGTACAGCTGTTTGGGGCTCAGTGGGGAGAGGTTCTGGGTGAAGAGGGCTCGCCAAGGTGGTCCAGATGAAGCGGAGGTGGGGGGCACATTGGGATGGTGAGGAGCTCTGTGACACTGCCAACGCCGTGGCCCTGGGGCTGGAGGAGCTGTGCCCTCTCTCTCTTTTGCTACAACAAACACCTAGCTATAACAGCCAAATGGCTTGGACCCAGGGGGGTCGTTATAGGTGGGTGCATAGGCACCAACTCCGTGGGTGCTCCGGGGCTGGAGCACCCATGGGGAAAAATTGGTAGGTGTTCTGCACCCACTGACAGCTTCCTGCCCCACCCCCAGCTCACCTCCACCTCCGCTCCGCCTCCTCCATGAGCACGCCGTGTGCCCGCTTTTCCCCCCTCCCTCCCAGTGCTTGCTGCCACGAAAGAGCTCTTAAAGGGCAAAAGTAAATCTAATCCTGACATTCGTTTGTGCATGCCACACTCCCCCCTCATATGTTAGGAGCATGTACTGGGCCTTTAAGAGCAGAGCACATGTTAATGGGAACTGGATTGGGGCAAGTGAAAACTGGCTGGAGGCACTCCATAGTCAGCTTCACCAGCTAAACAGATAGGAGCACATGGCTTCCCTTTGTTTTATGTACTTCTGTTTTAGATCTAATAAAGCCTTACTTCTACATCCAGACTGTGCCTCCTTCTTACGAAACCACAAGACAACACATTGTAAATGTAATGTCGTCCCAACATTTATATTAAAACGTCTAACATACAGTCCATCCATTTGACTTATTAGTCAAATCCATGAGTTCCACAAGTGCATGGTGCTGCTCTCTTACGAAGTGACAGAGTACTTGTCAGGAACCTTTCAGAGAAAGGAGGAAAAGGCAAATTAAGATCCTAGTGGGAAGATAAGATTCATATAAAGAAAAGGAGTACTTGTGGCACCTTAGAGACTAACAAATTTATTTGAGCATAAGCTTTCGTGAGCTACAGCTCACTTCATCGGATGCATTTCCTGTAGCTCACGAAAGCTTATGCTCAAATAAATTTGTTAGTCTCTAAGGTGCCACAAGTACTCATTTTCTTTTTGCGAATACAGACTAACACGGCTGCTACTCTAAAAGATTCATATAGTACTTCAAAGGAAAGGAGATAGCTCAGTCTATGAAGTAAAAGCAGAAGATGTAAAAGGATATGTTAGAGTTCTTCACTGCAATCTTTTACTTTCCTGTGACTTCTTACTTGGGGATATAATTCCATCATCTAACCCACCACAGGTGGGGAGGGATAGCTCAGTGGTTTAAGCATTGGCCTGATAAACCCAGGGTTATGAGTTCAATCCTTGAGGGGGCCATTTAGGGATCTGGGCCTGGAATTGGTCCTGCTTTGAGCTGGGGTTTGGACTAGATGACCTCCTGAAGTCCCTTCCAACCCTGATATTCTATGATAAGACACAGAAAACAAGGCAAGCTAGTGCAATAAGAGGTATCAAAAGGACAGCAGTTTGGATTCCAATGATTCTTAGAATGAAGATGAACCACATTATGTGATGGTTCCAGATACTGCCCATAGCGCAGACCCTCAATTCCTGGGAAATGAGGATGTAGTTGATTCTGTAAACTTGAAAGCAGCTGATTGGAGTGATATGATATTCACACCTGCTGTAGAGAAACATGAATGCCAACACGAGACCATGGAACCTGAAACAAGCAATGCACAAGAGGACAGATCACCAGAACAATCCACTAACATGTGAAGTCACCTGACCAGCAAGAGAAGAGTCCCACTGACATATGAACGATTAGGAACACCTACTTATAAGTGTCTAAATCCAGCTTTTGGACTAGTGAATGCATCATGGATTTATCCACTTGTTTGTTACATGCTGTACCAAGTGCCTATCCCTTGGCCTAATCTTACATTCTCTCCAAGGCTGATGTAATATTGGGAAATGAAGTATTTGATAGCTCTGGATAGTTTATAATTATGTTACTTCAGTATTGTGATGCTGTATGATAGAGACATGACCATTTATACAATGAATATTGCCATTGTTAGACAATTGCAACAAATCGTGTACAAAGTAAATCATGTACGGTGTTAATGAAAATGTTATGATTTGCTAAATATGATTAGCTTGTTTATATCCGTATATCATCACAGTATTTGAAGTTAGGAATATTGGCTATATAGATCTATATCCCAAATGTGTTTGCTCCTGGGATAACATCCCCAAGGTAATTTACATCCAGTCTGGCTAGCACATTGTGAATGAACTATTCAAGTTGATGGCCCATTAAAGAACATCTAACATTCACAATCGGCCATAGAAGAAGCTCGTCCCCACCCAGTGAGCCTTCCTGTGGATGCTTTAGCCAGAATATGGGTAAAGGCTGCTCCTGTGAGTCTTCAAAGCATGTAAGGGCATGTGACTTGCTCATGTGACTCTGGACTCCATCTTGGGCCTATAATAACAAGGAAGCTCTAATCAAGGTTCCAGATACTGGGATACTGGGGTAAGTTCCAGATAGAAATTTGCAAACTAGCAGTTTATTCCATCACTGCTTCAAATCTGATATAAGAACTTTTCAATCTCTTGTATGTACATGATTTCCATAACCATTTTTCAGAGTAGCAGCCGTGTTAGTCTATTCGCAAAAAGAAAAGGAGTACTTGTGGCACCTTAGAGACTAACAAATTTATTTGAACGTAAGCTTTCGTGAGCTACAGCTCACAAAATGCATCCGAATGCATCCGATGAAGTGAGCTGTAGCTCACGAAAGCTTATGCTCAAATAAATTTGTTAGTCTCTAAGGTGCCACAAGTACTCCTTTTCTTTTTTGCAAATACAGACTAACACAGCTGCTACTCTGAAACCTGTCATTATGCAAGGCATTGAATTTAGCTGTATAGAATGGAAATCTGTCAACTTCATGAAAAAACTCATACAGATACAGACAGACATCATCTTCCTCTCCAAATGCAAACAGATAGACATCATACCAAAGGGACTGAAGGTAAAAAATCCATTACAATCTACATACCACACAGACTATGCTGACAGTTTGTGCCACACACTCTCAAAGAAACTGCGGAACCACCTGATCAACATCCTCTACAGCAAACAGGGAAAGATTAAGAATGAGCTCTCAAAACTGGATACTCTCATAAAGAAGAAATGCATCCGATGAAGTGAGCTGTAGCTCACGAAAGCTTATGCTCAAATAAATTTGTTAGTCTCTAAGGTGCCACAAGTATTCCTTTTCTTTTTGCATAACCATTTTAACTCTCTTCCATTTATTTTCTCATATAAATAAACCTTTAAATTTCAGTTACTAATGGATTGGCAGCAGTGTGATTATTGACTAAGATCTGAATTATATATCTACCTGGCTAAGTGGATGATCTCTTGATATCAGAAGAAACCTTGGTTTGATTAAATTGGTTTTCAATAGCCACTCATCACAAAGTCTAGTGTCTGGGGGTGAAATAAGGGTTGCGATGCAAGGAGACTGCATCTTTGACTTTATATTAACCAATGTGGTGAGATAGAAGTTTACTTTTGTTACTGGCTTGGTAGAATAACCACCAATTTGGGGAGAGTCTGCCCCATTTCTCAGTAGCTTGTCCTGAATCTGGCATCCTCAGCTGTGACCCACTGAGGCACGGTGAGAGATATGGTTTCTAACTAGCTTGCCATATGCCCAGTAACTCGGCATGTCATGGTTATAGCACTGATCGTATAGGAACTGTTATTCCGTAAGATATGAATATCTTTGGGAATTTAAGGTGTTCAGAACTAACTATTCAGTTGGCTAATGGAACTAAAATTGCCATAGAAACTTTTTGCTGAATGTAAAATAAACTAAAGACACTTGCAGAAGATTTCACTGTCAGTACCAGAGCTTGTTACAGAGGAAGATACTTAAAGACTAACTTGAGAATGACTGTTACAAACTTGTGGAACTTGGATGACTGCTAATAAGTCAAATAGATGGACTGTATGATATATTTTTTAAATAGAAATGTTGGGATGACATTACATTTATGAGGGAGGAGTGTAGCACTCATAAGGCAATATCAGGCTTATATTCTCCTGTGCCCTATCCCTTTAAGGACAGAAAGTCTGCTCGGGGACTGGGGGGGGTCAAAGGGGATATTCTGGTTGCAGATTTCAGAGTAGCAGCCGTGTTAGTGCTTTAGCTCATGAAACTTATGCTCAAATAAATTTGTTACTCTCTAAGGTGCCACAAGTACTCCTTTTCTTTCTGGTTGCAGAGACATAGATAGGTGTGCTGAGCAGTAATAGGGCTTGTGCAAGGTGTATTTGTTTGGTTTTTTTATACTAAAGTTAATAAAACTTCAGTTTTAACTATCCCTGGTCTGGGAGTGAAACAATGGCATAATAATTATCATTAGGCTTCAGAATTATCACCCAAATGAAAAGACTGGATAAGTAGGCTCATCACAGAGCTATTACAACAGGCTGGCTGCAGACTCAGGCAGTCATTACTCCATTGGTTTCATTCAGGTCATGTTAGGGCAAGTGGTCTACACAAGGACTAGAGATTTAACATTTTTTAGAAAATGAAAGCTGAACTTCTAGAGCACAATTCTGTAGAAAGGTCTGCATTGCATAGCAGTTGCATAGACAGGAATTCCCAGAGCATATGGGGCCCTGACAGAGAGAGGGCCAGAAAGGGAGCAGACCATACCAGATCCAGAGAGGTCACAGAACTCATAGTGTGCCAGAGAAGAAGAGTCTGGTGGCAGTCAAGGCCTGCAGATGAAACCCTACCAAAGTAAATGAGATTGTGGCTGCTGGGTCTGAAGACGTAGCCAGTGGCCTGTGGGTTGTTGACATCAGCCCCCTTCTCAAGCATCGCCTTCACAAGTTTGAAGTTCTTATTCACCACAGCGATGTGGAGAGCAGTCTCCCCTGCAACACACAATCACACCCCTTTTGTAATGCCAACATTGCACCACAGGGACCAGAGGCACTTCAGAGATCCACTGTGCAACCAAGGCCACTTTATTAGTAAATAACTGAAAAATCCAATGGGCAAAGTCTGGGGTGTTCAAAGAACCTTAAGGAAGTCACCTGCCCAGCTCCCATGGAATTCCAGTTGCATGTGAGTGGTTAATGTTCCTGGAAAATTGCAGCCCAAACTCTTATCTCTGTTACATTGGCTGTCCCAATGACTTCAGTGGATTAACCCCAGCAGAATTTTGCCCACTGTTTTCACGAATACCGCCTTTATTGTGTCTTAGTCCTAAGGTAGGACTTGCAACTGTGAAATTAATTGCTGTTAAATAAATTACACTTGCAATTTCTCTCTCACCACTTTTCAGTGAAGTGGTTTAGTGCCTCATTAATTCCACTTATGCTCCTGCTCATATTTTACACTTCTGTAACACTTTCCAGCTGAGGATCTCAGAGCACTTCACAAATGTTCATCAATTAAACCTCACGTTAATCTGTGTGCAAGAGCCTGGAATCACTAGCCTGAAACTAAATGCAGAGAAATTAAGTGATTTGGTCAGTAACAGGATGGTGGCTAGAATTCAGGTCTCCTGACTCCCCATCTCCTACTTGAGCCACTAGACCATATTCTCTCCTCCCTTGCAGCTGGTTCTGGGGTAGAAGGAGGCAACTCTTTAACAATGCACAGTGACAATACAGTTCTCGGTAGACCCTAAAGAAAAAATCCATATCCAAGTGAAAATGCAGAGGGAATTAATGGAGGTAGAATGTAATTTACAAACCCTGGAATTAATAACCCCACTCTGGAGGGCCTAGATTTTATTTCTCATCTGGAAGATGGCCGCTCCAGCAGCACTGCATCCTCCTAACAACATGTGAGGCATTTGGGACAGTACTGACTCAGAGAGGTGACCAACCTCTAGTGAATCAATCACACCACTCCCTAGAGCATATCTCCCTCTAGCACCACACTGGGACACTAGGTTTAGGAATAACTTAGATGGAAAAGCATCACCTACTGAATCAATACTACTTCCTCCAGCACTTATATCTTTCCTTGGAGGTTTTCCACTCAAAACTTGACTGTGCTTAGCTAGGAGTCCAGATATAATTATTGGATCTCAGATTTTGGGGTGGTAGTTGGGAATAAGATATCCTCCAAGGATAAAATGATCCTCTAAATGCACCCTCTTTTAAAGGAATATGGTATAGGTTTCATTTCCTGGAGATCTGTTGGGAACACAACAGCACCCATGGGTTTTTGAAAATGCAGTTAAATGACAGTAAAATATGATTCCCTGAAACAGACCATTTTATAAAGGGCACCTTGGGATCTGGACACAAAACTAACAGAATCTCAGCAACTATACCATATCTCTCAGCCATTTCGGCAGTCTCAGCCCATGTCTATTCATCTTGGCATTCTTACCTGCATAGAATTCTGATGTCATTGCTTCATTGACAAGTTCTGGAGCTGCATCCATCAGCATCTGTGCAGCCTCCACACTATCATACAAGGCAGCCACATGAAGAGCTGTCTCCCCCAGGGCACCTGGAGAGAGAGAGTCATATATATGTGTCATAAGTTCCTTTGCCAGCCTGGTGAGATGAATCTTACAGAGAGTGAGTACTTGTGGCACCTTAGAGACTAACAAATTTATTTGAGCATAAGCTTTCGTGAGCTACAGCTCACTTCATCGGATGCAAATCCGATGAAGTGAGCTGTAGCTCACGAAAGCTTATGCTCTAATAAATTTGTTAGTCTCTAAGGTGCCCCAAGTACTCCTTTTCTTTTTGCGAATACAGACTAACACGGCTGCTACTCTGAAACCTTACAGAGAGTAACACACTCAATCCTGAGGACTCCCTAACCTCACACAAAGAGTGTTTTCACCCCAACCTGCCAAGATTCACCCTTTTCTACTGCTTGAGAACATTGCCATCCTCCAGACTCTCAGTCCCAAGGTGTCCTCTCCTTGCAGCTAACTTAGTCATGGACACCATATGGAGTACCTTACCTCTTTGATGAATATCACAAGTATGGCAGGTGAGCAGTTTCTGAATGGTTTGGACATCATTCTCCTTGGCAGCCTGGAGCAAGGAGGACTCCCAGATCCTGCAACAAGAAAAATCACCAGAATAGAACAAATAACAAATAAGATGCTCAGAGTAAACACTTTCTTCCATGTCAGTAAAGCATTCAAAAAGCGGGGATGCAATATTTTATTATCAAGATGATAGCTTAGAAATGTCTAAGAAAGCTAGACAAGCACATGCATGAGTAATCCACTTTCTATAAGGTCAATTTCTGCATAACCCAGGGAATTGTAGACCATTTTTAAAAAGCCTTTGTAGTCGTAGTAAAAATGTCACATACGGAACAAAATTCTGGCTCCGTTGGTAATTTATGATTCCACGTTACTTCTACAATATTTATAAATCTTGAGTAGAAATTGCAAATAGTAAGAAATTGCAAAGTAACAAGTCAAGTTCACACTAATTTCCCACTGCCAACCCACAGCATTGTCATATCTGAACATGAGTGTAACATTTCAATACATTCTTTGCATGATTGTAAAATGCTGTATTTCCATTTCAGATTCACCAGCAGATTTTGTGATTATAGACCAGTATACATTGGATCAGTGATTCTTGTCAAAGATAAGAGTTAGCTAACATTCTCATCTTTCTCTGGCATATAGAAGTACACAAAAAATGGGCACTGAATAATGCTTTGGGCCTAATTCTCATTTCACACTGGTTTTATGCAGGTGTACCTCTGCTGATTTCAGTGCGGCTACTCTGGATTTACACACTTAGAAATGAAAGCTGAAGAAGGCCCTTTCAATCTGGGTAAGAGTAGAATTCAAGCTGGAATAGTGAAAGAACTACAGCAGACAGTTCAGATGTTCTAGGCCAGTGGTTCTTAAAGCCGGTCAGCCGCTTGTTCAGGGAAAGCCCCTAGCGGGCCAGACTGGTTTGTTTACCTGCCATGTTCGCAGGTTCGGCCAATCATGGCTCCCACTGGCCATGGTTCACTGCTCCAGGCCAATGGGGGCTGTGGGAAGGGCAGCCAGCACATCCCTTGGCCCACGCCGCTTCCTGCAGCCCCCATTGGCCTGGAGCGGCGAACCGTGGCCAGTGGGAGCTGCGATCGGCCAAACCTGAGGATGCAGCAGGTAAACAAACCGTTCTGGCCCGCCAGGGGTTTTCCCTGAACAAGTGGCCGACCAGCTTTGAGAACCACTGTTCTAGGCAAGCAGAAAAGCAAGTGCAATCTCTGTTGTGTTAAGCAGGAATGCTAAAGCAGTTCTGTAATACTGAGCAGATATTCCTTCAACATCACTGACAAGTACTTTGGAACAATCAAAGAAGAAATATACAAGGGATCTACCCAGTTTTCACACTGAGCCCACTGAATGCCAGAACAAGACTTTGGGAGTTTCTTCAGTGCTGTGTGAATGCTCATACAGTGCAGGCATGACTGATAAAGCTCAGAGTTTCCCCCCCCTCACTAGAATGTCTCAGTGTTTGGATGAAAAGGAGCTCCAGCAGGAGAGAGGTTCAACAGCAGAGGATGCAACACTGCACAGTAGGGTACTATGGGCATGAGCTATATCATGTTAGTGGCTATGGTGAGAAAATTGAGAATAAAATAAAACAAAATAGACAAGCCCCTAGAAAATAGATTATATTGAACAAACCTGCACTGGGCAGAGTGGAGTGTCCTAGCCCAACAGATTTTTTCCATATTGAATTTCTATTACTCAGTGAAACAGCACCTCTAATGCCACATATCTGCTTCCTGGAGGCCTTGTTCTCTCAGTGCAGGATACAAGTAATTCCCACCAACGGCAAACAAAGACTGAATACTAATATTTTGTATTTATATAGTGCCTTACATTCAAGGGCTGTAAAGAGCTTTATGAACATTAATGAATCAAGCCTCAGAACACCTGTGGGAGAGAGGGAAATATCATTTCCCCCATTTCATAGATTAGGCAACCAAAACACAGAGAATGGAGGCAATTTTTTTAAGGTCACAGAGCAAGTCAGTGGAAAAACCAAGAATAGAACCCAAGAAATTTTGACTTCCAAACTCAAGCTCTAACCACTAGACTACACACCCTAAGCATATTCTATGCTAAAGAGGGGCCCAGTTAAGTGCCCAAATCCTACATGTGGTGCTGACAGACCAGATGCCAGCTCATGCCAAAGCCCTAGGCCAATTCACTTGTGTGTTAGTATGGATTAAAGTGATTGTTAAATGTGTAAGAGTATATTGGTGTTGAAACTTCATGAAAACTAATGGGATGGTACATGCATTGTTTTCACTTACCTGTATCCCGTTATAATGTAATAGCAAACATTTACATTGTGTATACTCCAGTAACTAACCCATCAAATGGGAAAGAAGCCTTGTGGAATGCAAATGAAGAACTTTAACAGAAAAGTGGACAAAGCAAGCAGTCATTGTGTGTAATGATCAGAGATCAAAGACTCTAAATGCATTCCTCACTCTCCATCGTCAAAGGAAGAGCCCATGTGGGTAGTGAACCTAGCAGCTTCTTTTCTGTAAGAAGCTATAAGCATGGATTCAAAGAAAGATCCTTCATCTCTGCACTGTTTGGAATATGAATAACAGGCCAGAATAACAGAACAAGAAGATGGAGATCCCCAGTTATTCTGGGTAGCCCTGAGGGACTTTTGGGAAACTGGCAGATGACTAGATCTCTGCTATCATTTGGAATTACAGACTGACTCACCTGTGCATATTTTTTACCTGCTTTAACCTCTCAATAATTCTCATTTCCTTTTTTTAGCTAATAAACCGTTCCTTAGTTTAGTATAGAATTGGCTGCCAATTTTGTTTTTGGTGTAAGATCTTGGGTAAGTGACTGGTTTCCTGGGACTAGGAGCAACCTGAATGTGGTGTGATTTCTTGTGTAAGTGACTATTTTTCACATAGTCCAGCTTGCCTGGGTGGCAAGACAGACTGGAGAATATAAGGGGACTGTCTGTGACTCCATGGTAAGACTGAGATAGTGGTCCAGGATTTCATATTTATTACTGGCTTGGTGAGATCTAATTATAGCACACACCATCAGTTTAGGGTGTCTGCCTGGTTTTCTGACATCTGCCCTGCTCCTAGTTGTGAGCCAATCAGACAGCATGACATTGAATTTTCTCCAACCCCTTATAAGCTGCCACCAAAGCTTCAAATTAATATAATTTTCAAAGAAAAAATGGATGTGTGCCCATTGGCATAAGCTACAAGGTCATGTGGCACATTGTGACACTTTTGAGGTTACCCATTGGTATAGGTGAATTGCTACTGCCTGCTTATGGGTCAAGGGAGACTTGTTTGGGCCCACCGAGGGAAATTCACCCAAAACGACCGGCTGCTGGCAACATAAGTGCCCTACCCTGGACTCTGATTGCCCAACTCTTTCCCTCTGCAGGCTAGCAATTTGCACTCCCTAGCCCTTAGGCTTCCTGAGTGAGTCCTTGAGGCAGAGCAGAGAGAACCTGTTGCTAAATTTCTGGAGGTAGTTAGTCCCCAGAGTTCTGCTTTGGCCCCAGGGCATGTATCCTGCTAACCTGTCTGTACACCCCACTTCATTACACTCAAGCACCCAGTCCCTTCACTTCTGGATACCCTTAGTGCACACAGATTCACTGCCCCCGTGGAAGCAGTGCCCACCAGCTTACTAGTTTGACCTCAGTTACAACACTCTCCTTAGCACACAGCACTTACTAGTGTCTATAGTAAAATCAAAGAGAAGTTAAAGTTTATTTAACAAAGCTTAAGGTAAAGATTCAAATTGAAGAAAGTATAAGGATTGGAAATATATAGCTACAGATAAAAGAAAAATGTGAAACATAATCTACAGCCTATATTTATTAACAAGCTCCTTTCCTGTCTAACGTGGTATTTCTCTCCCAACGGTCAGTCCATATAGCACTTCAAGTATCAGGTCTAAAGTGCTGATGCTGACAGAGATGCTGACAGAGTATTGCCTCCCTAATGGATACCACCTTGGGCCCTTCTTTCTCCTATTAGACAGTTCCAGACCTTTTGTCTCTTTTCATAATGAGGGCAGTTTGCCCTGATGCTAACCCCTAGTGAAGACCTTTTTCTTGGGATTTTTGTGCTTTGTAAAGGCCCAGCCTGCATCTTGTCAGAGTGTAAACACTTGGCTGGGCTGGGTCGATAGATTGTGAGCTGTTCCTACTCTTGAGTGAGTTAGCCATGAGAATCACCCTACCCCAGATGACCAGTTTCACCTCCAGCAGCTTTGGAACACAATGTTCTACATGTTACATAACTTAAAATTTTTCCACCCATCCATCCCGCAATAACTATGATGATCAGTGAGTTCTTAACTTTCGGCAGAGACCACACATGGGCATAGGCAGCCACAGAAAAAAATAAGTGGCTGCTTAGCCAGCTCCCGCCAATGCCTCCTGCCAGCCTCCTGCCCTGCTGATCAGTGCCTCCCACTCCCTCCCAGCGCCTCCCTCCTGCTGCGATCAGCTGGAGTGGGGACGGGCACGCTGGGAGGAGGGGGTGGGAAGAGGTGGGATAGGGTGGGGGCTTGGGGCAGAGCGGGGAGGTTGAGCACCCCCCAAACCTGAAGGAAGCCAGCGCCTATGCACAGGCCCCCTTTGGTGAAATATCATGCTGATCACAGGCGAAACATGCCTGTCTGGGCATGTCTAGGCAAATCCTTGGATATAGATTTGTAACTGTGTACCCCCATCCATTGCCAACGTGGGGCACTTGGGTCACATACATACCATAGCACAGGGACTCACCCAGCCAGTTTGATCTGCCAAAGGCAGTCAGCAGTTTACAGTAAAATAATGTGATAGCCCAAGAAAATATACTGATTAGATGCACTCCCATGTTTCCAAAAAAGATGATGTAAAGGTAAAGCACCTCTAGCAGCAAATAATGCAGCATGGTGTACTAAGACATGCCCAGGCCTAGAATAGTGGGTCAAGAGTGAGGTCACTGGCAGAGCTGCAGTGCAGAGCAAGACTGAAATAACAGAGGGTGCTGCAATTCAGGACAGAGGTGCTTCGACAGATGTGTGTGGGGTTGTAATAAATATAAAGGGAAGGGTAAACACTTTTAAAATCCCTCCTGGACAGAGGAAAAACCCTTTCATTTGTAAAGGGTTAAGAAGCTAGGATAACCTCGCTGGCACCTGATCAAAATGACCAATGAGGAGACAAGATACTTTCAAAAGCTGGGGGGAGGGAGAAACAAAGCCTCTCTCTCTGTCTGTGTGATGCTCTTGCCGGGAACAGAAAGGAATGGAGTCTTAGAACTTAGTAAGTAATCTAGTTGGATATGCCTAGATATTATTCCTTTAAATGGCTGAGAAAATAAGCTGTGCTGCATGGAATGGATATTCTTGTTTTTGTGTCTTTTTGTAACTTAAGGTTTTTGCCTAGAGGGATTCTCTATGTTTTGAATCTGATTACCCTGTAAGGTATTTACCATCCTGACTTTACAGAGGTGATTCTTTTACTTTTTCTTCTTTTAAGAATCTGATTGCTTTTTCATTGTTCTTAAGATCCAAGGGTTTGGGTCTATGTTCACCTATGCATATTGGTGAGGATTTTTATCAAGCCTTCCCCAGGAAAGGGGGTGTAAGGGCTGGGAGGATTTGGGGGGGAAAGACATTTCCAAACAGGCTCTTTCCCAATTATATACTTGTTAGACGTTTGGTGGTGGCAGCAATAAAGTCCAAGGGCAAAAGGTAAAATAGTTTGCACCTTGGGGAAGTTTTAACCTAAGCTGGTAAAAATAAGCTTAGGAGGTTTTCATGCAGGTCCCCACATCTGTACCCTAGAGTTCAGAGTGGGGAAAGAACCTTGACAGGGGTCATGGGACAAGGGGGGCGGGGGGCAGGAAAGGGGGCTGCATCTCTCTCTGGACTTGCCTCAGTAGCGCTGTGTGGAGAAACCCGAGCCTGGAGCAGCAGGGGAATGCAGGTCAGAATTCAGGTGTGCTGGGGGAAGGGGGAAGGTTGCTCCGCATGTGCCTGCTCTATATACCACTCTAGCTAGTGTCATCAGCCACTCAGTTCTGTGAGTAACACAATCTCTTCCATAGTAAAAAAGATAAGATAGTGAGGTTGTAACACCCACCAAGTTGCTCTGCAGATGCCATAAACACCCAGAGCCATGTCTGTTTTCCTGCACAAACCCTGACCCTGCTGCTCAGTACAGGTGGAAATGAAGCCTTTGCACACATACATGTGGATCCTGTTCCACTGCCATCCTTTTTGGGGCAGGGCCCAACATATTAGAAGAAGGGGCAGGGTCCATCATATTTCCTGCCCTTCACTATGAGAAATGAATGGACCCTGTGGGTTACACATAGCTGATCATAACAGACAAGCCCAGCTCAGTGCTCCAGCGAAAGGTGCCCAAAACCCTATCCAGAATGCCTGCCGATATTCAACCTGAACATTTCCCCTTTGTTCAATGCCACCCCATTAGTCCTAATCACTATCTTAAATAATTCCACAACCTCTTTGGCATTTACATCCTCAGATATTTGCAGATATTGTGCACCCCAGGTCCCTCTTCTTTTCTGCATGACCAAGCAGCACATAGTTTGTACACCCCATTTGAAAGGTGAAATTTCTGTTTTTCCAGGCAAGATTTGGAGGCCTGGAGGCCTGCCAAATAAACTCCATGAGGCACCAGCCATTCCCAAAACACAGCTGGTCCAGAATGCTCCTTGGCAGACAGGAAAAGCCTGCACCTTTCCCCAGAGGTCTGCATCAACACAAAAGAGTCAGTAGCTGCAGGATTTAGTTGGGGATTGGTCCTGCTTTGAGCAGGGGGTTGGACTAGATGACCGCCTGAGGTCCCTTCCAACCCTGATATTCTATGATTCTATGAAGCCTCTAAGAAGGTCTGAGATCTGTGAGGTGGCAACTTAGACTGACTCAGAAGGAGTAAGGACAGCCTTGAAGGCAGCATTGTTCCTGGTAAGAAGGAAGGAAAGAGTGTTTGTGCCATTAGAGTGGGATGCAGAATTTCTCGAGGGAGAGAGAAAATTTCTAAGCTGCCTGTCTTTCCCAGCTCTTTCACTGCCTCCACAAAATTCAATCAGCCAGTCAAGTGCGAGATCCATCTCTGGTAATGACCTCACTAGGGATGGAAGCAATGTATTTGTGAAAGAGGGCAGAGCTTATAACAAAGCTCTGTGAGCCAATGATCAATATCAAGAGGAAGCTTTCATTGACCAGACAAACCACAGGAAAAGATACATTCCTTGTTGGCCAGCTATTGACTGAGAGCTAGAGATCAGGTAGGCCCTTTTGTGTGAGGAAGGGGGATTCCTTCCTTCCTTCCTGGTCTCTTACTCAATCACAGCCCACAACAGAGTGATGTATATACAACAAAATAAAGAACTGACTCAAACCATCACCCCTAAACCCATCTATTTTAATCGTACAAAAAGCTTAACTATATTTTTAAATAACTTTTTTAAATGATTTTAAGAGAATGCGAAGATCAGCTTTGTCATTCAGCAGTAGTATAAAATAAAAACCCAGTAATGCAAGCAGTACTGCATTCAGCTAACAACAATGACTTAAACTCTAGGCTAAAGATGCCAGGTGTAATATCCAGGCAAGGGCTGCAGTGACTGAAGAAGAAACCATTCCCTCCTAAATATACTATCCCAGGATTTACCCTGAGCCATGAGCTGGCTGGGATAATTTGTAGATGATAGTGATGGCTTTTTGGTGGTGTCTGTATGAAACACATTAATAGTCCTCAGTTCAGGTCCTAGCAGACACATGTTCATGCTACAAAAAACATAATCCTCCCTAGTGGCACTGTCAGCCTCACCAGCGAAGGCCAAGGACCAAACAACCCTCTCCTTGCAGGGCTCAAGCACATTTGTGATGGATGAGGCAAGCTGGCAATCTGCCCTGCTATGCCTATGCTGTACCTTTTCTGGAGACAGAAGATTTCAATCTCCGGAGCTAACAACTGGGCACATTGTACCAGTATTAACTTCACTTCCCTCTCTCTCTCTGAAACATGTAATAAGGCAGCAGATTTGGGGTGGGAAAGGAGAGCAGAAAGCAGCAGGAGTGAATCTCAATCTGGTATCTAGTACTTTTCTGGCCAGGGAAATATCCACTCTCCCTTTCCAAGCCACAGCCATGCAACAGATGCACCATAAAGACACTGGGAAAGATCAGACTTGGGCAGCCCCTTCACACAGCTTGAGACTGCTGGCTGGAATCCAAGGAAGGGGGTGGCCCAAGTGTCATGGAAGGTTACTGTGTTCTGGTGCAGGGGAATGAAAGAAAGAGGCAATTGCAAAGAGAGAAAGCTGGGAAGAGCCAGCAGCTCTGAATGAGCTCCCTCAGAAATACCATCCCTATGTATCTAAGCAGATTGTAAAATCTCTGTAAGAACAAAGATACAGCCCCACAGAAATTCAACTTGTGAGCAAGATTCCCCAGCCTGCAAGTTAGGTCATTTGTCTGCAGCTGTCTGAGGAGTCATAGCATGCACTTATGAAACAGAGATGTACATTCTTCGCCCCACCCCAGAGCTCTGCTGCCAGTGACCCTTATTCTTGAAGAGGGTTGTCAGGCATCTGGTTTTCGACTGGAACACCTGTTCGAAAAGGGACTGCTGACTGGGCCATTAGAAGTCCAATTGGCTGTCTGCAGTGGGGCAGGCAGGGTGCCTGCCCAGCTCTGCATGGCTCCGGGAAGCTGCCAGGATCTGGCTCCTAGGTGTAGGGGCAGTCACAGGGGCTCCCCCTGCTGCCTCTGTCCCAAGTGCCGGCTCCCATTGGTCGGGAACTGCAGACAATGGGAGCTGCAGGAGCAGCGCCTGCAGGCAGTGGCAATATCCAGAGCCACCTGGCCATACCTCTGCCTAGGAGCCAGAGAGACATGCCAGCCACTTCCGGGAGTTGCCTGAAGTAAGTGCCACCTGGAGCGTGCACCCCAATCCCCCTCCCACACCCTAACCCCCTGCCCCAGCCCTGAGCCCCCTCCTGCACTCTGAACCTCTTGGCCCCAGTCCAGAGCCCCTCCTGCACCCCAAACACCTCATCCCCATCCCCTCCAGATCCCACACCCCCAGCTGGAGCCCTCACCCCCTCCCACACCCCAACCCTGTGCCCCAGCCCATAGCCCCCTCCTGCACACTGAACCCCTTATTTCTGGCTCTACTCCAGAGCCTGCACCCCCAGCCCAGAGCCCATACCCCCTCCAATACTCCATCCCCTGCCCTAGCCTGGAGTCCCCTCCTACACCTTCATCTCTGGCCCCACCCCAGAGCCCACACTCCCAGCCAGAGCTCTCAGCCCCCCCACCCCGTGCTCTAACCCCCTGCCCCTGCTCTATATAAAAATGTGAAAATAAGCAAGTGAGCGAGGGCAGGGGAGAGTGAGTGATGGAGGGAGGGGGGATGGAGTGAGCATGGGCAGGGTCTAAGAGAATGGGCAGGGCAGGTGCAGGGCAGGGGTGAGGCAAGGCAAGGATATTAAGTTTTCTGCAAATAGAAAGTTGGCAACCCTATTCCTAACCACAGCCACCCTGTTATCCCAGCAGTTGGGGGGGGGGGGAAGAGAGAAGCTCCCCCACCAATTTTTCAGGAAGGAATTAAATGAGAACATGACAGAAGAAAGAACTCTTCCAAGCAACCAAGAACTACGAGGCCTGAAGCTTCCCACACTCCAAGCAGCCTGGATACATGGTTGAGCCTGTGAAGTTCAGAGGGAACTGACTTCTCCTTTGAAGGAATGAACTCTGAGATATGTGTGTGCAGACAAGAGTGCTGGAGGAGTGGGCAAGAGGGGTTGTCACAGGAGAAAAATAAATAGCTGCATTTCATGTTGCAAACGAAAATAGTGGTTGTGAAGTTACAGATTCATATATTCCAAGGCCAGAATATATGTAGTCTAGTTTGAGCTCCTGGATAACACAGGCCATAGAACTTCCCTGAAATAATCCATCACAACCCGTGGTAAATTGTTCCAATGGTTATTTACTCTCACTGTTAAAAATGTTCACCTTATTTCCAGTCTGAATTTGTCTAGATTCAACTTCCAGCCAGTTGGAAATATTATTTTCCCTTCCTAGGGACATGCAATTCCCAGAATGATGCTCCAGATGACCTACAGATGGCCAGACCACCCTAGGGTTGTCTAAGGTCATATCTACTGCCAGCCCCTAAGGCCATGTTCCAAGTGATAGAGCTTCCACCACTTCTCTTGGGCAGACTAATAGACCCCTCATTAAGAAATATTTTATTATTAATATTAAGAAATATTTCCTGATATTTTCCAGACTTCATTTTCTCTCTTTTCTTATTTTCCTGTTCTCTATTTATACCTCCACTGGCCTCTCTAAAAAATTCTTTTTGTTTCTTGGCTTATATACCTATTAAATACCTGTACAAAATTCTTATGCATCCTCATAGCCATTATGCTTCTTGTAACAACATATGTATGTTATAATAACAATAACAATGTATGTAACTAAATCAGCATGTTAGCAGAATATTTGGAATTATCCAGCTTCTTCTAAACAAGTGCCGAGAAATCATGAAGCTTCTCCAGAACAGACTTTCTCAACCCCACTAGTTGAGACACCTGCACTCTTGGCCCTAAGGGCCTCTCAGACATACACTGAGGTCTAGGGCTTTGAACTCTGAGGTTCTTACAGGAACTATGGACCATCGTAAACCTCACCATTTTACATTGTAAGTGCAAGACAAGTTTCTTTGACCTGTCTTCTCCACCAACAACAATATCAACGTGTGTGTGTGTGTGTGTGTGTGTGTATATATATATACAACAAAAATTGAATTCCAAAACAAGACACTCCACTGCATACACTTCCCTCCAGCGGAGTGGATGAGAAAACAAATACATGACAATGTTAGTCACGTTTCTTAATGCACTACTGGACGGCACTCAGATACTATGATGAGCGCTGTATAAGCAGCTATATAAAATAAAACAATGACAGCTGAAGAATTGCCAGCATAGAAATCTGCTGCTTTGTAGAGAGGGGCTTAATAATGAATCAGAGCCAAATTACACTCAACTGGCTCAGTAGGGGACTCATAACAGAGGCCTTGACTAGTCATCCAGTTCAAGAAGCAACAAATGTTCAGATTTCTTTCTGAGCACACTGGGAGATCTGCAAAGATCAGCTCCCAGCCAACATGCTCAGCATGCCTCTGAATGAGTGGCTCAGGGGAAGAAGACATCTCCCAGCCAAGACAACCCAGTGCTGCTTCTACTGACTCAGCTCGGAGAGGAGATGTTTCCCAACTGAGACATGCCCCAACATGGTTCCTAATGACTTGGTTCAAAGGGGAGGTTCCTTTTAGTTCCCTGCCTGTAGCAATGAGACAATACTGACCTTACAGCAATGGCATCACAATGCATGGTGCCAGGTTAAAGGTCGTTGACAAGGTCTGTGCTACACTGACAAAGCAAATGGGATATTCCCTCCAAAGCCACTGATCTTGCCTTCTGGCTGGCATTTTAGTTTCTCTAACTGGAAAGCACAGACACAGCTGCAGAAATTAAATGAATGAAAATTCTATTACCACCTAAATTTATCCAAATCTCTACATAAAGGTTCAGGGTTCAAGTTTGGAGGTGAAGTTTATTTGAGGGGCAGTGCTGAGTTAATTTGATCTGGGCCAAGAAAAATGTTCAGATTTTTTTTAACACAGGCAAAATCTACAAATCTAGTGTCTAAGCTGAGACACACTTAACATGGCTTGGCACTGGGACAGATGTTCCTCAAATGCGGAACTCAGTGCTCCTCCATAGAATCATAGAATGTTAGAGTGGCAAGAGACCTCAGGAGGTCATCTAGTCCCACCCCCTGCTCAAAGTAGGACCAACACCAGCTAAATCATCCCAGCCAGGGCTTTGTCAAGCTGGGCCTTAAAAACCTCTAAGGGGGAAGATTCCACCACCTCCCTAGGTAACCCATTCCAGTGCTTCCCCACCCTCATAGTGAAATAGTGTTTCCTATTATCCAACTTAGACCTCCTACACTGCAACTTGAGAGCATTGCTTCTTGTTCTGTCAACTACCACCACTGAGAACAACCTAGCTCCATCCTCTTTGGACCCCCCCTTCAGGTAGTTGAAGGCTGCTATTAAATCCCCCCTCACTCTTCTCTTCTGCAGACTAAATAACCCAAGTTCCCTCAGCCTCTCCTTGTAACTCATATGCCCCAGCCCCCTGATCATTTTCTGCTGAACTCTCTCCAATTTGTCCACATATCTTCTGTAGTGGGGGGACCAAAACTGGACACAATACTCCAGGTATGGCCTCACCAGTGCTGGATAGAGAGGAATAATAACTTCCCTCAATCTGCTGGCAATGCTCCTACTAATACAGCCCAATATGTCATTGGCCTTCTTGGCAACAAGGGCACACTGTTGACTCATATCCGGCTTCTCATCCACTGTAATCCCCAGGTCCTTTTCTGCACAACTGCTGCTTAGCCAGTCGGTCTTCAGCCTGTAGCCATGCATAGGATTCTTCCTTCCTAAGTTCAGGAATCTGCACTTTTCCTTGTTGAACCTGATCAGATTTCTTTTGGCCCAATCCTCCAATTTGTCTAGGTCACTCTGGACCTATTCCTACCCTCTAGTGTTTCTACCTCTCTCCCCAGCTTAGTGTCATCTGTGAACTTGCTGAGGGTGCAATTCATCCCATCATCCAGATCATTAATAAAGATGTTGAACAAAAACGGCCCTAGGACAGACCCCTGGGGCACTCCACTTGATGCCGGCTGCCAACTAGACATAGAGCCATTGATCACTACCCATTGAGCTCAACAATCTAGCCAGCTTTCTATCCACCTTATAGTCCATTTATCCAATCCATACTTTTTTAACCTGCTGGCAAGAATACTGTGGGAGACCGTATCAAAAGCTTTGGTAAAGTCAAGATATATCACATCCACCGCTTTCCCCATATCCACAGAGCCAGTTATCTCATCATAGAAGGCAATCAGGTTGGTCAGGCATGACTTGCCCTTGGTGAATCCATGTTGACTGTTCCTGATCACCTTTCTCTCCTCCAAGTGCTTCAAAATGAATTCCTTGAGGACCTGTTCCATGATTTTGCCGGGGACTGAAGTGAGGCTGTACTTCCCTGAGTTCTCTTTCTTCCCTTTTTAAAATATGGGCACTATGCTCCCACTTGCTGTTTCATTCCGTGATTTCAGCTCAACAGCTTGGGATCAGTAGAGGCACACAGATGCAGAAGGAAGTAAAAAAATCCATTCTATTTCAGTGATTGTAATGGCCATAGAGTGGCAGCAGAGGTCTGAATGATGTGATAAAAGGTTTAAAAACTACAGAGCTCAACTGGGAACTGTCTGATGGGAGGTTTTTCTGATCTGAAACTCTTGCTCAGTTCAGGAGTATAAAGAGGAATATTCTGACTGCCAGCCTGTACACTACTCACCTGGAGAATGGATCCGAAGTCAAGCTTTAATGATGGCCAAGCAGGAAAGATCCCAGCTTGACCCTGAGAGCAGAGCCCAGGTCAAGTTTGCAAGGGCTACCAATTAGAAAACACTATATTTTTACTTAATGACAGGTTTCAGAGTAGCAGCCGTGTTAGTCTGTATTCGCAAAAAGAAAAGGAGTACTTGTGGCACCTTAGAGACTAACAAATTTATTAGAGCATAAGCTTTCGTGAGCTACAGCTCACTTCATCTTATGCTCTAATAAATTTGTTAGTCTCTAAGGTGCCACAAGTACTCCTTATATTTTTACTTGTAAGTGCTCCAGATTTGATCTGGAATCACTGAGAGTAATAAATTGAACTTCAAAATGTCACTTTTACAGTCAATTTGCAATGTACGGGCCCTAGTCTTTTCTCACTTACGTTGGCATAAATCAGGAGTAGCTTCATTGGTTTCAGTGGAGTTACTTAAGAATCACTCTGGTGTATCTGAAATCAGAACCGGGCTTCGTACCTGCCCTTTGGATTAGACTGCTGTATGACAAGGGACAGTTGTTTGAAAAAGTGTCCATAAAAGGGCAGCAAGGAGTCTTTCATCGTTTCCTTTGGGGAGACTGTTCCACATGCTAATAGATCTCACTTAAGGGAAATGTTTCCCTATTAGGCAGCCTGCATTTCCCTTTGCTCAGTTTGATCTTGTTTAGTTCCTCCCCCTTCTTTATGGTTTCAGAGTAGCAGCCATGTTAGTCTGTATTCGCAAAAAAGAAAAGGAGTACTTGTGGCACCTTAGAGACTAACAAATTTATTTGAGCATAAGCTTTCGTGATAAATTTGTTAGTCTCTAAGGTGCCACAAGTACTCCTTTTCTTCTTTATGGTGTTTACACACATCGGATCCTTGTAGATGCGTATCATTCCCCCTAGAGCCAATGTTTAGTCAAACAATACATAGTCAGGTTTCCAATCTCTCTTCACAAGTCAGTCCCTCCAGACCATTAATCATTTTCATTGACCTTCTCAAAAATTTATCCTATTTTTCATCATCTTTGTAATAAAAACAGCAACAATCCCCGCCCCCCTTCCTGGAGCCAGGAGTGACAGATTCCAGGCCTACGGCATTTCAAAGGGCAGGTAGTTTCCCCCAGGCAAGTCTGTGGTTTTGATGACACACACCTACTCTTTAAATCTGATCTGTGGTTTATTTACACAGCACACATGGAGGAAGTTAGAAGCACTCCACACTAAGCTGGTTACAGGAACAGGAAGCCAACAGCTCAAAAGCTATTCCCTTGCGGCAGCCCTGGCAGCGCTGGAACATGGCACCCCTGCTGGAAGAGGATTCAGAGACTGCTTTTCATCCTGAGAGGACCCACAGCCTTGATATAGTTTATAGAGGGATTCATCACCCACTGCCAAAATGTAGCCAGCTTTTTGTATGGAAAGCATAACACATTTCACCTCAAAGAAAAGCCATAGACAGAACCAGACAGAAGGTTTTTGTCTTGCGCTCAGGAGCTGTAAAGCCCAGAGAGTATTTCCTAGGCCTGCAGCAGCAGGATTCAAGGCAGGTCACATAAACGGGTCATGATATTCAGAGGCTGCCCCCTGACTCAGCTGCACTGGGTGGATCACAATAGAAAAGGATCAAGGGTGGTCAGCAGAAGCTGACTTTTACAAACTCCCTTGCAGGTGTCAATTAGTAGAGAGGGGGGAGGAAAAGGGTAAAGGGTAAAGGGAAGGGTAAAAGGCTCCATTCTCTCTTGATGGAAGTCAGTCGGAAGTGTTGCGTGTTCAGCATCCTTGAAAGTCCACTGGTTTAGGTGCCTAAATATGTCCTTCGGAGCCTAACAGTAGGCAGCCATGTTTGAAAGTCTTGGCCAGAGTCCTTTGGGTCTGAGCAGAGTTATTCTATCCCTCTGTTTAATCTAGGAAGGAAAAACAGAGATCCAAGTACTGTATTCCTACCATGTTGGTATTTTCCAGTGCAACTGTGTCCCAGATCCACAAGCCTCAGGACGGCCACAAATAGTGTGTCCCCTCCCCAAAGATGAGGCATTTACATGTTAGAGAGATTAAAGTTTTTCCTACTCATAACATTTTTTCATTAACAGATATGTGGGTCCTTAAAACTTCACACTATGGCCAACTGGAGCATCACAGCAGCTGTGGAGTTAGAGCTCAGATCCTCCGGCACCAAAAAGCACAGGTTCCAACCCTTTGGAGCCTTGAGCTGCAGGCAGAACAGAGCCAATGACACACAGCTGAGCAATTCTGATTTTATGCAGAAGAGGCCACCATGCTGGGCAGTTCATTACAGTTCACAGGACCTTCTAATATAAATACTGCTGGCTCTGACAGAAGCCAAGCAGAGGTTATTTTCTTATATATGTATTCATTTTTAATAAAAGGGGATACTTGGGACCAGAAATCTTGAATAATTGAACATCCCTACCCAATATACAGGAACACCATAACTTTTGCCTGGGTACACCAATGTTGATTTGACAGATGGATGGATTTTAATTACAGGTGATGTATTTTCAGCTTGTACACTATCTACAGAACATTTCTAAGAAAATGATTGACCTTTACTTTTCAGCTTTCAGCTTTCCCGTCACCTGATAATTGACTCTAACCCTTAGCTTTACAAAATAGATCATGAAGCACTGGGGTCAAGGACAGACCCCATTGTCTTTTTTGCAGGAGTTGGGGTGTGAGCTCAGTGTTCAGGCCAAATTCCAGCTTGGGTAAGTATAACTTGCATCCCTAAATTCTTGCTGCAGTTTCAGTTGTATATGGTGCTCCTTCAGCCTTACCCTGAACTGTTGAGCGTTGTATTCTGTTACACAGATGCCTGTTCCAACTCCAACTGCTTTTCATTTTATTACTGATTTTTCTCCCTCTTTTTCTCTGTCTCCTCATATTCAAGTTGAAGGTGGCACATGTTGGTGGTTTGAGAGGATTTTACCTTTCAAGAATATTAGAGTTAAAAACCAATGAATGTTAGAAAACCAAGTAATGCAGAGTTTATGGCGCTGCTCACACTGGACACCCAAACTACCTTACCTCTGGTCCAATAATGATGCCAGTGTGCCATCTTCCCGTCTTGGCACATAGAGAATCAATAATGTGCACCATGGAACACTGCTTTTATAATGTTTCATACAGTAGGTAACATATCTCCCCTACTGACTGTGGACCTTTGCTCTTTCCATATGAGTGCTCTGTTCATGCCCTGGGCAGATGGAGTATTTATATGGAGACATACAGTGACACTTGGAGAACTAGCTTCCACATGGACTGAGGCCAGATCAACACTGCAAACTTATGTCAGAATAACTACATTATGCAGGGGAGTGAAAAATCTACCCCCTGAGTGACGCAATTATACCAACCTAACCCCGGGTGTAGACATCACTATGTCAATGGGAAAGCTTCTCACACCAACATAGCTACCTCCTCTCAAGGAGATGGATTAACTATGCTGACTGGAGAAGTTCTCCCATAGGCAAAGTAGTGTCTTCACTAAAGTACTACAGCAGCACAGTTGCACTGTATAGCTGTACCACTGCAGCATTTTAAGTGTTGACTTGCCCTGAGTCTGTAAGGTACTGAGTGCCCTCAGGGCCATGCAGGCTTGGGCCCTTCTTGAAGGGAGGGAACACTTGCCTTCGGAATGCTATTTAGATAATCAGGAATGTTAAACACTCTTCTACCTGTAGATGTAGGAGCATGAGATCAAAAAGCAGCCTGATTGTACCTGATGAAGAGGAGGCATTCTTAGCTTGCTTTGGTCCCTCATTAGATAGAACTCCTTGCTATGGATGGGTAAGGCAGTCTAAGTTTCTGATTATCTCAGAGTATTTCTACAGGGCAGAATTAAGGTGGTTTGGGTGCCTTGTTTGAGACCTACATCTGTATCACCTGGTGCTTTCCCTCTGCCTCCTGCTGCACTCCAAAACTGATGCTGAGCATCCCGCTCCTCCTCTGGTCCCCTTTGCTCTGGGCAGCCCTCCAGCCTGACACCCACTCTTCACAGTGTCTTCATGCTCCAAAGCCCTCTCCCCTACATTAAGTCCTCCAGAGACTCATTCCCTCCAGGGCCCTGCCCCGCCAGAGACATGGTGATTTGGGAAAGAGGTGTGCAACAGCAGTTCAGGGTTGCTGGAGGAGAAGGTGGAGGGGGAAGCATTAGCATTTCCTTCCCTTCTCTACCCCATGCTATGCATCAGCAAGAGTCCCTCAGATGAGCTTGGTGGAGAAGTAACTACAGCACTAGACTGGGATTCAGAAGACCTGGACTTTATTCCCAGCTCTACCACTAGCCTGTTAGGTGAACTGAGGCAAGTCATTTCCTCACTGTTTGCCTTAGTTTCTACTTATGTGAAATAAAGATACATTCTTTGTGAAGAACTTTGAGATCTACTGATGGAATGTGTTATTTAAGAGGTAGGTACTGTTATGCCTTTGAGTGCTGCACCCCTGAGCTGATCTTGAGCTGGTCCCCCTCCCCAATCTGGCTCTCTCTGCCCCTAGCTAGAGACTCATCCCTCGGTGCTGTCATGCCCCATCCTTCCCCAGTGAATAAAGAGAGAGTGCCATCCCCCAGGGGATTAGGACCTACCCAGCGGCTACCTGCTATGAAGTGACTATTGGTGGTAGAAAGTCCTAGAGCACCAGCCCATCTCTGCTCATCTAAAAACAGGTATAGAGTTGGCAGAGACAGTGCAATCTTCCAGCACACCTGTAGCCTCCTCCAATATGCTTTTTTGGCCTCTGTCTTCATGAACAAGACCAGCTCCCAGACTACTGCACTGGGCAGCACAGTATGGGGAGGTGGTGACCAGCCCTCTGTGGAGAAAGAAGTGGTTCAGGACTATTTAGAAAAGCTGGACGAGCACAAGTCCATGGGACCAAAGGCACTGCACCTGAGGGTGCTAAAGGAGTTGACGGATGTGATTGCAGAGCCATTGGCCATTATCTTTGAAAACTCATGGCGATCGGGGAGGTCCTGGACGACTGGAAAAAGGCTAATGTAGTGCCCATCTTTAAAAAAGAGAAGAAGGAGGATCCTGGGAACTACAGGCCAGTCAGCCTCACCTCAGTCCCTGGAAAAATCATGGAGCAGGTCCTCAAGGAATCAATTCTGAAGCACTTAGAGGAGAGGAAAGTGATCAGGAACAGTCAACATGGATTCATCAAGGGCAAGTCATGCCTGACTAACATAATTGCCTTCTATGATGAGATAACTGTCTCTGTGGATGAGGGAAAAGCAGTGGGCGTGTTATTCCTTGACTTTAGCAAAGCTTTTGATACGGTCTCCCACAGTATTCTTGCCAGCAAGTTAAAGAAGTATGGGCTGGATGAATGGACTATAAGGTGGATAAGAAAGCTGGCTAGATCATCAGGCTCAGTAGGGCATGATCAATGGCTCCATGTCTAGTTGGCAGCTGGTATCAAGTGGAGTGCCCCAAGAGTCAGTCCTGGGGCCGTTTTTGTTCAATATCTTCATTAATGATCTGGAGAATGGCGTGGATTGTACCCTCAGCATGTTTTCAGATGACTTTGTTACAGTGCACCCTATAAGAATTTATGGAAATATGCTTATGAATGTTTATATGACATAATTGGAATATGTTTTATGCTACATATGCCATGTAACATATCTATATAAAGGTTAAGATCTACTGAATTTATTCATCCTATTTGTATGCATGTGTCAGCATTGTATTCAAAGTTATGAATATTGGCTGTATACATGTTTGATTTTAAATAGCCTTAATAAGGCATTTGGTCAGCTTCTTTAGAAAATAATTTGCAAGTTAAGTGTCCAATCAAGAAGCACTTAACGGGCAATGGATCTTGAAAGGCTCCAATCCACATAAGTCTACATGAGGACGTTCAAGGTAGCATGTGAACAATGGCTGCTGCCTGTAAGAACTGAGTCATGCATGGACACGTGACTTTTCCAGGTGACTCCAAAACTCCATCTTGGAGCTGGACTTTGCATAGGAGAGAGGAGGGGGTCTCCACCCACAAGAGAAAGTCTATTTAAGCCCGTGGGAGAGCCCTCCATTTTGTCTTCAGCTGGCTCAAGAGATAGCCTCTCCACCCCCAAAGGATACCTGAAAGAAATTGGAACAAAGGACAGTAACTACAGGAGGTGTGAGTGATTGCTGGACCCAGACTAGAAGGAGTCTAGTCTGTAAAAGGAAGCTTACTGGAATTCCTCTGAGAGTGAGGTTTTATCTGTATTCAGTTTTCTCACTATATTAGACATAGACTTGTGTGTTCTATTTTATTTTGCTTAGTAAATCACTTTGTTCTGTCTGTTACTACTTGGAACCACTTAAATCCTACTTTCTGTATTTAATAAAATCACTTTTTACTTATTAACCCAGAGTATGTATTAATACCTGGGGGGGGGTCAAACAGCTGTACATACCTCTCTATCAGTGTTATAGAGGGTGAACAATTTATGAGTTTACTTGTATAAGCTTTATACAGGGTAAATGGATTTATTTGGGATTTGGACCCCATTGGGAATTGAGCATCTGAGTGTTAAAGATAGGAACACTTCTTAAGCTGCTTTTCGTTTAAGCCTACAGCTGTTAGGGGAATTTGATAGCTGCTTTCAACTACCTGAAAGGGGGTTCCAAAGAGGATGGATCTAGACTGTTCTCAGTGGTACCAGATGACAGAATGAGGAGTAATGGTCTCAAGTTGCAGTGGGGGAGGTTTAGATTGGATATTAGGAAAAACTTTTTCACTAGGAGGGTGGTGAAGCACTGGAATGAGTTACCTAGAGAGGTGGTGGAATCTCTTTCCTTAGAGGTTTTTAAGGTTAGGCTTGACAAAGCCCTGGCTGGGATGATTAATTGAGGATTAGTCCTGCTTTGAGCTGGGGATTGGACTAGATGACTTCCCAAGGTCCCTTCAAACCCTGATATTCTGATTCTATGACCCAAGCTTCACATGGACGTAATGCACCTAGGTTCAGTGGGGCAGTTCAGTCTGCCTCACCCAGTATTTCTCCAGAGAGGAGCCTTCTCTGCTAGTTTACTAAAGAGTTATAATGCATATGCCTCCTTCTCTATCTGGCTGATCGCTATCAAAAACAAAGCCAGAAAGCTAACAAAATGAGAGCCTGCCCCTTGCACTATGGTAATGTGACAGTGAGAGAGGGAAAACCATTCACACAAGCCTATAATCATGTCTCCTCCCACCTCCTCCCCAGTGTTCAATGAATCATGCAAAATCCACACTCCTCAACTTGGCTGGGAAACAAAATGCAGCACAGACTGACTTTGCAGCCTGGTGAGAGAATATCTAGTTTCTGAGCATTGCACCTGGATCTGAAGAGAACGCTGGAGAATGAAATCAGTCAATACAGCCAGCTGATTGAGGGAATGACAGACAGGCTCCTGGCGGCAAACCAGTAAGAAGGTGGTGGTCACCGCCCAGGAGATTATGGAGGGGAAAGTGATTGTGCAGTGATCCGAGGAAGTAATTCAGTAAAGAGGCAAATCTCGATCTACTGCTGCTGCATTTAGAGCTCCTTTTAGTCTGC
Source organism: Dermochelys coriacea (assembly GCF_009764565.3). NCBI lineage: Eukaryota > Metazoa > Chordata > Testudines > Dermochelyidae > Dermochelys > Dermochelys coriacea. The sequence continues at coordinate 212,924,585 of NC_050068.2, read as the reverse complement.
TTTAACAAGCCAGAGTGTGGGTTGCATTGTCTTCTATAGAGGTGCGTGCTCTGCTGTGATTGGAATACTGCTGAATAAAGATCTTCCAAGCACTCTGGGGGAAAAAAAACCAAAACCAACTCTGCTTGACTGCAGAGACAGCTACCTACTGTGATCTCACTAGTGCTGCACTCCTCATGTGGGTTGCTAAGACCTTTGGGGACACACCCCACGGCTCTTAGAGCTGCAGCAAGCTGAGCTGCTCTATAATTCTTTCCCATAATTTCTTTCACGTGTCTGTCCTTCTGGGCACATGAGGGGAATTGTGGGAAGGCGCTGGAGGACTATCAGAACTCAGGTGGTTTAAGCCTGTATCTTCACACTGCAAAGTGGGGAGGTTACCAGCCAAGTGAAAGCCTCACTCAGATTTTAGCCTATAGCCCCAGGCCAGCCCAGCTAGTCCAAAGCTGCACCATACTTGGCTGAGAGGGCTTTTATGTGAGGACGGGAGGGGAGTTAGGAGCAACACCCAAGTAATATCCTGGGCTAACTCTGCAGTGAACACATAGGGTACGTCTACACAGCAACTAGACACCAGTGGCTGGCCCCTGCCAGCCAATTCAGGCTCATGAGGCTCAGGCAAAGAGGTTGTTTCATTGCCATGTAGACTTCCATGCTCGGGCTGGAGCCTGGGCCCTAGGACCTTGCAAGGTGAGAGAGTCCCAGAGCTTGGGCTGCAGCCTGAGCCTGGAAGTCTACGCAGCAATGAAACAGCTACATAGCCTAAGTCAGCTGGCATAGGCCAGCTGCAGGTGTCTAGGTAGACATACTTACAGACTACAGAGTGCTATCTCATGGGGACTTTGCTTTTGTCTATTCTTGTCATTTTCTTTCTTGATCTAATCTAGCTCTAAAGCTAAAGAGGACATTTTGCTCTTTGTGTATGGAAAACAAACTGTTAATGACCCCCAAACAAGGAAACACAAGCCAGCACAGTCTGACCACATACTCACCCACTTAATGGGATGAAGGAAGGTGAGATCATCACTGGGGTTATGCCTTTCATCTCTGGAGACCTAGCTGCTAATTTTGTGAAGGTTGAGTCTTAAAAGCTTGCAACTGGAGGGGAACACAAGAGCTTCTGTGTGTGAAAAACCAAGGCTCTCTCACCATATCCCCACAAAGTTCTCATACAATATAGCCAACACTTTTTGCTATCAGTCCTTGATGAAATATAGTGTTACCAACTCTTGTGATAGTTGTTACTGTTATTAAAGCTCCAGCTCCTGGATTCATGTGACTAGGTCAGAATCTCAGCTTTCATTTAAAAAATGTAATTTCTAGCTCTTATGATTGTGAAAAAAAAGTTGAAAATGTGAAACCTTAAGGCCAGAACACTAGGAGGCAAAGCTAAAAATCCTGAATATTAAAAGGCTTATGATTTTTAAGCTAATTGTATGTTTTTTGGAGTCCCAATTCATGCTTAGAGATCTGTAGGAACCAGAATTTCTGTTTTGTGGGAAATTTTGCTATTTCCAATTTTCTTTGTTCCAAATTGTTTCATTTTGGGTCATTCAGATTGTTTAGGTTCAATAAAATCAAAATGTGTTGATTAACATGTTATTTCAATTTTTAAAATGTAAAATGTAAAATAAATGTTGAAAT